>NC_086250.1:39819646-40446472 GCF_021018805.1 Prinia subflava | reverse complement strand
TTCCTTTCCTTTCCTTTCCTTTCCTTTCCTTTCCTTTCCTTTCCTTTCCTTTCCTTTCCTTTCCTTTCCTTTTCCTTTCCTTTCCTTTCCTTTCCTTTCCTTTCCTTTCCTTTCCTTTCCTTTCCTTTCCTTTCCTTTCCTTTCCTTTCCTTTCCTTTCCTTTCCTTTCCTTTCCTTTCCTTTCCTTTCCTTTCCTTTCCTTTCCTTTTTTTTTTTCTTTTTTCTTTTTTTCTTTCTTTTCTTTTTAATGCATTAATATTTGTGAGGCTGTTCTTTTCCTCACAAAGCCTACCATCCTGCTCCAGGATCATAAGTGACTCTTGGTGACAGTTTCCTGTACACTGCTCTTGGTAGGAGTGCCAGCCCCAAAGAAGGCACCATGAGGTGCTGATTAGAGGGATTTAATCTGGCCTTCAATCCTGCAGTGGAATGTAAAGGGGATTTTGTCTGCCTTTGCAGGCCAGCATTCACCTCTTAACAGCTGCATCTGAACTGGAGTTCAGAACATAGCTGTCCTGGGTTTTTCTAAAAGTCACTGCTGAGAACATCACCTCCAAATAATGAGAGTGCTAATACAGATCCTATGAATCCAGGCTCTCTTATTCTCATATTGCATTTAATTTAGCCTCACCTTTAATCATTAACCACACTGATATAATGCTGTTTGTAGAGCTGATGACCTTTTCTCTTGTTTGCCTCAAATTGTATGATTTGCCAGTGAACTGTGAGCCTGCCTTTACAGCTGAGCTGCTGAAGCATTTTGTTGCCTGTATGGTCCCTTTCCACAGCCCAAACCTCATCCCATCTATGGAGAACCAGACTGAAGAAGGTGGTCAGCCTGCCTGTTTATTCTCTGGTTTAATAATGAGCTCGATAACAGCTCCATTACTAGTGGCAGTTTTTCTCATATTGGTCATATTTTTGTGTAGCTTTATATTGTCCCCTTCCAAGATACAAACTGGTGGCTTCAATGTGACAGTCATGTCATAAAGGAACAGTTGCAAAACCAGAAGCACTCTTTTACTGAAAATTGACAAAAGTACGGACGTACTTTTGTCCATCTTGTATGTACTTTTTTTCCAAACTGAAGGAATGTATGCCTAGAATCTCATCCAGTAGTTTCTAGGATTTATTGCATTTTTAGAGAAGCCTGTAGAATAACCCCATTTCAGATAACATACCCTTATATCCTCTGCAGTCAGGGATGAGTCTTGCTTTAGCTCCTTGCCTCTATGGCAACAGGGAAACAGTGTGATCCATTTACTGAGCTGTTTATTGCCAGCAGTTAAATAATAAGTACAATTAATTGAATAGGGCCACTCTTGAATGCTGAGGACCAAGAGATTTCCTTTATAATTTAGTAGGCAACTTTTTGTTGATCAATACTCAAATTACAGACTTGAAGAATCCTTTATTGGGGTCAGTTGCAATTTTATCCCAGTGCAGTTTGGCAAAATCCCCCTCCAGACATAAATAATTGTTTGCATTATTAAAACATAAGGTTAATTATTAAAACAAGGCATGCAAAAGATCTTTTTCTAACCTGCTTTCTACTTCAAATCATTTTTGTGGATCATGTGGCATCTAGAAATTTTCATATGCATATAGTGAACCTATAGATTGGAGAACATTAAATTTGTAAAACAGATGAAAAATTATTTAAGAAAAGTAAAGGGGGCATACTGACCATTTTTAAAAACACTTAATATTTTCTTTTTTCAAAATGAAGTTATGCTTACTTTGCTTTTTTTTTTTGCAGCAGCAGTTAAGTCACAAATAGAATTTATTTTTTAAATTATGGGTAGATATTTTAAAAAGTGAGGAGATGTTGGTTTGTAAGATTCTTTGTTGCTCTCTAGACTACTTTTTAAAACTGAAATTATAGAGAAAAGACTGTTTCTCAAATTTTTTCTTTCTGAGCTGCATAATGCAAGATAACAATAGCTATTTATATAATGCATATTCTTCCTTTCCCTGTTAGCTACACTTTGAAAGACTTGTTAGTCCTAGACTCCTGCACATTTGGAGAATAAAAACCTCCAAAGTTTGACATCTTTAAATAAGCAACCAAATGTTATAAAGAACAAACCTCACTTACAGTTAGGAAACAATATTTACATTTAAGGTTGAAAAGCCAGGATGTAGGAAAATTTTGCTAATTTGGAAGGTGACCTTTAAGTGCACCAAAACCAAATAATTTGTAAGCTATGGCACAGGGCACATTCCTGCAAAATTTGTGTGAAGGCTGCTTTAGTGGTTCTTGAAAGACAAACAAAGAGACCTGGAATGAAATCTTTATCCCTCTCTCAAATAAGATTGAAGCTAACAAAGGCATACAGCAGTCCTCTTTCAAAGCTTGCCATTAAAATGAAGGCTCTGCAGCACAGCTAATGAGATGGGTCAGAGTGGAAAACAATCTGTTTTTAAGAATGTTTAGATCAAAAGTAATTTCTAATCTATGAAATAAAGTCGCTTTTCAATACTTTTCTTTCACTAGTAAAGCTTTTTATGTTTGCACTATTTACTTCAATCAGATGTTTTCAATTTTACTTTTTTCTTCCTGAAAATACTTCCTAGGGTTAGTCGGTAGTGACCAACAGCATTGTTCTTTTTCTCTCTCCCCTATTCACCCACCCCCACACATTAAAAAATTGAGAAAAGAAGAGGGGGAGGAAGAAAGAAACATCTTAAATGATTTGCAAGCATCTGTGCTCTAAGCTACTTTTTATGAACGCTCCTTAGTAATGACTCAAGGTAAAAAAGCAGAAAAGCATCCAATGTTAGGAAATTGCAATCCAATACCATGTAATTTAAACCTGCCATTGCCTCTCCTGTACTAAATGACATACAGATGGGTAGCTCTGTTGCCTCTACTTTGGGAACACAATTGGTCTCTTTATGAGTGTATATACATTACTAGCAAAAAATATTTTTGTCGGGAGTGTTTACTTCTTATTGTACCATATTTTAATTACTGTCATAATTAGTGTGCTTTTTCCCTGCCGTATTCTGTCAGCTAATTTTTGCCAATGATTATCAAAGTTACCTGAATATTTTGTAATTTATGTTGCTACTTTGGGAATTTTCATTCCCAAATGTAACTTTATTGTTGTTTTTTGCTTTCCCAATATGAATTTTCCCTATACAAATGTCAATTTTTTACAGTAATCCTTACGTACTCCTTGGATTTTCTGTGTGAACTAAGCAAAGTGTTAAGATTAGATTTTCAGAGGAAGGTAATTTCAACAGCAACCCTCCTTTGCAACAAATTTTACAAGTTTATTGCTGAACCTTGTACAGCTTTACGCATACAGTAATTACTTACTCCTTAGGGCTCCTATTCTAGTGCTTCAAAAAGAAAAAGGTGAAAAAAGAAAAAGGCTACTGTTACAAAGGATGAGGATGGAACTAGAAGTTAAATTAACCTTACTGTAATTCTGAAGGTTAGAATTGTTTTTCAGGTACTTTAAGGGGTACTGAAATGGCCAGACGTTGTGGCTAAACATCATATGCCCATTACCGTAAGTCTCCAATATAGATGTCTTGTAAAGAATGTTTCAGCTGTAGTTGAGATTTTTGCAGATTTTTTTTAATGGTTGAAAAATGGTACTTTCTTGTGAATGATTGTGTGAGCAACAATTTAGTGTATAACACACCAAAGGGCTTTGGCTATAGCACATTGTCACTGCTCCAGTAGAATCACCTGGCTCTCTATAAAAATTCTTCTCTATACTTACATTTGAAGAAATAATCAGCTGCAGTTCAGCTGAGCCATTCTTTGTGCATTAGGGACCAGTCTGGTCATTGACAAGTGAATGCAGAAGCTATACTGTGGCTGTCTGCCAAAGCAATTATTCAGGATTTAAGCTAAAAAGGCTTTTTCTTCCATATCCTCTCCTTTTGCAGGGTCATGTAGGGATAAAAAGGACTGTAAGGTGGTCTTTTCCCAGGAGGAGCTGAGGAAGCGGCTGACACCCCTGCAGTACCATGTCACTCAGGAGAAGGGGACTGAAAGGTAAGGCAGGATGAAGGAAACTCAAATCTGAAAACACAGACAACTTTTCCACTCCTCCTCCTCCTGCTGTTTCCTCACCTTCCCTACCAAGTTTAGTTGGTTGGGTTTTTTTCTTCCAGGATTTCTGCACTTGTTTACTAACCCCTACAAATTAACACTACTGCAAAGACAAGCATCTGCAGCAGGGAGGCTAGGGCCAAGGGTCTTGTGTGACTTTTTCTTTTAATGAACACTGCATGTCTTATAAAGTCACCAGGCTCATATTTAGAGTCTGTTTTTAGTTTACTACAAAATGTGTGGAAGTAATAGTGGTTTAGGTACACTTTTCTTGGAAGACATCGCAGTAAGCAGAACCACGAGGGAAATGGCCCCGTGCCAGGAGGCTGGAGTTTTGAAGGTGGCCATTGTAAGTATAGACATTTTGGCTGCAGAAAGAAGGTAGCATAATTTAGTTCTTTTCCACCCCACTCCAATTTCTTTTTGAAGCACATGTGGAGAAGGTATTTATTGGCTCATTTGTGGTTGGAATGTCAAAAATTTTCAATAACTGCCCTCACATGGCTTTAGTCACTGGAACCCAGCCTCAAGTCCTGTGGGGAAAAAAAAAGGACTGGCTTCCAAGATTGTTTTTAGTGAATAAAGTCTCTCTCTCAGCTGATTCCAACCAAAGGTAACTTGCCAAGGCCCAGCCATTTTTTGTTGTCTAATTTATACCACTGAGCTTGGCATAAGGCCGTGGCTTTACCTCTGCTTTAAACATACTAATGATGTAACTGCTTGTTTTCATTCATGAGCTGAAAGGGCTCCCTGCTGCACATGGGGTTCTGGTTAACAGGCAAACCTCTTCCTGACAGCGCTGAATTTGGTGGCTGAATGTGCCAGAGAAGCTGGTGGGGATAGTGCCCCTGTCCACCCCAGCCCTCTCCGTCCTGCCGCAGCCCTGGTGGGGAACGGGGACGGTGGCCTTTGCTGGGAGGCCGGTCTTGCCTTCCTCTCAGCCCTCCACGCTCTTGTGTACCGCACCAACAACGTGATTTAATGCACACAAACAATCGGAGATTAGGTCATTCTTAAAAATCCTGTTTATAAAAAAAATTGGACCTCATAAAAAGGGTGAAAGGATAATAAAAACAAGCTGCTGAGCACATAGGCTTTTTGTTGGGCTAGCGCAGCTGATTCGTATTAGGTGAATGACCTCCTAGCCTTTTAGATTGTTAACTTAGAAAAATATTCCCTTAAAGCTGGAATATTGCTTTTCAACTGAAAATATAAGGCGTGCACAGCTTGAAATCCTGGACCAATTATTTCATTTTCAGCTACAATGTCTGTGCCGCCGGGGCAGCCGGTGTTGGCCTGACCCAGCGCCATGGTTCTGCAGCGCCCGGGCGGCCTCACACCTCGCTGGGCCCTGCACACAGCCCAGGCATGGACACAGCAAGGTGTGGCATGCTGAGCTACAAACAATCCACATTTACAAAAACTTGACATTTCACTTGCCAGATAGGGGAAGACTCCTGTTTTACCCTTTTTTGTTTTTGCTGTTGTTCCAGCCTTTGAACTTTGGGACAATTTACTTCCTTTTGCATGATGCATAACATCCGAGGCACACTAATAAGGACATTCCCCTTTTCCTGTGCCTGCTTTATTTGTACCTTTGATATAAAACAACTGCCAACTTAAAAATTGTGGGATTCTTCTATAATATTTTTCTAAAGACTCAGCCACTTTAATAATCAAAAAACCCCCAAATTACTTTATTTAATATTAAAATGTAGTGTTGTTGTTTTCCCAGTGCCTTTGAGGGGGAGTACACACACCATAAAGCTCAAGGAATATACAAATGTGTTGTTTGTGGAACTCCTTTATTCAAGTGAGTATGCTAAATAGTGTTTTGAGATTTCTGTCTCTTAGGCTGTGTGTAATCTTGTATATATTTCATATATAATTGTATAAAGTCATTTCATAGAATCACAGAATGGTGAAGTCATTCAAATTTTTAAGGAATACAAGAGAAGCAATGTAAATAATGCTGTAGTAAAATTAGTCTTATATTAAATATAAAAAAAATATGATAAATTGGATAGGAAGATAACATTCAGGTAAAAGAGGAAATATGCCAGGAAAGAATTTGTAATTTAATTATTTTTTCCATGTGCAGCTATGCCAAGGAATTGTAACAGTCTTTCACTGTGTCAACACATACTGAGGTTTGACTGTTAGAATTACTTAAAGGTAGCTTTAAGAGATACCAGGTGACAATGCTAAATTTTACATATAGTATTTTAGCTGATGATGGATAGATACTTTTTTTAGGATTCAAGCAGTTAAGAAAACAAATTTGAGGAAAATTTCATTACTTACTGAATTTCCATTCATTCCAATTAGCACACATGGAGAGCCGGTTTAAAAATACTCTTAGAAGTACTATGGGAATTGTTGTTCTGAATTTGATGCAAGAAGCAGTGCTGATTGAATTTCCTTGATCACTGCATTGTTCTGCACAGATTCAGTTGTTGTTTATGTGCTTTTTCTTATTTCTGGTGGCTTGTGTTCATTCTGATGAAGAATTTAATTTTTTTTCAGATTTTTCCCCCTCAGTTCCCCCTAACTCAGTCTCTCTCACTTGAAGAGGTACCTTTCCAAGAGAATGAAGCAGGATGGTCAGGATAGCATTAATAGTACAGAACAATGTGCCAGTAGTAGGTGAAAGGAAAACACAACTGATGTAGCTCTAGGATCACTAGATTTGGTGGTGATGGTTGTCTGCAAGAGACTGTCTGTAAAAGGAAAGAAGCGCCTCATCTCTGTAATTTCGATTTCTCTGTTAGAAGGATTACCTGCAGAAACTGCAGGTAATAATGGTAATAATGTGAATCTTTTGGATTGAAAATCTGATGGGTACAGACATAGTCAAGACAGTAGTATCATGTCATGTGTTACTATGGCCCTTGACTTGAGGGTGCAAAGTGGGGATTCAAAGTCTCCATAACCTGTTTTTCTACTCTGCTGCTTAGACATTCCACTGCTTGCTATAGCTAAATCTTTTGGAGGGAGATCCTGGCTCAGTTGAAGCAAATCATATTTAGCAAATGAATACAATGGAGTCAGGACTTCACCTTCTTCTACCTTCAAGACTGGCTTCTTTTCTATCATCTGATGGAGAAAGAGTAGGGGTTTTTTGTGGGATGAGTTTCGGGTGGCAGTAGTATACATAAATGAATGTGAAATAGTTTCCAGTTGCCTTCAAAATAGTTTTATTATGGGGAAAAAACTGCAATATGAGACTTACCTGTGATTATGTCAAGTGCAGAGTATGCTCTAGCATAGTCTTGAATTAATGAGTTGGATTTCTCTTTGTAAAATGAGCTATACAGAAATGTCTCTGTTTTCAGACTCTCTTTGAGACTGCTGTGGATTTTATGGGAGGAGAGAGGGAAAGAGGGAAGTTATTTTTTAATTTTAATAATTCCCAGGCCAGTGGGCACCTGAAGAAAACACCTGACCTATTGTGTCCTGAGATTAGACTGGCCTTAACACAGTGTCCCCAAAGTCTTTGTGCTGCCTTGTGAGGTCTTGCTACCTCTGCCCTACATTTAATTCAGCAATTCAGCCACTTGTTCTGAAGTGGCTGGCAACAGTGGGAAAAAATGCAGAAGCCAGCAGAAATCCATCTTCTTTTGTTTATTGACCTCAAAGTATCAGTATATGATGTCTTCCTCAGTCAGTGAAGATAGATTTCTGAATCTTGGTTGCTGATTTAGCCCAGATAGCTAAAAAGAGTGAGAAGGAAACATAGATAAGAGAATGCAAAATGTATGCTTTCTACTACATTTTCCCCACAGAATGTAAATCACTGAAGTATTTGCTTAGGAGTAAAATGGGAGTACAATACAAAGAAAGTCTATTAACTCATTTAAAATGCAAGTAATTTTTGTGGTGGCATGGGATTTTTTTTGGGTTTTTTTTTTTCTAATTTCCAAATAATCATCTGAAACTTGCATTTACATTTGTTTCTCATTGATGTCCATTAATTTTTTTGTCCTCATGTCACTGTAATCTGTAAATATATATATTTGGACTATGGACCTGTCAGTTTAACTAGGAAAGAGATTGGAACTTCAGCAGTAATATTAACAAACTTCAACTTTTAACATTTCTGATTTACGTTGTTTCATTACCATGTGACACACAAGGTCAGGGAACACATGAATTTTACACTCCAGATGAAAGACCTGTTTTTTGGTAAGTCTTTAAAATAGAACTTTGACTCTATCACATGGAAGATAAAAGAAACAATTAGGAATGTCACATCTCTTCATCTACCTACTTGTGCTAGTGTTATGAGAAACCTCCCAAGCTTTATGGAGGACATGCTTTAACTTTTTCCACAATCAAAGGTGCCTCACACATAAAATGCATAATCATGCTATTGAATCTTATTATTCCATCTCTGAACTTTCACGCCAGTCTCCTACATCCCAGTACAGCTGCTTAAAGAAAGTAATAAATGAGAGAGCCAATAAACTAATCTCAAGAACCTCCTTTTCTGCAAGCCAGTCAGTCCTTATGCAGTTTTGTGTTACACTTACTCCAATCTAGCTGTAGGCTTATGCTAAATGAAGGAGCCCTGCTGCCCCCACCTTTCCCTAGGGTGTTTTTTCACAGCTTTCTCTTCACTGGACCTCACCTGCTGTGGCTGGAGCATGTCTCATGCAGAACTTCGATCTGATAGAAAACTAATAAGCCGAAGAAAAAGTCCTTGTACTTGTCAGCCATACTGGCTTGTGTTATTTTTTTTTAGTCACATTTATCATGGCTGGACAGTCTCCACAGCAAGGTTGTGTTTTTCTATACCAGTTCACAAAGAGCCACATATGCCACCCAAATCCTCAATGTTTTCTAAGGGTCAAATGTATTTGCAAGGTTGTGCCTACTTTAATTTTGAAAGGCATTTTTTGTACATTATGCAAAAATACCATTCTGTCCACAGCCATGGAGACAGCAGGTTAAAATGGACCTGAGTGAAATCCACTACTCATGCTACTGCTATAGGAGAGAATCTATTCCATATTTAATAAACCATGGTCATGTCCTTCACCATATCTTTAGTCTTCACAGGACTGTGAGAAAGATGTGGTATAGATGGGAGCTGGAAAGCCTGGGAGAATGATTTCCTTTAAAAAAATATTATTGTTTTGTCAGTTTCCAAGTTTTAGGGCCAAAGACTAAATTACCAAGTCTTCATAAAACACCCACTGCTGCCTTTATTGCTTTCTGGAAGGAATTCTTCATAATGGTGTTGGCCAACACTCTTCATTCTTCTGAACATGTACTAGCAGACAGCAACAGCCTTATCCATGTTATGTTTTCATTTGTTTTTTGTTGAGCTGTGTCAGGTCTTCTCAACATCTCTCAGACATCCAATCAAGAGAAAATGAAAGATTGGCTGGGCAATGTTATTGTACCATTAACATAGTACCACTCTTGCCTTCACAAGACAAAGAACAATTTCAGTCATCAGGCTAGATCTCTACAAGGAATTTCCTTGCACCAGTGCTGCATGCTTAATGAATGGTGCTGAAACTTTCTTACTGATCTTTATATTCTTTGAGGAAGGCATATGAAAATTCAGCACTGGTTACCTGTCTAGGAGAGACCATATGACATCAATAATATGGTTTCTCTAGTAAGATCCAAGAGAACTACTTGAGCAACTTCATCAGTCTTCACTGTCTCTTAGTTTCCTTAAAAGACTGTCAAACCCAGCAGCTTCTACTTAATAGCATTTGTCTGAAGTAAATTTGTTCTCACCAGTGTAGGAATCAACAGATTGTCTAGATTGGAAAAGACTTTTAAGATCATTGGGTCCAACTGTTCACCCAGCACTGCCAAGCCCACCACTAAATCATGTTTCCAAGTGCCACATCTACACATCTTTTGAATACTTCCTGGCATGGTGACCCAAACACTTCCCTGGGCAGTCTGTTCCAGCTTGGCAATGTTTTCCATGAAGAAATTTTACTAACGTCCAATCCAAACCTCCTCTGGTACAACTAGAAGCCATTTCCTCTCATTCTGTTGCTTGTTACTTGGGAGAAGAGCTCAACACCCACCTAACTGCACCCTTCTTTCAGAGAGTGATAGGGTCTTCCCTGAGCATCATTTCTGTGTTCCAGATCTTTTGCCATCATTCTTATCCTTCTCTGGACACAGTCCAGCACCTCAATGTCATTCTTGTGAGGGGCCCAAAACTGAACAGGAAATGCAGCCTCACCAATACTGAGTACAGGAAATGATCCTTGTATAGATTCTGATTCTACCATCCTTGTAAAGATACTGATTCTAGTATGAATTTCATTGCTGTTTTCAGTATAAAAGTACAAGATACTCTTCGTAAACTTTTAAGTGTGATATACTTTTCCCCTTGTTTGAAATTTACACTGCTTTGTATTGACTGTTCATTAGTCACTCTGCTTGGAAGAAGTAATTTTCATCTGGTTTTAACCTACTTTATGCTTTACTACTTTGTCTTGGTTTGAAAGACAGGTATCTGCTATGGAGGGGCAGAACCTCCTAGAGATGGAGAATTCAAATCCACTCCCTGCAAATTATTACAATTTAGAAAATTAAAGGGGCTTTCAGACACAGGTATGGGGATAGGAATAACTGTTCTTTATTGGTATGTATGACAAAGCATACAAACAACAACTACAACATTAATAATAAACAGAACCAAGAACCTCGAGGGCTTTCTTTCACAAAGCCCGGGGCAGTTTGATCTCGGTGCCCCTGCAGGGCTCCGAGAGGCCGAGCTGGAAGGGAGGAAACTCCCGGGCTGGTGGATGAGATGAGGAGCTCTGCGCTGGCAGCTGGAGCGGCAGGGGTGTCCCGGCAGGGCTGGGCAGGGCAGGGCTACAGAGCAGCAGGAAAGCCTCAAAGCAGCGCCGGAGAAGCCGCGACGGTGGGACAGGGCCGGCCCAGCAGGGCAGGAGGAGGCGAGCTCAGAGTTCCTGGGCACACAAGCCCAGGTAGATTTCCTGGGTAGATTTCCCAGGATGGGACCGAGTGATGACAGTAAACTCTTCCCGCAGCGAGCAGCAACCCGACCGTCCTCTCCCATGCCAAGAGCAAGAGAGTGAAACTGCCCCAAAACTCATCTCCCCCCTTCGAGAAAAAACTCCCAGAGACCCAAAAACAAAAGGTGTAGCCTGGTGCTACAATCTCCTTTGACCACTTCTTTGTTTTGGTCAAGTACTCAGAAGTACCCAGTTGTTAGTCTCCTAGCAACTTATGGGAAAAAATTCTATAAGTAAAAAAGAAACAAATCTAACCCCCAACATACTTGGACATATGTACCTCAAGCAAAAGTGAGGTAGGGTGGATTGTTATGGATTATGACTACAGAAGGTACATATTTCTATATTTATCTGTTTATAGCTCTCACATTAAAGGCATTCTGGACAAAACTCACCCAGAGACTACTCTTCACCATCACTGGAGGTATATAAAATACATGTAGATGTGGCACTTAGAAACACAGTTTAGTGGTGGACTTGGCAGTGCTTGATTAATGGTTGGACTCGATGATCTTAAAGGTATTGTCCAACCTAAACAATTCTCTGATGTTAAAATGCTCATTTTGAATTTGGCTTTTCATCAATATGCAGAATAGAAATTATTACATCATCTGTCAATAGTGATTTCTTTTCTTTAACCAGGCTTATTAAGGAACTAATACAGCATAAAGCTGACTCCATGTCAATCCTGAAACTGTATCATTTCATCTATCTGCCAATTTCAGCCAAATCTTTCAGGAAAGCAGTTATTAAACCTCAAAGATATTAAGTCCTTAAAGCAATAAGAAAATCAGGAGAGAGAACATATTCAAGCTCTCTTTGAGGGGAGACCTGAACAAAAGTTCAACTATATTACTAGATTATACCAGATAATATTATTGTAAATAATATATATTATTGTATTATAACAGAGAACCCACATGAGGGTGGAAGAGAGATAGGCATTAGGGATGCCCAGCTCTGGGAAGTATCTGTGAGTAGTTTGCTGCCTGAGGCACCACAAGATCTGTCCCCTGGCCACAACACAGCAGCAAGCCCAGCTTTACTCTTTCTACTTGATTCTTAGAACTTGGGAACTTCTCAAATTCCCTGATGATGTGGGTTTTATAAATTCCTAAGTAGTTGCATCAGGTATTAATATTTATATTGGCATACTGCTGCAGTTTTCTTTCTAGAAGCTTGACTTTCAGAAGCTTCTAGATTCTATTTGGAGCTGCTTCACCTCTTGAGTATGATCAGTGACTGCTTCCCAGGTTTGCATTTTCAGAAGGATTATGTCTATACTTAAAAATAAAATGGACAAAAGTCTCTTCTCTGGACTGAAAGGCATGGGACAAGACATGGCTTGTGTTTTCAGTATCAATTCCTCTACTCTGAAACAGAGTGGCCTGGTTCATTCTGCTTTTGGAGAAAGGTCCCTGGCAGGAGCCTCCCCTGCAGTTTGCCTAGGTCCTGTCTAGGGTTCCCATCAGCATGATAAGGACCAATGCAGTGTACAGGGATGTGTTCACAACTGAGCATTACTGTCCTGGCCTTGCTAGCAATGCTGTTGCAGGAACACTGGTACTGCATCTAGGTATTTTCTGTACCACTAGGAGGCAAATGAAAGAGAGAGGATTGATGGTATTCTGCTCAGCCACCTGGACCACGACATGGGTTGGCTTGAACTGCATCAGGAGCCTTCTAGACCACCCAGCAAGCTGCCCATGCCAATAAAATTCTATGAAAATGAAGATATACCGAAGACACATCATCTTTATGACTGTAACAGATCCTTACTCTATCAAAATCCTTTTCAGAGAGAAGTAGTATATTGAACGTTGCCCTTACCAACGTTCTGTTTAGCACCCTCAAAGCAAAGCCTTGCAAAGGAACAGCTTGGCATAAACTGCTAATACAAAGACCTAATAAAGCAAGAGCAGTAAATGACTTCTTGGATGTTAAAGTGCAAGGATCAGAACTGCAGAGTACTTTCTGAGAGAGTTGTGAGGCTTCCAAAGTCTGTTCTCCATGTTCCCTCAACAAAACCTACACAAAACTGTTCAATACTTTGTCATAAGAGGTAAAAGGAAAGGCAGGTGTAACACAACAGTGGACGTTCTGCAGTAAGTCCTCTTTCCTCTCTCTTTGACAAAGGCCTGCTTCCCTGGCAAGTAGCAGATCCGCTCTAACTTCAGCTGTAGTGTGTCTGTTAACACTGTAATATGTGGCACTGAACAACTGCACTTTAGTCATACTTAGGAAAGCAGTAATTTAGAATTCAGACTACAAGAACACATAATGACTATTATTACTCCATTTTTCTCTCTTTCTTAGTACTTGGCAGTCTGAAGATCTGGTATATGATGTCTTTTAAAAGAAACAGGTTGAAACCCTGTACCTCTTCGCTGTACAGATAAAATGACCATCATATATTCTATTGTTTGTGTTTGACTTAATTATTCCTGGGATCTTTACAAGTATTGCAGCATCTTTTGCTTAGCTAAATCTTGCCAGTAGTTCACTATTTCCTAGCATATGGTGTGTTGGTAGCCTACTTGACGTTTGTATTGCCATGTGTTGTCTGTATTTGAGCCATATCAAAGTTGGAAATGAGAAGCACTTTATAAATACCCTCTTGTTCCTTTATGGATATAGACTCCTTTCCAAAGATATTTATGAACGATTACCTGGCTTTCAGAATACTCCTATACAGGAGAGAGAAGTAGAGAAAATATGCAGGAAGCTATTATCTGTTCATTTGGGGGTGGGAGTGGGTGGGTGGGGCGTGGTGTTTGGATGTTTCCCTCTTGTTGTGACAAATGATAAGACACAATTTGTACAGTCAGGACCTGGCTCTGTAAGGTGCATCTTGTCTGGTAGAATGCTTAGGTTGGATATCAGAGTATATACTATGATAACGAAAAATGTACTGAGGAGTTTTTTCCTCCTAGTTAATGTAGTTTTAAAAGTATAAAGGAGTCAGAGTGAATATTCTTGTGCATAGCAGAAGACGCCTTTGGAATGTACTTTCAGTATTTAATTTTATCCTATTTAATGATCATATTTATTTGAGCATTTTTAACACCTATGTGCAATTAGTTTCTGGCACTTTTGTATAACTTGCTGTTGAGATGCAGATAAAAATCCTGGATGAAGGGAAAAATGCTGCTTCCATTAAAATTGCTGTAAGCTTTGTCATTCCTTCAAGTAGCCAAGGTTACTATGTTCCTGCAGAGTGCTTCTCTCACATCTGCCACTTGTTGCTTATTTACAATGCCAAAGATGCTTCATTATTTTCCTCCACTTTTTCTGTGCCTTAATAAGATTTCTAATAGTTTCTGTGATACTGTGTCCTAAATTTTACATCGTTCTCCCAAGGGGAAATGGTGACCATAATGTAGGTGACCCTCCTGCTCTTGATGACTCCTAGTATTACCTCCCATGTTGTGTTTTCTTTCATAGCTATTCTGCTGTTGCCAGACAAAGTTCTATTCATTTATCACCCCCATATCAGTTTTCTGATGTGTTGTCCAGTAATTTATGACTGTTTGGAGCTTTGGTACTCATTACAGTGCCCAGTGACCCTTGTGACCCTCCTCCCCATGCACGCTCTGCCACCGTGGCCCCTGGGCCAGTTTGTTGAAGCCACAAGTTGCAGTGCCTATGTCCATAACAAGCCATTCAGGCTGAGAAGCAAGAGCTCTGTTTGACCAACTAACAGGGAGTATCTAGAATTTAGGCAACAAATAGCTGATCATGCAGATAAACAGATGCTGAGGGTAAGGTTTGTACATTGTGACTAACCAAGCAGGTAGTGAGGTGTTGCTGATACGGTGATGAGCAAGAGAGAATAGTGCAGGCAGGTATACAGCAGCTTGAGGAGAATACTGTAAGTAAAACACTGACTAAGTGGCTTTAATTGTACCTCAGTGGAATTTCCCCCAGGTTACCACATTTCACAGGGTGGGGACTTCATCCTGCTGGTGTAAAAACCAATTGAATTATACTGCCAAACTGAGCATGGGCTGGTGCCCTGGGCAGTTACTGGTGCTGATATTTGTGAAGGCATGTCAGCAACACGCTTTCTTTGTTCAGTGGTTTTGCTGGTACTTTAAAAATGTTAATTATGAAGATATGTCATTCCTTTTCATCTCCTGAGAGTTATATTTAAGACAAAATATTGTGAGCACTGGAGGAAGGTGCAGAATGAGCAGGATGGGAGAAGAGAGTTGTTTCTTTTCTAATGACTTTAAGAGTGTGAACCTGTTAATTTTTAAAATTATGATTGATTTTATGTTTATTTGCTGTAACATAGATATTACAATGTTATACAATTGCAATGCGGGTTATATAAAAATGTAAAAGACATCTCCATGTAATGGCATGTAGAAGCTTATA
Organism: Prinia subflava; assembly: GCF_021018805.1. Lineage (NCBI taxonomy): Eukaryota > Metazoa > Chordata > Aves > Passeriformes > Cisticolidae > Prinia > Prinia subflava. Next base: position 40,431,001 of record NC_086250.1, on the reverse strand, counting down.
AAATAAAAGTTAAAAGTAAATCTGCAATTAGTTTTTGGGCTTCACTCATTTGATTCTGAGAAAAGGACTGTAACTTCCCAAAATACATCCTTTCCTCGATGCAATGTAAAAGGACCCAACATTGTACTTCCTCCTTAGAACTTCTGGGGAAATGCATTTTGCTGCCAACGTAACATGCTTAAACAGATCTCCTGCTGGTCAGACCTCCTGTCCTGCTGTGACAGCCATGACCATGTGTACAACTGATTGTTAGTGGGTGATATAAATCTGATTGGAACATGCCTGTTAATTGGTTTGAGAGCTCAATATAGACAATGCTGTCTTGTAGCAGATTGTGTAGATAGCCCTAGTCATAGGGTTAATTCTGCTTGACAGCATATCAGCAGCATCTTGAGTAATTACCCAACTTAAGTTTTCCCACAGTTGAATTGAGACCTTCAAAGGCTTCTACATTTACAAGTATTATTAACCGATATCTGAAACATGATGTTCCCACAAGGGCTAATTTTTTCTTCCTTTTATTAAATATACAGGTTATAGGGTTCATTTGCTAAGTGCTAAGCCCTTAGAAGAAAACACTACTTGTTAGGGAGAGAAAAATCTGCAGTGCACGACCAAAGCTAATGGTGCATAATGCACACATCATTGTCTTTTTGCAAAGACTTTAAAACAAGTTAAAATTTAGGTCTGGCTCCCTTCCTCTCTCCCACCCCCCACTTTCCACATTTAAGAAAATCAAACCACTTACTCCTGTGTGCAGAATGAGTAAATTGAAGACACACACTAAGAAAAACCTCCTAGGATGTTGCACAATTAAGTACAGATCATTGGATACAATACATATGACATCAATGAAACGGTATCTGCTTCAAAAATAGATTGGAAACATTCATGAATGAATTAAATCCTCTTAATGACTTTTCAAAAATGAAAATGAATGAAAACAATTTAATTCATACAAGCAACTGTATGCTATGATTCACCACAGTATATGATTTAATCCTGGTTTAAATTTATATTTTATTTTCTTCATTTTGTGATTTGTCTTTTAAAATATCTTCTTTGTGACTCTACAGCATAGAAAACAGTAAAGTATTAAGGATAATGGTTATGATTTGGGTCCAAATGTCTTTGAACGCATTAAATGTTAATGTACAGAGTTAGACAGCCTGGTTAAAGATGGTATTTGCTGGAGAGATCAGTCTGACAAATGGCTTTTATGGCATAAAGCAGTTCTTGTAACTTACAATCTTTTTATTTTCTTTTTCAGGTCAGAAACAAAGTTTGACTCAAATTCAGGTATGTTTACATTTACAGTGTTTTACTGAATATACACTGTTCAGGTTAATCTCAAAAGAGTAGTTTATCAGTTCAAGTTCAGTTTAGTTTTAAACAAACTGGTGTAGGTCAGCCTTAAAAAGGATCCTCATTTCTCACCCTCTGAAAACAGCATTGTTACTGTGAAACGTTTGCTTTCATTCCTTTATTAGTTTCGGTCTCTTTACATTTTCCCAAAAGATGATTTGGACTGGGAGGATGTATCTTGCAACAGGCTTTAATTGATCCAGAAAAATTATAATACAAATAAATTATAATACAGACTAAAGCAAATGGAGGATTGAAGTTTGAAAATGATCGCTGCAATAGAGGAGAGTGTTTTTCTTCCGGGTGGACAAAAACATTTCATGGGAATTTGAAGTCAGTGCAGCCTATCTGTCAGGAAACACATGATTTGTCATTAAATTTTCTTGACAGATGCAGGTACACAATGCGTGCCAGACCAGTTTGTAGAGCTCAGCTGAGGAGGATTACCAAAAGGCTGCTCCCAAGATGTCTTTTTAAAGAATTGTAATGTGTTGTAGGGATTGGGAGGAAAGTGAAGGTCAGTCTTACAGGTTAATGGGTATCTAACAAGACAAGAAACACAGGACAGCAAACAGGGGAAGCAGCTGGAGAAAGAAAAGATATTCTAATACCAGATTGTTACTTATTCAGTTAACTATTCCAAGGTGTTCCTTACAGTTAAACAATAAATTAAGAATAGGCTATTGTCATGAAGCTAGGTAAAATGTCCATTGCCTGAAAAGGTAATTCAAAATACATTTTTTGTTAAGATGAAAAAGTCAGTTTTAAACAGGAAACCTGATATTATGGCAATTTGGTTTTATGCCAGTGTTATCTTCTATCTACTTTGCTTAATGGAGTGATGATAATTGCTTATAATATTATGAATTTTACAATATATATTAATCAGGTGTTTATGGAACAGCACATTTCCTTTTTTATCATGCATGATTTGGGCTTGAAATGTGAGGCATTACATTGCTTTTTCTTTCCACATTAGATTTTATCTTTGGAACTATACGGGAGTGAAATCTACAGCAGAAAGCATTTACATAGCCAATGCTCACATCTTGTATACTTGTGTCATATTGCTTCTATTATGATTTTAGTTTGTGAGTTTGAAGTTACTTGCTTTAAATATTTCTTTAATAAACTCTATGCTAAGATTGATTTTTGGATCTTGACAAAACCCAGAGGGATTGCATGGAGGATAGCTTCACACATTTTCTGCCATCACCCCCTTTATTTTAGTGCAGTCAGCAAAACTAGGGTGTGGAGCAGAATGTCACATGTCTGCTTTTCTGCTGAAGGGAAAATGCTCCCTGCAGAGCTTCAATTTGCTTGGTGGCTTAAGCTACAAGTTTTTTGACTGTCTTTTGAAGCAGTTCTCCTGTTAGGCACACTATTCTGCCTGCTGCTCCCTTGGCAGTGAAGGCAGGGTCACGGCTTTTCCTCGGGTAGCGGTAAAATCTGACACTCTTGTAGCTGTGGTGTGGGCCTGCTCAGTACATGTCACCAGACCTTTCTGCCCTGCGCTCCTGGTCCCATTTTCATCTTTGCCCCAAACTCTGTACTTGGAACTGAGAATTACTAAGGTTTAATGCCTCAGTCTCATCAGTGCTGTGTCTTTCAGAACAGGTTTCGGCTAACAACCAAGAGCAGATGGTAAAACCAACCAACACCAAGGCTGAAAACCCTCTTATCATTGTCAGAGGTACAGCTGCCTTCCCTTTATAGGGAGAGCACCCATTTCTTCTACCAAGAAGCTGTTCATGACAGTCAGCACAAGGACTCTGAGTGTCTCTTTCGTTCCCAATATATAAGAGCAGGGGAGAAGTGACAATTCTGGCAATATCAACTCAATATCTACCACCCAAATAAAATATCACTGGTTTTGTTTCCCTACCAAAGCACTTGCTATAACTTTCCCAAACTAGACAATAATCCCAGACCTCCCGCTGACTGAATGCATCCTGTTCACTCGAGGTGCATTGGCCATGGCATCCTCATAAAAAAAACCCCTTCTTTTGTTGGGGGGGTGCAATGCCCTATGTAGCATCATGTTCTGCATTACACAGACCTTTGAAAAGTATCAATGTAGTGTTGATTTTAAAAGGGCTGCTGGCATGAGTCTGTATTTATGCAACCTCAAGTTTCTTGAAGATACCTTAAGGTATTTTCACATCCTTCATTTAATTTTGAATTCCCTAGACTGTCATTCCTAAGGAAAGTAATGATCCTACAAACTGGAACAAACATGCTTTGTTCTCATTTATCTTATGTTACTCAAAACAGTTCAAGTGTTGAACATGAGAATGAGGTAATTTTATTATAGAATACATATTTTTTCCCAGGGAGATGTTTGACAACTATTGCTTGCTCTAGATTAACCTCAGTGTTAATTCCAGTTAACTTGCAAGTCTAGATGTGCCCTTAATAGACATTTATCAATGCTTATTATACTTGTCTTTCTGAGAAATATTTATGAAGCATTGAAGAATTAAAACAAGTCTTTCTGAAGCAAGAAGAAAGTCAGAAATACAGCTTTTAAAGTACCCAGTAGGCTCACAAATGTAACCCTGGAAATGTTGTTCAACACTGAAATATTAGACAAACATTGTCAAAAGAAGATTAATTGGAACTTGAGCATTAACTTAAAAGAAGACTGCAATATTCCTACAGTGACGATCAGGATTTATCATACAAATAACTATAACATCTGTAGGGGACACACATTTTTCATATCATGACTAACAGTTCCATCTGAGAAACTTCTTTTTCTCTGATGATTCTTCATAAGTCTAGAGCTGGCAGAATTTCTGTCTCAGAGACCATGGGGTTAGCTTCACGCTGTTAGAAGATCTTTTAAATGAAACAATTTTTCTTTCCTGTCAAAATATGATGAATTCTACTGGTACTTAAAATAGATTTTTTTTTCTAACAAGTACTTGAAAGCAAAAAAAGGTTGTAGGAAAATATTTTTTTCTTCATAATTTGTTAGAGAACAAAGTAAACCACACAAAATCCACAGGTGAAACCATTTTGTTCTTATTATCAGTATTTTGTTAGTGTCTAAAATGCTTATTGCGCTATGTGCTTGGTTAGAAAATTTCAGAATTTAAGAACATAAGAATTATAATTAATAGAACTCATTTGATGAATGCTAAATAGATTTTTGCTTTTTATAATTTAGAGTAAAGTAGGTCTTCAGGGTGCTGTTCTGTAACAGGAAGAAACTGTAGATCTCAAAAGCTGTTGCTGAACACTTTAAACCCCACCTTAGTAATAGCAAAAATAGAAAATGCAAACAACTCGTGCCTCAGCATGCCCCCAAGTCACCAGGGAATGGTAATGGTGAATTTCCTACTGCCTACTGGGAAGGCTAGAGTTTTCTTGGGGCATCTCATGTATGTAATATTTGCTGCATACTGCATGTCACTGTAGAGGTGAGATGTGATATTCAAATTAGAGTGTTTGTGGTGAAACTATGGGCAAAAAAAATCAGGTTTTTTCCATGCTAGAAAGAAAGGACTAATTCATGGACAATATGCAAGGACTCCAGTGGAGCCTTTTCTGTATACCTGTCACTCAGGCCATGGAATGTAGAAAGTCAGAGAGTGCAGGGTGCAAAAGGGACAGTCAGGGAAGCACTGTGCTGTACAAACCTATCTGTGCACTGAAGAAAGAGTGCCCAAAGACACACAGTGCCTTCAGCTGTGTCCATCATCTGCTGTGCCAGCTTCACACTTCTCTCAAAAAGAGAGACCTATCTCCAAAACCTGTTCTTCTGTCTCCCTACTTCTATATATCAAATGAAGTGTAAAGACAATGCATGTGATTTCATGTCACTGTTGGCGTCACTACTTTGGAAACATTCCAATTAGTATCAGGAATTAAGCTATAATAGCTGCCATGCACCTAGAGGCTGTCCTGAGGGACAGCTACACATGAGCTTTTGTTGGATTCCTGCTGTCCCAGCAATCAAATACAAAGCAAGTCAAGGAGCCCCCAACAGTTCCTGGAATTTCTTTTGCCTGCCTTGTCTGGATTCACAGTGTCAGCCAGTGACTCTGAAGGTCATTTCTCCTCTCTGCACATTGCATTTTCCACCAGAATGAGTGTATCCCCACGTCTTCAGCACTGCACAATGCTGCCACCTCATCAAGGTTCCCATCCGCTCCTTTCTCACCTCTTGTGTTTACTGGCATCTTTCCTTTAATGTGGCCACGACAACGTACTAACTTGCAAGGCTACATGATTCAGCACAGGTGCTAGAGAACAGATGAACAAAATTATAAGGTTAGGGGGTGATCAGATGTTTTCCTCTCACAAATTCCTCTTGGCTACATTTCCAGATGTTCTGCAATGGACTTTCCAAACTCTCTGTATTGATGCCTTGAGAGGCTACCTAGAATAGAGGCTAGACAGTGTTCAAGGAATAAAGTAGGTATTTATTAAAAAGGCCTTCAAAGGATACACCTCGGGCAGTACAAGAACCTGGCTGAGGCTATACCCAGGATGGATGACGGACCACAAGTTTTCACACTTTCTTAAGTTTGGTCCATTTGCATATTTGGGTTAATTGTCCAATTACAGCTTCAGGTTATGAAGTCCCATCCTCCCAGGCTGTTCTCCTCAATTTGCTGTTTATACTTTTTGGGCCTGAAGCTGTAACGGTGTCCTTGGTCCTCAGGCTGGAAAAGGACTGTTTTGTCTAACTACCCTGTGAAGAGAACTTGCTAACACTTTCTATGAACTTCAGAGTTATATACTAATGCAGTACAGAATCTGGGAAATATGGAAGCTAAAACTTAAGGCATCAGTATCACCCCTGATTTCCCCTAGCCTGTCATCAGTCCCATTGTATGAAAATCATCAGTACCACTATTAAGAGCATAAAGAATCCTCTGCCCAAGTACGAGAGAAATTAATACCAAAAGACATTTTGAAAGGGAGTAACTTTTACTGACCTCTGCTACCAGGGAAGCACAAAAAAAATGTAACTTGTCTGAAACCTTAGATTGACAAAGCAGCAAATACTTAGTAAAAACATCCACTGATCTAATTCATCAAAGATTTAAATACAGATTAATAAACAATTTCCTAAATTTTACTGATGTCAGATTCTCCACTCAGGTTGTGTTAGATCAGTTCTTAATTTCTTCTTAGAAAGGCTAAGTACTTTCAGGAACAGGAAGGAAAAGTATTTGGTGTTCTTAACAAAATCATGTTGGCAAGTTCAACAGTCACCCTACAATCAGAGTATTTGGTTTAGAAGTATTAAAAAGATCTCTTGCAGAATCTCTAACAGGGAAAAGTGGCAAAATAAACAGAGATACTGAAGAACAGGGATGCTCCAGAGCTTTTTGGATAAGGTAATTTACCTCTCCAGGTTCTCTTTCAACTTAAAGGAATTATGTCCTTCTTTCTGGCCACCACCAGCTTGGACACTTGAAAAGGTACATGGGATGGCACAGAGAGATGGCAGGAGACAGTTACTGCAAAAACAGAACAGCAGCTCAGATTATCTTGTCATTACTTGTCAGTGCTATTTTGTTCTTGGCATTAACAACTCTTCACACAGATTGTTGGGGATGCAATGGCTGGGGAGCACGGCCTGTTATATTTGTTCAGCAGCAAGATGAGCATTTAGTCAGATGCAAACTGAACCATCTGGTGAATGTTGCAGGGCCATGCCATGATGTGACTTGGACCATTAGATGGCTGGGACATCTCAGTGGTACATCCCAGGGAACTGTGTGCTGATGTGTGGTAACTGATTATTGTCTGTTCTTGTATCGCTTGTAAAAGCTTGGCATCATTTCAGTTGTGACAATCTGGAGGTGCTTGGCACTGCTGTGACCAGAACTGAGCTCAGAGGAAATCTAGAGCTGTGTAAAACTATTGGGACAAGCACCACACTGCCAGCCTCATCAGCCTCTGGAAAAGAGGGGGTGAGACCGTGGCATTCACGGGTGCCCCGCTGAAGCCCTCACACACACTGTGTGTCAGGTGGCTCTCAGCAGCTTATCCACGGGATAGGCTGCAGCCACACTCCTGGCAGAGAATATCGGGGTGTTTTCTGCCTGTGTGCCTTGATGAATTTAACAGGAGAGGATCATTATGGTCAATATGCTCACTCTTGTTCTCATTATTTTCTCACTACTAAAGTGCATTTTCCTGTTTTAGTTTTAAGCAATGTTTCATTAAACACGATATCTTTTGTGGCTGCATGCATGTTGTCCAAAACAGCACATCTTCTGTTTTGATTAGCATGGTTTCTGAGGTTATGAATTTGAGTAAGAAAGAGATGCAGGGTATTTTTATTTCTTCCCTCTGGATTTGTTAGAGGAAAAAAAACTTAACATCTTGTTTGTACAAGATGATGAGAATGATATAATACAATATTACTTGAAACTGGAATAAATCTTTTATTTTTAAAAAATCAGATTGTACAAACTAGCTACATGATAATTATTAATGACAGAAGATTCAATAAAGATTAAAATATTTAATGTTTTTCTTTCATTGATGTAGTGCTGTAATTTTATGACCATTAAGAAACCATATGAAAGATCTGTCAGCTTTTGCTATTTCACATTTTAGTCTCTTATCAAAACTGATTTCAGGTTTTGTAGTACTAAAAGTAAAAGGAAAAATGCAAGCTGGTTTTAATCAGACTGGAATGTTCAGTGATCACCTTCACAATCTTTAGTGCTGATCTGAGTATGAAGCAAAAAAGATTAACTTGTCTTTTGTTGACTTAATTTAGTGGCAACCACCACCTTTAAGATGTAATGGTAGACAAGTTTGTGTCATACCAATGCAACTGCCACTGTACATGTGAGCAGCCATCTGCTTAGAATTAAGTCCTAAATCAAAACACCAATGAGATCTAATGCTGCCAGTTTAAGTTAGACACAATTTACACAGTCTTGTGAGTAAGGCCATCACAATGAGGTCTAATGCCAGACAAGAGTGAATTTGGTTACAAGGCCTGAAAGCATTTCTGAAAGGAAAGAATTGTGGCCCTATGTGATTAGATCAGGAGTCTTAGCAACCTTGCTTTCCACCGGGGGGTGAATTACCAGTTATTGTTTTGTATATAGTTGTCTTGCCCACTTATTGCTCTTTACAAAGTTGTCCCAACCTTTTCATCAGCCATGATCCAGGTGTCTGAACAATCTTAGACTGTATACTCCAATCCAAACACTGTGCTTATTGAGATCACAGAAACAATATTCACAGCATTTGATTGTTGTGAATAAAACTGAAGCACCTAATTTAGCACTAATCTTTTCTCTTCTTTACTAGCTGTAGCAATGGAGGTGCTTTCATTATCTGCATAATATCCCCTTCAGGTCATGTCTGTGTCTGGCTTTCATACAATCTCTGTGTGTCTGGTAGCATTTCATTTGGAGGAATATTTTATGCAAGCTATTACCCTGTCAGGGGAGTGGGATCATCTTAACTAACTGTGACTATCTATCTATCTGTGACTGTGACCCTCTAAGCTTCATCTCAAGTTAGTTGGAAGAGATTAACATCCTCAGATGAGTTCATCCCTTCTGCTGGAGAAGTCTGTTTCAGGGTACACTGAATCACCCTTTTGAGTGTCCATCAATTTTAGAGCTAGGCACATAACTCTGATGGTAACAGATTATCGCTGGAATGGATGTACCTAGAGTTGGGGATGAGTGGATGGGATCCCCAAGTAATTTTCTATGGCTGATGCTGTGGAGGCTTAGTAGGATAAAAATAAATTTAAGAGAAGAACTACAAAACTGCTCCCAAGTTCTTCTGCTGGGTGTCAGTAACCCTTTTGTACACAGAGCTTTTGTGGAGGGTATTCATGAAAAAGATGAGTTTAGCTGTGATTATTTTAGTTCTGTTTTTCTTTGTATGCATTTTCATCTCCTTTTTTTAATCTTACCTTTCCTAAATGAACCCAAATCTGCTTATGTGTCTCCAGTAATGGTTTCCCCAGAGAACTGCTTCATTTTTATAACTTTTTCTTGAATTATGAGTAAGAATTGTCAGATATGAAAAAGCTGATTAAATATGTTTTGCAAACAGATCGTTCACCACAGCTAATCTGTTCACAGGCAGGAAGAAAAACATGTAACTCAAAGAGATATGTCCTAAGGATAATAAGAGTGAACAAAAAATGTATCATATTCAATCTAGCTTCAGTCAGGGCCCAGATATTAAACTGGTCTTTGGCAGGTTTCAGAAAGCATGTGAAATTTTTGAAAAGCTTAGTAGGAAGACATTTTGCTGATTTTAAGTCACTATTGAGAAACTTTTAGAAAGTCAAAGTCTTTTACTCTGTTAACTGCTTTAACCAAGCTAAGGAAGGCTGACACAATAAATGCAGATAGGAAAACAGAAGGGTGTATTTTTTAAAAATTAACATTTAAAACCAGAAGCATTCTGGTTTTGCGTCTTAATTTTCAAGGAGGTGGTCATGAGAACAGAATTCCCGTGTTTATATTCTCATTTTAAAAGTGTTTACCTTAAGATTTATGGATTTTTAGAGTACTCATATAGTCACTTCCATACTATTATCTCTCCTTCAGTCAGTGATTTTTTTCACTGTCACACACACTAGAAGAGATTTAAATGGAGTTTAAATACTGAATCAAAGAGGAGTGAGATTTGAAGTATCAATGCTCAGCACCGACAGAATATCTGGAAAACAATTAAGATATATTTAGGTTGAAGGGTGGCAAAAAAAAAAAGTGCTTGTGAATAAAAAAATCTGCTGCATAAAGTACTGTGTTGAGAGCATGAGGGTCCTTGAAACAACTTTAAAACGCATGAGAGGAAGATACAGTGTTTCACTGGAATGAGAGCACTCCCTGCTTTCAAGTATAGTAAGAAAAACCTGACTGAAAGACTACTGTCAGAACTGTGCTTTAGGTCATGATCGTATTAAGACTATGGCTAAGTGAATTTATGTGGGTCATCACTTACCCTGTTAACTGGTGGAGAAGAGAACTACAGGAGCTCTCTTTTTAAATCATTCTATTTTCTTTACTATCTGCATGTGTGACTCTTCCCTGGCCCCACAATGACAACCTATCTCAGACGCACCTGTATCTGTATTGCTGTGGCAGTATGATTAAACAAAGCAGCAGCTGCTTTCACTCCTTTGGTTCTAGGCATCGCAGTATGGACCATACAATAAGCAAGCCTCAATCCTAAAAAAGCAAAGAAATATACATAGCAAAACTATGTTAAGTATGTTAAGTAATCTTAACTTCCTTGCTCTAGTCTCTGTAAAAGTAATTTATTTAATGATACATTAACATAAGGTTTCGTGTTCCCCTTGCTTTCTCACACCAGGAAGGTCTCTTCCCAAAGGATGTACTCCTGGCCAGGACATGCCACACACCAGTTAGACTGTGGGGTGGGACATGCCCCTTCCTGGGCTCCTATTGCTGGGAGGAGGGAGAGAGTGCCTGACCACCTCCACATCTCCTGTGAAGACTATACACAAGTCCAAGTCTGGCACCTATGTTGCCCCTTACTTGGGTGCCTGTTGGTATGGCAGCCAGAGTGGCAAAGCAGCTTGACTGTATTTAGGTGGGAGTGAGGACATGGACCTTTATCCAATCCCCATGGCCTTAAGATGATCAAGACAGGGATGGACCGTACAGGGACTCCTTCCACCGCTGCACCCCATACCCTCCTTCCCACATTGAAAAGGGTTCTTGGAAAACTGCAGAAGCTCAAACTCATGAGATTTCTCCTGGCACTTTGCCTCTGAGAATGTTTCTACTTATCCACAGAATGACTGAGCTTTAATGAGTTTCTCATCATTTGTACAAACACTAACAGTATATTTCTTTCACTCCTCTGCCAGTAGTTCCTACATGTTTTTTTAGTTTTCATAAGCTGTCTTGTCCAGTGCCAGGGTTAAACCTCACACAGAAGGACATGGACAGTAATACTAAAATGCCTAAGTAATCAAATGTGTTACAGCCTGAAGTTCTGCTTTAACATTTGGATGGGACTGTGTTACTTCAAATTTAATAACATAAAGGTGCTTTGTTAAAGAAGCTGAAAGAATAAGACAGAGTGTTCATTAAATTTATGAAGTTTAATAGATGAAGGGCATGCTGTGTCATCTTCCCTGCAATGTAAAGAATAAGATTATCTAAGTTAGGCAGACATTCTACCTTTAATTCAGGCTGTATTTACAGAAACTTACCACCCAATTCTCATTAGTTCAATGATATGGTTTATTTGTGCAGGTCTGTTTTAGAACTGATGAATGATGGGGAATTAGAGCTACAGCAATGATAGTAGGTATTTAAAAACATTCAAAGAAAGAGTGAAGAATGTCACCCTCTCAGGAAACAAACTGATACATACTGAAACTTATGCAAATATTTAAATTATCTAATAAAGGTCAGTGAAGAAAAAGGTAAGAAAAACAGTTGCATAGAATAAGCACAGGAAAGTAGATTGTTAAACACAGGGAGAGTAGAAAGATACGCTAGTACAAAGCTACATAATACTTGTTGCTTGTTCTGCTCACCCAGTTTACATATTCAGATGGATGCAGTCTTTGCTATATGTTCTTACAGTAGAAAGAGGTAAAATCTTCAAACAGAAAATGCTAAAATTAGTCCCAGAGGGTGGGGTAGCCAGAGCTACAATTGTAAGATTTTTCATTTGGGGACTAAACTTGTATGTGCAAACAAGACTGGGGTCTTGTGTATCCAGGCAAGTTTGTTTTAAGTTGGCAACCTGAAGGAAAAGATTTTGGTTTTTTTTCTTTGTATTGAACTGGGGCAGCCTATGTACCACTCAGATTTTTTGACATACATTGATATTGGAAAGGAAACCTTTCGAACAAAGACTTGCACCATACGCTTGCAAAATGAAGTGTGGAAAACTGTTGAGCTGTTTGGTTTTTATTCAAATTCTCTAACTTTTCCAGTCAAAATCTTTTACAAAATTTAAGAATTTTTCAGAAAGTTTTTGAGACACCTAGACTCTGATTTAAGGCACTATTATTATGTAGCAAGAAACTAAAACCCAAATTCCCAAACCTGCCATCAACTTAAAACTCAGGCCCCATTTAATTGGATGCTTAATAACTGGCACCCACAGGTTGGTTTCCTGATTGCACAATCACCTGGCTGTGACAGGCTTTCTCTTCTGTTCTGTCCTGGTACAATGCAACTGAACCCCCCTGTGACCCCTGGGAATGCCAACAATAGAGATGATCAGACACTGCACAAAGAGCTCTCCAAAGGGTGCTCACTTTGTTTCAGGCCTTTCTAGAAAAAATTCATAGTTTTGCAAGTATTTTAGACTTAACATTTCTTAGGGTGTAGATTAAAAAGTGTATTAAGAGTAGCAGTGTGAAACAAATATTACACCTAGTGATAGTAGTGCTGAACACTGAAAAATAAAAGTTGAACATCGGAAGATTTGCTACTGAGGCTTCTTCCTCCTCCTTACTCCACCTCCTCCCTCAAAAATACACCAGTGGGATGGTGCCTTGTGCAAATGAAGCACCATCTTGTTTCATGCCAAGAAGTTTAATCCAGGTGAAAGTGAGTCTCTGAAGCTGATGTCAGGTACAATCTGTACAGGACATTAAGCTGCCTTCAGGGGAGTGAAGTACATTTATAAGGTCTGTTTTGGAACATGGGTCAGAGGTCCTCATGTCCTCTAGTTCTTGCTCTAAAGCCAGAAGCTACAAGGCTTGTTTGGGTTTCAGTGAGCTGCTTTATGGGCTGTTGCTTGTGGCATGGAAACCAAGTCATTTGACAGCCACTGACACTGCTGTTGGCTCTGTTCTCTTCCTGCAGTGATTGGGACAGTATTTTACTTCTTAAGTTTCTTTACAGGAAAGAATCCTATTGAGAACACCTGAAGTGATACAATTAGAGCATGAGCATTTAAAACCATGGGTATACCTCATTTTTCTAGGGAGCTTGGAAGATGTTACAGAGCGCATAAAAATTTTTTTGTATGATTGCAAATTAATCAGGGTACTAGACACCCTTTACATTTCAGTGTAGGTTTGGGCTTAGAACACTCCCTTCTAGGCAACTGAAAGCAGGTATTTTTTTCTAAGGCTAAGAGTGCCCTGCAGCCAGAATGTGTATTATTTTGGTTGTAATCTCATGAAGATGTGAAAGGTAGAGGGAAGACCCAGCAACCTCTGACATTCCAGTCCCTGCAACTTCCATTGTTGCAATGCTGCTAAATATCCTTTGACCACTCAGAACTTAAGTAAACAGAGATTGTGCTTGTGGGAAGTTATGAAGTATTTTAGAAAAAGTCTGAATTTGTTGAATAGGGTTGGATCAGTACTGGACTAGCTTGGTGTCAAAGGTTAAACTTTGTTATACCAAAGATAGGGTTGGGAACTGACATACTGTAGCTTTTGAGTTTTTATTTTCTATTTTTTTAAGACCTCACACCATGCTCAGGGAATGAAAAGTACAGTGTATTTCAGTCCCTTTCCAGAATAGCGCATCCTCCACTACTTGATCACTGTGAAAATATATAGCCCAGGTAATTTAAGTTCTAAATTCACATACTTTGCCTTTTGTAATTCTGAGACAGAGGAGATCTTTGGAATTGAAGGATTACAGGCTTATTTGAATTACAAAGGCACTGACCTCAAGCAGCCTTCTAGTCAAATCTGTTGCTTGTGTGGTCAGCTTATAATCATGTTTCTGTGATACCAGTGCACAGATGTAGTGTCAAAGCTGAGTTCAGAGGTTTAGTTTATTCTAACAGCATAGTTTTTATCAGTCAAGGATATCACAGTAAGTCATCCTTGCACTCCTTGCCCTGTTTTCTCACCTTCCACCTCACGTTGCCTCCAATGTTTGTTTAACCTCTTAGTCAACTGATTGAGCTTGTTAGCCCAGAAAAAAAGTTGAATAATTTTCTTCTGGGTTAGTGAATTAAAATTTCTCCCCACAAATGGATAAGAACCTGAGCTGGTGAACACTGAAGAAGAAGCAGAACTAGGACAACTAACTGAGGGTAGGGGAAAGAGAAGGGAAAGAAGCTGATAGATTGTTTCAGCCATCCCATGGTACCTAAATCTTTCCTGTAAAGCTCCTCCACTTTGGATACAGAATACCTGAAATTGTTTAGAACAGAAGCTTCCCATGAATCTCCATGGGACCTCCTGAGTGGCAGGTTACTGACTGTTGTGCGTTGAGTGCATCTTTGGTGAAAGCCATCCCTAGGAAAATGCTTGCTTCCAGCAAATAAGCATTTCATGTTCCCTTTGTTTAAAAATCAGCCTTTTAAAATGGAAGACTTCCTACTGAGCCCTTGTCAAGATTTTGTATTTTGTTTTCTCTGGTGAGAATGTTTGTACAACCTTCCTTTAAGAAGGAACCACAAACTCATCTCTGAAACCTAAACAAAGTCTCTGTACAGCTCCTTCCAAGGGCAAATCAAGGCTACAGTTCCTTGACTTCTTATTCCCAAGCACACACTGCCTGAGAGGAAGCTCAAACATCCATTTGCTGCCTTTTTGAGAAAAAGGGAAGAAAAAAGTAGTGTAAGAAAAATCTAATAGATAGAAGAAACAGTGGAAGGGCTCACAATGAGAAGTGGTATACATAGGATGTAAAAAACATTAAATCAAATTAAAATCTCTACCTCCAGCCACTTTTTCAGCTTAGCTGTTTTTGCTTACTGTCCTGGTGTGGATGAGGTTTCTGCTGCCTAACTGCTGTTTTGTTAAGAATCCTTGAATCCTAAGAATCCAGTGAAGCCTGTCCTACATGTATCTCCTCTCTTGCTTCCTAGCAGAGTTCTCCTGGCAGAAGTTTGGATAGTAGGGAACCAAACAAACAACTCTGTGTATGAGGCGTTAATCGACTTTACTTCAGTAAGTTTAGAATACCTTGCAAACTCATTTTTAAATCTATTTATGCAAGGTTTCAGCAGTTTACTTTTGGAGTAAATATTAAAGTGAAATGAGCTACAGCACTGGTTTTGAATAGAGCATTACTTTACACCTCGTTAGATCTACTTTTCCTACTAATACAGCCGTGGCAATTGGACAAGCGAAAGACTGATGGGATGAACAAAGGCAGTGTTCCTTTCCCCGAGCATGCCAAATCCATTCTGTAAATCTGACATTAAAAAAAAAAAAAAAAGACCCCCAACCACAGGGCAGAAGTCAGGCCTGAAAAACCAAGAAAACCTGCACTACAGCAGTCTCCACATCTCCTGCATCTCCTTACCTAATGTTTTCAGACACTAGAAGGAACATTTTCCCATGTGCAGTTAATCTGCCCTTTTACTTAGAAGATTTTCTCAAGGAAATACACAAAATAGTATAAATGTGGTTGGATGCTTTTCTGCTTTTGAAAATTTGAAGTTTTTATAAATGTTGAAAATAACTTGATTCTTAGCAAGGTGTTTATTAATCTCTCTTAACTAACAACTTTTATGCTTGCTTCGGGATCTGCTGGTCCCAGCAAAAGCCTAAGCTGCAACAGTCATGGTGGGGGAACTGTCCTGAGCGTGTGTCTGAAGTGCTCTAACAGGCAGGGCAGAAACTTAATTCTACTCACAGCTTCACACAAGCCACTGACCCTATGTCCAGAAGATTTAAGAGTAGTTTTTTGGGAATATCACATAGCACATAGTTTGAGTGGAATCTCCCATCACTACCTGCATCATGTCTCTGGCATCAGCTACGTGTGAGTAAACCAGCACAAGAAACCAGCGCAAGAAACAGCACAAGAAACAAGTCATAGTATGTGAACTGTTCCACACAAAAACTTCACAGCTTTCACAGATGCATCAATACTGTTGTAGATTTAGTGATACTCTATTTTGATGTAATAATGACAATGTTAGGGGTTTTGAATGCTCCTTGGGTTTTTTCCCCTGTAGAAATAAGCAAATAAGCTTTGCAGTCCTGCCACCACTTCATACCCTATTTTCTTTGCCTGCAAGACTAAGATATAGCTGTTGATACAGGATTCTAAAAGGCTTGGGGGTAACGGAGTGAATTAAACATTCCTGTTCCAGCTGCTGCTGTTCACAACACTTTTGACAGTTAAAATACATCACACATTCTCTTGTCTGTTTAATATAAACAATTAGTATTTTAAGTGGAGTCCAGCATCAACCCCAAATAGGAGGATCCAGACAGGCGGTTCAGATAGAAAACTAAGAAGTGTTCTAAATTTATCTAAAAGTAGTTTGCAGTCAGTTCAACCTATGCAGTCAGTTCAACCTATGCCTAACACATTGTCTACTGCAGCACATCAGACTGTGGAAGCTGAGAGACCAGTGGCTTGTCTTTTGAGGAAGAAGGTTTCATTTTTCATCTCAAAATTACTTCAGCACAACTTCTGATCTGCAATTTTTAGTATGAAATATAAAATGAAAGGGGAAAATCAAAATTGAAATACAGTATTTTTGCTTTCATATAATGAACTCTTTGTATAATACAACATTTTAGTTAACCCAAGAGCTGTTTCAGAGGAAAGCTTGTTTAGAGAAATTTTTCCTTTTTGTCTCTTCTGGAATGAAGAGGTTGGAAATCACAGACCTCATTAGATAAAGCAAAATAGAATCCAGCTTCTCTGTAGGTTTACTTCCTTGAAGCTGAGGCAAACCTGAGATAACAAAAAGGTTTTAGTGTAAACTCAACTTTAGAGTCAATCTTTGTCTTTTTAGGAATTCTAATATGATTGTTGCAAAGTGCAATTTGCTACAATTTATTTCATTTCCTAAATGAGAGGATTTTTAATGAAAATGTTATAAACTGAAAAAGCTCCTCACATCTGATGAAAGGCATTTGGGATGCAATACTATGCAATTGTAAACCTCTTCTTTTTTGGGTCTTGACAATGTATAACTCCATAGCACAGGGGAGGTAATATTCTGTACAATATTGCTTTACACAGATGGCCTTAAAATTCAATTTACTTAAAGTTTACCCCTTTGTGGGCATGAGGATCTCTCTGGAAACCTCTCTGTCAACTTTTCTATGTCAAAATCTAAGCATGTACCTCAATATGAACCTGCACCATGTATAGCTATAATTTAGGAATGAACCCTCTAGTTACTAGCATGGGTAAAATATCTCATAGGAAGCATTTAACTTCACTTCCACTTGCCAGGGAAAAAGCTAATGCTAGGTTATGAAATTTAAACAATGATTTTCCCTCCATTCCTTTGCAATGGTCAGTGGCCAACTGCACTTTGCCCTGAACGATCTACAATAGTGCAAATAATGAATCACAAATAAACAACTTACCACCTTTTCAAAAGGAAGCCAGGTAATTAATTTCCTTTAAATTGAGACTTCCTCTAAAATGGAAAAGTCTCCTCAGCTTCTGCAGCCATCAGCTGGGTTTGTACCTTAAAAAAATAGAACTAGGGTACAGGGAGTAAAAATGAAAACAGCTTCAGGTTATTCAATTTCCTGTTTGTTTAAATTTGTCCTTCCTGACATGCAGATTCATCACACTCCTTTCCTGGTGACTATTTCATTAGTTTAGTTAGGTATTCAGAGGGATTTTTATCTTCTGACTCATAAAATTCTTGAATTGCCTCAAGAATTTCCTGTGTCTGACTGGAATTTTATGTCCTTGTAGTTTTAGCTGGGCTCCTTGAAGAAGCTGCTGTCTAAATTGCTCTGCTTTTGAGATCTTCAAACAGCAGATCAGGAACCAGCTCCAAGCTCGATTCCTGCTTTTCAGGAAAACTGATCCGTGCCAGCACTTCACCTCTTAACACTGTAGTCAGAAATTTTTCTTAATATTTTTAAACTCTTTGTTTCCTGACAGTATTTCCCCTTGCTGCCCATGCCCTTCCCAGGTGTGCACTTCAGAATATTTGTCCAATTCCAAAAATGCACCCCGGTGGCTCAAAGTGCAGCCTGCACGCTGTCCCATCAGGTTTTCATCACTCTTGCTATAAAGCAGAGGAGCTGAGGTTACGGGTATATCGGGCCATTTAGCAGTTGGTGAGAAACCTTTGTATATCCCTTCCATGTCTTTTTTTAAGTGCTTTCTGAGGAGGGTGAGAGCTAGGTTAGGCTGGAGCCCTGGTGTGCGCTTCTTTTGAAGGGTTCAGCGAACCGAAGGTGATGCATTTTAACATGTGATCTCCAGAAATGTCCCGAGTGACTGGAACGCCACCTCGGCTGCGCGCACAGGGGCTCCGCCTGCCTTCGCAAGGCAAGGACGGCCCTGCCCTGCCCTGGGTCGGCAGGGCTCGGGTACCCAGGGATGGCTTTGACGAGGAGCAAACAGACGGCGGAACGGCACCCTGCCTGTCTTCCAAAGTCTGAGGGGGAAAAGTGGGAAAACCCGGTCATCCCTTGCGGTGTCGGTGTCCTGTCTCCTCTGCCGGGTCACGGTGACTGACTGCGCAGGAACAGCCCCGAAACACGGCTGTGTGCCCACCGCCCCGTGTCTGTCTGTCTGTCTGTCTGTCTAGCCGGGAGGCTGCTTCCCCCGAGTCCATTCGCTTGGGGGATCGGCAGGTGGAGACACGAACATGCGCTGTGCCGAGCCTCCCGAGCTCCCGCAGCCCCCGCATGGCCGGGCCTCCCCCGGCCGGAGCCTGTCCCCTGGCCGTGCCTGTGCCGGCCCCGGTGCCCTGCCGGCGACCAGCGGCACCGGCGGGGAGGGCTACAGGGCCGAGGGGCACTGGCACATCAGGATGGATGTCCTTCTCCAGAGGAGGAAGTCCAGGGAAACATAAATACTAAGCAGCCATCGGCGTTAAAGAGTATCCAAAGAGCATCCATAGTTGATGCTGTGAATGGCAAGCTAACAGCCTGGCGTTGTGGGAAGCACCATGTAATGGAGGCAAATAAGCATGAGAACAGAGAGTGTTCTTTGAGTTACTTGAATGCCTCAGTGAGAGGCACTCTGCTGCATGTCCACTCCTCAGCATCTTGCCCCCAGTTCTCTTCTGTATACCGGCCCATTTCCTTTTGCTGATAGTCTCTAAATCTTTTATTTCTCCACTTGTTTATTGCAACAGATTTCTTTTCCAGGCAAATTACTCCTACGTACATATTTCTTTACCTAGAGTATCGTAAAAGAAAACAAGACCCTGAAGTGAGTTGGATGTTTATAAACCAATATTATTTGTCTGCGAAAACATGTAGTGAGTATAACTGACTTCAACTGTGAACATTTGCACTGCATCTAATTACAAATGTTCATAGCTTACCTTGGAAGTTGCTTTCATGTCTTGAACTTGTATGGTACTTTTGTTTAAATTATTTATTTGAGTAAAAAATATAATAGAAGGCTAATGGAAAAGGAAAAGAAGACATAAAAGACACAGTCATGAAAAGAATAGCACAGGCACAGAGGCGAATAAGAAACCTGTAATGAGCTGACCTGTGCAGCAGCCATATTCCTATTAATGCTTGCTCAGTCTTTGGAATATTCTGGAGGCAAGTTGGAATTCCCTCAGCAAAGCATTAAAGGAGAACAGCTCCTCATGAGATCGGTCTTAATGCTTCTTTCCATGGACTGTGTTACTGATGACATTATATGGGTGTGAAATGGTTTCCTTTTAAAACCTTGAAAGAAAATGTAGTGTTTAGGAGAAAGGGCATGCTTTGCTCTAGAAACTAACAGAAAACAAAAGGTGGACATTACAATCAGAAATATTAACTTTTCCATTTCAATACTTAAAGGGTTTTTTTTCAAAGTACAAGGTTTTCTACAGAAAGCTTAAAAGGAGTTTGTGTGTGTGCACATGTATATTGTTTTTGCCAGGGTTTTCTGTGAAGAAACGTCTTTATTTTTAGTATGCATTATTACCTACCTCTTTTTCTTTGCAGAAGAGGTTGTTAAAAAGATTTAAACATCCCCCCAAAACCAACAGCAACTCCAAACAATCTAACCCTGTAAATCATTCTTTTTGTTTTTTCTTCTTTTAGGATTATTTGTACTGCCCGTAGCTTTGGCATTCTTTTATGCATGTGGCATAGTGTTCAGCTGTATGTTGCAGAGACAGAGTCTTGGGCAGAGGATAATGTAAATTTACCCTGAGGCCGAGGGTGGTAGAAGTACCTCAGAAATCTGCATAAAACTGTAATGAGTAGACTTTGCACTCCCCATGAGAAGCAGGGCTTCAAGGCTAGGTTCCTTGCAGGGCTTGATGAGCATGTAGTTCGTGGTGAGATGTTCCTGCAGTGTGAGAAAAATCCTGGTTTAGAAATGTATCAATCTTAAGGACTAGCTTTGTGGATAAGGTGTAATATTAGGCAAAGAGGAAGGTTTTGCTCTCCACAGTGGCATGAAGAGCCATGCTCCACCTCTCCATATTCTCCTCCTGCAGAGTCTTGTCCTGTGGGCAAATGACCCTTATAGACCTGGTGGTTAGAAGCTCTGTCTTCAATGCTTTCAATGCTCTATTGTCAGCTTTTGGCAGATACTCCCACCAGTTAACTGCCTCAGGTTTTTGCCCCAACCCTGACAAAAGCTTTCCTTCATGGTCAAGAATATTATGTCCATCTTTAGTTTGTGACCAAGTTCTCTCACCTAGATATCTCCTTTAATAAACACAAAAAAGGGAGTATTTGTCTTTTTTATTGTTGTTTTGGGGGGTTTTGTTTGTTTTAATCAGTGTAGTAACTCTCCCTTGCTTCATAACTTTACAGCTGAGATGAGAACCTGTTCGTCCATCTGAAATGAGGAGGGTGCTTGTCTGCCAGAGCACTCAATGCTAGAAGCACTAGTGAAGGAGTTTCATAGAAGGAATATAGCTGCAAAGGGAAGACAGTACAGGTTTTGGAGTTTTTTGGAATTGAAATTAATTCAGTAACCTCTGTAGTTTCAGTTTTAAGTGTGCAGCTGCGTTCTGGCTGTTCTTTACAAACTTCATTTCCCAGACATGCATAACAATACTAAAAGGAAAATATTTTAACAAATAATTTGAGGATGTTCATTACTTGAAAGACACCATGACAAATTTTTCAAATATGTATTTCATCTGTGACTGCTGTTCATTTCAGTGCCAGATGTTGATTATTACAAGGGTGCATTTGCTGGGTTTTTTAAATTCTCTCTGTGAAGATACTGCATTAGAATTCCAATTTTATCAAATCACTTCCATCTAAGGCCTGCCAGCTTTACTGCTATCCTGATTTACTCATCCTATATGAAACCTTTAGCTAGTGTAGTGAGTTGCACAGATAACTCATTGTTATACGAATGTCAAGATATTTTGCAATATATACATTTATTTTACCAACATGTGTTTTACTGCTTTTGGAGGGAAAACAAAAACAACTATTTGAAGTTGAGTGCTTTGGACTGAGGTTATTAGGTCAACAGTAAATTTTAAAAACTATTTGAGAGATTTCATGATGGCATTTTAAAATTATAGCTTAAGGTTACACTGCTTCACACAGTTCTGTTTGGCTCCTTTGATGCTGAAGATGTACAGCTGACTTATGTGTAAGATATATTTTTAAAAACATTACTCATGATTTAAAGTAACAAGAGACGCTATTCAGATGAGGGGAGAAACTTGTCCTTTGGGAGGAAGTGACTTAGGTTCAGTAGTTTTGTTGAACCTGAACCAAGAAAGAAACCATTAGTAACTCAATCTTTGTTAGACATGAGGAAGATCCCAGCTCCTGCCTACCTGTAGATTTTAGCAGCAGCTTGCACATTCAAGACGTCAAATATTACAGAGGAAGAGTCTAAAAAACCAGCTTGTATTTATCAGTATTGTAGAGCACAGTGAAAGCATCAAGGAAGCAGCTAGGGCAAGAACAGTATTGTGATAGAGTTATTAATTGCTAAAGAGAGTAGGCTCCATGCTTTTATTGCTCAAGAGACATCAGGGGCACTCTTGTTCTGAAAAATTCAGATGTCAAATGAAATTGTAGTCGCTAAGTTTCAGATCTCCCTTAGCAATCATTTTAAACAAATATAACCTCCTCCCACTAACAAGGAAATAAATTTGGATTGCATATGCTGTTTCATGGTAAGTTGTTTGGATTCTCAGAGTGCTATAAAGGAAGAAAACAAATACCACCTTTATTCACGGCTTTCACTTTTTTTTTATTTCCCAAGTGAGAAACATAAAGGGAAAAACAGATGGTGATTATCTCATAAAAGCTGCTATTAGAAGTTCAGTTGTTTTGAAAAATTCCCTTCCCACACTGTTCTGCCAGCATGGTATTTGCCTGCTGCAATAGGCCAACTTTGCTGTTAGAGACAGGTAGTATTAGAGAGAAGCCCCTCTTTACTTTTTCCCCCAAAATTAAGTTTCATTTTGTCTTTGTGTTCCCTTCAACCCCTGCCTAGCTACCATTCTGATGCTTTTTCAGCATGGTCTGCTGAAAAACAGTACCACGTTGTCCATCTTGTATCTGGATGGTGCTGGAAAGAAATGGCCTTTTTTTTTTCCCCCTCACTGGAATACATATCTAATGTAAAGCTGTTTGCTGGTGAACAAGAATGTTTCAGTGCCTGATTCTGTTTCTAGCTACATTTGGGTAAATTACATGAATCTCCACAGAAAGAAGTGTTACCTGATGGCAAAATAATTGTAAGACTACTCACTATTCATTCATTGTCATGGAGATATTAAGAAAAATAACCCAGGATGTTTTGTGCTAGCCAAAAAAAAACCCCACCTTATATCTGTACAAGCATAATAGCAACAAGTCACTTTGTAGTTCTACATTAAACTTTTATGTGAGAAGTTACAGCTGTGGATGCCTATGTCTTTCAGATTCTGTTTCAATAAACCTTTGAGAAAGAAAAAAGTGAAAGCCCTTCAGCTTTACAGCAGTTTCAAAGCAGAAGCTTTATTACCTTTTTAAAATCCTAATACACTTTGTTTTTACACAGACATGGCTTCTCAGTGAAGATAAATGATGAGACTCTACCTTAAAAAGCCTTTGGGTTTTCATTAATCCACATTAGGTTAAAAGGGAATCAGAATTCTAAAAATACAGCACATCAGAGAAGCAAGGTATTTTTCAGGTCAAGATCTTCTTTTCCATCTGGTGCCGTTTGGTAGTTCTTACATCTTCCATCTCCCCCTACTTCTCCATCTGTAAATAACTCACTGAAGTAAATGCTTGGAATAATTACAGCAAAGAATGATAAAATGCAGGTTGAATTTAATCTGCTAGGGATCTAAAATGAAAAACAACTATGGATATCACAATTTTTGAAAAACTGGAACTCTCCAGTCGACAGGTGTATGAAATGGGAATTACGTCAGAATCTTACATGCTTTGGGATTGCAGTTATGCTGTTCAAAAAATGTCAAAAGGTGTATTAGTTAAGGATAGGAAAAAAAATAGCCTAGCAGGGCTGATTTTCAAAAGCAAGCTGCCATTTCCCTTCTGCAAATAATTAAAGACACACATTCTAATGGTTAGATGAGTAAGATCCATCTACTAGGAAGTTGGAGATCTAACTACAACAAAATGTGTGAAAACTTGCAAAACCGGAAGGAGGTCTGAGATGCTTCTAAAATTGATCAATCGATCAGCAGCTGGACTGCTTGCCAAAATCTTATGAGAACAAAATATCTTTCTTTTTTTTTTTTTTGCATGGGGTCAGTATTGCCTCAAGAAAGAATTCTGGAGTAACCCACAAGATAAGGGTCTTTGGAGCTTCCTGGATTAATGTGAAAGAAGCAATCTACTCCTGCTGGAGTTTCATATCTCTATCAGGAACACAAAACGGGGACTGGACTATGGGCACACTGTGTTTGCTGCCTTCCTCTGGCATTAGAACTGCTTAGGCAGCTCAGTTTGTCAGCTCCCTGGGACTGCTGTGTGCTTGCATCTGTGCTGTCCAGGTACCCACCTTGTACCAGCTGCCTGTATAGGTGCCCACTGTGGGTGGCTCATTAGAAATACAGACTCAGTCAGGTACCTGGAACAGGAGGTCTGAAAGTGAGAAAGAAGATGCCTTTTCTGAATGATTTGGAGCCCTCTGCCCAGAGTGGTAAAAGCAGCATCCAGCATTGGTTACCAGACTCAACATTTCTCTTCCTCCCTGTCCTTCTGTGTTGCTGCCCAGGGCAGTACCAGGCAAGAAAGCATTCTTTGATGAAGAGGCACAAATCACTGTCTCCTCTTTTGCAGAATAGGGACCATGATAAAAAACAAGATTCCATTTTGAGGGCATGTAGAGTGAATTTTGGAAATGCTGCAAACTTTTACAAAATATTTGGGGGATGTTCTAGAAAGAAAAAGAATAGGACTTGACTTGTGTGACTCCCAGCAGTAAGATCATCTCTGTTACTCATGCAGGATGGAGCAGAGAAGATCTGTCAGTAGTGTTCAGTTTACCCATGCTTTTCACTTAAATACTTGACAGAAGAAAGTTCCATTGCTTTATTTAGTTTATTTTAGATCCAAGAAATTATAATTGCTGTATATTTGAAAAACTGTTCATCTCTGTGGCTTGCTTATTAACTTACCAGAAACTGGCCCTTCCAACATAGTGGCCTGACTCCCATGCAACAGGTTGTTGGAGTGAACACAAACACGACAGACTCCTATTTTAAATTGCCAGTGTGGTGCAAAGTGGCTGTGAATTTAAGAATGAACCCATTTAAAATGTCTATAATGCAATAAAAATTCCTGGCGATTACTGTGTCATACTGCCCCTCAAACTAAACTTCACATTCAAGGATAAATGTATTCACAAATTTTAGCTGCTGTTCACATGCACAAAAGTGTGAATGTCATTTGAAGTTGTTCATTCATCTGTTCATTCACCTCCCACCCTCATCTTCTCTCTTGCAATTACCCTTTGCCCCTTTCCTCCAGAGGCTGTATCTTCCTAGCTGGTATGTTTTACCATCCTTCAAAAGATGGCCCAGCTGCTGCTGCCCATCAGACATGGGCTAGACTTGACAGAAGGCCATCACCCAAGGAGGGTTGAGTCTCAGAACCAGGGTTTACAAAGGATCTCCACCAGTGCTCAGCCTCTGCAGTGGTAAGGGTTACTGTTTCTCTCAGTTTAGCAGAAGCACAAGAGATCCCACATGGTCATCTTCACCCCTATCCCTACAGGAGCATGTCCTTAACAAGTAGCCAGACAGCCTTCAAAGTTGGGCTGAAGATTTAATGCACAGCTTAGAGCAGCCTAAAATATAAAGGTAGCCAGCTATTTTGCAGCCTTACAGCAGGAGGGAGGCAGGAGGGCAGGAGTGGAGGGGCTGCAGCCACGGAGACAGGTGAAGTGGCCCAGGGCCTGCAAAGTGGAGGCCACTGCTGGGCCATTTACCACTTATATAGACAGACAGTTAAAGGCTAGCTTTCTATACCTCTGAGAGGTGCTGCATATGCAGGCAAGCAGACTACTGCTGCCATAGCTTGTTCCTGGCAGCTTTTGAAGTAGACAAAATGGTCTGAGAAGGCTTAGCAAACTATCAGATAGGTTTTCCATTCTACCTCAGGAGAGGAAATGAGACTGCAAAAAGGGATTGGTTTTCTGGTCAGTCTGGCTCATCAACTCAATGAGCAATTCACTCATCTTCCTCTCAAGGTCAACAGAATGACATTGTGTCTCACTGTGCCCTTCAGAACATTTTCTGTTCCAAGGTTTGCCCTGTTTTCAGTTAACCCTCACAGAGTTAATAATTTGTCCTGGGAATGCTGGTGCCTGGCCTGCCATGTTACTCAAGAAGCAATGGCTTGGCAGGGAGTTAAGAGAGCGATCTCACTGTGGAGATCTGTTTCCTAGTCCCTCTCTTAGGGACCATATGTGGCAGTGGTGGAGCCTTTGGGACATGTGTCACATGTCGCATGAACTGACAGTCTAATCTGAAGTCACTCCAGTTGGGTACAAAGACTACTTTAGGAGAAGCTTGCCTGTTTGTATAGGTTTCAGATTACTTCATTTTTAGAAGTGCATGGAGTGCATCCAAAGCAAATAGTTTTTTTCTGGTGAATGGGAAGACCAAAAGGAGAAGTCCGGAGAAAGAAGGATGGATGGTCTTTCTTAATGTCAAAGCTGACATAAACACATCTCCTCCAAACTCTTCTCACAAGATAATTTTCTCAGCAAGCCACAGATTGCTTCAATCTCTGTGCTGCAGTCTTTGAAGCTTCCCCCTCATTGCTATAATGAAGGAAGCATGGTTTTCTTTGAGAATTTCTGCAGCCCTGGAGTTTGCCTTCTCTAAAGTCTTTCACATGATCAGATAGTTGGTAGTTCCTAACAGCTCTCTCTTTGAAACTCCTCTGCCATCACACAAGGGCAAACTGGTATGTCTGCTTTGTGACATAATAAAACTAAACAAACAAACAAGGCCTTCATTAAAAATACTCTGACTAGCTCTGTGTAAGGCCTCAATTTTCTTTAGACAGAGGCCTAGCTAAGAAGATGACAGATGGTGTTGGAAAGAAGCCACCAATTAGGAAACATCAGTTTTTCTGTCAACAGGATAACCCCTTTTACAAAACTTGTCGTACATTTACTCCTTCTCTGTTTGTGAAGGTAGTTGTTTGACAGCAACATTTTGCATGAGGGGAGGGATTTATAAATTGTTTTTTTACAGTTAACATTGCTGCATTGTTTTGAGTTCCTGTTTTGTGGGATATTTTCCCTGTTCAGGGTGCTTGGTCCTCAGTCTGCCTGCTGTCTGTAACTCATCTATTTGGAATAATTGGAGAGAGGGGGATGACTTCTTGTTTCTGCAGTAAGTTTTGGGGTGGAAACAATTGTGGTGGTGGTAGGCACCTTGGGAGCACAGGACTTGTGACTTGCAAGGCCTTCAGGTAGCTTAGAAATGGTACTATATGTGTGTTTAGAAAAGGAAGAGAAACACATCTCTAAGCATTTCTTTGTTAAAAAAATATGCTTGTTATGCTTACATCCTAATAAATCTTCTTCCATATTTATTAATCTAGGATACAACTGAAGACATATGGATCTTTTTCCAGTTTATACATTTTTTCTACCCACATTTGGAAAAGTTAATTGTTTCCACATCTTTTTTTACTATATAGAAAATTTTGCTCTCTTTTCTTATGGAAAGCTGTATATATCCTTTATTCATCTGCATGCAGTGATTCACAGCTGCTGCTGTGTTTCTTAATAGCTTATTGCAAGTCATTTTATGAAATCATCTGTCGCAAATGCTCAACAAATATTAGGAGAAGAAACAAGGAAATTCTCTATTTTTGGGCGTATGTGTAATACAGGGAGAGCAAGAGCTGTCTGTGTGTGTTAAAAATAACAAGAGACTGAATGAGAAGGACAGATAGCTCATGAGATTTCAGATGGGCACTGGTAGATGTTGACATGACCTTAAAGCCTGTCAGATGTTTATGTGGGAGCCCTTCTTCAGGAAATGGAGCATTATGATGGCTTTTGAGGAGTGGCTGAAAAGTTACTGTGAAATGGGTATCTTCTGGGTCACCAAACAGACCTGCCTTGTTTATCTGTGTTGTGGAGAGGGAGAGACTTAGAGTGGAATAGCTAAAGAGTGGAAGGTCATTATTTTGGTAAGTGGCCATTATTGGTAGGTCAGGTACACATATCATCATCTGGTGTCAGGTCATGCAGCTCAGTGCCCAGCTATCAGCTGCTTTGAGCATGTGCATTAATGAGTGCAGTTGTTTTATCCTGGATGCAGACCACATGCAGATCACCCACTAGTGTCTAACACAGGCGTAGTTATGGTTCCACCTATCCATGTCTGATCTGAAGCAGTCATTACTCTTTTGAGATGAGACATGATAATAATCATCTCACTGCCTCTAATGTGTGATTGGTCAGTGTCTGAACACATCCTTTTGGGTTTGCCCTGGTGAAGGCAAAGGTTAAGACGGGCTTAATTTGGGGCTCTAAATTGCAATTTCCCAATTCATTTTTGTAAGTACCTTTATACTGCAAAAGCAAAAGCATTTTTGTTCCATAAAGCCTTGCTGTTATATTCTGGGTGGAATTTGTGGGGTTTTTTTATCTGGTGGTTAAAGCTGAATTGTCTTACGTGGGACCTTTGTCCCTAAGCTAAACTGCTATCACTGCTTGTGGTGGAGTGCAGGAATCCTTGTGGAGGTGGAGGTTGGGCAGCTAGTGGCAGCTTAGTCCTTTCCTGTAAATAACTGTACTTGGGGGGGATGTTTTCCAAAGTACCTAAATGATTTAGGATAAAAAACATCTCCATTTCATTTTTTCGAAACTTGAAGTGAGATAAACATTTTTCAAAGCGTGATTCTGTCCTGCTTTTTGCAATGTAATCTGCCACAGACACCCTCTTTTTTTACCTATCTTGTTCCTTTTTTCCAGGTTGGCCTTCCTTTTACGATGTGATCAGTCCCGATGCAATTACTTTCAACGATGATTTCTCCTATGGGATGCATCGGATTGAAATATCCTGCAGTCAGGTCAGTTTATAGCACATACAGACCATTCCGATGGCAAAGGCTGCAAAAACCATTACAGTGTGCTGTATTTTCCTTGAGATTTGCAAACCTTTCTGTTCTATTAAATAGTAATAATTGTGAGAGAGCACAATGGGTCGCAGGTATAAAAGCTGGGAGGAATGAGCTGAAGCCACAAGGGGATCGTTGCAATACACGCTGTTATCTCATGTGAGGTTTTACAGAGCAGATGTAAATGGTTGGACTCGGTGCCGAGTTTGCAAAAATAGTCTTCTTGAAGAGGGTCCCTTCAAAGGAGCTCCTGAGCCTGAGCCTGTCCGACTGACTCCACATGTGAGCAGCTGAGAGAAGTCGAAAGCAGTGGAGCGGCTGTTTGTGTGCTGATTCCATCACTCTACATTACTGTGCATCCATGCTAACTCATTCCCAACTCTCATTCCCAGCACAGTCCTAATGGCTGCCTCAAATAATCCCATCTGCTGTAATAATGAAGCCAGTGCTCATTCAAAACATGCCCAAATTTTCCGTTATCTGTCTTATTCTACTTTCATCCTTTGTGTTGCCCTCCTTTCTGTGAAGGGAAAGGCATAATCATTACCTAGCAAAGGGAGAAGCTGCTGCGTTGGTGTTCAGCAGCTGTAGCCAGCAGCTTGCAGTCCTGTAGCTCCACACTCCCAAATCCTGCTGAGAGAGGCAGCAGCTTCATTTGGGTAGTGATAATTTGCTGTTCTTTCAGTGTTCTTGGGGGGGTGATTAATTTTATCCCTGACAATATGCACCCTTACTAGTCAGTCAGTCCTCATTATGTAAGGCTCAGAGTGAGCTGAGAAACATCTCAAGAGTATCTGTTAACTTCTGCATCGAGCATTTGGCCCAATATGTTAATGACCAAATTAGCGTGTCTGCTAGATTGTCATGTGTACTACATAATTTTGAAGTTTTTACATGGATGATATGCTGTAGAAGATCCTTTTGACACTTTGTGGGAATATCCACTTCCCTAAATTTACTAGCAAGGTAGCAGTGAGACTGCAGATTGGGAAGCTTGTGCTTCACCAGTGGTTACTGGCATAATCAAAAATGCAGTCCAGTCTCTTTAAGTCTGTTAGTGGGCCTGAATAGTGCTAAAATCTGCATACTGCCAGCCTGCTGAGCTTGTATCTGCTGACACACTTCAGAAGATGGCCAGAGCTCTGGAAGAATCCCAATGAAGCCTGTGGCCAAAGCAAGAAATCTGGGAATGTCATTTACCTGTTACCAAACACAATAGTGTTAGCAGACCTGAGACCAGCAATATTAGCAGCAGTCACATGCAGACACCATAAAATCAAAGCAAAACTAAAATCTGAATTTGAAAGAAAAAATATAGCCAAGGTTGCTGTATAATCCAATAGTAACTTCCTACCAGCTATTCCAGCTTCCTGGGGCAATAACTCCACAGATGATCAAGTCACACAGGAAAATAGCTTAAGGAGTGGTGAACATCTTTGCAGCAAGTGCTCAGCACAGCTAATGTTGCTCCGCTGTGTGTCTGTCCCTGGAGTGAGAATGACATTTGCAGCTGCAAAAAAAATTGTGGTTTTACTGCAACCTGCAAAGCAGTGGGATTGATATGACAGATCTTGGTAGAACCAAGGGGAAATACCATCTCCCACACCCAAACCCTTATTAATCCTTTGCAGATGAAAAGGTAGTTGATTTTTGTTTAAAAGTCCTTCCCACCTGTCTGAGAGAATAAAAGAAATCTTTTAAAATGTTCTTCATTATAGAAAGCAAACACAGGGGGAAAATCACTGTAACCTTAATCAAATACATCCATGGGATTATCCTAGAAATAGCTTTCACAGTTTTTGGAACACACCCTGGGTGTATTTAAAAGGCCAGTAATTAGTGACATGTAGAAGTTAATACAAATGCAGTTGAGGAATACTGTAAGACTGGTTGCATCTCTTTTTTTCCTCTGTCCTGTTCAAGAGTCCCTTTCCCAGTGCTCTCCCTACCTACTAATTTTACCTGTACAAATCAATAAAATTCTGTAGTCACAGGAGTAGTGTTTGCAGACTTGGACTCTCAACTACAGCAGCTGACAGCAAGCTGCTTTCCATGCCTCCCAGCAGCATATTAGAACCAGGAGGCCTGGGAGATCCAAGCATACTGACAGTTAGTAGTGACCTCCCCGCCCCCTTTCCTGCTCCCAAGCACATACTTGGAATGCTTTAACCATTTCACTGTCCCAGTTCATTCTGCCCAATATATGTAAGTGCAAGGCTGCAAGAGATAATTGTTTCTTTTTCAGAGACCCTGCAGGCATGTATATATGTCCTAGAAAAATGGTCAGCACCTTTTATGTGTGGGGAGGACAGTAAAGTCAATTCATCCTTTGTACTTGCAGCTGAGTGCCAGATTTCTTATACTGTGATACAAAGGACTGAAAGACATTTCTGTTTAGGGCAGATGGGTTATGGAGTCCTCTATACAGAGAACCTCACATTGGTGAGGGGTAATCTCAAAAGGTAACAAATTTGGCAGTAATACAATCCTCAAGTGATTTTGCCATCACAAAATGATGTAATGAGACTACCTTGGACTCTCACACAGCTTCTCGGGTTTTGTGAGGAAAATCTTTTTGATAGATTGTCTTTGTAGTCTGTGTGTGAATATATTACTTCTACAGACCATTTCTCTCTGCAGTTTCTCTTGTTCTTTTTCTGTCCAGTAGAGAGGGAATGATTTATCTTTTGTTAAATGTTAGTCTGGAAAAGATCTGTTTAACACTTCCAGCCAGGAGGTTTTGAAGCACTCTTAGCTGAGATGAGATGATTTAATTAGGATGCTGAGCATTCAGAAAAATACTCTCTCTGGGACAATTACTTATTTTTTTCATTCAAAGGTATGGTTGTAGTCAGGTGAAATGCTTCATTGTTAGATACCCCACTTTCAGAAACAGCCCAGGTTTTTTTCACACATTAACCTAAAATAAAAGGTCTTCAGTATAAAGAAAATTGTAAAAAGAATAAGCAGTGGATAATGGAGGAAAGGATGGCAAGACAGCAGTCTTTCAGGAAGAAGACTTGAACCTTAGTTTTCTCTAGGTCCCATCCAACTTCCTTTTTTATTTCCCATGTTTTATCTTCCTTCCTTACAAAGCTGAGCAACTGCTGCTTAACCCAGTGATACGTGCCATTTTCCATTGCCTGTGGGAGCTCATTCTGCTGATACCATGGGCTAGAAGCCCTTAATTGTTATTGGGATCCTTGATGGATTGCCAGTGAAGATGCCAGGCTTTACTGCTCCTGAAGGCAGTGAAGATTATTGTTTCAGCTGTCATTAAATGAGCAGAGTTTCTGTCCCACCTAGTTGGTGTGAGAGCCTCCCCCAGCCTTTCAGGCTGTTGAGAAAGTTTTATCTGGAGGCAAGACTTTACCTGCTTCTACAGACACCTTTCCTGCTGCTTTGGTGAATTAAAGGCCATAACAGCAGGAGAACATTAGCAACACATTAACTGCAGGGTAGAGATTTGCTGTCACTAATTCATTCGGAGTTTGAAATAATCACTATTGCCTCTATGTATTTGGAATACTATGAATTAATTAAATGTTAAGAATAATTTGCAGTCTTTAATAGTTGCTAGCTGACTGTGAGCCCATGAGCAGGTCTGTGATCTCAATTACATCATTCCACCTCTCACTGAGATCTGCTATTGACTTGAAAGGGCAAGGCTCTTTGGTAAAGCAGCATGACTTTCCTGTTCAAGATAAATGTTTCTCCAGTGCAAGGTTTTATTTTTTTGTTTCTTGTGGCAGGCTGTAAAAACGAACTCGTGGAATTCAAGTGACTGATTACAAGAAGTTCCTATTATCCAGATAAATTGTGTGTGCATGGTAGTAATCTTAAATTTTGAATAAGGATCAGCACGGTTAGCTTCTTCAAAATATTGTACTTGTAAAGCAGTCCTTGTAAAGCAAAGGACTGTTACCTTTCTTACAGACAGGATCAGTAGTGTTCCCCCTGAATAGCACTGCAAGTATTTGAGTCTGATTAATACAGAGCAGAAGTGGCAACCGACCATTTCTACTTCCATATTTCTTATAAAAAGCAAAATTCAGCATCATTTATAATTAATCCCAGACAAAGATTATTAATTAAGAAATATTTTACGTATCTGCACTACAGGTTTTTTTCAATCACCTATCCTTATCTTGTATATACGATAGAAATTATTATGAGGTCAGTAGGCTAAACTCCATCCCCTCCAGGGGCAAGAAGTGCACCCAGAAGGACCTTGATGCTCAGAAGAGCGCCAGGGTATAGAAAGTGGGGGAGGGGGGAGAAGTGTAAGAACACTTTAGTGCCTTCGGTCCTTGCCAGGATCACCAAAGGGTTTAATGTTTTTTTCCCAAGGGATGTAGCAGATGGTTGCAGGCTGAGGAGAGCCTAGAGCTGAGGCTGTCGCTTTCTTACACAGATATCTCTACAGCAATAAGTGAAACATGGGCAGTGCTGTCCTCACCACCAAGTTTTCAGCTGTGCTCCTGCCATGAAATCATTACAGAAACAGGCAGCTCCTCAGAGATGGTGGTCCAACCAAGGTACGCAGTGGTATGACAGGAAACACCCAGGAAATTTGGGCTTGGATTCTTAGGCGCCTGTGGTATCTCAGAAGATCATCTCTCTGGATCACTCCTGCAAATAAATGTAGATTGCAAATCCCACTTGAAAGGGCAATGTAGGCACCACTGCACTTCCTTGGAAGCAGCTGTTAGTCATTGCTTAACACCCCAGTGATGCCATCGAGTGGCACACAGACACAGTGATACTCTATTGTGTTTTGTTTCAGTGTGGTGCTCACCTGGGGCATATTTTTGATGATGGACCTCGCCCAACTGGCAAACGGTACTGCACAAACTCTGCTTCATTATCTTTCAAGCCAGCAGACAAGAACAACGCTGGAGAAGGCAGTGGTAATGCCAGTCCTGCCCAAACAGGCAAAGCTGAGCTGTAGGATGAAACAGAGCCTGCGGAAAACTGTGTCGATCCCACAGATCTTCAAAGGAATGTTTTCTAGTATTCAAGTTGCCTGCTCTCTTATATCCTAAGAATGTTCAAATGTATGAAAACATTTTGCACCATCCTTCTTCTTCCTCACTTTTCAGAACTAAGGCCTTGCCTGCCAGTGCATTTACTGTATAATTGGATTCAAAAATGTATTGACTGAGTGCACAGGTTTTCTTTTTTCTTCTTTTCTTTGAGATTGCTTTGGGGAATCTTTAAATTGAGAAGCTTTGACATCATTAGTTATTAGTTTCTTCTTAATACTGTGTTACTCTAGGCTTACACACTATTCCTTTTTGCGTGGGAAATGGGACTTGTGTTTTTCTCCAGTCTATAGGAAACTTCTGGGCATAAGAAAATCCTGGATTCCTAGCACATCTCTGCTTTGTTCTGACTTGTGAGGCATGCAGCCTTTGGTCATATGTATTCAACCATCTCCCAACATCAGCTGCACCTTGCAAAAACTTGTAGTTATGGCTGTTCCTTCTCAGCTGAAAGAGATAGATGAGATGTTAAAACCATCCTTTGGCTAATTTACTGCCAAAATTTCAAGGGTGTGGTTGAGAGGATGTAAACATTGTCTCAGCATCTGTGTTTCCCCTTTGTTTGGTATTTAAATCAAGGTTTTAACTAGCAAAGCTCACTTTTGCAGGCTACTAATGAGGCTTTTTCTGTTTGTGAGGCCTGTTCAACAAGTGTAACGCTAATCTGAATTAAAGCTGAACTCTGCAGGGGGTAATTATATGGGCAAGTGCAGAGATAAACTTGCAAAGTGAAGTAGATGAAGGATGACACTAGGCTCTTTATCTTGTCGGTTGCTACAAGGATTCAGAAACATGACAGTTTCTGCTAGAGAGAAGTTTACAAATGAATGCAGTAGAAAGAGGAAGACCTGCCTGATGTATCCAGTTGTTAAGATTAGCTGGTCTGGATGCGTACTGCATACAAAATCCAGACTTTAATTTGTGCAATTGTGATGTAGGACAGGAGTGACAGTGTTGGTGTCAGAAATTAATTCGAAAAGAGCCTGTCTTAGTTCCAGAAATTTTCATGTAGCAAAATTCATTGTCCCATAAGATGTTTTTCACAGCTTCTTTTTGATTTTGTTGAATTACACTTAGAATTGTGCATAATACTGTTCTTTAAGCTATAGTATACAGTATTTGTTAACACCACTTTGCCTTTAAACACTGAGAGACTTAATGAATTTACTAGCAAACTTTTGACTGACATGTTTGGATCAAATTTTATTTTTAGTAGGAACAAAGCAATCGTTGATTTTTATGGAAACAGGATTGAGGTTTTTATGTCAGTGATAATAAACATGTTTTCTAAAGTTCAAACACCCTTCAGTTAAAATATAGCTACTGTGAAAGCATGTGGAATGATCATAATTGCCTTTTTTTTAACAACGTTAGAAAGACGTGAAAAGAATATAATGCACCTTAACATTTAATAGATGCAAATAAGGATGATAAATATTTACAGCTGAAACACTTGGGCTCTGCTGTAGTGAGCACCTACTCATGTGAGTATTCCCCCAGATGTCATGCAAGGAATTGCTGTTCAGCTGCAGGAAAGGTTGTACAGATTGACCTTTGGTGTTTCAAGGCAGTCGAGTTTCTCCTAGTGTAGTTAGGTTTTAGCAATTTCTTCTAGAAGAGTGGCTTTTATCTCTTGCTATTATTTAAAGGATAGTAGGTTTTCTCTACCACATTTTCTGACATAAACATTAAAAAGGCAGCATCTATAAAAATGTGGTACATAAATGTGGTTTAATTCCAGATTGCCGTTTGATTTAAGTATTATCAAATTTCAGTATATTCCTGCCTTATGTAAAGAAATATATTACTTAAGCTTCAGAACACAGTAATGTATACTGTCCTACAGGAGATTTATTTTTGCAGGATATGGAATGGAATGAATCAATATGGTGAGGTGTATGTGATCTCTGGGAGCTAGATCATTTAATATAGGAAATGCATTGTTCTTTTGCACAAGCTATACCACAGCACAGTGCAAGGTAAGACAGATTTCCTTTTATTGCTCTTAGAAGATGCTAGAAAGGGCTAGTATTGAACCCTCCAAATTTGGTTCAGTCTGGTGATGATCATGACAGAGGAAACTTGGGAGCTGAGCACAATGTATAGAATAATAGAATATTTCCGTATATTTAAATTTTGCACTGTCTAGATGCTTATAAAAGCTGAATGCAAACTGTGTAGAAATAGCAAACTATATTTTCTAATACCTCTATTTTACTCAGATGTTTAAATAAGATACCTTAAAAATCATGTAAGTCACACATTATTTATATATACTATATATATATATAAAATTGCACTTTTTTATATATATATACGAACACATATATATATTATTTGAGTATAATTTTAGCCTTCTGTACCTTTTTAATAACTAAAACCTTTCCATAAGAGGATTCAATACTTTTAAGAAATCAAATATACATTTTTCAAATCAAATTTGTTTTCATATATTTGCTGTACACAAATATAAAATAAATTTCTTTATAAATAATTCAGTTCTGCTTCCTTATTTATCTGGTTTTATGCCATGTTTCTTCATCCTTCACTACAGGATGTCTTAGGGAACTGCTTTTGCCTTGCTTTCTCCTAACTTACTGTGAATATTATACATACAGTGCCTTATTTCCAGCAGGTTTCTGTCAGGGACACAGCACCGCAAGGTACCAGGTGTCCTTGCACCTACCAGCTTTCAAGAGACTATCACAAACACCCAGGCCTCAGCAGAGCAAGGAAATGTTTAGAGAAAGGCTGAAGTTTAACTTAGCAGAAGTTTCAGCCTCTTCTGAAAGATTTGGTGTGGGATGTGGTAAGTTGCAGGCAAACATGTCATAGGAGCCGTGAAGTGCCCAGGCTCTGTCTGCAGTGGAGAACTGTAGCTGTGTGTTGGGTTGAAAATGTAACCAAAAATGTGTATTCTATTTTCATCTGTTGAAGCTGGTTGGGAGATATTGTTCCTTATCTCTTGTAACTCTAGGGGGGGGAAGAGGGCAGATGCCTTCTGTTAATGGGACACCTGATAACACCAGATAAGGCAGTGCCTTCTTATCTCTTCCTCCACCCATCCTCCTCCGAGGGACATCACCTGTGAATGGGCCATTTAAGGCCTCTCTCATGACTGAGAACATCACCTCATTCCATTGTGAGATGCTCCACCCAGGGGGAGGAGCCAAAGCCTTTCCACCAGGCTAAAACCAGCAATCCCAAACACCAAGAGAGCTGGTTTCTGCTGGATCCCCAGAGGAAGAGTGGCCCCTTTTCTTGAGGATCCTCTCTACTCCAACAGAGCCACAACTGTCACTCTGGGAGGACTCACTTCAGGCTGCTTCCAACACCCTGACCAACAGGGTGTCAGGTTTGCATTCTGACTCTGTCAGTGATCCATTGTACTATTGCGTTTATCTTATTTTATTTTATTACATTTTTACCTTTCTTGTTATTTGTTCTTCTTTCTATTAAATGGTATTTCTGACTTGTAGTCTTACTGGTTTTGCTTTCAAACCAGTACAAGCTGGCAAGTTGGTTTCTGCCAAAGTTTCAACTCCAAGGATGCAGGTTTGGAGCACTACATAGGCAGCAGGTTGTTGCCAATTGGTAAATCAGCCCTGCAGCGGGTTTTGAAAGATAGGTGGAAAGGAGGGGTAGGAGTTGCAGGCTGTTTTTAAGCTGGCTTCTGTGTTTATGTTTGTGGGAACCAGAGATTAACATCGAAATTAAATCCGTTGCTTACTGTTCTCAAACTTGACCAAGTGTCCAGATGACACACTGCACTCTTGTTTATGAGTTTAGTATGATCCCCGTTAGTCTAAAAATTAATCCCTTGGGACTCTGTGTCCCACCCATCCACCGTATTTCCCCCTCAAAACTGTAGTTGTTTGATATGTCTTAAATGAGGTACTAACTTTTACCCAGTAACAAGAGATGTAGAGCTGGATGCCCTGTGGCTTTGCCCTGTGCTCCCAGCATAACATGGCCAATCTGTCAGCATTGAGAGGTGCTGTGCCAAGGCATATCTTCAGAGGAATTCAGTCCTTTTGCTGGTGCTGCCCTGGCAGCAGACATAGGAAATGGCTCAGCATGCAGTTTTTCTTAACCTACATGTGTACCCCACCATTTCAAAACCAGAGAAATTTCTAGGAAGAGACACTCTCCCAGATGCTCCTGGTGTTCCCCACCATGCCCCAGCCATGGGGTGGGAGAAGAGGTTGTGGCAGGATCAGCCACATGAGGCCAGTTAACCATCTGCTTTAAGGTTCTCTTATGGTTGTAGCTTTATGCCTTCCAAATATAAAAGGCACATGAATCATAAGCCTTTTTCACAAGCTCTATCAGGTCTCATACACTAAAACAAACCCCAGCGGTATGTGTATATGAAGTACTTAAAACTGAGGCCTTACCACAGTGACTACAGCATATAAATAAGACAGCATCATAAGTCAGGGTTTCTGCTGGGTTGGCAGCAAAGAATGCATTGTTACAAACATGATGCCAAGTGTGCATGCAAATGTTGGTACTCATTTGTACTGAACAGTCTCAGTCTTATTTCAGTTAACCTTGTTTTGCAGTCCATTTGCCCAATCGAATTCGTGTTATAATTTCTCTAACAGAATTTGTGATATGTATTCATTTTTTCTTACTGTTCATTCTGTTACAAAATGTCTGTGTTGAATGTCACTGCATAGCCAGCAGTCCTCTTGTCCTTTACCCATGGTCTGGGAAGGAATGGGAAATGCATGACACCAGCTACTTTTCAGATCCTAACTCAGCATTTCAAAATCATTCCCTCTCTTTTCCTATCCCAAAAGGAGTTGAAGGATGAAAACAAAACAGATGTTTGCACTTTCTCTATTACAATCAGTGTGCTCTATACCCACTTGTTTATAGAATGAATGACAGAATATTCAGTGGCACCAGAAGCAAATTTTTAGCTTCCAAGTTCACTACAACAAAATGTGGCTTAGCACATAGGGAAACTGGACTAATACTTCTTGTTTTATTGACTATTAAAATGAGGCCACCTACAGGTCCCACAATAAACCTGCAAAAATGTCTAATCCTTTGTATGTGAAGACCTGCATTCCAGTCTGCCTTGCTCCCACTTTGCTGTAAAGAGAAGACATACACCACAGGGCCTGACTAGGCTTTTCAGATCAAAGCCATGACAGCAGCTGACAACAGTCTTCCTTTTACAGTCACTTAAAAAAAAGGTGAGATAATACTTGCAAACTTGCCCCAGTGAAATCACTGGAATACCCAAACCTCAAGAAGTGTGGGCAGGTGACACTCTGCAATCCCTATGCACAGGCTACCAGTGAAATATTAAGTGCACTAAACAAAAAGGTCTCTGTTATGTCCACATATTTTTGGGATCGGGATCCACTTGAGCAGCCCGAATTTAGCAGGAAAAATAAGAAGACCTCTTAGGACTTGTAGCCAGTCTTCTCAGATATTTTGTTTAGCAAATATCACCAGCAGAAAAGAGAAACAGTTCCAGAAAAGAAAAGACAACAGGCTTCCATTTTCAAAGTCCTGTTTTACTCTTGTTAGACAGCTTACAAAGAGTTAAGATATTTCACTCTGCAGATGTCCTAGCCACAGCACCTCAGTTGTTGCTCTTTGTAGTTTTCCAGACAATGGCACATTATTTTCTTTTCACAGTGGAATAAAAACTGTCTAAACTGTGGCTTCATCTTGTCTTAGACATTGTACTTCTCACTTTCTGTATGCCCAAGTTAAAGGAGTATCTGTTCCCCCAAATAGAAACAATTGCCTGTTGGCAATATAAGAACCATGACAAGTTGTATGTGCCCACCTGCTTGGAAAAGTAGCAGTTCTTTGGAAAAGCAAATAAAATACATCTTTGTTGGCCTTTTAAAGAGGACAAGTTTTGTGTGTGGGCTAGTTAATGTTCATGTTTTTCCAGGCCTTGTTCTTACATTTCTAGCATTGTCTCATCCAGTTTACAACTTTATTACTGTATGTTTCATAGAAACACAAACATCTGGAGAACATCCTCAGGTATAACTGCTGGACAGTACAGAAAATATCGGGTGGGATCTGAAACAGCTTTTTCTTCCCATAAAAGTACACCTCTGGGACTGGGAAATTTCAAAGGTCAGTAACGGTGAGGAGATCTTTTCACTTCCAGAACTCCACCTCACATTTGCCCTAGGTCTGTAACAGCCAGCATCCCTGGTGACTTCTTAGCTGTTCACTAGCTTTTTTTGTGAAATTAGTTGGTGCTGGGACCAGTTCACAGAAATCACTGTGGCAATGATGCTACAGCTGGTGAGGAGATTGAATTCCTCACTGTAAGAACAGTTGGTTTCCGTCTAGAGATCAGTCAGGAGATGGAAGGGTGGGAAAAGGAAAAGAGGAACTTTCATTTTGCCTCTGATTCACCTCAAACTGCATAGACTTCCATCATGGCATTGTTAAGATCACTTTTAACTCAGAACAGTTAAAATAGCACAGACTTGTGAAACCCTGTCAAAATAGGTCCTAATTCTTAACCTCATTCTGGTGTATGTCTAACATCACTGACTTTCATGGAACAAAGCTCCTGTAAGTCTGAAGTGATGGAAAAAACTACTGGGAAAGATTTCTTAACATACTTGAGATAACATATTTTCAACAATACTAAAAATCTTTGATAGGAAGACGAGACCTTTGGAAAAATCCTACTCCCTGAAATAACTAATACAGAGAATATAAGTCCTAAAAGCCATGGACCATATTCTCAAAAGAGAGGTCTGTACCACCAAAGGCCAGCACTGCTGACTCCTTAGTGAGCCAGTGCCCCAGCTGCCTCACTGCATGCACCTCCACTGCTCTTTTCGTGCCTTCCTTCATGCTGCAGAAGGTAGTTGCCATCATATTATTTTCATACGCATTTGCTGCTTGAGTTCTGTCATCCTGGATTTTCAGAAAGATGATAATTTTATCTTGTTCCTAGTTTGAACAATTTCTAGGGAAGAAAATCCAAACAGGATTTTTCTCCCCCTCAAAACTGAGAAAAGTCCAAACAGTCTCTGGAATTTGTAGTCTTTATGTTGTCAACTTCAGCTTTGTGGGCTACCACCAGTCCCAACAGTCACCAGTGACCATGAATTCAGCATTCTCTGTTGATAAATTACAATTTAATCTTTGTTTGGCTAGGGACTTTAGTAGCCTGCCAACTCAAAACCATTGCCTAATACATCATTAGAGGGCAAATATGTTCCTGTGTATGTCTGTGGCGTATAAGCAGCTCCTACCACAGCCTAGACGTTCCAGCATCCTGCTGAGGAAGGAAAGCAGTGCCTCAAATAATTTAGGCTGCAGATTTTTCTTTTCAAATAAAATATTTTTTTGTTTTTCAAGGTCAGATACTTTGGG
The DNA here is from genome assembly GCF_021018805.1 of Prinia subflava. NCBI lineage: Eukaryota > Metazoa > Chordata > Aves > Passeriformes > Cisticolidae > Prinia > Prinia subflava. Next base: position 40,389,817 of record NC_086250.1, on the reverse strand, counting down.
CTGTTCAGGTCACAAGACGCCAGAGACTGTTGACTTTGGAAAACAAGGACATCCATGGTGGGAGGTGCTTTTACCAACAATCAAATCTGGTGTTTTAAACCAAACAGCACCTGGGCAAAGGGCAGCTTCACTCATCCTTGCTGACACTGTGACATCAACGGAGAGCATCCAAGAGCTGACTGATGCACATGCAACAGGGTTGATATTTGGTAGTCTCACTTGTGAACTCAAGTACCTCAAAGCATGTGGGAGATGAGAGGAATAAATATTTTGTGTTGACTCTAGCAGTGTTTTCAGTGGAAAGTGATTTCTTGAAAGGCTAAGACAGTGCCCAGTAATGGGTTTTATCTAAAAGCATTTTGGTCATAGTGGAGCAGCATTTTTCCTACACCCAGATGCAAAGTGAGATGGTAGGTTTTCCACTTTCCTTTGGGTACTTTATTTCATCTTTCAGTTGATTCAGCTGTTCAGGCTATGAAGATTACTAAAAGTCAGGCTTTCTTCTCAGTCATCAGTAGAAAAAGAGAAGAAATTATTCTTTGAGAAATTGATATTGGATGACAAGAAAAAAAAAATTGTGATAGGTTCTCACTATTAGTACAAGTGGAAACACTTTTAGATACAAGTTTTGCGTCCCTTGTGAATGGCATTGCAGGGCTGAGGCTGACTAAGCGGGATGCACAGCTTTGCTCCTCCTTGCTCTCTGGCCAGGCTTGCTCTGTCTAAGAGTAAAGGAATTGTCATATCTGTGGACAGCTGAAAAGGCACAGTCTCCTAGACCTTATCAAATTGCTGTGGAGAAAAGATCTCTCTCCAGCCTTTCCATTCCTCTCTGGGTGGCCATGCATGAGTTCATATATACTGTTTAAAAATGTATGCATCTTTCTGAATGTGGATTTTTTTTCCTCTTAGCTTTTAAGCCACAAACCACGATTGCCACAGATAACTACTTTAGCTCTGTGAAGACATTTGTTTCCTGTTGATTTTTAATTAGTAGATACACCCCATGGCTCAAGTTAGAGGGCAAAAATAAAAGTAAATTTTAGAGGATTTGGCCTATTCTTAACCAGCATAGTATTTATAAATGTTAAACTGCAATAAAAATCCACATCTGTGTGGACTCACCTAGAATTTCACAGCAGCAGTGAGAATAGGGCACAGGGCTTCCTATTTCAAATGTCTTCAAAACATCCCTTCAAAGAATCTCTATTAGGTGTTAGGAGTAAAACCTGGGGCATCCAGTTTCACAGTCTTGACCATTTAAGTGAGATGAATAGAATAGGGTTGGTTTCAGAAGTGCACTGTGAATGGATTACTGTTGTAGCCCTAAAAATACACATTTCTTCCAGCAGTTTAAAAGTAAGGGGAGTGTTTATGCCACCAGTGTAGAAAACACACATCTCTTTTCTCCAGTGACTGAAGTAGACTAATGAGAGCTATCAAACTTGCTAATGACTGAAGGAAAGCCTTTCAGTGCCTCACACTGGTAAAATCTAAGTGTTTTCTGTAACTTTACATCCAATTGACACCAGTGTGAAAGAGAAACAAATAGCAGTCAGCATCAGTGTACTACAATAGTCCATGTGCTCTTTATGGCAGTGAGTGGATATGGAGAGGCAAGCACTGCAACCCCAGGCTACAGCTACGTGAACCACCAAAAGCATACCCAGTTACCTTCAGCCTAATCTAGCAGATACATTCAAATTAACTACATTTAAAATCACTGCTGTTCCAGACAGAAGACGGAAGTATGATCTCTGCTGCTTTCTGTAAGGAAGGAAAAATGTGCAAAATGGCAGAGCTGAGCCGCCGGTCCAGGGGACCAGTGCTATGAGGACAGGTAGAGAAATTGCTCATACAGGCAGATCCCAATGAGTCACCCACTTCTGCTCTCCAAATGCCTCCTGGGCAACGCATAATTTCAATGTGTTTGTCATTATATAGAGATAAACCTGAACTCCATTGCACTCGCTCAAGCAGCTTGCCCTTATTACGATCTGTGGGCTGGACACTCAGCTGTTGGAGGCCTGTAAAAGAGTAAGAGTACCTGGGATTGGTACTTAGAGATGCCTTCGAGTCACCTTGGGCAACCACTATTTTTAAAAGACAGACATTACCTAAGAATATTTGTATTTTGAGAGAAACCAGATAACCTGGGGCAAAATGCTCACCTTCAGCTCCCAAAGAGTTTTCATGCCTGAGATTGTATTACAGCTTCAAAAATTCATGGCAAAGGCTCCAGGTTTGTTTGAAGACATGCATGAAGAATTATATGGTGAAACGTTTCATTCTGGCTGTGAAAAAAGTTAATTCAAAACAACTAAAACATCAGCCATAAAGATGTAGAACATTTTTCAGGAAGCCCTGTCCACCTTGAACTAATGTTTTCTTAAAAAACAGCTTGCCTGTAATAATCACTGTTATTGAAAAGACATCCCAAGATTGCTGTATGGAAATATGTTAAATACGTTCTGAAATCCAATCTAATATAATTTCAACATTAGAGCTCATTCATAATCCTGTATTAAAAGCCTATGCAATTTTCATGAAATATGTCTGTCTGTGTAATCATGAATGCTGAATATTGTCATGGCTTTCCAGGAATTTTCAGCTTCAATGCAGAGGAAAGAAAACTCTTTCAACTGGACTTCTACACCACTGAGAAGAAATAACAATAACAACTCTAAACGTAAAATAAACATTTCTGGAAAAATACTATCTTTTCAAAGAGGCTGTAGTCTGAATTTCAAGCCACTACTAATATGACACAGGCTTTGAATGTGACTGTGGTTACAGCTCCTTGCCTTGTGTGGCACTGGGGACAAAAAGTCCCACTAGAATGGAATCTGTTTACTCACTCCTAGATTTAGAAAGCGACCCTTCAGATGGAGTTGTCTTAAACCCCAGGAATATTCCTACTTTGAATCACCAGTTTACAACGGGATGCAGCTGTTACTGTGATGAAGTATTGCCAATTCTTTCTAATTGCACAGCACCTCAAATGTGTGTGTGGAAAAGTAAGGGAAATTTTCAGCATCACCATATGTCTGACATGAATATGCTAGCTGCTTCTTAGGAGTTTCTCTGTGTTTATAATTTTATAAAATAATCAAAGCTTATAAAGTAGTACTTGGATATACAAAAGGGGTGAGGAGTGGGAAAATTCTTCTTCTCTCTCTAATGTTCCTGTTCACTGATGGCTCTTTGATATTTTTCCTTTTTATGAGCAATCTACTTTATTAGTGGAATATTTCTGGTTCTGTGGCATAACTTTAAAATGATAGGAAAAATTATACAACTGGGATCTCAATTATTCAGCACAGCCATTTTAATGTTATTTGATCCAGTACAAGGTAATATACATCTTATTTCCAATTAGAATACAATTCTCACTATATTCATCATCTATTGATGTCTGCTTTTCCATTTGCCAGAGACATGAAACTCTGTGATTCAAAGGGTGCCATTCTGCCTCCCCTACCTGTGGACAATTATGTGGTGTCAGCAAGGCTGCCTGCAGGTTTGATTCCTGGAGCTTAAGGCAGCTGGGAGCTGCTGTGTGCTTTCCTTCCTGCAAAATTTCTTGCCAGCTGACAGCATATTGCAGAAATGGTTCCTCCATGCTTCCGCAGCCTGGTGCCATTTGTATGAGCAATATTGCAGAGCACATTTATTTGAGACTCCTCAGCTGCATGTGGCAAAAAGATCACTTCTCGTGCCTGAGGGCCTTGCCCTGCATACCCCTTTCATAGTGCTTTATGCTCTGTGACCCCATGCTTTGCTCTCCCTGCTGTCCTGAGACAAATTCTGCTATCAACTTTAGCAAACTCTTCAGAATTGTGTCCCTCAGACTTAATGGGTGTATATCCATCTTTAATTGGCCAGGAAGCATGGAAAAGGCCTTTGTCCAAAGTGGCCTTTGTGATAATCACCTTGATGCACTTTAGAGATTTCCTGCAGACTGTCAGTCTCTCAGATTTTAAGGTCTCTTTGAAAGTAGGTTTATCATTAGTCTTTAGGTAGCATTAAGTACGCTATAGGAAAAGATGAGAGAAGACAAAGACTGAAGCTCAGCTGCAGAATACTCAAAACTTGAACTTTTAAAGAAATGGTCTGTATTGAAAGAGGAGAGGGACTATGGCCAGCATAACTTAAAGGTGAGTACTGGAAAGCAGGTGACTTTAAATGGTGACAAGACTCTGTGACACTTCCCTGGAATTAAAGATCAGACCATTCTCATTTCTATGTTTTTTTAATGTGCTGAACTCCCAACATGATTCATGTAGATCTGAGCTGAAAGCAAAGCTATAGTATTGAAATGGACTAGTGTTTTCTAGGTCAGGGTTAACTTGAGTTATAAAATCTTCACAAAAATCTATTCCAAAGCCCTTTAAACCTGGTGGAATGGTGGCAAACAGTGACTTTGTGAGGGGCCATGTCTAAACTAAGAAGTCACACAAATGCCCAGTCCTCTGTATACAGCAGGCTTCATTCTCACACTTTCAAATGAACAGGCTGCTTCCCACTTATGCAGCTGTCAGAGTGAGATTTTAACTATTTCCGTCTCAAACCTTGGTTCTTTGTCTGTTCCAAAATATTCTGGCAGATGACCAGAATACTGTAAGATTATGTTGAGAAGATGGACAAGGAACTCTGTTTCTTGTGGCAGAAGAACTAGAGGGATCCAGTGAAATTTCCAGGCAGGAGGTTTTAGGGGAAGCAAGGAACAGAACCTTTCTGTACAACACTGAGTTACTCTGTCAGATTCAGTACCACAGAATGCTATGGGATGCTGGCAAGCTCTGGACAAGCCTTGCTTTGAACTGGTTTTTTTCAATTCATATTTTTATTACAGGTGATAGAGGTCTGAACTAATCCAAAGGCATGGTGTTTTGCAAAGTTATGGAAGATCATGAACTCACAGGTTTGATTTTTTTGTAATGATTTTCTATGGCCGTCTTTAAAAACTGCCCCCTTGCTAATCTCAATAGATAGCAAGCTCTAAGATTCATGCTAACATTGGAAGAAATCTAATATCCTTAAAGATACCTCCCTGGGGCTTTTGCAAACAGATCAAAAGGCAGATCTATATATTTTCACATAATTATTTTACAAGTGTTATGGTGAAAATACTCTTTTTTTACTCTAGTGATAGTGAAAAGGGTCTTAATAACTGTAATATTACATAGCATTGATGTCCGCATTCACACAGAGAACAGCTGAGATTTAACTTATGGTTGTACTGACCAGGAACAAGCAATTTTCCTATGAGGATGCAGCCAAATCATGTGCAGCCTTTAAAGCTGCAGAAAGCAGCCAGATCATTTGAAAGGTGAATTAATGCATCCCTTAAAAGTGCACATCCTCCAAAAGCCTTTGCCCAGCAGAAGGCAAAAGCAGCAAGCTGCCATGTGCTGCTGTTTCTGCAGGATGAGTAATCCCTGCTGCTCAAGGCATCCTGGAAAGGCTGCCCTGGAACAGATGTCCCAGGAAGAGGTGCTGAGGATCAATATTTTTATAAGGGTGTTCAGCATTTCACTTTTTGCAGAGAGCTGGGAGGCTGTCCTACAGATAAGCATTTCTTTGCAAGGACCAAAGGAAGGAGATTCCTTGGGCTAGACAGAGAACAAGGATGACCATCAGCCCAGAGAGGACAGTGATCTCTTATAGCATTTGGTATCCTCAATTTGTGGATCTGAACCTCGTTATAGGATTTCACACTTCCATGAGATGCAGTGCATTGAGAAGCAGAAGGACTTCAAAGCACATTTTAAATTATTTCATTCCAAATACTAGCAAGCACAGATACTCCTGGGCATTGAACTGAATCTATGAGAATGGGGGAAGAGCACAGATAGAAAGGAGGAAAAAAACCCAACAGGCAACAGATAGACTTGTTTAATTTATGTAGGAGGAAACTAAGGCACAAAAGCAGTTATGAGCAATATGAAGTCAGTCAGAACCTTTAACTCACCATCTTTGCTTTATTACCCAGACAAGCATGCCCTCACAGGAGACCCTTGGCTCCTTACTCTCATGTTATCCTTGCTCCCCTGCTACTCAAAGCTGAGCAAGCAGATGCTGCCTGGGCTTAAAGGAAGAAAGAGGAAGAAGATTACAGGCAGAGGATGAGTGTCACAGGTGAAAGTGGTGGAGGGGGTGAGGTGACTTTGGGTTTTGAAGGTAAATACATCTATGGCAGGTATCATAATTTACCAAAGGGTAACTATTCCAGAGGAGACTGTCAAAGTGCTGCCATCATGGGCTGTGACTTTAGTAGAAGAGTTTTACTTCTTACCCAGTAGTCCCAGGGAGGCATCCGAAGGGTTGCAATAGAGCAATAACTTGACTACTCCACGGAGGCCAAGACTTTCTACCTCCCTGGTTTTGGCCTTTTTCCTGCCAGGCATAGGTTCCTCTGCCTGTGCATTGCATTTGCACTCAGACATTGGCTGGGAGTGTTGGCTGGTCCAGGGTCACCACGCTACAGAGAAACGCGTTCTGTCGGGTCTGCAGCTATGTGCTCATTTTCATCACATGGATATGTGTCAACGTGTCACTTTAAAGTAATTCAAGTAAGAGATGTGGGAGAACAGATGAGGAGAAGGGAGGCAGGAAACATGTCATAAATCCACAGTGAGAGGGACTCTGAAGTAAGAGAATTAAAGACTCTGGAAAACACATAAAAATCTGCTGTAGAAAGGGCACTGTCAATACATCCTGTCAGTGCAGTTTGGTTTTTATTTCCTAGTGTGCAATACGATATAAAAAACGTTCACCTTTACTAGATGATCCATGGAAGCCCATATTTCACATGAGATTTATTTTTCATGTGAATAGGCTTGGTGTTTCCAGACACTGGTGGATATCAGTCGCCGTCCTATAAAACGAGGCCACCAGCACCTGTGGTCTCCCTGGGACGGTCTCTTCCAAGTGCTGCTCCTCACACAAGGGCCACTTCATTGTTTCTGCTTTGTGTTTAAGTAGAGCTGAACTGAGGAATGTAGAGTTGAATAAAAATAATGGGGAAAGATCAGACTGAAATTATTTCCCTCCCCCCAAAAAAACCCCACTTGTGCAATCATCAGATATGTGAGCTTTGTGCTTTCTCATATTGCTATTGTAAAAAGAGAAAAAAAAATGGAACCCACTCAAGTATTACAGAGGGTCTCAAATACTACAAAGAGTCTCTGTAGACATATGTCTCACTGTAGGAATTTGAAATTCCCTCAGCACCCAGAATATTAATCTGGGGCCTGGGCTTTTAGATCAAGATTTGTGAGAAAGGAACATCCTGCCTTGCCTAAAAATGACTGATGAAAAGAAAAATTGCCAATGCAGCAGCCACCAGCCTCTTTGGCAGCCAACAATTCTCACTCAGCCATCCCCACGACCTTCACAGGACATAGCATGTTCAACATGGGCAATAGGCCTCCAGACTCTGTCTGAAAGACTCAGTGATGCTAATGAACAATGAGGAGGAGGCTTTACACTGTGTAACACACTTTAGGCACGATGAAAAATAATTTATTTCCAAAAGTGTCTGAACTGGGACGTCCCTGACTGAGATGGGGACCTCCTTCCCCACTACCTTCCTTTGCCACACTCTGTACCTCCTTTTCTTATTCCTTGGCCACACTGCACAGTAGCAAGGACACATTCCAGTAATTTTGCCAGCACCTGATTGCGAAGGGCCAATTGCATGGCAATCCTCCATCTTCATGGTATTCCTACAGGCTGAAGTGCTATGCCGTGGGCATGTAAATAAGGAAGAGACCATTGCACTTGGGCTTCCCTGTGGGAACCCACCAGCCAGACAAGCACATTTCTCTGTTACCTCAGCCACCCATCTTACTTTAATCTTTTCCTTCCAGCACAGCTTGAGAGCTATTGCTGCTGAGACTGCATTTTCATGTCTTCTGTTTCATTGCTACTCTGTGCTTAATGTATTAGTGGTGTGAAGTAGAGAGGAAGGAAATAGAGGGGAAGCACAAGGAGCAAAGTAAACATCTTCAGGGAGGTAAAGACTGCACAGCGAAACACTCACTCACCCTTTTCAGCCAGGGATTTAACATGCTTCAGCTTTGCATGACACTCCTGTGTGCAGGGTTTCCCTTCCAGGCTGTGCCAACAGCCACAGAGGTTGCAGAGCCCTGTGAGCCAGGGTCCCACATTCTCATCCTTTATCATGCCAGTCTGTGTGGGACCTGTTTTCAGCTGTGAGGCATTTGAAAAGTACAGGCACTTTCCTCTCCTGATGAGCAGGCTGCTTGTATTGGGACTTCAACTCTTTTCCCCAGTGGCAGGATTTTTGGAGGAGCAGTTTTCCACATGCTATGGCTCAGATCCTGCCAGTAGACAAGACTACTTTGGCTTACAGCCTTCTGGGTACAGAGGTGATGTCCATCCCACAAAATCCTAAGGTACTGTGGGAGCAGGCAGGGCATGGCAGACCCCACTGTTATTTGCCAGACTACCTAAGTCAGTGTCTGTGTATGAAGAAGGACCCACGGAGCCTCTAGCTCTGCTGTGATGAAGGGCAAGGTCAAGCTGAGGTTTCCTTTGGGAGATCCAGCAAGCCCATGAACCCCCAGCCTGGCTGAGATGGGGCAACCTCTGAGGGACACATGGCACAACCTCAAACAGACCTCACACTGCTTATCCAGGGAGCCTGTGGTCCTCTGCAGAGCAGATGCATGACAGCTGATGAAGAAGAATGATATCATTTATTTGCCTGTTAATCAGGGAAGTGGTTAACTTCAGTGACCATCAGCAGAATAGCCAGGTACAGCGTGGGTCACTGTTATGGCACTGTATATCTGTGGCTTTACCCAGGTTCATTCTGCATTTGCTTCTCATTTCTGTACACCCACTCTGAATGGGAGCTCAAAGTGACTTACTCCTTTGCTAAAACAGAACCATCTTCGAGTGCTGCTCTGAACCCTCCTGCCTGCTGCCAGTGCCTGGCTAGTGATGTTGAGAGAGCCCTATTTTTGCTTCATCACAGCTGGAAGCCCCACTAGCAGCATCAACATTTCTAAAATTTGTTATAGCCTTGAGCTGGGGGCATAGCCCATCACTGGCTTATTTTACGGTTCCTTTAACCTCTCTATTTTGCAATGGCTACAGAAGTGTTTCTGCTTCAGTGTTTTCTGAACCAGGTGTGCTTCATCCATGGGAGAGAAGCAGGAGATCTTGCATGCAAACGGCCTCTTCCCAGCACCTTAACAGCTGCTGAACCCCGATTTCACCCTGATTTTTTCCTTCGCCTTTGATGATCCGACTGTCAAGGAGCAGTGTGTTGCTGCCACACCTGTGCTTTGGAGAGGAGCTGAGTGAGGTGTAGGGAGGCCCTGGGGGCTGCACCAGTGACTTGACATGGGCTGGCCCCTGACTGGTCCAAACTTGGTCCTGTTGGCTGTGGTCTGGGAGGGCAGAAATCAGCCCTGTACCCTGGGCTGCAAGCTGGCTGTGGGGCTGTGGTGGGGAGGCACAAGGCAAGGAGCTGGGGTGGAAAGCACAGCCTCTGTGGATGCACACGGCTGAAACATGAAGGTTTCTGTCTGGTGAAACAGCCATGGGAATCCCATATGGAAAGAGGGGGTGGTCTAGTGCAGGAATAACAGTACAGAGCCTTTGGGGACACAGGGACAGTGGCCAGCCCAGGGCACCCAGGTCAGTAGGCAGCCATGGCGAGTTTCTCATGTTGCCACTGGCCAAGTGAAACAAACCACATTAAAAAAAATATTTGGAAGCAAGTACAGAAATAAGTGTCTCCACCCCTGGCCCAGTTGAGCTAACCCAGGGCACCATACAGCTTTATGTTTAAAATGTGCACTAAACAGAATATGCCATGGTCCTTACATATACATGCCCAATCTGTGGCTCTGGTGCAAGAGGGGCTGTGGGAAGAACAGGAAGGGTTAAGCCTTGCAGGTCCAGACACACTGCATCCTCAGAAATGGGCAGGAGGAGTGGGGGGACCTGTTCCCTTGTGATGCTGGAGCAGCTGTAATTGAGGGTCCCACAAGGGTGCCGTGGGACCAAGGCCTGTTTGCTGACTGCAGCCCCCAGCCCCTTGGCATGCAGCCCAGTCCAAGACACATAAATGAAAGAAGCATAAACAGATGATCACATGAAAAATATATCATGACTAGCCAGATAGATCCCAAATGTTTGTTCTATAAACTGCAGCAGGCAGCACAAGTGTTCACTGCAGCTGTAGTTTCTCATCTTTATTTGTGTAAGTGTGCCATTAAGCTTAGACATGGGCAAAATAATCTTTCATTGATTCTCGCTTAAGAAACTGCTTTAAAGATATATTATATCAATGTTTGAGTCAACCCTTTTGCAACTGGTATTATATCGTAAACTGCTTCTTGCTTAATAGAAAATCCTTGTGCATTTTTTCTCCTGGGTTACTTCCTTTTCTCTCTGAAGCCAGTAAAGTGGTTTGTTTTTGTGAATGAAAGCTGGATGCCTTTAGCAGGATGGCATTAACACTGACCTCTGCTCATGCATTGAATTCCTGCCCAGTGGGAGGTGAGTTGGAGGAAAGGGTTAGTTCATTGATGGTCAGAACCTGCTGAGAGCAGGACTGTTAACCTGCCTGGAAAGGGAACTGCTTAGAGGGCTTTTCCCTTTCTTGGATTAGCCCAATGAAGCCATCCTTCTCTCCCTTTAGTTTTAACCATCTGTTGGAAAGATGGTTCTGATTCATCTCAGCTTGGTAGAGATTATTTTTGTGTATACAAAATGGCAGTAAATTGGGGTGTGGGGTGTGGAGGGGGGTGTATACTTTAATTTTCCTGTTGTTAATTCCTGTATCAGAGAAGGCTATCTGAATTTCACAGCATGAAATGTTTAGCAAGGACAATGCAAAGAAATCAAAACCAAACTCCCTCAGGCATTTCCCAAGAAATTTAGCATGTTTTATGCCCCTTGGATCCTAAAATGCATCCTGTAAAAAGGGTGAGCAGGAAAAGAAAAATTTTGTGGAGCTGATTGCCAACGGCATCTTCTGACAGCTAGTGCATGAGAGTTGTTCTGAGGGAGACTGGTCTATAATTTATAATGAAAAAGTACTGTGTAAAAATAGCAACTTTTCATTTTATACTTTTATCTGCTGACTATGTGATAAAACCCGTGGTCTGCTTTTTTTAGAGCTGGAGAGGACACAGAGCGCAAGTCAAAACCCAGAAGGTTCACACAGCACAGCAGTTTTTCTTTCCTTTTTGTCTTTACCTTTCAGAGCCCAGGGAACATTTAGAGAATCAGCTGCATCTGTGCTCCTTTTTTACACAATCAGTAGATTCATGAACTAATCCTCCTTCTCCTCTCTGTCACTTTGACTACCAAGTTGCTTGAGGTGTACGTGGAGGTGCGACTTTCCTGAAAGAAGAGTGCATAGACCAAGGCAAAGCATGGCCATAGCAATTAGAACATCTTATTTTAGCTCTACCACCCATGTCAATCAAGAAGAAATCCATTGAAGCATCAAGAAGAAGTCCATTAAAGTCAGTGGAATTGTACTTGCACAAGGTTGCTTTCTTTGAGGTTATGGTCTAACTTTGGTATCTGTTTTATTTGTAAATTGAGCAGATAGAAGCCACTGGGAGATCATTAAATTGGAACTCAGAAATTTTCATTTCCACTTGGTTTTTTGAGTAAAACCATACTTTGTTATCCTTGCAGAGTCTACATGGACTAGTTTGAACTACTCTCACCAGCTAAGACAACACTTCTCTATAAGGTGAGCACGTTGAATAAAGCTTATCGATGTAGTTGTTTCTTTTTCTTTTAATTCACCTCCTGACCTTTTAAAATTACTTTACTCAACAAAGGACAATAGGGCCAATCCAACTCCCATTAAAGTCAGCAGGAGTCTTTTCATTAACTTCAGCTGAAGTTGGGCTGGGCCCAATAAGTCTAACTTTAAGAGTAAAAAATAGCAACCCATATAGAGCTTTATCTTGCCCCCTGTGGCTTGATAACTGACCTCCCATCATGTTCACTGGGACAGGATCAGGCTTATAAAGCCGAGTAAAACTATTACAGGCCTAATCCTATAACCCAAAGCTTATAAAGTATTTGAATTTCCTCTTTTTAATCACACTGGAATATTTGAGAATTATTCATGGCTTTATGAATAGGCAGGAGCTTCCAGCTGAACAGATTGGATTCGTCTTTGGGTTCGTCTGTGCCCTAGAGTTTTCTGTTTTTAAAATAGGAAGATGACAGGGGTAAGGGGCTGAAAAGATAACTTTATGCAACACCGTTACTGTTTGGCTTTTTTTGCTCCATCTTTCTACACAAGCACCATTCTACTTCCTTGCCAGTATCTTGCCGGGTCATCCCAGCTCAAGTCCTCTGCACCACTTGCTTTCCCAGAAGAAAGTACCACTGGTCTTCTCTACCTGCTTGTCCTAGAGGGAGCAGAGCAGCATCCAGAGGGGTTAAGCTGGGGCAGGGTTGTGATGTGGATGCCTCTTGGTCTAATGGGAGCAGGCAGACTGGATTTTATTCTTTGTTACACTTTTGCCCCAAGACATTAAACATCTGTTTTCTAATTGATGCTTAAATATACCATAACACAGGGAAAGTTCCACCAACTCACAAACTCTCAGCCTATGATGTGGATTTTGCTCTGGACGTGACACAAAGTTGATCTTTTTTTTTTCTCTTTATGGATTTTTCGTTTTGCTCTTTCCCCCCCTCTAATTACCTTACGATGAATCTGTGTGGAAAGCTCTGTATCAAACACACTGATTTGATTCACCACCAAGAGCAAAAAGGTCATTTGGCAGGTCTTCGAACTGTTGTAAAAAACCTACCTACTCCAGGTTCTTGTATGTTTTATTCTGGAGACCCTAGATCACAAATTATTTTTTCATTACAAATGAAACTGCTCACTGCCATCTGTTGGGAACATGTTCCAAAGTCAGAAAAGTACCCTGCCATCAGAATAATTTTTAGGAACCACCCAGGGAAAGGTGGGCTTGGCGACACAACCACGCAGAGCAGGATGCTCTACCCTCAGCCCTGTGTCACGAGCCCTTCTCCTTTTTCAGCACAATCTAAATTTACTCAGTCCTTTAAATATAGACACGTAGTGTATTAGAAGGAGCTCTCAGATACCCTCAGCTCCTCCATGCATGGAAAAGAAGAGCCCCTCTGACTCCTGACACAGTCAGCCCTGGTATCCTCTGCGCTCACCGAAACGCATTGCAAGCATCAACATCAGTCACTTCAAAGAGCTCTTTCATGTACCACAAACTTTTTTATCCAGAAAGCCCAAGCAAAAGGCAGATCTGGCTGTGTCTGGCTTTATTCGGCTCGCCACTTGTGTGGCCCCTTGGAAGGGTCTCAGAAGAGTGAACAAACTTCCCATGCATTTTCAGAGAGCAAGTATAAGATGCAAAGCTTTTTCTGTCACTTGTTGTTAGCAGTGCAAGGTAATTAATGGCCTTGTGTTGCTCTTGGGTGTGTTGATGCTGCTGAGGGAAGAATCCCTCCCCCACCTACACTGCAAAGTCCTGTTCCCTGGTTAGACAGTGCCTGGAGATGGGTAGATTCCATTCCTCTCTGCTGAGGCTCCTGCTCACATCTCAGGAGGGAGCCTGCAGATCATACAGCCTCCCTCACGGCACCCTTGTGGCACTCAGCAAGCAGCTGGGACTATGCCAAATTTCACCACAGCAGGGTTGCTCTGGGAAGCCACCTGCAGAGAGGTCAGCTCTTCTGGGATCCGTGTTTTGATGAGGACAGCACAATCTCATTTCAGGAGCCTCTGTGTAGCAAAGCCTGGTGAGATATGCATACCTGTCCCACCAACTCATCCTTCCTAGTCCTGTGGGTGCTCATGAAGCAAGGAGTTCTGCTCTCCTTGCTGATACCCTATGCAGCAGCTGAAGGAGCTCACCCATCAGTGCTCCTTTTTGGGGAAACCTGTTTCTGCACATCTCAGATGGAGCAGACTCACAGGAACCCGTCTGCACCACACAGAAAATCCTGTTGTCAGATCCTTACTGATGACAAATTGTGTTTGACAATGTTCAATATTGTAGGTCTTTTCTGCACAATTCTTACTAACTTTATGCAAAAGGCACCTACCTTCAGGACCTTAATCACTTACTGTTAGCTCTTCTGTCATGTAATTCACTCTCTGAAGAAGCCCTTGCTCTGTGCTAAGAACAGAGAAAACCCACCAGAAATAGACATCTGATTTTGAGAGTTAGGTGCCAAAAGTCAGTTGAGATAAACCATTTCAAAAATTTCTCATTAGACTTTTTCCCAGCCACTTAGTCTCCTGTGAACAGGAGATCTGATTAAAGATAATAGCTCACTTTCTTAGGAATCTTCTGATGAATTCATGAGAGCTGATGACATTGCTTACCATACAAGCAGCACCTAAAGCAACAGTTGTTCTTAGTGATTTATGTAGATGCAAATATTCTGGCAAATTCTCTGGAATCTCTGTGGGGGAGACAAGCCAGATTCTGCACTCTCTTGTTAAGTAGAAGCCAGGAGAGAGGGGAGTGCACATACCAGACTTGCTGCATATACCTTTGTTGGCCAAACAAATCATAGAGCCAACAGCTTATTCCATACTTCATCCTGCTTTTGTAGCCAAATGAGAATGATGAGGCATATAGCAGGACGATGTATTTTGCTCTCTTGATTCTTATTACAAGGTTTGAAGTGTTTTGTTTATATGCTCAGAGAACAGAGGCCAATTCTCTTCATGTTTGTATTACTTGGGTACAACTGGCAAGAAAGGTTTTTTTTCTCAATTAGAAAGCAATTGTCTGTAGCCAGTCCCATATAAAAGACTTTGGGTACAGTTTTATCCATTTCTCTGTTCTTTGAATATTAAGCAAAAAGTAGAAGCTGATTCCCTAGAAGTTATAATATTCTCTGCTGCTGCAGACTGTTATGTACTTACCAAACATACTGATTTTCTTTGGAACCAAAGATACTGCTTTTTTTTTTTAATGGATTGAATCTGACTGCATATTTCTAAAATACACAAAGGTGGAACAACCACAAATGTATAATTAATGAATTGTTCTAGCTGTATTTACTACAGAAGTTACCAGAGCCTTGGGTGGAAAAAATATCCCTCCTGGTCTGGGCCAAGTGCATGCCAACATGTAGTATATTTTCATTAAGTTACGTGATATTAATGTTTTCAGGAATCACTTGCGTTCTTCCACTCTGCCTGCCAAAAGTGTTGCCCAAATCCATTCCCTATTTAATCGTGAAGGAATGCTGTTCAAAAGATTTGGGGTCAGAAGTGCTCAATAAATCAATCCATATACACTCCTAATGAGTGGTGAATTAAACAGCATTTGCTTTAGGATCAGAGGTCCTCCTGGGAGATTATTTTTTATTGCTGGCAGGATTGTTCACTTGCAGGTATCAGGAAGCTGTGAGTTAAGGCCTGTTGGGAAGGTCTACAAAAGAATCTGTGTCTTCTTTACTGAATGCATGTGATTATGTCCAGACAACAGTGATAAATAGGCGAGACTCATCCTCCACTGGAATATCCTAAATTAAGGAGGAAGAAAAATTTTGTAGCTTCAGGTGGGATAACATTATTCTACATTTATATCTCCAGGTTCCTGTCTTGCTGACCATGACACAAGAATTTAGAACAAGGAGTGTGAAGAAAACAGCTGAGGCGGAAAAGAGATGTTTAGAGTCCACACTGGTCAGAAGGAAAGGCAGCTCACAGTGAGTATTCAGAGGAGTCTCTGCAAGGCTGGGCAGGACATTTTTCCTGTGATGGGGAGTGAAGGTTAGAGAAGCCAGGGCTTTTTGTCACCCTGAAGGAAATGTGCAAATGTGCAAAATTGCAGGCAAAATATCTCAAATGGGAAAAGTGTTGCTTTATGTAATATTTAGTTTATTTCTAGCCTTCTATGCTTTTGAAACTCATGTTTTTTCAGAGCATTAGAAATTAATAATTCCAGATTGCTGTCACTCTCACTTCCCATCACCACCCATCTCTGAGGAGGCCAACAGGTTCACTTGTGCATGGAGCTAGCATGTGGATATAAAATGCCCCCATGCAGCCCAAATGGCATCATGAGGAGCAAGTGAGAATCCTTGAAAAAGCAGAAGAGGATCAGGTGGCCACAATACCTAGAGAGCCACACTTCATGCTAGGAGAAATTAAGAAACCCGTACATATAAAAGGACATGACCATCCATCATCATTCAATATTATCAGGAAAAGTGTAGCCAATTCTGTCATGTTTAGAGAAACACAGATCCTTTCTCTTTGCAGATTATTATGCTTTTTATTGCACATTGCTCACTTTGCATCACATAATTTAATTCTAGTTTAAACAGATAGTCTGGCATTGCATTTTTTTGTCACAGTCCTACATTTGGACACAAATACCCCACAACATAGTAGTGTAATACACAATCATGGAAGGGAGACACATGGATGAGGTGACTTCCAGGTGAAGGATGTGGGAATTTCAAAGAAATTTAAAATATCCTCCTAAGGAACAAGGGCTTTGAAGCCACAATTTCCACAGAATGTTTAGCAATTCATGTTCTGTGACTCAGATTAAAAGGAGATTTTAAAAGACAGTGTAGGTCAAAACTTGGCATTTTGTTTCTGTGGAAATGCTGACATTTCCAGACAGTTTCTTGTTCCATTCTGGATTGGAATAAAGCCTAAAAAAGTTTTACCTTTCCTGTGGAAATGAAATTCTGAAAGTATTTTGTTCTAGGAAGCTCAAATCATTGTTTTTCACCTTTTCTAAAATTGAATGCAGCAGACACGCTCATGGTGAGGAGAGGAGTGATCTTCTCAGGTAGCTGCCACGTCTGAATTGCAATGGTGTCAGATGTGACTCCACAGCATTTCCTGGACTGTTTCTACAATGTGTGGAGCACAGAAACTCCTCAGCCCCATTCTTCCCTGGGGCTCCAGACCGGCCATGAGCCCTGCTGTGCTGCAGGGCCTGGGAGCTGCAACTCCTGCACTGGAGCTGGGCATCATCTGCTGCCAGAGAACATAGCCTGCAAGACTGACAAGAAAACTCCAGTCTGGACATGACAAAATTTTCCAGAATCAAAAATATTTTCATGAAACATTTTGGCTTTGACATATGGCCATGAATCAATCACCGCTTCCTGACTAGTTAGGAACCATGTAGGTTTGGTGGGTAGTGAAGCACATTATGGGTCTTGGACAATCCTTGTGGCTCTTACACCAGTCACCAGTGGGAAAACTGGCTTTTATCAAAGAGATTAACCTGTGCAGGAATTAGCTTCAAAAATCCTGAAATGACCCTATGGACATATACAAGGCCAGGGAATGTCACTGATGGAAGTATGAGTGTGCAACTCATATGCAACAGGAGAAGGACTGAAGAGCTAAAACAGCCCAGAGCAGCCACACTAGGGTTTAGATTATTTATATTTGTTAGTCATCAACATCTTTTCACTGGTTTAGATCCCACTTCCTTTTGAAAATGGGGTTTGGAATCATAAGTTATCTAGGCATTTTTAATAGTTTTATCTCAAATTAATAACTCTTCCAAGAGTAACTCCAATATTTGCACATTCCCTGTTTTATAGTAGATATTATTTATCCCCACAAATGTCAGTTTAAAAGGACAGACCATTCAGGAAAAGATGTGGCTTATTATATAGCAGTGATGGATGGTTTCTTTATAGAAACCACTTGCATGTGAGAGAACAACTGTTGTATATTAAACACATTCCCTGTATTATGCATATAGTTCATACCTTTCATTGAAGTAAAAATCCAAAAGGGAGGGAAAGAGCAAGAAAGCTTATAAAAATACAATAAACATCCACATAAATATCAAACTGTACACCATAATTTTTGTTATTACAATGAGCATCTATGGAAGCCATGATGATGCAGTGCTTGAGAAACTTGGCAAATGCATTGGAGTGCCTGGGACATTTTGTTCCTGTACTGAAGAAGGACAAAAACAGCATAAGGGGTTAACTACTCATAAAACATTAACAGCTGGAGATTTGCCAAATCATTACTATTTTTTCTGGAAATGGTATTAGGTATTATTCAAGAAGATAAGATTTTCTTTCTGTATGCCCATACCAGTTCAGTACTGGAAGGTGAAACACATACCTAGGGGATTACAGGCCCAGAAAACACCTTTTCCAGGAAAACAAGCTGAATGACTCCCTTCAGACAAAAATATGTTGAAATGTTAAACAAGTGCTGTCTTGATTTAATTTCTTGTAATTATAAAAAAAATAACCACCTCTATGAACATGCAGACAAGTTAAGACTGATATTGTGTCGGAGTCCATGTTTCCATGGATCCTCCACAGAGAGTGAAAAGTACAGAGATAGAATTAAAACCTTTAGAAAAATTAGAATATATAAAAGCTTTAAATGCATAAAGTAGAAATCTAACCCTTAGCTTTAAGCTTTACATGCCCTAAGTCCTAGTTCAGTGTAGAAGGACACAGCTTCAGGCCTAGTGATAGAGTAAAGACATAACAAAAATAGGGTAGACTGCTGTCTGTAACTCGTATAAACTTAAAGACATAACAAAAATAGGGTAGACTGCTGTTTGTAACTCGTATAAACTTTATGCAGGGAAGATAGAGTTTTTCATATATGATAGGATAGAGGTTTTTTACAATAACAAGATAGAACTTGAGGCTAGCAAGATAGTGTTTTGCGTTAATAGATATGTTATGTGCGTAGGTTCTGATACTGTTTTTCGTAGTTTTACGAACTTTAGAATTGTACCTAGATTGGTTAGTGTGTAGATAAAAAATATGAATATGCATTTTGCAATTTGGGATAAAAAGCCTCAGGGTTGGAGGTGGAGGCATCGATTGATTGATCAATTCGATCCATCGATCCAACCTCCACTCTCTGCAACCTGAGGAACGATCCTTGACAGGGAGCCGAGACGGGATTTTAAGGTATTATACATCGCGGTCCCCGCTCTAAGGGACCTGGGCCCCGGGGTCCCCCCTTTTCCCCTGCAGCACTTGCTACCGGTGCGCTGGTTGGGACAGTCGGGGACTCTGTGTGGGGAGGGACCCCGGGGCCCCACTGCCCTCGCGATCCCGCGGACAGGAACCCTGTTTGGCTCGGGCCCCCATTGCCCTCGGGAACCCTGCGTGGCTCGGGCCCCCACTGCCCTCGCGATCCCCCGGACGGGAGCTCTGTGCGGTTCGGGATTTCCCGTTGCGTCCGCGTCCCTGTGGCCGAGGGCTCTGTGTGGGTTTGGAATTTCGGGGTCCCTTTTGTTATTACGATCCCTGTGGCTGAAATCCCTGTCTGAAACTTGTGATCGATTCCTCTCTGTTAGTGTGATCCCAGCGACTGAAAATGCAGACAGTAATAAGAGGTTGCTTTACCCTGAGGCTATGAATTATATGCTCTGTCTATAGTTCTATTAGAGCTCTGTTTGTTAGGAATCTTATGCTTTGTTCGCTGTCTCATTTGAGTTGTATGTGTTAAGATTTTTATGCTTTAGTTATTGTCTTGTTCAGACTTTCTTTGCCTAGGTTTGTAATTGGTTGTAGAATAAGGCCGCTCTTAGAACTCTCTGCCTTCAGATATGTGCTTTTGTATAAATAAATTACTCTATTTAGAAATCAAGATGTGGTAAGATCTTTAGAGACTTTATACCCGTACCCAGCCTAGGCAATATTGTTTTATAGAACTGAGGGAAACAGTGAAACTGGGCATATCACCTCAAACTATTCTGAAAACGTATAAGGGAAAAATTGGTCCTGTGTTATTCTGAAGAATTAGAATTGTCATAGCCTTGTGGTTTCTGCTACAGGCCAGCTAACAAGGACACAGCTTAGAAGATCTCCAGATGCCAGAGTTGTTTTCAAACCTGGAGCCAGACAGAATTTCTCTGGACAGGTCTTGAACCTCAGAGACAGCACAACTTGGCCACACCCTCAAAATGAGACTCATCCCAATGTGGAGATCTCTGAAAGACACTCCAAGAGATGGGAACATGCAGTTTATAAAGCAATTGAAGCATTAACCATCATACAGGCTCTCTGCACTGTTCCTCATTTAGTTGTTTAAAATTGTTATTAGGGTCCTTCACATGGTGAACTTCTTCCCTGAATTCAGTGTACCCACAAAGTGGAAGGCAGTGGGAGGATTCTCTTGCCTTCCCTTCTCAAACGGATTCTCTGCACACACATAGTTGTGTATGTGTATGTATATTTACAGGCAAATCCTCAAAATGGGGACTGGGAGATTTAAAAGGGCCAGACCTCAACACTTGTTTCTGCCTGCAGGACAGGAAGAAAAATAGCTGAGCTATGAGAGCTTGAGACAGACCCCTGCCAGCTGCAGAGGAGCACAAGTGGCTGACTGCACCATCTGGGATTTCTTTGCCAGTTATAATTAAGTAAGGGAATTTTATTTGTTATAAGAATTTGCATTTAAAAGTTGACAGAAGTGGAGTTCTTGTGTCCTACAAGCCCCAGGGGGCAGCTGTCATAGGAAGAAGAGTAAGATTTGGGCTAAGATTTGAGTAAGAGAGCACGAGAAAAGGGGGAGAGTTTCTGGGAAGGAATATCTGACCAACCAGGTATGTTTCTAAGAGACACTGTCATGTTTCTTCTCCTTATTTAAAAAGCTGGAATACTGGAATACTTTGAGGATGTTCTGGGCAGTGAGGTGGTGGTAGAGAGGAAGTGGTGAAAACAAAGCAGACTGATGGCAGGAAGTATCTGGCAAGATAGTGTTAGGCTGAATCTAATAAAAAGAGCAGCATAGATATCTTAGGCCTTCTTGCCAAGCCATAAAAGTGATTACTTTTCTTGGAATATACTGAAATCTTCCCTGAATCCACATGCATTTCAGGATCAGGACAGCAACTTCCTTCCTAGTTTTCTCTGGGTGTGGGAAGATTCACCAAATTTTCCAAGCTGATACTTTATTGGGTTTCCTTTCTTTGTTTGAGTTCTTATAGTAAAGCCCATTTCTCTAAGCCCTGGAAAAGTCTGTTAAGTAGAGAGGCTAGTCCTCCTGCTGCTTCATATGAGGCATTTAGTTCTTGTATCTCTGGACAGCAAGTTTAAGCTGGTGACACTGAATTTTCCCAGCAGAAAATCAAACCCAGCCCAGAATGGTCAGACTGACAGTAAATTATTGCTAAAAGATTGCATGAATCGTCATCATATATGGACATCTTTAGCGTGTAATCCCTTTAATCCAGGGAAATAAGCAAATAATATCACAGGTATAGTTCATAAATGAGTATGTTTTGTTCTACATATACTTGTAGGGTGTGTACAGGCGTGTATTTAGAGAGAGAAGGAGGGAGAGGGCAAGAGTAAACACACCTGTGGAAAGCCAAACAAGGCAAGAAATACAAAAGCCCAATTACTTAGGCCCATTGTGGCTGGGGGCACAGCATTTGCATCTCAGCCAAGGCTCCCAGGGGCTTGAAGGCAACTTCAGCAGAGGGACCAGCCTTCAGACTTCCATTAAAAGTCACTCAGCTAAAAGGCACTGACATGTAATGAAGCCAATTGCTTCAGCAAGAAACGCCCTTCCCTTGGGTGAGTTGCAGGGCACTGAGGTAACAGGGCAGCTTCCCAAGGAGCTGCAGATGGTGGCTGGCCACTCCCAGCCCTCCTACCCCTGCTTCACTTCCCTCAGGGACCCCCTCTGCTGCCACTCTGCTGCCTGCAGGCAAATTCGAACAGCACAGACTTCAGCCACTCAGCTGGTCCCACATGGGTCTGATTTCCAATTCTGCACAAGCAACAGCCACCAGGCCTGGAAGGTAATTACAAAGTCTGTCAAATGCTGCCAGTTACAGTGCAGCGTTCTGCTGAGAGCATGGCCTGGTACTGATCACTGAGCCCAGCCTCTTTTCTTTTGCTTCAGTTACAGGGCCTCGAAGACGTTTTGTGTTTTCTGTTGTGATTGTCATCACACTTCAGTGCAGCATGTGCCATGGCACGTGTGTGAGCACAGCTGGGTTTCTACACAAAACCAAAAACATTTTGCTCTACAGGCCTGTGCGTACGGTCCCCACAATCTGCTAACAGCCAAATGTGTTGGGCTACCATTTCTAGTGGAGGATCGAAGAGTATATTTAAATGTTTCTAATTCAACAGCCAAGTAACTACAGAAAGTCACAGGCAATGGGGGTGGCACGGGAGTGGAGGAGAGGAGGTGTTAGAAGAGCATCTTCAGTGGGTGCACATGTGCAGATTTGGCTGCATGTGTTCTCTTGCTGGGTGTGGGACTCACTCTGGGTACTGCAGTCAGAGGGGTGTTTGCACTGACCAGACTAACCCTGCATTCCTGCTACGTGCCCTGAGGCCTAGCCACTCACAGGATGCCCAAGGGAGAGCCCATGCTGCCCGGCTGCAGAGCAGCTGGGCTCCCACGTGCTGGAGACTGAAATGGGTAGGAATTTAAACATTGCTAAGATCACCAAAAGATTTTTGTCCACTGTAGCAAACTGCAAAAGAACAGCTACCAAAGCCCACCTTCCCTGAATATGCCTACTGATTTGGACTGCAAAAGGACCTTGAGATAAGACAGGGTGGTACTATTGTCTAGCTATCCAGGTCAAAGGAGAATGTATCCAGAAGTGTAAGAGACTGAACTGCTAACATTTAACCACCCAGGTGCTGCAAGAGATTGGTGCTCATGGCTCTAGCAGTCGGCTGGGTGCTTTGCTCCTGATGCAGAGTAGTGTCCCAGGTGCAGAAGGGCAGGCACACCTGAGGCTACAAACTGGGTTTCCAGATAAGGGAAGAGGCTGATAAGAGGCAGATCCTTCTTGGTGGGATAGTCCTTCTTCTCATTCCAGTGTCCTCCCTTACATACTGACTCAGCTGTGAAAACCCTCCTGGGAGCACCAAGGACATTCATACCCAGCCTGAGCTATTCATCTCGGGTGATGGACCATAAAGGGTCATGATTGATTCAACTACTGTAAGAGACAGCCTCAACATCTTAGAAGGTGTCAAAGACCCATGAAATGTTCCTGATCCAGTATTATATCATCCAGGGGAGGTACCAGGGGCGTTTCCACCTAACCCATGCACAATATTAACCCCACTAAAGGAGACTTATTGGATTCTTTTCCCTTACCACTTAATGTGTACAGTCTGCAACCACTGAGAAGATTAATGGGATGCCATCAAAATCTATGGA
This sequence comes from Prinia subflava, assembly GCF_021018805.1. Lineage (NCBI taxonomy): Eukaryota > Metazoa > Chordata > Aves > Passeriformes > Cisticolidae > Prinia > Prinia subflava. The sequence continues at coordinate 40,366,629 of NC_086250.1, read as the reverse complement.
GTGGTGATATCTTTTTTCTATTTAATCTGTTTCTCTGTTTCTCTCTTTGCCTTTCCCATACCTCTCTCTACTGCCCATTTACTTTTAGATAAAATCCATGCTATTGACTTCGGCATGTGGTTTACATCTTAATTCAGGCAGAGTAATCTCATAATTTTAACAATCAGACTGTAACACCAGGAAAGGGCAATTCATCTCCAAAGGACATCATCTCTGAAGTCCATCTGCAGCACTCACATGCAGGCAGGGTGGGCAGCCCCTGAACCTGCCATGCCTCTTTGTGCCCCCACACAAGCATGGGCAGGTTTGTCCATGTGATGACCTGGCTTCCTAGTCCTGTCCCGGCTGGGCACTGGTTTGGGCCTAGGCAATGAAAGAGAAATGTATTTCTCATTATCAGGCGGGAATAACCTCTCCTTCTTGCTACATGGTTTCTCTCCAGTCAATACAAAAGGTTCTGCAGAAGCCAGAAAGGCTCAAGGCACGTTAGCAAGCGGCCATTTAGGGAAATGAGGGTGGAAGCTTTTTTCTGCTCATCTTTCAGTTTTTCCTGTTTATGGCTTTATAGCAGGAGAAGGGAAATCTGCTTCCCTTCAAGTAAACAACAACAGATAAAACAGCTGAAAACAATGACTGGAGAAGATCAAAAAAGTATTACATGGAACAGACTAGACATAGGTCCATGTCTGCCCCTGCCTCAGCAAGTGTGTCACATGGGGAGGTAATGATGGTGAAAATTACCTATTTGTTGTGTTATCCTTTCACTTCTATAGAACAAAGCATATATAATGACTGACACCTTAACCGATTTGCTGATTTTTTATAATACTTGAAAGTCTGTATCATGACTGCATACCACAGGAAAATCTGCAGTATGTGTTTACTGGTATTTACTGGTATAACTTATCCAAAAATCTAAAGATTAATCAAACTTCCCTAATTCTAGTGTATCAGAGTGGCATATTTCAGTGGTCCTGACCCAGTGCCGACTGGTTCTGACCCCAGCTCCAGCTGTAGATGTGTCCTGCAGAAGATGGGAGCTTTGGTTCCTGGGTTATTGAGGTGTCTTGGTGCAGGTGGCACCTGGCACAAAACTGCTGCAGGTTGAGCTCCACCACCAAATCTGGAGCAGGCAGTCTAGTGTGGGGACACCCACAGTGGCAGTGTAGCCATGGCCGGGGTTATCCTTGGTGGTGACTATCAGCCCTCAATGGATGTGACTACTCCTGAGCAAGGCTATTCACCTCTGGTGTTCTTGAAAAGATTTAATATGCTATCCCTGGTTTAGCTGAGCACACAGAACCTGCCTTAACTTGGATTTTACTTAGTTCATGCTATGTCTGTGATGTTTAAAAAGTCTTTAAATAGTCTCCTTCTTTGATGCATGTGCACATTAGCAATTTGCCAGGTCAGAAAGGATTTACTTTCTTCCTTCTTTAATATCTTTTAAAAACAAAACGTATCTCTTCTCATGTAGGGTTAACCTAATCTTACATAATAGCCCTGTTTCCTGGTAACGATTCAGAACAATGGAGAGTGGTATGGAATAATTCTTTCCACTCAGGAGTTATAAGCTGATTTCAGTGTTGGTAGAAACTACAGGACTGTAACAATTATCATAACTTTAACCACTTTTCCACACTCCGTGGATTTTCCTCTGATTTAGGATATGCCTAGCTGGGAAGTTGCAGCTAGCTACTCTACCTGTCAGTTTGAATTCCAGCAAACAAGTTGTACCAGATTTATGGTGTCCTGGTAAATAACGCTTTTTGCTCACCAAATAAGGTATTAATATCAGTCAAAAGCTCAAACTCACCCCTTTTTGTCCAGGTAGCAGAACTCGACCAGAAGCTAGAAAGAGACTTAGAAGGTGGTCAGTCACTGAAATGTTGGAGCTTTCTCTCCTTAGCACACCACAAAGTAGATGGGAGATATCTTCCCATGTTCATTCTGACTTTCTAATAATTTGAATTAAACCATCAGAAATACATAAAGTTGACACTGAACAGCTGGTGTCTGTCTGTAGATGTCAATGAGCAGCTAGCTATTTTGAAAGCAGTATGTTTGTGACACTGATACACCCTCTTTCCTCTGGGCTGCAGAAAAGAGCCTGAGGCCTGTGCTACCCACACAGGCACAGGTGACTCTGCCCCACAGTACTGCAACCCTAGCATGAACTGTTGGAAAAGTGGGAGGATAGCTTGTAGTCAGGATGGGATTAATCAAATCCATCCAAATAATTGCCTGCTTAACTGTACTGAAGCCAGGGTCCATTAAAATACAACCAAAACATCTTCAGCAATCTGGACTAGAGGATCTGGACTCCTTCAGAGGTAGAATCACAGAATCATTTAAATTGGGAAAGATCACTTAGATCATTGCGGCCAACTCTTAGCCTAGCTCTGCTAAGTCCCCACTAAACTGTGTCCCTAAATGACACATCTACAGATACTTTAATACCTCCAGAGATGGTGACTCAATGACTCAATGTCTTCCCTGGACAATAGGGAAGCAGCTTTGTTCCTCTGCCTGGAGATGCCCGGCTGTGTAGGCAGCCTCTCTTCCCTGCTGCAGAGAGACATTTAGGATCAGAAAGGCATGTCATTTCATAGAAATGGTACCAGGTAGTGCCCTGCCCTGCTTTATCTGTCAGTGAAGGTGATGCTGCCCCAACTGGACCAATGGCTCCTGCTTCAGTTTCCCCACCCACTTGTGATGGGGAAACTGCCCAACAGTCACACCTAGTTTCCTGATTTGTTTTGTTGTGATTGGTAAAGCAACAGTAAAATTACCTGTGATTAAATAAAATTCTATCTTAGGGTTGAATGATTAGAAAAGAACTAACTTTCTTTGTCCCACTGCACCATGTGCTGATATGCCAAACAGACTTGCAGGAGGTATTTCATTTTCAGTTTTTCTCTTGGAGGTGTTAAAGAAAGGCCTGGTACCACACCAAAAAGACAGGGGACAGATGTGCAAGGTGTGTTTGTGAACCTGTGAAGTCATGTGCAGGACGTGAGTGAGCACGATGTGGATGTGGGTGCCAGGCAGGTACACCATGAGTAGGAGCGATGCATTTCTCTGCAAAAGGATGTGAGTGCAGTGCAGAGAGGAGGGTTGCAGTGGGGCAGGTGGCCACAGCTCAGATCCGGACTGTGACTGGGGGTGTGGGAAGGCCACGCTGCCCCTTGGTGCAGGAGAAGCACTTCTCAGAGGCAGCGCTGCCATTCGTGCCCTCTCCTCCACATCCCAGGGCTCCCTGTGGCTCATTTCCATCTCACACAGTGCAGCTGGACTCACAGGAGCCAGCTTTTTAAAGATGCACGTTTACAAATCAGCTGTAAATTACACACCCGGTTAGGATATGATTATCAGGACTAAATAAATGACTTCTCAGTCAGTTCTCTTAAAGCAAATTAGTTAACTTAGAATACCTTAAACCAAGTATTTATTGGTTAATGACTAGGTTTGGATTGCTCCAGGCATCATCAGTTGCTGGAGCAGAAAAAAACCCCAACAAACCTTCAAAGATATAAGTCATGAGAAGAGCTGGGATATATCAGTAACACATAGTTGACAATATTTCCTGCATTGGTTCACAAGCCGCCAGGATGTCCCTGGTGAACCATACACCGTCCATCGTGCTCTCAGGGGGCACATGTGTGCTGTCAGTCATTGGCAGCAGAGCAGGGAAACCAACAATGAAATAAAAGCCTCAGCACACCCAGTGGAGGCTGTGGGATGCTGGAACACTCCATGAGCAGCTGAAGTGCTGCCACTGAGCAGATGATCCAGAAATTAAGTAAGAAACTGGGATGCAGAAGACTGGCTGTTTTTTGTGTGAAATTCTGTGCTAGCCCCTGGAAAGACCCTCCATGTCCTACAGAAAGGGGACTTGGGGTAAGAGAAGAAACTGTGGGGTTATATTGGCATTTGAGATTTTAAACAGAGATTTGGGAGAGAAAAAATTCAAACTCCACTTAAATGCATTGGACTAGAACATATTCCTGGAGAGAGGGAAAGAATAAGTAGAAAAGTTGAGCTTTTTAATACAATAACATTGTAATGAACTGCTTCTCTCCACTTTAAAAAACCCACTTTGCAAAGGTAAGGGGTTTTTTTCTACAGTGACACACAGTGAACATATAATATTGCAGAGGTTACCTACTGACTGATATAACATAGATGTTATGTGCCATTGGAAAAGACATATTTTTACTCTTTTTTTTGAAGCTTGTTTTCAAAGAACAAAAGCTGTAATGAGGAAAGTTTGAACTGGTTTGTGGCAAACCACATACCAGTCCAACAACATTAGCCCTGGTGCTTTGCAAGACTTTTTGTCCCATAGTTTCCAGAATTAACCATGCTTGTATTTCTTGACCCAGCCACCTTGCAGGATGCCCTTGGATCTCATGACAGTGAACAGCTGTGCTGCACCACAGCAGCTAACACCTCTGAGGACACTTACTAGAGAGCAGGCCCTTTTTTGGGGTATTCTTTCTATTAACAGAATCAGGATTGCATCTCCTGTGTAGCACAAAGAAATACTGGTAGAAAGTTCCACCTTTTTTCTTCTAGAAGATACAATGAGTTAAGAAGATTTAAAAATATTTGTAACAGTTCTTCCACGTGGTTCCTTCAAGCTCCTTCAGTACAGCACATTAATATCAACACAGATAGACCATGAGATTTATCTTCTTATTGGGGTTATATTGTGTAGCTTCTCTCCAAGACTCTTGTCCTTCTCTTCAGTAAGGTACCAATTTATGTTTCTGCTGATGGGTAGCTTAAAACACTTGATTCTTCTCCCAAGACTTCAAAACCCACAGATTGAACATGACCACTTCAGTACCAACAGTGCCCCACATAAAAGCCCATAATTGCTTGACTCCACTGCCAACAAAATCTTATTCACAGAAATATTCATGAGAAAGTGAGCAGGAAGGTTCATTCATCCCCACCTTTTAAATGAAGACTGACAGCAGATACGAAAATAGCTTTTGTTTTCAATTTCATTCCATGTGATTCTGGAGTGGTTGCAGGATCAAGCTATTAGTATCAAAAAGGGAACATTCTTTCTGTAGACATGAAACATCCAAGTATTTGTGAAACTTAAATTTTAAGAGAAGGGAATAATACTGGTTTTACTACCTTTTCAGCTGTCCTGGAAATGTAGACCAGCCTGCACTAATGAGTTCCATTTCAGGAGTCCTTTTTGTTTTGAAAAGCAGCCCATATCCTTTCCAGACAAGAGAAGGAAGCATGTTCTTATGCACACAAATATAACACTCACTCAGTAATTTGCACATGCATACTTTACATGCACATTTAATGCCTGTGTCATCACTGATGTTTTTGATGTTGGATATTCGGTATTTAGTTACCACCCAAAGTGCATTTATCTTTGCACTGTATCATTATTTTCAACCTCCTCCTAATTGGAATCCTATGAATATGATTATTAAAATCTTTATTGTATTTAACTCCAGAGGAAAAAGCAGTCGGCTCAGGCTTGAGACATTTGGTTCAGAGATACTGAGAACAGTCTTATCAAAATTCAACTGGATTAAGATATGTCAATCAATTGAATCCAACATGTAAGACTGGATCTCTGACAAGAAAATGTATACAATTTTATGAAGTTGGCTATTTAATGTAAAGAAAAAGCTATTCACAATTTAGCATGAATGGGAGGAGCCCTTTACCTCAGAGTCACACTCTGCCTAGATTTTGCTTCCAGCCTCCAGATTCTCTCACCACATCAGCTCCTCCCCCTCCCTTGCCTACCTTTCCCTCTTTTTCCACTGTTTCTCTAGCTGGGGACAGAGGGAGCTTCCAAACTCCCCCGTCTCACCCGAAAGTTCATTTTGAGGCTTTCTGTGATGGGAGAAGGAGAGGAAGAAACACAGGTCGTGAAGGGTGGTGGGAACCTGTCCACCATGACCATGATGCTGAGGGCCATATTCATGCCAGGGAAGGTAGGGAATGAGGAGAAATGCACCTATGCAAGATACTGGGAAGCTGCCCCCAGTCCTTGGGGACACACAGAGAGGCTGTGTGGGCCTGCTCATGGTGAGAAGGCTGCGATATTCCTTGGTTATCCCATGCACTGGTACCATCTCTTTCTGCACAGAGAGTCAAGAAAGGAGTGGGGAAAACACAAGGTGATGACTGTCAACATGATGGAAGAAAGGATGATGGAAGATTGCCACCATGGCACTACCCAGGATGAGCAGCCAGACTTGGAGTTCTTATCAGACAGTGAGTTTCATGGCAGGAATGTTGAGTGTTAGGAGACAGTTGCAGCACTAGACTGGACTGATGAAGCTAGCAGTGAGAGGCACAGGAGGGAAAACACAGCAGGGCCAGATGTTGGTTCCAGCTCCAGAAGGGCATTTCTGCTATTACCCTCAATCAGTCAGGAGTAACTACACCATGTAAAAATGTGGAAGAATGCTGTCTGCTCCTCCTGTCACATGTCCAGGATCCAGCCAAACTTCTGGGTGGCTGCAAGCAGTGACCCTGCAGAAGATGCAGACATCCCTGTCTCTGCAGTTTCTGAGTCTAGACCCACACCAGCCTCATTCCCCCTGCTAAATGTGGACCTCCGAGGAGTTGCATACATCTTTCCCTGGAGAAGGTCCAGAGGCCAGTCCCAGTGCTTTGCTGAAGCAGATAACGGTGTCTGGAAAGACCTTCATTATCTCTTGTGCTGTCTGGAGGCCGGGGCTCCCTTCCTGCCTGGCCTCTGAACTGCGCTTGGCACTGTCTGCTCACAGCCACATCCACCATCCTCTGCCTCACAAATTCCTCCCTCAAAATTACCACCATTTGCTTTCTTTGCTTTTTTTTCTCTTTTTCTTAAAAGTGAGGGGACATAAATTCACTCTCATAATCTGCATCAGGTGAAGACTATCTGTGTTACAAAGTGCTCCCTTCACATGAGAGGCAGGAAGTTTTGATGTGAGGTAAAATGAAACGCGTAAGAGAGGGAGACCTGCATCCACCTCCCATCCCCTCCTCACAGAAGGACTGGCAGGCTCCAGGGCCAAGGGCTGCCTGAGGTGCACCCTGCGTACTTGAGCTCTCAGGACAATGAGAGAACATCTTTACTGGTGAGCAGACACACACATCCTGTGTCCACAACGCCTTTAGTTGGTAGGGTGTGTGCAACCCTGAGAAGAGTCTGGCAGCTGGGGCCCTGCCTGGCCCTGATCCTGGTGAAGGTGATAAGGGGCCCATTTATTCTGTCTGCTGATACAGCATGGCTTTCCAAGAAAACATCTCTTGGGCAGTCAGACTCCTCTTCCCAGGTCTGCTGGACCACAGCTCCCTTAACCTGTGGACCTGCTGGAGTGGGCCCAAAGGGGGACTGTGGAGATGTTCAAAGGGCTGGAGCATCTCTTCTATGAAGACAGGCTGAGAGAGAAGGGATTGTTCAGCCTGGAGAGGAGAAGGCTCTGGGGAGACCTTCCAGTACATAAAGAGGGCTACAAGAAAGCTGGAGAGGGACTTTTCACAAGGGCCTGTATGACAGGATAAGGGGTAATGGCTTCTAACTGTAAGTGGGTAGGTTTAGATTAAATAAAAGGAAGAAAATCTTTACTTGAGAAGGTGATGAGGCACTGGAACAGGTTGCTCAGAGAAGCTGTGTATGCCCCATCCCTGCCACTTTTTGAGGCTACATTGGATGTGGCTTTCAGCAGCCTGGTGGAAGGTGTACCTGCACATGGAAAGGGGATTAGAATTAGAAAATCTCTAAAGTCCCTGCCAATTCCAACCATCCCCTGATTCTATGACCAGCTGCAGCCAAGACACCTACAGTGGGAGCCTCCAGCCAACAGTCTGAGGCCACAGGGGAATTGCTTTGCACAACTTTAAAAAGCAGATGCCCAGCCATCTCCCAAGTCACACAAGCTCACTAGACAAACAGTGCCAAGAAACAAACCCCACCTTTCTCTGCCCCTCATCCAGGACCTCAACAATCTTCAGACCATGATGAAATCCTGACCAAAACTGAAGTCAGTAAGTGAGCCATGAAATTCAGTGGGACCAGAATGACACTATAAAATATGTAGATTTGAGGCATGCACACTGCTAAAATATTATTGAATCTGAATAACCTCATGCACAGGATGAGGTGACCTGCTGAGAAAGCAGATCTGGGGAGGAAAACCTGGAGGTTGTGGTGGACAAGTTGTCCATAAGCCAGCAGAGTGCCTTGTCATCAAGAAGGATAATGGTATTCTGGGGTGCATTAGGAAGGGCATTCCCACCAGGTCAAGGGAGGTGATCCTGCCCCCCTACTCAGCCCTGGTGAGGCACATCTGGAGTGCTGTGTCCAGTTCTGGGCTCCTCAGTGCAAGAGAGACACGGAGCTCCTGGAGCAGGTCTAGCAGAGGGCAACAAAGATGATTGAGGGACTGGGGCATTTCTCTTATGAGGACAGGCTGAGGGAACTGAGCCTGTTAATCCTCATGAAGAGACAACTGAGAAGGGACCTCCTCAGTGTCTATAATTATCTGAAGGGAAGGTGTCAGCGGAATGGAGCCAGGCTCTTCTCAGGGGCGCCCAGCAATAGGACAAGAGGCAGTGGGCAGAAACTGATGCACAGGAAGTTCCAGAAATTGCATCTGAACACAAGGAAGGACTTCTTTACCTTGCTGGTGACTGAGCACTGGAACTGGTTGCTGTCCTAGGTTACAGTGTAAGTTGTGCCCAAAGTATGTATAATATCTCCATCTTCACGAGCTATTGGAACCAGGTGGTGCAGTGTTTCCCTTGCCCCCTCGCTCTGGACTATCTTCTGTTAATGGGCCATCAAGGCCTCACCACATGACTCACAGGTAACCCCCTCTGGGAGCTGTCTCTGTTTAATGGGCACTCAAGAACCCACTGCAGGACTCATAAAATTACATCATCCCATTGGGAGATGCTCTGCTCAGGGGGAGGGGCCAAGCATTCCCACTTGGATATCATCTGGGATTTGGGACAGCACAGCAGGCCTTACCCACTGGGTTCCCAGAGGACAAGAGCTCCCAGACCTTTCTACAGGATCACTGCTTCAACAAGACCGCTCCATCTGGACTGCTACCACCAGCCTAACTAACAGGGTGTCAGGTTGTATTCTGACTCTGTCAGTGGTCTTTTGTGCTATTGCTTTTATTTTATTTTATTTTATTTTATTTTATTTTATTTTATTTTATTTTATTTTATTTTATTTTATTTTATTTTATTTTATTTTATTTTATTTTACCTTTTTTTTCCTGTCTCCTATTAAATTGTATTTCTGACTTGGAGTCTCTCACTGGTTTTGCTTTCAAACCAGCACAGTTGCCCAGAGAAGTTGTGGAGTCTCCCTCACTGGAGATACTCTGGATGCAGTCCTGTGCAATGTGCTCTAGGATGACCCTGCTTGAGCAGGGAGGTTGGGACCAGGTCCCTCCCAACTTTACCCACTCTGTGATTCTGTGACAGTGTGATTCTGCAATTGTCTGCTCAGAGAGCTTTGTCATTCGCACAGTTTGCTAATGCTGCAACCATTGTCAGCAACTCTTCCTTTCCATTATTTCTTGCTATGTTACTTTATTGCTGTGACACTGCTCCGTACTGAAATCTCCCTAATCCGTTTCAGGCAGGTGATGGGTACCAACACCCTCTTGCATTGCTTGGTTGTGCTAGTTCCTGAGGATTACAAAGGAGGGCCATCTGTAGTCCCTACTATTTGTGGAGATGAAAAGGAGCTTAACTTAATGTATTTTGGCAGAGTAATAGGGAAACATCGATCACAGGGTGACATGTTAGTTCATATGCACCAATAGGCTCATGTTTGTAGCTTGACACATTAAGTGGATCTGTTTCTTTAAAGATGAGCCCATCACTTGCAGACAGACATTTGGAGCTCTAGCATACAGGACACTTTTAAGAGATACTTGATAAAGAGCTTGAAAATGTGAGTAGTGACACAAAGCTAAACTCTGTCTCATTTTCTTCAGATTCCCTATTAGTATGAGCCTCATAAAGTTGAAATTGGGGTCACTTGGACAGTTATTTTAGCAAAAACAGATGGAGTTGTGGTGGCTGCTCCTAAAGAAGCAACTTTTACCATAAGTTACCACACACCATCTCTGGGATAAATATATTTTCCTTTACTACATCATTTGGGACTGTTTGGTAATCATTGGACCAATGCTAATTTTTTTAATGGCGCCATGCTAGTAATTTCCTTAAAAAAAAATCTATCCTGAGATAGTTCACAGCAGTGAAAAAAAAGTGTTTTCCTTGCAAATGCCAAAATCAAACAGTTTCTTAATTTATTACAGGGAAAAAACTGAGAATCCTCTGAATTATTATTTTCCCCATGTAACAAAATATTCTGCATGAAGATGCATTATTAGACACCCTGAATTTCCCTTGCAAGTAGAGCACAGCTGTGCGAACAATTCACAATGTATTATTTATTGGATGAGGTTCAGTACTTTTTTGACTTGTGAACTCTTAAGGAGCAGTTCGGGACTTTCTTGTTATTGATTCTTATGCAACAGTTTTCACTAATTTCTTCAGGAATTCCATCTTCAAGTGATTCATGAAGAATGTATTCCCATGACTTGAATTCCAAATTCATTTTGTATCAGGTCAGCAGCATAACACAGGTGAGGTGATTACTGTCCTTTGAACTGACAACACATAATGTTACAGATTAATTCCCATTTACTGCTCTTGGTTATGCAATTTCTAAAGAAGCAAAGTACTCAACATAGGTAGGAACTGTTTAGTTGAGGAGCAGAGTTGCTACTTGTTATCACTGCTTTTATTCACGTTTATTAGCCTGCAGAGCAGCCAGGCCTGGGGCCCCCATCCAGCAGATGCAGAAAGGAGGCGGAGGAAGTCCATTTCCCAAAGAGATTATGGCTGCAACCAGGACCACAGGTGAGGAGGTGAGGAAGAAATGATAGCAGGAAACATCATATTAAGCCATTATGATTTTGAAAGGTGGTAACATAAGAGGGGGAAAAGTTACAAAGGGAGAAAAATGGAAAGAAGAAAGAGTGTATCAGAGGCATGGGGTAAGAGAACCAGATGTGCTGTGAAGCTTGGGTAAAGAGGTCATAATGAAAAGGAATGGATGATTTCTCTTCCCGTCAAAGCATCAGCCTTAATTTGCCAAAATCAAGCCTGCAATAGGAGCTGCATCTTTAAAAGTAATTTTCATCTGGAGATCTGGAAAGGGAAAACCCATCAGCTCCCAGTGCTGCCAGGAACAGCCCAGGCAGGTGCTGCGGGAAGTGCCCCACAGCTTTGCTAATGCATCTCAGGCACGATTCAAAAAGCCTTGACCTTCATTACTCTTGCAGCTCCTTGAGCAAAGCATGCTATTTCTACTGAATAGTGCCAAGTCTTGCAATGAGAAAAAGATGTAGATTATCCCAGAGAATTCAAGCTCACTTTGGTTTAAAGCAGAAAAGAAAGGAGACACATTTGTGATCGAAACTCAGTCAGCTCTTGAACACCTGGGAGCAGTGCATCCAGATTGGCGATTAGCTGTGCCCTGGTGAAATATTCCCAGCCATCTCCCCAACCCCCCCCTCCCTTGATGTTCATTCCTCATCATAACTTCATTTTTCAAAGGTAAATATACTAAATATGTTCTTACAGTCCAATTTACATATGTTTTGTATTAGTCTATTGAGAATAACCTCAAGAGTTGACTGGACATGGAAAAAATGCAGACGACTTCAGTGGACAGTACCAGTGACTTTTTTCCTCAGTGCATTTGAAGGTGAAGGCTAGAAATAAACCACAACTGATTTTGATTAGCTGGCTGAAAAGCACTATGAGCACTTATTCGCCTTCCACATGCCCAAATGTCAGCTAAGAAATCACTTCTCACTGAGGCAGGCTCACAACACTGTGGCTTCTGGGCCCACCATAGGAGGGTGATGGGATGCACTTACAGTTCGTTTCTTTGTGGTTTTCTTCCATAAGTCCTTTTGCAATGGGCATGCAGTACAAAGCAGGCAACTGCTAACCTGCATCTGGTAAACCCCAGGGAGGTGATGTTGATGGTCTTTGAAGCTACCAGAGGCAAATAACCACAGCGAGGAACCTTACCAGCTGGGTGAGTGACAATGGTAGCAGTAATCACGTTGCTCTCACCAGGATGCTGAGTCAGGACAAGAGGCACAGTAGGAATCAAAAAGACACAAGCAGGTCAATATCCTAACACCTGCACTCATGTGGAGACCTGGGAAGGTCTAAGGGTGAGTGGTGTGGGGTGGTCTGCTGAGGGCCAGCCCAGCAGTCAGCATAGGAAAGCTGGCCAAAACAAGCAAGCTGTGAATAGGAATTGGGGAAGGAGGTACATCTTTAACTGAAGGCCTGTTTTCAAGACAAACTCAAACTGTTTTAAACCAGCAGGATCACAGTATTTTTAAGTGGAACCTAATAAGTCACCAGATATGTAGTAAGAATACCTTTTCAGGTGCAGTGATATCAGCTCAATCAGAAATCTATCAAAAATGTCGAACCTGATAATAGGAAGAAGCTGCTGTAGGTCCTAGTAACATAGATTAAGGATAAAATTGTAGCAGTACAATGTGTCTTTTAATGGTCCATCAAAACACCAGCATTCCTGGCTTTTTAAAAATATGTTTTATTGGTTTTGGAGAAGGTCTGGAAACACTCTCTGAGTTGGGCTGAGGTTTAATAATGGAGTTACTGCTGCATGCTTGGGCTGTCATGGGACTGAAATGTCAAGGATTTAGTGTGTCTGCTTCTTCTGCTCCTCTGCTGTGTTCCCTACACTGCACTGCACACCCTTAGGGACAGTGCATCCACTGTGATGAGAAGCTGCTGGTTAGAAGAGGACATAATCTGACTGCTGCATAAAACCATGTACAATGTACTTTCCAATTAGTTTATATTTTTTTTTTTTACAAGTGTCCTGGTTTTGCCCTTTTACCAGTCTTGCAAGGGTATTCTTGATTAGCATTGCAGGAATTAATAATAAGATTAATATGATTTGGCTTTGTGAGTAATGCTGTGAAACCCACTTCCTGCTGGCCACTTCCTCTGGCTCATGCTTTGTGAGCTCAGCTCTCCAGCCAGGGCTGGGAAGGGTACCATGCTTTAACCCCTCAGCTGGCAGGTGAGGATCCCACTCCCCTGCCTTCCCTCTTCTCTGACTGTGAGAGCAACTTTTCAGTGTTGGGCTGGCACTCTCACCATTTTGCCAGATCCTGTACTAGCCCCAGGAGCTGCTTCATAAAGTAGGAGTGTCTGCTGCCTTTTACGGACCATTAATTCTCATCAGTTCTGAAAAAAAAACATACCCAGAAAATGGAATAAGATTTACAGAAGCTAGGATGTCTGCTGTGTTTTGTTCCAGAACAAGTCTAAGCAACAAAATGAATGACCATGCTTATGCTCCTGTCTCAAATGTTAGTTTTAATCCCTTCTGCTGCGTTTTGAAGTGACATGATTTACCTTAGCATGTGCCACAGGCTAAGGTCGGTTACCTGCAGTTCAGCAGACCTCTCTGAGCTGCTTTCCTCCTGAAATCAAAACTCTAAAAGACTTGCAGCTTGGTGGAACAAATTTGGTACCTGATCCACCAACAATTTTTTTTGGACAAGCTGTCATGGGTGAGATAAGACTTTCTGAAGGAGAGACCAGAAATGAGAAAGGAAGGACCATGACAAAAAGAGAGGAGATCTTTCAGGAAACAAGAAGATATATTTAAGTCAAAAGGAAATTTTAGCACAAGGACAAATTAATGGGTCATGAAATCCGGAAACAGGAAGAAAGAAAATCAGAACAGCAGAGAGATGAGGTTCTAAATACTTTTAGTGTAGGAGTGCCAGAAGGAATAGACCTTTCTTTTTTTAGTGTTTTCTTGTGTGGGGGGTCTTTTTGTTTGTTTGTTTGTTTTTGGTGGGGTTTTTTTTGTTGTTGTTGTGGGGTTTTTGGTGTTTTTTGTTTGTTTGTTTGTTTGTTTTGTTTTTTGTGGGTTTTTTTGGTTGGGTTTTTTTGTTGGTTTTTGGGGTTTTTTTCGGTTGGTTTTTTGTTTGTTTGGATTTTTTGTGTTTTCTTTTTTTTTAATGGGGAGGTTTTGTTTTCAAGAGGGAGAAGGGATTAGGGGAGAGCTTATAGAACTCCCTTCCCAGAAGTCTGAAGTTCTAAGAATGGTGCTTAGTGGCAAGAAGAAAATAAGAGGAGAGTCAGAAGTAGGAAGAGGTATTGTCCTCTTAAGTGTGAAGAAACTTTGAGGGCTATCTAGTGTTTCAAGCACAATTGATGTTAATGACTGATTCTGGTATATTTTAAAAAGTATATTCTTTACCCGTGAGAGATTCTGCAGCCTCTAGAACCTCCTTTCCTTTTGAGCAGTAAATTATATATTCCCAGAACAGTCTGTATTAACAATCTGTGTTTGAAATGAGGGGGATCCAGCAGTCACCTTCACTCTGGACAGAAACCTGCTGACACAGGGATGTCTTATATCTAATCTTAGATCAATTCAGTATCACTTGCAGAGATGGGAATCCAAGAACTACACAGTACATACAATCCAACTTTGTATCAAAATATCAAGTTTCATGGGATGTGCTTATCGCTGTAACTTTGAGTGGATCTCATATACTTCAAAGAGGCAGAACATCCTTATTTTCTTTGATGTTTTTTATTTCCTTTTGCCTACCAATGACAGTGGTGAAAACTCTTTTTTCTCAGGCATTGTGTTGGTTATTTTGGTACTTCATGAGACCAGGTGCGATGGCCTGGTGCAAGGCCACCCTGCATGACCATGCTTTTGTCCCGTTCCCTGAGGCAGCTGTCCTCTTGTCTGTCCTCTGTCTCTGTCCCTAGAGGACAGTGGGAATGAAGTCTGCATCTGAAGAAGGGGGTGATTCATGGAAAGACTGCAGTGAACCCCACCCACAAAACGGCCAAACACAGGCATCAGAGCAGCAGGGTATGGTAAGTGTCCTGTGGCAGGCTCCCAGGCTGCCCTGTCCTGAGGCACTGCAGGCCAGGCTGGGCTGCAGCCTCCCCCCTCACTGTGGTCCACTCATGGCTTGTCCCAAGGGCAGTCAGAGGTTACTGGATATGGCCAGCAAACATCCTCCAACAGCAAGAGCCGAGGTACTGCAGGGCAAGTGATTGACTTGGACACAGATGCAGCTGCACTCAGCAGTGTGTGCAGAGAGGTTTGTGCCATCATGAAGCCAAGTCATGCACTACATCGTTCGTGTGTACAGGAGGACATGCAGACTGATGGACTCCCACATCCCCTTCCCAATTTACTGATGCTTGAAGTGAGGGATGACCTTGGGGGCAGCCTGAAAAGCCCCTTAAACACATATACCAAAGACTTCAACACAAATCATGTGCCATTTCAACAGAGGTTCCACAGCGAGGTCCACGAGGAAGCACTGTAGGGTTGTAGGGGTCCCAGTTGTTACTTGCCTGTGGAGGAACTGGACCTGATTTTGATCCATGCAAACCTTGGACTTCATCGGAAATACTTGTTATTACTTGGTTTCCAGCTTTCAAAATGTACCATCTGATTACACAAAGTTGTCATCTGTAATGTTGTGTTTCTTCATTCTCATCCTCGTCTTTTTACTTTGTGTCCCCTTTCTTGATAGCAAAAGTTGTGCTTAGGAATCCAGGGGAATAAGTGTCTCTAGATGGGAGGCTATTGAAATTAATTAAAATTTATTTCTCATCATTTTTTTTCTTAAGGAAAAAAGGACACAGCTTCCCCAAACACTGGGAAAAATCAGACTTGTCAGTTTAACTTCACTAAAGGGAAAAGGCTCTGAAACTCCTTTAGGGAATCAAATAGGGAACACTTGGAAAAGCAGAGCTTGATTAAAGACAGCTAACATCAATTCAGGGAAAGGAGATCATGCCTAACTAATTTGTTGGAATTCTTTGAGGAAATTACTGCCCTGGTAAGGAAGGGGAAAGGATATTATAGACTCCGTTTTTCAGAAAGCATTTGACAACATTCTGCACTGTTGGTTAAAATATCTAAGGTCTGAAGTCATGGAATAGAAGGACAATGAGCATATTGGACTGAAAACTGGCAAAAGAGAAGGAAAGAAAGGGTAACTATGAATGGGAGCCTTTCATTTTAAAGAGGGGGATGTAAGAAGGATCAGAGAAGAAACCACATTTGGAATTGGAAAACAAGACTTCCTAAGGTTAAAGAAGACACTCCTGAAGCTTGGGAAATAAAATTAATAATGAGGAACCGTGCAGACAGATTGAGAAAGAAATGGTTTGTTTTACCACAATATCTTGGAGAGCAGGTAGAAAGAGGAAGACTTTCCTGACTGCTCTGCTAAAACAAATCTCACAAATCTTGAGCTGTAATACTTGTTAAATTCCACAGACACAGAAAAAGACACAGAATTTCACACTGCAGATACTAAAGGTGACTAACCTTTCCCTTCTTCATGTAAATGATTGCTCTCAGGCACTTAAGTCTTGTGTTTGTAGGAACAATTTTACCATGTGGAATTGCATGTAAGTATTATTTTTTAGGGTCCTCTTGTAAGGCAAAGATTTCACTGCAGGTTCATCTTATCTTACTAAGCAGCATAGCATAAATGGTTCTGCCTTTGAGTACAATGGTTTTGCTTTCATCGGGGAAAAACCCAACTGCTGCTACTTCATACTAAGGGCTTCTAAGTCATGGGCAGGAGCACTTCACTCTCCTGATTACACTATGCTTGGACAGGAAGCAATAGCTGAAGGGTTGTGATTACAAAACTGCTTTTGATGGCTTTAATGTACATGGGAGAATGTACCTTCTATCAGTGAAAGCTTTAAGTTAGGAAGTTTTTGTCATACACAGAGAATTGATTTCATTAATAGAATCTTACAAGCCTCCATTTTTCTACAGAAATTGATTTAGTGTGTGCCCTTGGAAGCAGCATTGTTTTTCTCTGTTTCTTCCCTTTCCACTTCAAGTACAACAGGCACTAGTGAATTTTTCTTTGTTTTGTTTGGTTTTTTTACATACTTAACTGACCAGAAGGAAACAGGATATGCAGCAGTGGAACTACACCAGGAAAAGACATAAATTCATCAGCATGTCTCACTGTTTGTCTTCTTGGGCAGATCTTTTTCCTCATGTCTGCATCTGTCTGGGGATATTTATATATGTGTAGGATGGAATTTGTCCCCAAAATAAGTTTTTCCCAGCTCTTCCCCTCCCTCCATGGCTCCAATTCTCACTTGTTTGAAGTACTGAACTTTCCTGACTCCTGCTCTAGTGGCTGGATGACAATTTTTAGTACCTTTGTATTTTTTCTCTTTATTCATTTTCAGAAATTGTCCTTCCATTCTTCCTTCTGATTTGAAGCATAATTAACTTCCAGAAGCTCCAAGATGACCTTTCTGTCCTGCAGACGAAAGCAGTTTTCATTGTCACTCAGATCAGAAACAGCAGAAGACACAGACGTGACCCTTTTTGACACCAATATACAGCTATTTTTTTGCAATACAGTGGGTCTCTCAATGTTACTTCCCTTATAAGCCAAAGAAAGTCTCACATGTAGGAAATAAATTGTTACAATAAATTCAGTAGTATCAGAAAGTAGAACTAGAATATACATATTTTATTTTAACTCTGGACCTTTTGCTGATAGTACAAAAGCTAGACTAGAGAAATTCTGAACATTAAGCCTGTAATCTTTGAAACACCATATTGCCTCAGTCTTTCCTCTTACATTAATTTTCTTCTGATGCTTTTTTGGCAACCTTTGTAGTATTTTCCCCTAATACGATACTGCAACTCCAAGCATCTTCTGGGGAGGGGAAACCTTTTCAATAACAATTCTAATCTACTCTAAGCAGATCTCTCTAAGCTATTTCTTACTAATTTCTGCTTTGTCAAAAGGTCTCTTCTCCATGCCCTTGAGCTGATTATTAATAGACACGATAACAAATGTGTAATCCTACTCTAATTATTTTTTATTTTCAGGCGAGGGAAGGGGGAGAATTGTGTATTTTTGAACCTTAACTGTTGTCCCTCCTCTTATCTGGTTAATTGGAGTGTGGCAACATCTGACTGGATATCTTGTCCAGAGGTGATTTAAAAATGGCAAAAGTCAAGAATTTTTTTTTACTTAATGCTGGAATGTCAGCCTTCTCATATAAATTATGGTGGTTGCTCTTGTCTCAGTGACATAGATATTTCTTTAGCATATGTTCTTGGACAAATACCTACACAGCTGTAAGAACTAGGACTATGTGATTTCTACAACAAAGAAAGTAATCTTCTACCAGCCTTATCACTCTGGCCTTGTAAAGGCCCACTGGTAGCTGGCCAGTTTTAAAGATGCTTCACGCTTACTTGTTGCACCTAGCTCTGAAGAGCTCTGCCTGGCATATTTTCAAAACAAATCTTGGAAAGTGCACAGAGAAATACTCTCTTTCTGGAGCCCTCTAAGTCCCCCTAACTACACCCTTTTTTACCCTTTTCCTTCCTCATTTTCAGTATCATTTGTCCTAGCCTAGAAGTGCTCACCTCTGTCCATCCCAGGCCCAGCTGTGAGATGCAGGACAGGGAAGAGGCAATTTTGGGACAGGGGCTGGTATGGGCCAAGCAGTTGTTTCCACAGCTCAGGGTGCTCTGCACCAGTTAGTGCCTATGGTGTTGACAATCTGTAAAAGTCTTTGAGCTGAACAAACTAATAAGCAGTGAACATGGAAAGACAAAACAAGAAAGAAGGAGTAGTGATTAAAGAGATGGCAAGGCCACTTTTGTAATGAGGGTATCATCAGGCAGGAAAGATTTTTCATTGTGGGAGAGGCCATTTCTTGGCTCTCTGGAGGTCAGACAGCAAAAAGATGATCTATTCTTTCAGGGCACTGGCCTTGGAAGGGATTCCTGTATGATGAGGACCCAAGGGCATTGGATAAGAGCAAGTACTTCCATGGGCCTTTAGGGGTGGCTGTTGCTTGAACTCAGAAACACTTCAGCTCTGCTAACACAGGGATAGGGCAGGAACCAGGGCTCTCCAGGGCTCTCCAGCAGACAGACAACTGACATTGAAACAGTAATTGTGGCAGGAGTCTAAGACATAGATTTGATTTCTGCTGTCAGAGATCATTGCTAAATGATTTGGCAGTTTTTGTTTAATTGCACCAAGAAGTATTTTTATTACAATACTCTAGTATCTTTCGTGACACTAGAGGTAGTTGTTTGCTGCTGTCAGGGTACCTCTTTCTCAGCAAAGGAGGTCCGTATCTCTTGTTTCAGGTTTGTATGGTTTCTCAGTTTTGTATCAAATTCAAGGAGAAAAATGTTGCAGTGACTTGAAGGAGATCACACAGGTAGATTTTGCATGGAGTGGAGAAGATGACTGCATTGTGCTTGGTCAAGCAGGACAGTTCTTGGCACTGCCAGAGTACCTCATGTTATCCCAGCTCTTGTGGATGTGGTTCGTTTATTATTTTGCCTGTATTCAATAAACTTCTGTTAATCCTGTCCAAATAAATTCAGAGAGCTTTGAATGCAACATAATTTTAGATAGAGACAGAGCATTCCCTTTTTCATCAGGGAATCTGAGAGCTCTTTGTTATGATTTCAGAGAATTAAAGCTTCACAGTATTTCCAAATTATACCTGGAGGAATTATTTCCCTTCAGCTGAGTGAGCAGAAAGATGGATGTCCCTCCTTCATGCTAGGGGTGGGATAATGGACCCAGTGACTTGGCAGCTGGGGCTCCAATAAGAGTCTCCTTGTTCTTGTGTCCACTGGCTCTCCAGTGGCAACTGGCCCTGGGCACCCTCTGCTGTGCCCTGGGAGGTGCAGAGTGCACTTGAGAGCACCAGTCAAAGCCTGGAAAAGGGATCTGGAAAGAAATAGGCAACACTAACAAAATGGTAGGAGCTGCTGCATTTTGTAAGTTGTTTTAAATAAAGAATCCATTTTAATCCTACTGGCCTCTTGCCTGCTTGCTTCATTCAAAATAAAACACACACTCCAGAAAATGATTTTACACAGCCCAGCCAAGTTTCTGGTAAAGGCTCCAGACATCCATAATTCATGAGCAAGGAAGGGTGTGGATATTTTGTGGGAACCAGATCCTCTGTGAACAAGATAATTTTCATTTGCTGATTATGTTGTGTAAACAATATGCCTTTAGGATTTAGAGGTACAGAACTGTGCATCTAGCAATGTCAAACTGTTGTTTCATATGCTGGAAGCAAAATAATTAACCTGAAGCCTCTGAGTTAACAACAAATATTAAAAGGAGGAGTATGTTGTCCTTCAAAGGTTACTTCACTAAGTTTTAATTTCTGCTACATATCTTTTAGCTGTTGAACAATCCAGATGCTGTTCAGCTTGCAAAATACTTGCACTTTTTATTATTGTGGATGCTATGGCAAGGTTTGAGTGTTTTAAACCATTCAGAATGTTTATAGCTGAGAAATGAAAGTAAATAAATTAAAATGTCTGACCAATTTATGCTTGACAGAATGGTATTGTGAAAAGGACACTGGATAGCCAGTGGTTTTCCTCATGCTCATGGGTTTTGATTCCACATGCTAAAACCTTATCCCAAAGATACATATGTGATACATAAAATTCATATAATCCATAGAATATGATAATCTTTTTATTGTATGTAACTGGTTCTCAAGAGCATAACTAATTCCCAAGCAGGGTTGTCAAGTGTGCTGCATTTGTACCTTCAAAGATCTACATGTTGGATCCACCAAAGCACTTGAATAGCATTTGATTTCTTTGCCCTAACTCTGCTAAATATCAAAATATGCTTCCCCAAGCTTATTTCCCACCTCTCACCTAAACATAAAGATGTCAGGATCTGTGACCACTGAAACTCTGCCCTTTAGGTCTCTCCTACCATTCTCGGAGGATGCCTCCAACATGTATAACCAAAGGTCCTTCTCTACAAAGCTGCTTCACAGCAGGTGAGCCTTCAGCCTGTGCTGATGCAGGGGTTTATTCTTTTCTAGGTGTTGGGTCTGCATTTACCTTTGATGAATTTCAGATGACTCTTCTCTGCCCATCTCTCCAACCTGTCAAGATCCTCCTGGAGGGCTCACAGCACTCTGGGGCATTGGCCAGTACTCCCAGCTCTGTGTTGTCAGTGGACTTGCTGCTGAGGAGGCCTCTGCTCCTTCATCCAAGTCATTAATGAACAAGTTCAACACTACTGGGCCCAGAACCTTGGGGGACACCACCAGTGACAGGCCTCCAACCAGGCCCTGTGCCACTGACTGCAACCATCTGGCACCTGCTGTTCAGCCAGTTCTCAACCCACCTCACTGTCCACTCATCCAGTCCACACTTCCTGAGTCTGCCTATATTTTGAGGTAGGATATTTTGAGAGATGCTGTCAAAAGCCTTGCTGAAGTGGAGGTAGACAGTACTCACTGCTCTCCCCTCATCCATTCAGGTAGTTGTTTCATTGTAGAAGGTCATCAGGCTGGTCAAATATGATTTACCTTGAGTAAATCCATGCTGACTACTCCTGATTGTCTGCTTGTCGTCCCTATGGACAGAGATGGTTTCCAGAATGAAGCACTCTATAACCTTTCCATAACCTTCCCAGGGATTCAGGTGAGATTGACTGGCCTGCAGTTCCCTGATTCTTCCTTCTTGCCCCTTTTGAAGACCAGGGTGACCTTTGCTTTCTTCCAGTCCTCATGCACCTCTCCTGATCTTCATGACATTCCGAAGATGTTGTGAGTGACCTCACCATGCTGTTCACCAGCTTGTTCAGCACTCATGGATATATCCTGTCAGGGCCTGTGGATATTGAGTTTGCCTGGGTGTTCCCTAAGCAAATCCCCTTGACCAAGGGCAAGTCATCACCTTGTGGTGGTTTAAGAAGACTGTGAAACTCCATCCTTAGACCTCAACACCCTTTTTTTCTAGAAACTGTATCCAGACAGAGGCCACTCCACCTTATGGAGTATAAATGAAGAAATGGAGTATATAAATGAAACAAAAGACTTGATTCATTCCTGGGCCTTAACAGAGACTAACCATGACAGAAGGCAAAAATTATTGGGGTGTCACCTGTGCTATTGTGAATAACCACAGTACATAGTTTACTGTGGTAAACGACACCATGACAGGCTGCCAGTTTTGTTGGATCTCTATGCTTTTAGTTTCCCTTGTATACTTGGGGATACTGGGGAGATTTCAGCAGCACTCCTTGAGAGCTATCTTAAGAATCCTAAGGACAGTGGGGAGAGTGAGACTGTGGGAGATGACATGTGAGCTCCAGAGGAGGGTAGCATCAAACTGGGATCTCACTGTGCAGTGGCTTCCTTGGCCAATGCAGGGCATGTAGCAAGGTGCGCTTATGCCCACAAGGACCCTGCTTCCTACAGCAAGAGACTTATACTTTTCCCATGGTGTAGAGGCTTCCCTTCCTCTTTCATGGTAGGACTAGCAGTAAAAGCTACCTGAGCAAGGAGAACTAGAGTGTTCAGAAAAACACATTTACAATAGGACCTTTCCAAGGTTAGCATTTTTAGAGCTGGATGTGCAGAAAAAGCATTAAACAAGGACAAATACAGCCACTTATGAAAGGAGTATTTTTTGTGCAACTGGTGTTAGGAGCTCTGTGGCTGAGACTCAAGGATATTACAACCACAGGAGAAGGCTAACCTACTTCTTTAAGAGTCAACAACCATTTATGTGGAATTGCATTTTATGGAAATGGTTTGCTCTGGCTCACCCCTGGGAAATGTATGATTTGTCCCAAGTCTGTACCCTCCCTGCAGTATCCTGTATCTGTAACCTCATTGGCTGGAGAATGTTACCGCGCCCCTTTGAACCTCTGTGATAAGAATGCTAAGGCAGGGGTCTCGCCCTCTGTGCCCCTCTTCCCCTGGAGGTCTCCGGATGCTCTCCTTCCCTCTCCTCCTTCCCCCTCTCCCCTTCCCTTCCCCCTCTCCCGCAGGACCATGCTCCCTGCCTGGAGTGGGACTCTGAATAAACCCTCACCTCATCAGCACCCCACCGGCATCTGAGTCCCTTTGCCTGCCAGCACGGGAACCCCACGACCCCCTAGGACCCCGGGGGTCTCCGGGGGGCACTCCCCAGGAACCCCCCAAAAATTTAAACAACAATAAATGGCGCCTGTATTTTTTGTGCAACTGGCATTAGGAGCTCTGTGGCTGGGACTCAAGGATATTACAACCACAGGAGAAGGCTAAACTACTTCTTTAAGAGTCAACAACCATTTATTCAAACAGAATAAGAAAATTAGCTGCAGCTCTCTCCAGTCTGAAGCCATTGTATTCACCAGCAAACTCCTGAGTGAGGGAGATAAATTTAAACAGAAAAGAGACCAAGGAAAAAAAATCCTATAGCTTACACAGACATGCATATTGAACAGAAGTAGAAGTGGATATTTAAATCATGCTTGAGGTCTGTGGTACTTTATTACACACTGGCTAATGGGAAAATTAAAGAAATAAGGTGCCCGATTCATTGGTTCAGCTGCAAGTAAAGGAACTTCCCCACACCTGAGGGAACAGGAAATTCATTTTTAAGACTGCATTGGGGATCATTCAGCTGGTTTTAACCCCAGTCCTTTGGGTATTTAAACTGCTCCTGGACTGGACATTAAAGCTTTTAAGGAAAAGACAAATCTCTAATTTTCAGGCTGCAGACAAGAAGTGTCTAAATTTTCACAAAATAGGGATATATGCTTTACCTGGAAACATGTGTATGCTGGCAACAAGGTGAAATACACCTGCACAAATGGGAGAATTGTATGGAGTGATCTATTTTGCATTCAGAAGTGTGAAATTTCCAGCTTGCCTTAATATGAGTATGCTTGATGTGTGTATTGCAGAGGTTTGGGACAAAGAGCTGTGCACAGCACCAGTGTACAGGGTCAGAAGTAGGAAACTGGCTCTCAACCCTTGTGGCTTGGCCTGACGACCTAGGTAACAACAACATCATGAAACTCAGGATGTTGTTATCATCAATTGCCAGAGGTCTCCCACTGGCATTTGATAATCTGTGCCCTACATAGGGGCAGGTGTGGAGGCCAGGGGTAGAGGCTTGGCCAGAATTATGTATAGAAGGGAGCCAGGATGCCTGGATGTGACCGCTTGCTTCAAATATTTGCTTCAGTCTCGGTTTCTCCAGCTTTCACTTTTATAGCACAAATCCCCAAAGCCCCTGCTCCATATTTGTTCCTTCCTTGGCAAAACTATGATCAAATTAGTGGAAGTTTTGACTAAGGAGAAGTCAAATTTATACCCTGGTCCTTGGCCACCTGAGGATATGTATGTGCTGGTGCGAGGAAGGGGAGGGAGGAAAGGGGACAAAAGGATCATTCATGGTTACTCCCAGCCTTGGACCCACAATCCTACAAGGAGACTGGTTCTGCCAGCAGCCTCCATGTCATTGTGAGCACAGACACACAGAACGCCCTGAAGCCAGCAGCCTCAGTGGTTTGGCCAAGATGATTGACACAGATGTGGCGTCAAGGTCTATCTGTCTGAAACCAACCAACTGCATCACCATACAAAGGGGGTGGCTCTGGAGGCAGCCACCTTCCCAAAGCTGCCTCCCGACATTTCCCTGCCTTGTAGCACCACGTGCATGTTGCAACCTTCAAAGCATGAGGCTGTGACAGGGTGGCCCTTATCACCCCATGGCTACTGGGGACTGATGGTCCAGCCTCACAGGCCAGCCCCACAGTGCCTGCCAGCCATCTCTGGCTCTGTCAGTACCAACCATCTGAGTGTAATAAAGGATTAACACCCCCACGGCAGGCCCTCTGGCACAGTGGTCATATTCCTGTCAACTAAAATTGAAAGAGAAACAAGGAAAGTCTCTTCTGCCTGAGTTTAGGATGAGCATGGCCATTGAGGTAGAGGAGTAATTTATAAGTGGAAATTCTGCATGCAACCGAAATCTATGTTTTTTAAGCCTGGGAGCCAGGGGTATCTAAGAAGTATGTTAAAAGTGATGAAGCAAAGCACATTCATACACGATGCAGCCATTTACACATGTGCCATTTCTAAAGGGGCCTGCACATCTGCTGGAAAACATTGGTGAATGAATCTGCAGATTGCAATGAGCTAGATGAACTCCTAGCCTTTGTTGGTGTGAGGCTGGGCTGCTTGGGGCTGGTGTGTTGTGTATTTAGCTGTGCTTGGGCCATCAATGGATCCCAACATTCTCAGTATCGTGGCAAGCAGTGTATCATTTGCACCAACATGTACAGCACTCCGACGGGTCCCAATACACAACACTCGCACAAGTATTTCAACATGTTTGGAGACAAAATCTAGTCAATACATGAAGTAATTTCACCATAGCTTGTAGCCAATAGGAAAAAAACTTACTAACTTATTTTTGGAGGTTAAAAAGAGTATATGTGTGTGTATGTAAGATCAGTAAAAAAAAAAAAGAAATGAGAAAGACAGAAGCAAGGGTATATGCTGTTAGCACTTCTGAGCCACCTGGAGCTGGTCCCCAGCTAGGTGGGGGGGCTGATTTTTCTTCTCCTTGAACAAGCACCCTTTGTTTAGTGTACACCTTCTTTTTTTTAGTTAGGGATTGGATCAGGGATAGAGGGCTTGTCCTGCCAGTCCCCTAGTCACATCCCTCTTCTCTCCATAGACACAAAGCACAAGCTCATGTGCCACTTCACAGGGGTGGCCCAGCATGGAAATGTACCCATTGAGTCCTTAAAAATAAGCCAAAACAAGAAAATTACTACCAGGGTGATGGGAGTGGTGGCACAGTGTCAGTGGGGTATCTGCACGTGCAGGTGTGCAGTCACTTGTGATCCCTAGAGCAGAAGCACAGCTTTGCCCCTGCCCTGGCACCCCAACCCTGCCTGCTGTGTGCAGGAGCAGCTGGCGCAGGCCCATGGCTCCACCAGCAGCCAATATCTTCCTGTGGGAATAGCACAGGGTCCTCCAAGCAATAAATTTCCTGGAGTAAGATTACACTTTTTGGCAGCCTTGTTTTTGATGTTGCATCTACCCTGCAGCACTCTGCTTTCACTTACTGAGAGCAGCATGTGATGTGGATTTTCATATCGCATTGGTGCACTCTGTTCTGGAGCTGTGCAGCACCAGATGCTGCCCATGGCCCCCACATCTGGTGGAGGTACAGAGGCAAGGTCTGCGGGGGCTGCTTTCCCACAGATGCACACAAGCTCTCGCAGGGTGTGAAACCACTCCTGAGGTCAAGATTGTTTTATGAGCCACCTCTTGATCCCATGTGCAACCCTCCAGCCCTCTTTGCAGCATTCGGATTCATTCATGACTAAAATAATACTGGAGTAATATTGCTGTGCATATTCCTGCCTTTAATGTGATGGCTGTCTGCATGTGCAATGGAACTTAAAGTGTTTCTCTGATCTCAGGGCTCTGCAAGTATTTAAGCCAACAAGGAGAATAAAATATTTTTCTTATCAAAACCTTGCCTTTCTCATGAATTGTACTGGTATGTCAAAGGGAGACATGAAAATCCTTCCTTTTTCTGGTTTCTGTCTGCTCTTCACCCCACTCCTTCTGTCAGCCCTTCCCCCCTTTCTTTCCCTCTCCCCATCTTCCTGTCCTCACTTCAGCCTCTCAGTCCTATCCAGCCTCATGCTTCCTTCTCAGTGAAGGAGGGAGGCATGGGGAAGATGTCCTGGCTCCTGCTCCAAGATGTTCCTCAGTCAGCCAGTGTACAAAAATTGTGTGGATCCTTCCACCCAAGTACAACAGGTTTTCTCCAAACGTAGGCAGTAGGAAGGACTGCCAAACTTTGGCTACAGGTTAGGGAGTGAAGGGAAAGGTTGTCTGATTCTTTCCTCCCCTGTCACTACTCAGAACAGTGGTGTCAACTCTGGAGAAAATATCTATTCCTGGGAAGGTAAGAGAAAGCTAATGTTCAACTGTGGCTTTTTACTCATCTTTCAAAGTCCATATTGTGAATGCCAAACCATAGTGCTCCATGGAAAAATGAGAAAAAACGACCTGTGCCCCTGCCCAGACCTCTTAGGTGAGCTTAGATTTCTAGGCTCCAACTCATGTGAGCAGTGTGTAAGTTTTCAGTGTATAGCCACAATGTGTCTCAGAAGAGGCATATTTATGCTGCTGTGCAGAGTGCATTCAGTCATTCCATCACATAACAGGCAGAATTAATGTATTGCTGTTGTCTTTCATCAACAGAGGGTAGAGGTTGTGTTGAGGTCTGTAGTCTTTGACTGCAAATTACTTATACCGAGTGTGATATGGGAAAAGGGACCACTGCATGAAGGGTGGAAAATTTTACTTCTCCCCTAAAGGGCTACCAGGTCTGTGAATTTTAATTTTGCAAATTAGATGCAGGAGGAAGTCATGGAGCTTTTTCTACACTAAAGTCAGGAGCCTATGAAGACAATCCCCTGCACAGCATAAGGTGATTTTCCATCATTGCTGTTATAACAGTTTTTCACTTCAGGTCCAGCAAGAAGAGCGTTCTCACTTGCCTTGCTGGAATATAAGAATTTTACCATCTACATCTTCTCAAAAACATACATCCCACCAAAATGACAGAAATAGATGTTAAAATCCCAACTATTACTATAATTTATCTGCTATACAAAGGGCCTAGCAAATGCAATATTTGTAAGCACTTTAAAGACTGAGATATGAATAAACATTTGGAAGATTTCTACCTGAGGAAAAAGGTGAACTCTAGTTTTTCAAAGTGACTTGGAAGCTGAGTTCCTCTGATTTCCAGTGAGACATCTGAACATCCTTGAGACTCAAAGTTCAGCTGTTCTTATACAAACTTCATCAACCTCATGCCTCTGTGATGTCACATTGAGCCAGACCCTCTCCACAGTAACCAAAGCAGCTCTGGTGAATCTCATCTACTGGCTCTGCTGGGCAAATTGCAACCTCCTGTAGAGCAGCTACAAGATACAGGTCAGGAAAGAAGACTCTGGTGTGTTTCTCCCTTCTCAGCTCCTTTACAATTCTGGGGAACCTCCAGAACAGGACAAAGATCCACTTTCAGCTAGAGAATGGTATGTTGACCCGGACCACCTCAGCATAGACAAACGGAGCGGCTGGATTTTGTCTCCCTCCCCTAGCTCTTGGCCATGTGCTAATGTGCTAGCTTCCTTCCACATTTCTCCCTAGTGGATATTTCATGTGAGATTTACTATCTCCTCTTAGTTATGTACTGAGGCTCCATTTTCCTGAGGAATTTCTGAAGAAATTTGAAGTGATATTAATGAATTCCCTTAACGCATTATTCTTTTGCACATGGAAATTCTTGGAGTCTGAGGCAGGTCAAGCTTCCCAAGGTTGGCTTGCTTCTGGTGACCTATTTCAGGTTTTGTCAGAGAGCCTGAAGTTTCCTTCCCTCCCTTACAATGGCTAGCTAATTTTTGGGGAAATACCTTTGATATTTTTCAGTTCCTTGAGCAGTTGTTTAGTCTCTCTGGCAGTCAACACCACAACCTGAGTTTTACTGTTAAGTGCATCTAGATTGCAAGCATAATGCTGCTACTCCTTTGCTGTGCTAGCATCTTTAAAAACTTCCCTAAAACTTCCTTTCTGTTGTAAACTGTCAGCAGTAGAGGAAATCTGTAACTGCTGCTGCTCATACAAAGAGTTTGGAAATCCATAAAAAACTGCTGTTGATTCTTTATAGGGTTGAAGCTTGGCCTTGAGTGCCTGTGTATGCATGTCTCATGTTTACTACAGGGAAAGCCATCTAACAGTAAAAGGTACACATGGTGTGAAAACAGCTCTTCAGTATCACAGAACTGAAGCTTCAGCACAGAGATTTTTCTTGAGGATGGTGAAATATTTCATAGGGTAGAAGCAAAATGCATGTGGGTGCATTGCTGTGTCCTTTTTGGAAAGCACATTCAAGGCAGCATCCCATTTGCAAACAGAATTCTTATAGGAAGGCAGAAAAAACAGAACCAGAGGCTCATTTGGTGAAAACTGTCCCTGCTCCACTGATGCCAACAAAAGCAGTGTTGGTTTTCACCATCTGGGAAAGACAGGTAGATGCCGGAGAAACCACATACATGCCTTCTCAAGGGGGATGACCTTGCCTTCTTGGGGCTTGGTTCATATCAGGAATCTCCCTAAATTCCACTCACATGGAGGAAATAATTCAGAACTCATTATTTCTTTAATCAGACACTAAAGTCCCTGTTTATTTAAAGCTCTGGAGAGATAATCGGAAGTAATCATCATATGTAATACAAATAAAGACATTCCTCCCTTAATAGTAGGAGCAGATCTAAACCAGTTGTTCTCCAACTGAACTCAGCTGGACTAAGATGAATTTTCTGTACTTGTAGTGATTGTTATTCTGTCACTAAAGGGATAATGGGAGGACATACTCTGTTTTACAAGGCAATAATTGTATTTGCAGGAAATGAAACATTCTGAGTCTGAGTCATTAATTGTATTTACAATGGAATGAACCATGAGGAAGAAGCCTGAGTCATTTATCTCAGTGAAAAGAGTGGATTATTCCTGCAGATGAGGCATTCTTTTTTTTCTAAGGAAAGGGAAACTAAAACACGAGTTTCTTGAGAACTTTGCATCACCTTCTCCCCTTTGCTTCATACAGATTAACGTTCAATCAGCCTGAACACCCTGATCCCAGCAATGCAAAAGGGAATAATAGCAATGTGTGCCTTTACAAAGATGAATAATATATCTTGCACATGTAGTGTATTAACTTAAAACTCAGATATTCATAGGCAACTTGCCTTATTTCACATACATGCCATTTAATTATCTGGTGAGCTCAAAGGAGCTGAAAACAAAAAGAAGGGTTTTCCAATTAAGCATTTGTGTACTGAAATATCAGTGATGCTAGCTAGTGCTACATTCAGTGGAAGGAGACTTCATTTAAACATCCTATATAAATTTTGGATGATTGGGTCATTTTATGTCAAGTATTTTCATCCATTCTCCATGTATTTCCATGTCCAATTTAATAATATTGCAGAACTATCTGTGGCCTACATGGGGAAGAGCATAATGCACAGGTGGCTGTGCAGCTGGTAAGCTCTATAGGCTGTTCATGCCATTATATATTGCCTATATAATATATACGTGAGTGGAGTATGCCATCACCTCACCACCCAACAAAATCCTGGCCCACAATTATTGTCTGTTTCTTACTGCAGACAATACTGCTTCCTTTATAGGAAGCCTTTCTATAAGCCCACTACACTTTGCTCATGCTATAAAAAAGTTGACCCTTAAGTTGATCAGGAGCAGTGAGCACTGATTCACTCAAGGTAAATCATGTTTGACCAGCCTGATGACCTTCTACAATGAAACAACTACCTGAATGGATGAGGGGAGAGCAGTGAGTACTGTCTACCTCCACTTCAGCAAGGCTTTTGACAGCATCTCTCAAAATATCCTACCTCAAAATATAGGCAGACTCAGGAAGTGTGGACTGGATGAGTGGACAGTGAGGTGGGTTGAGAACTGGCTGAACAGCAGGTGCCAGATGGTTGCAGTCAGTGGCACAGGGCCTGGTTGGAGGCCTGTCACTGGTGGTGTCCCCCAAGGTTCTGGGCCCAGTAGTGTTGAACTTGTTCATTAATGACTTGGATGAAGGAGCAGAGGCCTCCTCAGCAGCAAGTCCACTGACAACACAGAACTGGGAGCACTGGCCAATGCCCCAGAGTGCTGTGAGCCCTCCAGGAGGATCTTGACAGCTGAAGACACACTGTGTGCAGGGATGAAGTGCAGGCAATGCTCCTCCCTGCTGAGGTGACTCCTGGTAGGCATCTCTCTGACTTTTTAACCTCTATTCCTTTATATGGCAGTCCTGAAGGCAGTACAAGAGGCATTTCAGGTGTGCAGCCTCCCAGAGCACAAGAGCTCCCTGTTCCTTACACAGGAGCAGAATTTGTGAAGAATGGTATGTAGAGCGCCTCAGCAATTTTTCTTTTCTTTTGGGTGCACCCTCTGCTTGCAGCTTTTTTTCAGGGTTAGAGTACTCCCCATCTCTCTCAAACACCCTTTGAAGAAATGCTGAGCACCTGCTATGTCCATTAACTTCAGAGGGAGTTGAGGATACTCAGTACTTCTCAGTGGTGACTTATGGATATCCACGGGCACTGTGGGCACTTAGCACCTCACAGCCGGTTTGTTGAGGATCAGGCCCTCAGAGGCTCCAGGAAAGTCCATGACAAAATGTAGGACACATGTGCTTCTGTTAGAGAAACTAAAATTGGGCTTTTCCAAAAAACATATATCCAACCAAGACTCAAGGGATGTTGAAGTACTAAGGAGCTTGTAGTACTTTCTTGAAATTCACACTATTCTGTTGATGTAATAAAGGTCTCATGTGTACAAATTTTAAGAGACTTGACTGTGCTCTTCAGAAGAAGAAAATACACAATGCCATAAGTAAACATATAAATCAGTCAGAGAACCTAGAGATTAAGGACTGGGTTCATAAAGCTTTATGTCCCATATATGGAAAGTGCCAAAAGTTGCTCTTAATGACTTTGGAAAAGGTATGTGCTTTTTCTGCACTCCTAGTTCTTTTTCCTCTTGTTAGCAAAAGGTCTCATTCTGCACTTGAAAAACTCACATGCCAGGAAAGGGAGAAAAAAAAAGATGAGTGGAATTTAACCAAAAAATAATAAAAATAATTTGTGGTTCAAGCGCTCAGCCTAAGCTATATTTATTCAGTTGACATTTTTTCCAAAAAGACCAATGTGTAAATTAATGCACACATAGGCAGGTCTGAATTACACTCTGGTCACTTATAATATGCAAGGTTTTATGTGACTTTTTACTCCCTTGTTCAATAAAACAATAAGTAGTTATGCAGCAGCCAGAGTAGCCAGTGATTCACTTACTTCCACAGGATGCCAAGAACCTTCTTAAGGGAATACGCTCACCAATCTGTAATGAAAGCCTTTTGTACTTTCTGTGGTGCTTCAAGGCTTAACAGAATGCCCAAAGACAAAAGATGAATGAGATATAGTAGCAAGCACCACAGAAGCCAGGTTGGGCCCAGAGGTGACAGCATGCAACTCAATTTCTCTGAAGCTTCACAGCAAGCGTGCTTTGCCCACACTGTGGTAAATACAATCCAATGCTGCTTGGCTGCCTGATGGTTCCTCCTGCATCGTTTGTTCAAATCTGCTCCTTTGGCTGATTTTGTTAATGTCACAGAAACCATGAAGAAAAAGCTTGCAAGTTAACTCTGATGTTTTCAGTAAAGTGTGTTCGATGTGCTTGCACTCCTCTGTGAGACATGCAAAGTTTCTCATTGTGTGTCTTTTACTGGGTGGTAAAAAAGGAAAATTCTAAAACCAAGAGAGTGGGAAATGATTATTTGTTTCTTGCCACAATCAAAAAACAAGAGGCCTTCAGTGAACTGTCTGGACAGAACAAGACTTGAACCAAACAGATCTCTCCACCCAATTGCACAGTGGGCTGACACAAGGACTTCATGGTGACTTAACGGATGTAGGTTAAAAATACCAAGGTTAGAACAAATCCATGGAAGGCTGGATTCCACCATGGAGCATGCTACTCCATGATGACCATCCAGATGGACATTCAAGGTCAGGTTGAACAGGGCCCTGTGCAACGTGGTCTGGTTGAAGATGCCACTGCCCATAGCAGGGCAGTTGGACTAGATGACCTGTAAAGGTCTTTTCAAATCCAAAATATTCTTTGGTTCTATGAAACCTGCAGATAAAGATGTTCCTCAAACACTGCCTAGAATTGCAGAGATTTCATTTCTTATGATGACATGAAGTATCCTTTGCTGGTCTTTTCCAGGAGTGTGATGTACTGCAGCAGTTCTTTTAGTCTTAAGCAACAAATTCAGGACAGCTGTGGAGGAATTGTCATGGCTTAAAATTCTGACTTTAGTTTATAGCAGCAGTGTCAAAACTGATACCAGTCAGACAGTAAAATCTTCATAATTCAATAAAGAATGAATTTCAAATAATGGAAAACACTAATTTTTTTTTCCACATAGATACCCAAACAATATCCAGTAGACAGTGTGAACTTCTGGACATTGCTGCAGTGTTTTCTCTGATTAATCACAGGTCTTGGCTGCAGCTAAAGACACTGAGAGAAGGATGTACCGAAGAAAGCTGGTGTATAAGCATTTTACCAAACAAAATCTGAACTTTGTGTATTTAGGGAGACTGAAGAGAAGATGAAAATAGATCAGTGTAAAGATCCTAACAGATACGACCTGTTCACCCTAAAGACCAAGAAAAACAGGTAGTCGATCTCTACCCACTTAATTTTCTGCATGTCTGTGAGGGTCTGCACTCATTTGTACCGATGTCTAATCCTGCATGCAGGACAGGATGGTTTTCCAGTCTCCTGTTTGCTTGCATTCTGTTAGAAGTGCACATTCCTAGGGGAATGAACCCACACTGAGGAATTCTTTCATATTTTTGGTGTCCACATATTTCTAAATGGACCTGGAAAATAAACCAACCTTTGGGTGATAAATCAAAGATTAATTTATGTAAGAAAACAAAAAAAATCTCCTCCAATCATATATGCAAACAGTAACTTATCACACGTTAAATTCTAGATGTCAGAAAGTAGCTGTCACAACCCAAGCAGGCTGCAACTCCCTTGGAGAGCTGAGTGATAAATCTGTATCTTTTGCATGAGATGAAGCATTATCATGCCCTGGAGAGCGACTGGCTCTGCATTCATGAAAGGCAAATAAGGAGGCAGTGACCCTGGAAAAATCTCATACTGGTCATTAACAAACAGGCAGTAACATACCTGTAAGACTTGTTTAATGCTTACTGATAAATGCTAATATATATTGCTAGCAAATTCTCTGAAAGGGGTCCAGCCTTTGAATGGACTATTTCCTGTAGAGACAGTCTGACTGGGATTTTCATTCATAGGCCTTTGAGGTTATTCCAATACGTCTGACAGTGCTATACACACCAGAGCTTCATTCTTCCCTCTCCTACACCATGTATATCAGAAATAACTTCCAGACACAAAGAATTCTCACTAAGGAAGTGTTGAGATGTTGGTATGAAAAAGTGTATTTTGTCAAAATATTTTTTTTCTCAGGGTTTTCACTTGTTTCATATTATTTTTAAAAGAAAGTGCATTTGTTTAAAAATGTTTCTGCTTTTCATGCTTATGGTAAAATATTTTGAAATTAGAATTTTGTCTATAAGCCAAAAAAAATTAAAGAAAAATCTGTTTAAGAAACTGAGCAATGTTCAGGGTTCTTAAACTTTTGGCAAGGAATCTTGAAATCAATGAAATATTTTCTTGTTGTTTCAGTTGACTTTTCAAATTGCATCATAAAGGCTGTGAGCTTGCTGAAATAAAAACATGTCTCAGTGGTACCACATAAATAACACTGCAGTTACCCACATATTTTTGGATTTGACTTGTCTCCTACCTCTCAACATCATAGCAGTTCCCCATTGTCCCTACTAATGATTCTGCAGTTTCACAGAGAATGGGAGAGGCAAGTGAACTCATGGCATTAGAGGTTTCGGGCCTTCAAGGCAAGCAGTTTGGCTTTTTTTTTTCTCTTTCTTTCTTTCTTTCTTTCTTTCTTTCTTTCTTTCTTTCTTTCTTTCTTTCTTTCTTTCTTTCTTTCTTTCTTTCTTTCTTTCTTTCTTTCTTTCTTTCTTTCTTTCTTTCTTTCTTTCTTTCTTTCTTTCTTTCTTTCTTTCTTTCTTTCTTTCTTTCTTTCTTTCTTTCTTTCTTTCTTTCTTTCTTTCTTTCTTTCTTTCTTTCTTTCTTTCTTTCTTTCTTTCTTTCTTTCTTTCTTTCTTTCTTTCTTTCTTTCTTTCTTTCTTTCTTTCTTTCTTTCTTTCTTTCTTTCTTTCTTTCTTTCTTTCTTTCTTTCTTTCTTTCTTTCTTTCTTTCTTTCTTTCTTTCTTTCTTTTCTTCTTTCTTTTTTGGTTTTTTTCTTTCTTTTTTCTTTCTTTTTTTTTCTTTCTTTTTTTTTCTTTCTTTTTTTTTCTTTCTTTTTTTCTTTTGTGACGGCGTATACACCCAAAATGACAATTTAACCATTTAAACTATATTTCATGCAATCTCTGTACCTATCTTACTAGATAGCATTTGTTGGACTGCTCATCCAGGTTTGGCTCATGGTCACCTATTCCAGATTCCTGCTCAAACCTGGATCAACAGAGAGTTGAGATCTGGATGTTCAGGGTTTTGTCCTGTTAGGTCTTGAAAACCTCCAGCTACAGAGATTTTGAGGCTTCTCTAGGCAGTCGCTTTCAGTGCTCGACTCTATTGACAAATGGATGTAACCTGCTTATCTATCCAGGAAAGGGTTCATCACAAACTGATCCATTAATAAGAGAAATATTTGGTTTATGAATGCTATACCATACCCTGTAGCCTCTCAGTTTCTGGGAAGCCATTGACGTTTAAGGGAGATATGGAACATTTGCATTACATTCTGCAGAGGAAATGGCTGAAAAGCATCTTGGAATTTGATCATTTGTTGGACTTCACAGGCATCTGGAGTGTGAAGCAGGGGACATGACTGAAGCTGGGACATAAAAGTGGCTGTAGGATTGCTTGCTTTGTTTGGGTGGGGGAGTGCTTGACAGCTGTAGCCCATCTAATAAATCTCCAGTTTAGGAAATGAAGTGATTCTTTCACCTTCAGGGATAGTGATTCAGGTGCTGTTACATCATTTAGTTGTTCTTTGGAGTCAATATCTTCATGAGAAGCTGTAAATAGTTTCCTGATAATGTAAGATTAAAATCTTCAAGCTACCTTATTTGTGTTGGACCTCTTGGCTGCTAGTGATGTATCTGATCATGGATAGCTGCTTCATCAGCCAGGGATATTACTGTTCTAGTTGAAGCAGCTCTCTGGTGGTTCCTGCCCTTTCAGAGTACTGG
Source organism: Prinia subflava (assembly GCF_021018805.1). Taxonomy (NCBI): domain Eukaryota; kingdom Metazoa; phylum Chordata; class Aves; order Passeriformes; family Cisticolidae; genus Prinia; species Prinia subflava. Next base: position 40,330,732 of record NC_086250.1, on the reverse strand, counting down.
AATACACTCATGGTGATGTCTACATGGTCTCCTCACTGAGGATTCTGAAATATGGATCATCTTTGTTGGCTGTGTTCTTTAAAGTATAGCCAGATGGGGAGAACATTATACAGTATAAGGTAGAGTATATTTGTATTTCATGGGGACACTGCAAATTCCATCTAAACTATGGAGTAATGTCTGAATGTTACTGCTTTTTGGCTGCATTAGGGATGTCTTGTCCTCAGCTTTGGAAAGACAGAAAGACTGATGCTGGATATACTGTCTTCTTGGCTAGAAGGGACTTATCTGGACGCTGTGAATCAGCTTAATAACACTGGCATCATTTTAAATATCTCCATGCACTTGGAAAGCCTTGAGTTGGCTACAGAGTCAAAACATGATTTCCAGCTATGTGTTTTGCATAAGTAAGTCCACTATTTATCTCATGATAGTCTGGAGAATCATGACCCCAGGCTTATAACTTATCAACAGTATTCATGGCCTTCTGTCCTGTAACAATATTCAGTCTAATTGTGTCTTTTTAAAATATATATTGGGTACCTTTTAAGACACAGTGAAACTTAGGTGAGCCTTAATACTGTGTGAACTTATAGCCTAGAAATAGCCTGGTAATATTCATATGAATCGAGTTGTCCATTTGGTAGGTTTTTCAGTCACAAGCCCTTTAGCAGATCTGTAATATTCCAAGAGCCCAAAACTGTGTGATTTCCTCTTTCTGAAATCTATCTTGATTGTTTTTTTCCTGTTCACATCAAGAAAGGCTTAAAATGTGAGGGATTTTTTCTTTCCCAGTGACGAAATTGCTACAACCACTATTGCTGTTCAATCATTCATTTTTATTGGTTCTATTTATACTTCTGCTTTAGCTTCTTTTGCAGGGGGGGATTGGAGTGTCCCTTAGTTGCAACAAAATTGGTGTGGGAACCATTACTGAATGCCCTCCTGGGTTTTGGAGAGGCTAAGTTTGCAGCACTTTTTCATACCATTACTTTAATTCTGTATTTGTTTAACATTCACTGCTAAGTATTAAGTCTGCCTTTGTCTTGCATCTATGGGGATCAGGAGGGGGAGCTCTATATACTCTGGTGATTTCTTAGGGACTTGTTCTTGCCTGACTGAACATATCTTTAAAGACCCTTTCATATGGTTGCGCTTGTGAGTTTTACCATAATGATATTTATTTCACCTTCTTTTGTCTCTTTCATGGAACTTTTTTCCTAGATAGTTTATTTTTGGGTTTTTTTTAGTTTTCCATATCATTCACGGACACCTGTATCATCTCCTGAAAAAAGGCATATTGCCATTGTCACCTCTTCACCAGCCAGCGGAAAGTCTACCTGCTTTTTCCTGATAGATTGTGACCCCTGACCTTTTCATCAATTGTGTTTCTGGATTTTAGGTGGCCCTTGTTTATCACTAGCTCTTCTGAATCAAGGGGCACAGAACAAAACAGACTCCCTGAGTTGTGCTCTTGGAGTCAGTGGGACTGCTGGTATGACTAAGTGCTCACCAACATGAGCCAGGATCTCATGCCTGAGTTCTGAGTTGTGAAAAGGGGAATGCTTTATGTCACTGATTTACTCAGGTTCCCTTGGAACATGTCCAAACATAGCAATTTGCTTTTTTGCACAAAGCATCCTGTCATGCACTCATGATTAATTTATATACTGTCACTGCCTGGTCTCTTTGTTACTGCTCTCTAGCTGGGGTTCCCTCATTGGGTGCAGTGTTTCTGCAGGTATTATTTCCCCCTAGCCTCTCGTCAACCAGTGTAATAACTACAAATAAGTAATATTGCCCATATTGGCAATCCTGAAAGAAAACTTGGCTTTTGTTTTTCCTTGGAACCCTTCTCTGCATGCAGAGGTCAACTTTATGTGTTCAAGCACATTTAATGGGGAAGGCAGTGGAGCACAGTATGGAGTGGTGGCAGCAGGGGAATTGTCCCCAGGTATTTAGGAAGTTGAATATTGATTCCTCTGCTGAAAACTACCCCCTTTACCACCCAGTGTTTCACTAGGGCTCTGCCATGATAATGCACAGGCTTACAACCTGCAAAAATCACTGCTGACATCAGGCCAAAACAGACTATTGGGAAGGAGCAGTTGGAGTGTTTGTTGGTGACTTCAACAGGAATGGGAGCAGGTCTTTCTCTACACAAGTGATTTTCTTCTCCAAGTGACATATTCCCCATATGCTATTTTGCTTTAAATATAATAAAATGCTCCCAGTTGCCACAAGTAGCACCACTCTGAACAGAAAGCGCTGTTAGTCTTGTTTATTTTGGCCACAACGGTTGCACTCTGTTGTACTACTGCTCTCCATGACTTGTGTATGTATTATTCCTTGACTCTGCACCAGGGGAGGTGCAGAGGCCAAATGTGACCCACAGATGTCCGGGATTTCCCCCGTGGCCCCCTCTGCCCCGTGGGGCTGGCTGGGGAAAGGCCTGCAGGTCCCTTGGGCGGCTGCCATGCTCCCGCCGGCGGCGGGCGGCTGTGCGCCGCGCTGCTGTGCGCAGATCAGAAGTGGCCATCGGGTGCCTGGCAGGTCGCCAACACCATGCTCGGTTGAGCAATATCTGGGAGCCCTTGTATGTTGTTTATTGCAATTACCACTGGGCAAGCCCTGTGGAGTTTGGTTTGTTTGAATGACTACAATCAAAGCTGCAGGGTTCAGTTTTCAGAGGTTAGCACTTGAGCAATCTCTCTATATTTACTTGAAGGTTCAGGATCTATTAAAAGGAACCGTTCTACTCTTTTGTCTCCTGTAAGCTGTATCACATTTGGCAGGAGTGAAAGTACAATGGTTTCTTTGTATGTAATATATTGCCTCAAAAAGGTATGCGACTGGAATGAGAGAGGTGCTGGCTGCCGTTACTGCCTGACTGGAGAGGGATGTATTTTCTCTCATATAGAAGCATTGTGCAATCTGAAGAAATGGTACAAATCAATTGACATATTGCACATAAAAATAAAAATTTTGTACTCGCAATTCTTTGCGCATGTGAAAGATAACATCTTGGTAAAAAGAAAGTGCTCTACAAATCCAGTGTAAATGTCATTATCTAACATGACTGTCTTTCTAATATTTTTCCTTCATATTTCTTCTTATATTCTGGACAGTGAAAATCAAAATCAAAATCTGAATTTTTACAAATAGGCTTGTGAGAGGTCCTTGGGGCTAAGAAGACCACACCCATTTGCTTCCAAATTATATTTTTTGAATTCATCTTTATCACCAAGACACAGTTGATTTCAAAAATTTAAAACATTGTTTCTCACAAAATGCACATTCCACAACATCTCCCAAAAATCTTGACTGAGAAGTTCTGATACAGTGGAGGAAATTTTTCCTTTTCTTTAATGTCATGTTGCATTTCCATACACAATCATAGGACACAGGATACTGAGAGCAGGAAAATGGATTTAGTGTCATCCTCAATATTTCGGGATTTTACTTATAAAGGAAAGATGGAGTATCAGACTATATTACCTAACCTTGTCAAAACCAGACATGTACTCATATTAAAAAACAACCATTTGAAACATTACTCTTTTCAGTATATAGATTCCCGTGGATTATAAATGCAAAAAAAAAATCTTGTGCAAGATTGATATCATAACTTCTTGAAAACAATTCTTCTACAGAAGCTGTAAGCTGTAGGTCATCGATTTTGTCATGGTAGACTTAAAAAATTTTGCAGTAGTTGAGTCATGACCATCCTACTCAAAACTGAAACCATCTTTTCCTTTCATGCTGAGCACAAGAATAATATTTTTCAACATGAATCCCAATAAAATAATTTTTAGCAACTACACCAATTCAGAAAGCTGATAGTATGCATTATGGCTAAACGTGTATATATATATATATATTTATATATATATAACAAGAATCAGAGGTACAGTCTCTTCTGAACAATGAAATTGAAGCAGGGATCTTATGTAATCTATGAATGAAACTTTAGCTTCTTATCTTTCTTTCATCCAGTTTCTTCTGCCTAGAATTTAGTATCTTGAGACTACAAGTTTTGAACTGTATCTGTAATATTTGTATTTGTCTTCTGGAAAATTTCTAGCCATTTTGCAAGAGGGGAAGCAAAAAAATCAATTCATTTTATGGAAGTAAGGGTCGTGCCTCATTGAACACATGTTTTTTACAGTTTATTTTGGGAACTTCAGCATTTCACATAATGACATAAACTTTAGGATCATATCTTGGTTGAATATTGATTATAATTTGTTATTTCTGAGTTGATGAGGCTGTAAATTTTCTTTTCTCAATGTGTTTGTTTGGATTCCTCTTTCACCTTTGTTATCTTCCTGGAAACTTAAATTCAATTATTAAACTAATAATTAGTTAAATTCAATTATGTAACTACCAAGATTCTCAAGGATTTGTTCCTAGAACAACTTGTGTCTGATCTGATGCATGGACTGAAATAAAATTTTCCATGTAACAGAACTTCTGTGACCGTAACATATGATCCGTTCATTTTCTACTCAATAATTAAGACTTTCTAAATTCTATCAGTGTCAGTTTCTTTGGATTTTCCCATCTGTGTTGCAATATCAACCTTCGTTGAGCTCTGTTTCATTACACTGCATTGCATACTTTATGGTCAGCAAGGTCACAGCTTGCCCGTGACAACACATATTCAGAGGCTGTGGTTCTCTTTAATGTTTTCAGGTTGCCAAATGAAAAGAGCATCGTTTGATCCATAATAATAGTCAATATTCAGTTCTGCAGATGATTCTGACTGCAGATATAATTATCTCTGCCAGTCTACGGACTGTCTTCCAGCAAACCCTTCACAAGCATTGTGTCATGTACGTACTGCAAATATAACTGCCCTTCATTGGGTAAGTTAGGTTTTTATTTACCCCAGCAAGAGGCCACTTTCCCAGAAACTTCCTGGAAATACCCTTTACTCCTCAGCTTTCTTTCTGTTCTTGATTTTGAATAAGAGAATGGAATTAACCAACACATACACACACCCCCTTTTTTCTTTCCTGTAGCTATACATAACAAGGTGTGCATTTTTATACTGAGCATTACAACAGGAACAGTTTTCTGATAGTTCACAGTTAGTTCCCCTCAGTGGATACATTAACATACCCTTCCAATAGTTCTGCCTGTCAGGTTGGTACCTAGTTTTTGTTAGGCAGAGTTGCATTCAGCATCTCTTCATATGACAAGTACTGACTCCTTTATTCCCTAGGGAAAAAATGCCTCCAAGCAGGAACTCCCTTACTGTGAAAGCAAGCTCCCTGTGCTGGTGTGAGCCTAAGGTCCCGCTGCTTCTCCCTCAGCCTGGCTTTTTGCTCCTCAACACTTGGTTTTCAAGATACCAGCCACCTTTCTTGCCTGCCCCTGAAGGACTTCTCGTCCCTTCTTTCTGTGTTTGTGAGTACGTTTCCTGTGGAGACATGCTTTGAGCTCCTATAGGGAGGATGGGCAGAGATGGACAAGCACAGTTCCAGCCTGATCTTGCCAGATCCATGTCTACAGGCCTCCGTTCCCTTCCAGGCACATTCTGCAGCTGACATTGGGCAGACCAGAGAGCCCTGGCTCCTGCCTAGCATGGTCTCAGCATTGCTGGCCAAAGGAAGCTGCTGTTTCAGGGAGCTCAGGCTGCTCCCTGTTTTGTGGATACGTTTCTGCAAGTGGCAGAGGAGCAACCAGACTGCGGAGAACCTGGGATGCGTGCAGGTCCCAGCTGCCCATACTTTGGGATGGTTTCTTGAGTTAGTCTGTGGTTCTGCTCTGTTCCCTGTCCTGTGGGTTTTCCATGAGCTCCTTGTGCAAAAGGAGGGGAGAGGCTGGAGAACCTGGAGCCTGTGACCCCACACAATCAGCACAATCAGCCCTGGGCGCCAAGGGGCCACCAACTGGCATCTTATTTGTCTCATCCTTGTCAGGATCCTTGGCTGAGGCAGGAAAGCAGGGGTTATATAAGCAAAGTGTGAAAGCAATTGTTTTCTGGGCAATGAACAGATCAGGTGAAGGCTGTTTCCTTTCTTCCATCTGCTGCATTGCAGACCCTTTTAGACAGAACAAGTGGCTGCACAAAAGCCAGGGGCCAGCTACATGTTTTAGCATTGTGTGGGTCCTTAATCCTGTGCCATTCTTACCAAGTGATCACTGACTGACTGAAAGGAAAACTCCTACAGTATAGATTATAAAAGTGCAGAAATGGAATCACTTGAACCATGCCTGATTAAAAAGAAGATCAGACATTCAACAACAAGTGGATCAAATTTAGCTGGTTGTAGGATCGACGTGTCTCCGGTGTTGTCTGCAACAAGAACCAAATGCTAATTGCCTGACACTATTAAACACCTCATCAACTGTGACTTAGGGCTCTCCCTGTGCATGACTTCAGAAAAACAAGCCTGCCTTTATGCTTATCCCAGTTTTGTGATTTTCAGTGGACCTATTTTTCTGATGCTAATGGGGGTAATGTACTTTGCTGCTACCGTTTGGCAAACTGCTTTTGATGAAGCACACAGAGGAAGCTTTCACACAGTTTGGATTCACTAATTGGAAAAAGACTTGAGACAAATCTGAATGGCACCATGTTTCCCCATGTCATCACAGAGCTGTTGATATGCTTCAAACAACCACAAGGAATGGTGGTGACATAGTTTGTTTCAGAACTTTCAGAAGAAGGGAGAAAACAGGAAGATTCTAATAAAAATGTTAAGGACAATATATTAACAACAAGAACTTGTCCCATGAAGACATTATTCAGAACAAGATGAAAATATGAAGAATATGACCGCAGTTTTTTCAACGCTTTTTTTCCTGAAGTATTTTTTCCTGGAATATTATCCCAAGATGTTTAAATGCTTGGGAATCAAGTCAAATTCACAGATTCTGATGAACTGCTTGATTCTTCTATTTGGGGATAAGGGCTTGAGTAAGCTGCATGGCAAGTCCCTTCACTTTTTTGTGCCCATTTTCCCCCATAGCCTTTGACTCATGGGTAGAACACAAGTTTTTGCCAGCAGAGGCTCTGTGGTCTCACTACATTTACAATTCTGAGTGATATTGTTGGCATTTCATGATACTGAGTAATTTCACACAGCGTAGCTCAGCAGGGTGTCTGTTCACAAGCATTTGTGTAGCTCACATTGGTAGAACTTCGAGGCATAAAAAAAAGTTAAGGATGAGATTACTTCTTAGTGCAAGAACGAAGTATTTGGTTGCATTCCAATCCTTTAGTACAAAAGGTTGCACTTAAAGCAAAGGGGAGTTCACTGCTTGGCAAAGATTCTTCTGGGTCATGAAACACAGCAACAACCCTGTGGAACCATCAGTACCAAGGACTCTTTAGAGACAGAGAAGGTGATGGGGGGCTATAAAGAGAAGGCAGCCAGGGCTGCAAGGATTTCAGCAGCCTTTCAACACCCTGAATCTATTGAGAAAGCTGCTACTGCTTGTTGGGAGCACACCTGGTGCCATGGAAATTATGCCAGATTAACTCTACCATCCCCAGAACAATCCAGCACTGAAAGGGTACAGGAAAAGTAAGTCAAAAAAGCTCTTGTCAGCTGTGCATTGTGCTGCTTAGATGATGGGTCTTACTATCCAAGCACACGCAATATTAAAAAAATAATCTAAGGAAGCAATAAATTTTCAATATTCCCCCCAAAGCTTAAGGTTTAACAAACGTATGGTCTAGTTCTGCTTTTTAATGCTTTCTGTGTGGCTGCAGTGAGGCTCTTGGAGTTACTCCCAAGCCCAGCCTGCATCAGGTAGACATCAAATACAAAACAACAGAAAAGAAAAAGCCATTACATAGTTGAAAACGCCCTTGAACTTACTATGCAGGCACAGAAAGCCACCTGCTTTCTCACTTGCATTGTTGCACACATTTATGGGAAGACTTTCAACTCATGTAGGACTGATTCTGAAATCCTATACAGGAAGCTGAGCTGCTCAGCTCTGTCCAGAGCTGCATGCAGAGAGTTGCCATCTGGGAGCCTCTTACAAAATGTTGGCATGTGCTCTGGGGGACAACGTGCCTCAGGACAGCTTTTAGTTTCAGTCACCCTTGTCACACTGAGATGGGTTTGTAGTACAGCCCTTGTTTGAGGAGTGACAAAAATAACACTTCTCAGGAAGAGTAACACTTCTTTCTCCAGGAAGCCTGCTCCCTATTAGGCACTACTTTATGAATTGGGCTAAATCTCATTGCAATGTTGCTTTCTCAGAAAATTGTGAGAAATCATTTGGGTCCTTTACATATTCAGCTGACTGAAGGCATAGCAGCTACTCTGCAACACAGGCATGAATCCAGGTACAAAGAAAGCCCAAGGTCTGAGTCCTGTAATCCAGAAGAAAATCCAAGGCATCGGGAGAGCAAACATAAGGTCTAAGGCCTTTCATGGCAGATAGGTGGAAAATCATAGAATGGTTTGGGTTGAAAGTAACCTTAAAGATCATTGAGTTCCAACCACACTGCCATGGGCAGCAATGCCACCCACTAGACCAGGTTGCTCAAGGCCCAATCCAACCTGTCCTTGAAGATTTCCAGGGATGGAGCATCCGCAACTTCTCTGGGAAACATGTTCCTGTGCCTTATCACCTGTGGAAGGGGCTGACAGCTGGTCTGTGAGCCAGAGGAGTGAGTTAGCTGAGGAAGAAATTGATAAGATTTGTGTTTACCCCTGAAAGGAATTTTGCCAAGGTCATTAACATGGAAAAAGAGGAGATTCGAGGAGATTCGAGGAGATTCGAGGAGATTCGAGGAGATTCGAGGAGATTCGAGGAGACGAGAGGAGATTCGAGGAGAGGAGAGGAGATTCGAGGAGAGGAGAGGAGATTCGAGGAGAGGAGATTCGAGGAGAGGAGAGGAGATTCGAGGAGAGGAGAGGAGATTCGAGGAGAGGAGATTCGAGGAGAGGAGATTCGAGGAGAGGAGATTCGAGGAGAGGAGATTCGAGGAGAGGAGATTCGAGGAGAGGAGATTCGAGGAGAGGAGAGGAGAGGAGAGAGGAGAGGAGAGGAGAGGAGAGGAGAGGAGAGGAGAGGAGAGGAGAGGAGAGGAGAGGAGAGGAGAGGAGAGGAGAGGAGAGGAGAGGAGAGGAGAGGAGAGGAGAGGAGAGGAGAGGAGAGGAGAGGAGAGGAGAGGAGAGGAGAGGAGAGGAGAGGAGAGGAGAGGAGAGGAGAGGAGAGGAGAGGAGAGGAGAGGAGAGGAGAGGAGAGGAGAGGAGAGGAGAGGAGAGGAGAGGAGAGGAGAGGAGAGGAGAGGAGAGGAGAGAGAGAAACCTGCAGCTGGAAGAAGCCTTTTTAGAAAAGTTTTGTAAATGCTAGCTGAAAACAATGGTGGAGATTGCTTTGTACCAATGAACACTGTGTTGATTTATGGTAAACAATGAATGAAGTATAAACTTAGTTAAGAAATGTACAACAGATTGCATGTCGCCATAATAAAGTAGAAGCCTTCTGATATTTTGCCACGTCACTCTGTGTGTTGTGGCCGTCTCAACAGCGACAGTCGCCCTCACAACGAAGACTTTTTCCTGAGCATTTGCACCAGGGTCTGGCTGCAGCCATGGCCTTTATAAGCAGACCTTCAGCATTCATATGAGCAAAGGTGCCTGCACGGTGCCTAAATCCATCCACAAATCCCTGCAGGGTTCACCTGGTGTAGCAGCTCAGGTGAGCAGGAGGTAACACTGCAGAGTCAGGTCAGTCACACGCTGGCACTGCCCCCCATGCTGTGGGGTAGAGGAGACAAGGGCTGGAGCTCACCCCATGTGCAGGTCCCTGTACAGTGCTTGCCTTGCAGCACGGCTCTACAGACATGGGGACAATTCCTTACATTTGTGTAACCCCGTGAAACACGATGGAGTTTTCATAGGTGTAACTGAGGCACAGTTTGGCCCTCATAATCTTTATTACCGATGATGACGATGATGATGATGATGATGATGTGTGAGAAGGAAATAGCACAAACTTGACCTTCACAGCCCAGGAGGAATTTGCAGAGCTGGCAGACATAAAACCCCTCAGCTTTTCACTTGTGAACTGAGCAAATTTGTTCTGGGAGTCATTAATACATAATGCCATTTTGAAGCCAGTGTTTGGAGTAGAATTGCACATTTGATTATCCAAAGCCTTCTGTCATCCCCACACAATTCTGCAACAGGGCTGGGACTAAACAAAGTCAACTTCAGAAATTACAGGCAGCCCGCTTGAAGTATCTGCTATAAGGTGTTTTCAATTCATAACATGATTCCACTCTCCTAGAATTCATTAGGTAACCTAGATCCTGAGAATCCATTCCTGAGTTCATTCATTCTCAATACTTCCTGGAAGTGCTGCAAGGATTTGACTCTATCTAATGGGACCTGAAAGAGGTCACCTTTGGCCAACAGCTGTCCCTTACATCTCTTCAAAACATTATATGAGTCTATTCCCTTTCCTTGAAATGATGTAATGACAGCCCTAATGACTTTCAAGGAAAAGTGAAAATACCAGACCTGAAGTTAAAACTGAATGAATTCATGATCACTTGCACAAGCCTGCAGTTAACTTATGCTCCAAGTAAGTGCTGGACAGGAATTGGCAAAAGACTGTAATCTCAGCCAGGTGTAACAATTTAGAGACTAGTCGCAAGGCTTTTACTGATGTGCCTAATCTTAGCACATCTTTACTGTTGAAGTTTTTTCCATCCTCTTCTGCCATACCTTCTTTCCAGTTGAAGACCTGATAGCAGATAGGAGAGGACAACAACTCATTCAAATGCATCACTCAAATTGGAATTTCACACGGCATTTGCATTTTTTGCACATGAACTCTACTGAGGCACTGAAGGGCTTTGATGTGCTTGGAGCGCCAGCTCTCCGTTCTTGTGCTTACCCTCCTTCATTACAGCTCTGCAGACACATCCGCTCGGCTCACGGAAAGGAAATCACATGACACTTTAATTTACCAAGGTTATTGTACTCCCTCCATACGCAGCCCAAAATTAAATGGAAGGAAAAAGCCTGGGCTGATACTTTGCTACAGATGAATGGTTAAAATCACAAAATGTTGGGAAATGCAAAAGTAAGGTTCTAACAGCAAACTGTAATTTAGCTACACGTTCTCTGTATTTTGGAGTCTTGACTGAACCCAAATGTAAATTATTAGTACTTTTGGCATTTAAATAATGAAAACAGGAATGGAAGTCTGTCCCTGTGTGGCTGACCTAATATTCTCCTTGGTAGTGCAAAGCCATTGTGGGTGCATGAGTTCTGCCAGTGCCGCCCACAGTTCCCCTCCCTTGCAGCTGGGAAGCAAACACTGCCAGAGCCCCAGTGCCTGTTTACCATGTAGAGCACGGCACCTTATTTTACTCAGTTGTTTTTACATGGAACCTTGCCATGATTACTGTGAGACCTTGCATGGTTACTATGGGTTTGCCTTTTAATTACACTCATTTTTGAAGAGTGTGTCTCTCTTCAAGCCTATGAATAATCCTGAATCGTAACTTTCCTGCAAGTCAGAGATCACATCTACCAGCACCATGCACCTGGATGCTGTCACTTTTTCTAATCGTATGGTTTGATATGGAAGAATGTTTTATAAAGAAACTAATGGCAGTCAGCTCACAGAAAGAAGTTCAAAATTAATATTTCAGCTGGTTTTGCTGTAGCAGTGCTCAGAAAATCACTTACCGTGGGAAAGTGGTGCTTCTTTTTCTCTACTGTTCCCATAAGAAAAAAAAAAAACAAAACAACTGAACAGATAATTCTCCTATTTTAAAACTAATTGCAGTGTCTGAGAATGGAGAGTTTCAGCCCAAAATGGATTTTTCAGAAGTTTGTAAGACTGTGAAATAATGGAGCTATGATGGAAAATGTTTATGAATTTCAACTGAAGTGGCCACTGCTATAATACTTTGTAAGTCATTATACTTCAAAAGATCAAAGAGCAAAACAGAGCTGAAAATATATTACTGTCTTGTAAAATGGGCTTGTAAGTCTTAAACATGAACACTTAATGTTTGTCTCTGGGAAAAGAAAGAAGAAAAAAAGGCAACACAGAAAATATAATTACGATAATAAATGAAAGGCCTCTCTTTTAATCGTTTCTACAACTACCTTAAATATCTGCTGGAAATGATTATATCAGCAGAGGCTGGACTATATTAAAATAATGAAGAGTGAAGTTTTCACTGTGTTCCCATTTAATCATCACCTCACAACTTCACATTTTAATGTCTGACCTTAGGATATCCTCTTCCACTATCACATTAAGAATGTTGAAAGGAAACAGGAAGGGCCACAAGGGCTGTAGTTTCCTCAGAAGAACAGTGGCTATCAGCCTAATGGATTCTGAGTTTCTCAGACAAAGAGCAGTAGCAACTCAGCCCACAGTCAGAGTTATGAAATGTTCACACAATACAAGCCTTTCCTCTAACTTAGAGAGTTGCCTTCAATGAGGGTACTACCTTTTCTTGCATTGTATTTATCAAAGGAAAAAAAATCAGCTGCAAGGTGGGACCCAGTCTAAAAATAATCTGATTAAATGCAAAAGACATCACAACACAATAAGAAAATAGGAAAGAAGACCTGACAGAACATCAGGAATTGTGTTTGGTACATTGTGTCTCCTCTGTAATTCAAATCCTAGAATTAAGTAAATTCCTGAAGTCTTTAGGAAAGTATATGGCAGGTTTCTGGATTTTTGTAGGGAGAAGCTCAACATTGCTAACTCAAGGACAGGTGAAAAGTCAGACACCAGCTGCTCTTCTGTAAAGGAATTTGTAACATTTCAAGAGGGGCAGAGGAAAAAGGATTATAATGAATGGAAACAGAAGATGAGTTATTAATCATAGAATCCTTTCAGAAAGCAGGCTGACATTAAAACTTCATGTTCATGTAGGGACTGGACAGGGAGAGGAGGAGGAGGGCTGTCCATCATTGTACACATCATATAGGGCCAAATGGCTGCAAATTCTTTGATATTGTTTCAAAGCAGTTCCAAATGTGAGAACTGTGTTTGTTTCATGTGATCCTAAATGGATCCCACTTTCTAATATTACCTACAGGAAATCAGTTTAACGTGCTTTTCTCAGTGAGAAATAGACGAGGATCCATCCTGGGAAGAAAGTATTCAAGGAGTAATTTTGCTTTCAACAGCCTCTAAGTTTGACTCCTTATGGAAAGTGCAGGGCAAGTGAACCTGGATGGATGTAAGTTTTGCAAACAGGATGAGCTACAGTGTGAACTACAGATTGCAGTTGTCAAGTCCTGTCATTTTCAAATGGATTTTTCTTTGGTAATATCAGGATGTTTGTACTGCATTCATGGAACTCCCTCTGCTGTATAACTTAACACATGAAATTTCTTTCCTTACTCTTTACCAAAGAGTCTGTGTAGCCCAGTGCATGGAGAGGCTGCTTTCATGACAGTGCTGAAGAGGTTTCTAGTACAAATAGAAAGATTGACCCCTTGTCAGATCATGGTCCCAGTAGGGTTGGGAACTAGGAAAACACATATCTGTATGATGTGTGTCCATTAGTCAAAAGTAGAAAAGGTCACTTCAGGGTTGGCTCTGTGGCCTCACCAGCAAAGATGTCAAGCATCCTTAGTTCCTCTTCTTTAAACAGGACCCTTTTCTGAAAGAGCTAACATAACTCAGCCTTGAAACCAGGAGATTAAGGAACTAACTGGCTTTTTACTCCTCATCTGTTCTTCACAATATTCTGCTCTCTGTCCATCTTATACTCAATTCTCTAAAAACAAAAAACAAAACAAAACAAAACAAAAAAAAAAAAAAAAAGAGAGAGAGAAAATACCATAAAAACCTCAGTCTTGTTAATCCCTAATCATGAATGACAAAAATCATATGGAAAGAAAATGTGTTTTGAGGATGAGGGTTGCACATGGCCTTGCAATAAAAAGCTTTGTTGTGGTAGGGCAAAGATATGGATGGATGGATGGATGGATGGATGGATGGATGGATGGATGGATGGATGGATGGATGGATGGATGGATACCTTGCTTTTTTATTTTTTGATAGGCAGGTGACTCAATATCCAGGTGTCCATTTTATTTTCTTTATTTTTTCCCTTCCCTTCCTTCTTCCCATCCTTCTTTTCCCTCCTGTTTTTTTTTCCCTTTTTTTTTTTCTTTTCTGGGAGTGTGTGATATGGATTTTCTTAGGTGTACATTAGAAGATTAATCAAGCAAGGGATTCCTTTATTTTCCAGACAGCAGTTTTCAGCACTCCAGTCCACACAATTTTCATGCCCAGTATGGCAAAGTGCCTTCAAAAAAGTGTCTGAAAACAAGTACCAGGCAGACGGTCTCCTTTTGACACTGTTTCCTTTGATACTAGCTTTCACTAAGGCATTTTCTTTACATACCATACAGATGGAGGGGAGGAGGGTAAGTAAAGGGTTATTTTAAAAGCATCCACTAATTAAAACTGAGAGTCCATTTTCTTCTGCTTACTCTGGCACTGACTATAAATAAATTAACAGCAGAGCAACTACTGGATTGAGATTTCCCTTCAGTTCACATGCTGACATGAAATATCAGGAAACTGATATTATTTACACACTGTATTGTGTACAAGAGTAACCTTGTTTTCCATCCTTCCATATTACATACTGCACATGTCCATAACAAAGGATGTGTTGCCGGGACTGAAGGGTGTGTGAAGAAATTTGGTTTATTTTTATTTTGCTAATAAGCTTTTGGTACTAAAGCAGCTTTTTATCTCAGCAGTTTTAGCTGACTAAAAGCTAGACTCTTCAGCTCTCTGTTTCACCAAGGGTTCCTCTAAGGAGTGATTAATCTCCTCTACCTTAGTAATATTGCTTTCTGATGGGCCTTCCTTTAGCAGTGCCCTGTCTCTTGCCTTTGATCATAGATGGTCTGAACTTGGGTACCTAGGTTTTTTGACGGCTAAAGTGAAATGAGTCTTAATCCTCTGAGTCGTTCTCAGTTTCAATGCCCAAACCATAAAAACCCCTTCTTATTACATCAATACTTCATTATGTGACAATCACCTTAAAGTCATTGGACTGACCTATGCCAGCTCAAAAACTGATCTTCTCAGAGGACTTAAACGACAACATGAGAACCACAACCTCAAAAGGGATCTGGGTACTTGACTCCCACAGAGGATGACATCTGAGTCCTACCACTCAGGGCAAATTAGAAGTTCTGTTTCCTAAGAGGCAACTGTTCTCAATTTTAAAAAATCAAACCAAGTAGTTTTTATAGTGTCTGAAACATACTACTTCACTCTAAATTTTCTCAAAAGGCCTATCCAATTTTGCTTGAAGTAGTTCAGTTCAACACGGGACACATGCATTCCAAAAAGGTGATGTTTTAACATAGTTCCAAGTATCTGAAAATCAGCTTTAAGGATGAAAGCATACATGTAACTTCATCTGGGGGACCCAGCATGGAGTGTCATAGAAAAAACAAACTGTATGATATTTTATGCTAGACTTTTAATGGCTTTGTATGCATTCCCAGTTGCCTGATATAAATGCAACACAAATACCATACACTTCACATTTAGCTGTTAGAGATAACCATGAAGGGAGAGCTCATTCATAATTTCACTTTATTTTAGTACTTCCTAAGTTTGAAGCCATTCTCAAATCATTAAAAGGAAAACATTCACTTTCAGATTTATGATCCCCATGCCCTTTCTCTCATTCACAGAAGTATTCACATTAAAATCATGTGCACCCTGTCGTTACATGACTGACATTCTTTTAACAGGGTGGTAATATCCTGGTGAGGCCAGCTGCTGAACATAATGGCAAAATTTTCAGACAGAGCACAAGGATAGCTCTGCTAAAGGGAGGTGATGCTGCCAAGAAAGGATGAGTACCCAGAGTCTCAGCAGCAAGTCTTTTAAATCCCATTCTGAACACCAGCCACTGTGTCCCTTGGTGATGACCTTGGCCCTGCCATTTAATTTCTAAAAAGTTGTTGGTTATTTTGACAATTTTCTTTTGGTAACATGGTCTACCAATATAATGACATTAATGAACTTTTCACCACTAATTTTGATTTTCCATGGTTTTCTTTTCACAAACATCAAGTGTTTAGTTCCACTGAGTAAGCCCTAGTCCCTGCCTTGTGCTCCAACAGGCTGCTGCTACAAAAAGATATAACGTATGGTAATGTGCATATATTACATACAGTAATTGCAGCATTAGAGGGACTCCAACAGCTCTCATCACTGACAGGACTGGAGCTGTTTGCAAGGGCAGGAAATCATTGCAAATGTTTCCTACACTAACCAACAAAACTCCATAAAATAATATGGAGTTTTAAATAATAATGCTCCTATAAAATAAATAAATAATGCTCACCCTTTATAAATAATGCTCCTATAAAATAATGCTCACCCTTTGACAGAGGCATTTGGAAGATTGGTTGGTGTCTCTCAGTTCATCATTGCAAATGTAACACACTATGTCAGTGTTATTATTGGGGGCTGACATCTGTGAACTACAGCATGTATTTTGAATTCTATTTTTAAACCAAAGAAAATCAAGTAAGCAAGAACTGACCATGTGTTAAAAACACTTGAAGACCTCTTTCTTGTAACTGTTTATCTAAATTTTTAAAACCCTGTTTACATTGTAGTAACAGCTGTGTTTAAAGGGGACATGACAGAGCAGACTAATCTGTAAAGCTAAACTTGATTTTGAAGTTAAAAAAAAGCTAATGTTTGAAAAAACACTTCAAAAGAAGACAAAAATGATTAAAATAGACATAACCATTTGTTTAAACCATGACTTTCTCAAGAAAAAGCAGGCTAATGTAAACTGGCCTATGCATAGTCCAAGCAGCTGTTTTGTGTAGCCATTACACAAAACCTCCGCTGTTGGAGGGAGGGGATAAAATTAAGACAAAACAGGTCATTCTCCAATGAAGGATCCAAACGAAAGGCTGGATTACAAGACAAATGCGCACACAGTGGTGAGACTTGCCCCAACCTGTCAGAAGAAAGCAAGCCAACTTCTTCTTGACCTATTTCCTTCAACTGTGTTTTAGCCATGTGTATCATGTTTAATGTGTTTGGGTTTGTCCACACCTTCAGCAAAACCAGAGCAAACACTGGCTGAGTTTAAATCAAATTGCTCAATTTCCTACTGTAGGCAAAGATTTCTTAGGGGTTTTATAGAATTTCTTTATGGGATGCTAAAATGCTACTGAGGTAAATGAGATCTATATATGTCATGGGTTCTACTAGGGAGAAATTTTCTGTCTAGTCTGGGCAGTGGGGAATATTTTAATCACCCGTATTGTAATCATGCTATTTCTAAGAAAAAAGCAGTTTTTAAAGAGGAAGATGTCAAATGCCCAAGCACTACTCATACACCATTAAATCTATCTTTAAAAACTCATTTGATTTTCATAAAGTGTTTTCTGTTCACTTGATTCATCCGAGGTTTTGTAAGCTTTATTATCTTCATGGAACACAGATGAACTGAGTGAGTCAGTGTGGTAATGTGGTAGTGAGATGACTCAAAGGGGTCCTAAGTCAATTTTGAGTCCTCTGAAAATCAGAAGCTGGAAACAGAGAACAAAGTGCACAAAAAATCAGTGAAGGGATAGAGAGAAGAAAAAAGAGGGTTCGTGTTAACCTGCTCCACTGAGGAGAGCAGATTAATTTGCTTATGGATCCAAACGCAGACAATAACTGCAATAATCCAGCCTGGACAGGATGGACACAAACATTCAAGTGCTTAGTCTCATTCTGCTCACCAAGTTTTGGTCTTGTTCATGGGTTTTTGTCAGGTCCCATTTAAGGGGAACTGATGTCTCCCAAATGAGGCTCCCCTGTCATGAATCTGGAACAGCATTTAGCCCAGATAGCAGTATTGTATGCAGACTTCTCACCTTCACATTTATCAAAGCCAGGAGACAGGGGAGTGCAAACATAGTGCAGGTAATTGTGTTCAAGGTGCTTGTGGCAGGACACATGATGACATCCTTCACAGCCTCAGTGGCTGATGGTTGATGATCAGTTCTTGCCACTGCAGAACCCTCAGTAGACTCTCTAGGCTGTGCTGACCAGCGACCATAGATGCCTAAGATGCAATTGCATTGCCAGTTTGACCTCCAACCCTGGCAGCCTTCCTTAGCAGGAACTAGGTTATTTTCTTGCTAGAGACGTTTAAAATGGTTTTGAGAATTCAAACCCAAATGCAATGGGAATGAGAAGGAAGTTCAGTTCTCATCCGCTTCAGTTTCCAAATATGCTCATTTCTTGAGTTTTAATCTTAGTAACAAAGGAATCAACACTGAGATGTCAGTGCTTGCTTTACAATTCTTTCATTGCAGCTCTCTGCTCATGTTTCCAGCATGTTTAATGATTCCTAGACCTCCTCTATCATGGCACTTCAGCTACACTGCGGGGCACTACTTTTCATCATGAACAGAATTTGCTGAATGGAAACACGGTTCCTCTGGAAATACAGGAGTTAAATACTCCAGCAGGCCCAAAGGCATGCAAAAGGTATGATCTAGTAGTGTCCTCTAACCACTTGGATGCAAAACCAAGCCTGGCTGGCTGCTCCACTTTCCCCTCTTTGGTGGCACATGATGATTAAAAGACACATTTTAGATTTTCACTTACGAAAACTATGGCAAACAATGGCATTGTAATGTATTGGAAAATGGCAGCTGAAAGAGATTTGCTTTATCTAAGCAGTGCAGAGGAGCACAGTGTAAGCACAAAGCTTATCTCTGCAGGCAGGTACTATTTTCTCATGACATCTTTCCACAATATTTAGCAGAATGAGCTCCACTCCTCTGAGTATCTAGGAAATCCCACGGTGTAAATAATGCTAACAGGCTATGGGCACACGGAAATGAGAAACATTTTCCCCATCCACAGAGTCTGCTGCAGCTCAGTATAATCTGCTTCTCAGGGAGACTGTGGCTATTTTTAAGGCAAAATGATGTTTTTCTTGGTCTTGTGCTTCAGCTAAAGACAGTGTAATGGAAAGGTGATAGATTATATACTCAGTTACTGGACACCCACTGCAAAGCTCACAGCAAGTTCAATATTTGTATAGAATACCAAGGGAAATATTTTCTAATATTTGTTTTTATTTACTGTTGTATTTATTTGCTGCTGGGTTAAGAAAAGAATTTTATTGTATTATTAACTAGTCCTCTGGATTCTCATTTTCTTTCTCAGAGAATGAAAATGACACATTTAATTTTAAAGTTTTAAAGTTTATTTTAAACTTAAAATAATTTATAAAGATGAACCTGCAGTTTGAGAATATCCATATGAATTTATCATGTCAGTGCATGATGATGAATTTTAGCACTTGAGTGGGCAAGTGCTAAAAAAATACTATAGATAGATAGATAGATAGACACATAACCAAACAGAAAACTGAATATAACTCACTAATTTCAGTATACTAAAGACAGTTTCATCTATAGAGACAAATTCTCCTTCCAGCTGCACTAATACATTGATATTTATGTCACTGGCTAACTGAGTTTATATATATAAATATAGAAATAAAATGTAAAATATTTTTCTTTGGGTTAAGTGTATGAATACCTGACTTGCATTATTTCATTTTTTACATGAATTTTTAAGACTAAAAGGAGTCTTCTCAGCAGAAGAAGTGATCTCATTTCACTTTAAAAGTGACCCCAAATAGGAAATGGAGTAATTGTGGCCTGATACTTAATGCAGTGTGTCTCATTTTCCAGGTGCATACATCTGGTCTTTAATGGCCATTTTATCAGGACTGCATCATTTCATCTCAGTCCTTTCACCACAAATGTTTGATTGTAATAAGATCTGACTGTGGGATGTGTCATCTGTAGTACTGAATATATAGAACGGCTTGGGTTTACTATTTCGATCTCTTTCCATGTGCTGTTAGGGGTGACAATTTTTTCATGGCAAAACATTGCTGACAAGATATTGTGCAATGAGATTTTCATTACCAAATATCCTGTGAGTAGTGCAGTGGTTAGAGTAGGAAACAGAGAGTCAGGATAGCCTGGCTCTGTTCCCACTTCACATACTGACTCACTTCATGACCCTGGGGCAAATCGCTTAGGCTGGAATTTACAAGGAGGCTGAGATGCACTGCTCCCAGGGAAAGCCAAGCAGAGCTGGGTGCCTGGCTCCTTTGTCGTTTAGAAGACCTCATGTCTCAGCTGTTTGGCATCTCAGTTTGCCCACATTAATACAGGGACAAGGTTTATAGAAAGGGTCCTCTGGAGGAAATTGTTCATTAAGGAAATCATAATCATGGCATAAATATGTAGTCTTTACCAACACATCCTTTTTGGTAGGTAAAAGCAGATAAACAAGTAATTTCCTTTGGTCCTTGAGAAGAGCAATGTAGTTTTTTTCTCTTCTATTTAAGACAATGAGTTTAAAAGACTTTAAACCCCATGTTTCCAAATGTATTTTGCCTACAAACCAGCAGCTACAGGGCCTTCATAATAGCAGAGTAGCATCTCTTGGTCCTCTGGCAGCTTGTCCATGAAGGCTCAAGGAGGCATGACTTCTCTACTCTGTCACTAGACTCAGTCTGGGATCCAAAACTGTTCTTCCCCACCTTATCAAAACATGACCAAAAACTTACCCTGGCCCTCACATCCTCCATTCTTCTCCCTAGAACCCATGGGAACACCTGGCGGTACACTTGCTGTTCGCCCCATCAGATATTTTAGTCTGCATCTTTCCATCACCTCCCACTTTGCACTCCTCTTATTGCCCTGCCCTGCTTTTATGTCCTTTGAGGAGATTCAGGTGCTGACATTGGCGAGGCTTTTACAGCAGCCACTAAGGCAATAAGGCATTGCTGATCTGCTTTTGGACGCACAACAATCAGAGTGTGAATGCACTCATGTCAGACTGCCCATTACAAAAATTGTATCAACATACACTGCAGGAAGGTGCCTGCAAACACGGCTTCAAAGCAACTTGCATATCACCAGGGAACCATCATGTGAGGAGGCCTCTGGTAAGCCACTGAGTTTGAGTGGGCACACCTCTATGTAAATTTTTTTCCCTCCTAGGAAGCAAACAAAATGTAATAAATGATATGGGACAGTTTTACACACAGGGTGAATTTCAATCAATGTTTTTATTTGGAAACAGCAAAAAAGAAAAGGAATCTCTTCAAAGCAATGTAAAACAATGTGATTTAAAATTTCCATTCAAAGAGAAGTCCAGGGTTTGAGATAGTCTCATATTTTTATATTGGGAATATTTCTAAATTTCTGTTGAAAAATGTGAAAATGCTCTTAAGAACAGCTATTTTCTAATTGGAAACTGTGATTGTAATGAAACCTTTACATAGTTGATCAGCTTCAATTGAAAATGTATGATGGATTTGATTTGGCACTGAGCTTGTTTAACTTCAGGATATCTTTTCTGAAAAAGAACAAAACTTATCAAGACACAAGTATTCTGTGAAGGCAATGAGTTACTCCAGTTTACACCAACAAAGGGGTAAACAAGCAAGCTGTGAGCTTGCCTACCTATGGCATCTGGTGCACATTTAGGTATGGAAGATGTCTCCTCTAGTCTCAAGCTGTGATTCTAGAGTCAGATCAATTTTAAGTCTTCTGTCATAGCTGTCAGCCCTGTGCTGATGTATGGGAACCATGGTGGGTCTAAGAGGGCACTGAACACCACATTTGTGGCCACAGCCACTGGGTCCCCTGTCCTAAAGCCTTGCCTGGCTTCAGAGCAAGGTAAAAACGTGTTGAGTCCTGCTCACCAGTGGCTGGGAGATTGAGTGCTTGTGCATACATGGCATTGTTCAGCCTTGGGAGAGATGCAAAGACAAAGGAAAGGAAAACATTAAGGTGAACAGCAAAGAAAAAAATGGAAACAAGGAAGTTTGGCTTAGCACTGAAAGCCCTTCACATGAAGCCAGCCAGGAGTGCAGAAGGGGAGAGATAATGAGGTGCAGGGGGTGGAATCTGGCACTGAAATAACTTTTAGCTCACATAGAGTGCATTTCCTTTTATCACTAGTAGCCTGGGTCATGAAGACACAGAGGAAACTATCCCATTCCAAATGTTTGATACTGAATGTATTTGGCTGCCTGTTACTTCCACATGTGAGCGAATCCAGTTTGTGTATTTGTCCAATAACACGACTTGGCCCTGCTCTTTGCTCTCACACAGAAACCCAGAGCACAGCCCAAGCACACCTTTCTGTCGCCCCAGCTGCTGACCTGTGCATTGCTCAACAGACTTCTGGCACACGCTGGAGCAGCTCAGAGGCTGCTGTCATTTGTGCCAACACTTGGTCTTTCCAAGGGCTGCTACGGCACCGGGATCGTGGAGATACCAAACTCCTTTCAGACTCACCCTCATCATGACATTTGCACTGAGATGGCAGCAAGAAACATTACTCTGCCTCCTGACACCATTTGGGGAACTCCTCCACTCAATCTCCCGCTGCCAGCTTGGTCTGTTTTAGTGCAAGCTTAGAGAAACAGAGCCATACAAATTTGCCTTACATCAAAGATGATCTGGCCTCATCTCAAAGGTTATTTTTATAGTCTTTGCTTTCGCTGGTTACCCTGCCCATCAGCATTACTTGGCTCATGAACTCGTGACCAAAGAGAAGCTTAAGCTCACTCTCACCCCCCTCGTTCACGTGCTGCCTGTATCACACCCTGTCCGACAGCACACTCCTTTGGCTTTGAAGAAGACTCAGATCAAGTAGTATGAGGGAGGCAACTGAGACGATAAATTATTAGCACTGCAGCTGTGAGGCAAAGAAGCTGAGAAAACAGTTGTGAGTACAAAGAAAGAAGGGGGTGACTGTGTGTATTCTGCAGATAAGATTAATCCAGAATGTTACAAATTCTACAAATCTCTTGATACAGTGAACTCATCTCCTCTGGCAAAGATTTGATGGAAAGGGAAGCATTCTTTCTATGGGAACATACATGCATACACACCTATATACATACATGCATATATAATTTTATTTTATATACATATATATATATAACTTTGCTGCTACTATATTTGCTTCTTGCAAATCACAGTGGGCTTCTCCAGAAATCATTTTTGGTGTCTAAAAGTAAAAAAAAGAATTTTAAAATTAGAAAGAGTTGTCATGAATTATGTCTTTGGAGAACAGCATTAAAACAGCATTTTTTCTGACATGGATAACAAGCAGCAAATTACGAAATAGGGAAACCGTATTACATTCAAGCAAAACTTCTGTGTGCATGGGGAAATTGTGAGACTGTTGAAAGCTTCACAAATGCTTTTCCCCAAAAATTTTATTTTGTATTTTGTAGGCTCCTGCGTTTGTGCATTTGTTCAAACCTGTTGTGTTTATTACAGCAAAGAGATGGGTTTGGCTGCTTTTTAATACTGGTAATGTAGTTACAAGTAGCTCAGCAGAGCTGGTTCTTGCCATACACCCTTTTTTGCGTGTTAGAGTGCATTTATTCTGTTTCTTTTTACGCAGAGACAATCCTTATGTTGCCCAGAGCAGCTGTGGATGTCCTGTCTCTGAAGGTGTTCAAAGCCGGGCTGGATGGAGCTCTGAGCAACCTGGTCCAGTGGAGGGTGTCCCTGCCTATGGCAGCGGGATTGCAACTAGATGACCTTTAAGACTCCTACCAACCCAAAGCGCCCCCCGACTCCGAGATTCTGTGTCACACCCACGCCCTGCCTGTGCCCACACAAACACGCGGAGTGTGGGCACGTACATCCCGGAGCAGCCGCTTCCTCCCAAGCCTTTCCCGCCTGGGCCGCGGCGGGCGGGCCCCGCAGGCTCCGGCCTGTGGAGGCGGGTGGGTTCTCCAGGCCGCCCGGGCCCGCCTGTGGGGCAGCGGTGGCCGCCAGGGGGCGCGGGGCCGGCCCTGCCGCCGCGCCAGGCGGGGCCCTCAGCGCCGCCGCCCCCGGCCCTGCCGCCTGCGCCGCGCCCGCAGCCGCACCTTGTTCCCCGCGTGAGCCCGGCTGCCGCTCCGGGAGCTCGGCATCCCGCCCCGGGGCTCGGTGTGCGGCCCTGGGGAGGCTCCCGAGACATAACCGAGAGCCCGAGGAGGCGCCGCTGGCCTCCCGCCCGCGGCATGGCCCGCGGGTCCGAGCCGAGCTCCCCGCAGCCCATCCCCAGCCCCGGCGGAGAGTGCTGGTCACCAGTCGGTCAGATTGACAGACTGTGTTTCTCACAGCTAAAATAAATCACCACCTGCCCCTCCCCAAGAAAAGTAATTTTATTGAGTCCTGTTCCACATCAGTATGAAGACACTGGCAGCACTGTACAAAGAAGTTGCCATATACCAGCCCGTCAAGCAGTCTAAAGTACTACAGTAGAAGTTTTCCAGCCTTGCCCAGTCAGTGGCCACAGAGCTGTTTGGAAAGCAATCATTAGCAGCGGCAGCACTGTAATCCTGCCTCCCTACTCTTCTCCTCGGAGCTCCGGAGCTCCGTTGGGGGATATGTACGTGTTAGTGGCCTTGTGACACGCACTGCTAGGAGGTTAAGTGAGGGATTAGCATGTGGTTATGCTATGCGACCAGAGAACCCATGACACAAGACAGAGAATAGGGTTTTATGGCTTCAAAGTCTTACAGTTATGGCACGATCACAGAAAATTTCTACAGCTCTTAAGAAATCACACTCAGTCGATTAATCAGTATGACGTTTATAAGTAAAGGGAATAATATTAATATGTAATTTACATAATAAAACTCTTCTATGTATGTCTTTTTTCATGGGAACCTTAGAACTTTGTCAGATTGGAACCGAAGAATTACAACAACAAAGACCTAGGCCTTCCTTATTGATACCTAGGGGATAAATCTGCAAGACTCATCTTCCAAACAGATCTATGTAGAGACAAAATGTATGAGTTTGGAAGATGCAGGTAACAGTGTCTTATGGGTTTGGGGTTTTTTTTTCTGCAGGATAAACACGGATGTGTTTGAAAGTGTGTGTGTGTGAGCCAGTAACACTGAAATGGTATCTGAAGTTTCTAATGAGGACAAATTTAACAAATGGGCTTTTCATTTTGCTATGATTGTCACATGGCCTCTGATCTTTCTTATCTTAGGCAGAAGAAATTAATTTGCCTGGGCCATGTCTAGTTCCCACAAAAATTAGTCCTTTCATGTATATCTCCTGGCTTCTGCTCACACATTTTGGAATTACTTCTTCCCCTCAGAAATGCTGAGAATCATATGAGTGTATTAAAAGGTTGGAGGTACCCTTCATTTGGAAAAATACTGAACTGTACAATAGTTTGGGTTGCAAAGGACCTTCAAAGACGTTTAATCCAACCCTCTGGAATGAGCAGGGACAGCTTCAACTAGATCAGATTGCTTAGAGCCCCATCCAGCCTGACCTTGAATATTTCCAGGGATGGGGCATCTACTATCTCTCAGGACAAACTATGACAGTTTTTCACCACCCACACTGTAGAAAATGTCCTTCTTATATCTTGTCTGAATCTACTCTCTTTTAGTTTAAAACAACCACCCTTTGTCCTATCAAGGCATCAGGCCTTCCTTAAAAATTTTTTCCCCATCTGTCTTATAAGCTCCCTTTAGATAAAAAAGCTGGAAGGCTGCTCTAAGGTCTCCCTGGAGCCTTTGCTTCCTCAGTCTGAGCAATCCCAACTCTCTCAGCCTGTGTTCATAGTAGAAGTGTTCCATCCCTCTGATCATTTTTGGGGACCTATGTGTAGTTTTGATTTTGGTACCTTTTTTTTTTTTTTTTTTTTTAATGATACATAGCTCTGTATCACAACAGTATCTACTGTAATTCAAAAACCTTAACCTGCAGCAGACTCACTTCATCCAATATGAAGTAAAGATAACAGAGACCTCCCTGTTTCCTACTGCTTGGCTGCAAATATTGTATCCATTATTTCTCTACCCTCTCTAGACTGTATGTCTAGACGTACACAGCAGAAAATCCCTTTTTGAGTGTATTGGACAGAATTTGGTGTGGCTTCTGCAAAATGAAATTTGGCCAAAATTGTTCAGTGTAATCAATATCTTGACACTTCACTGGGATTGTCACAAAGCCTCTGATTTCATCACCCCACAATGAATGTGGTTGCAGCAAGTTTTCTTAATACCCAATAAAATTCTTTTACAGACATGAAAAAGCTCTCTTCCCTCTGGCCAATACCAGGAATTTGTGGGTAGAGCTTTGCAGACTTGTAATATAAAAATGAAGCTTATAGACAAAACAACAAGATATGTTTAAAACTTCTAATAGCATGGTCAAAAACCACATAGCTCCACTAAAAGGCAATTGTGGAATTTAAACAGCAAAGTACTTCTGCAAGCAAGGTGCTTGATTAAACGTGGAGTCATAAGGAGATACCTTATTTTATATAATTACTTGTAGCACACCTGAAAACTTTTAGCACACTCTCACATTTTTAAATAGTTGCATTTCTCCAAACAGCAGCATAGATTAGCAAACAGATCAGTGTATTTACCCAGCTTTACATCAAAATGTTCTCTGAAGTCAGTGGACTTGCTTTTCATGCCATCCTGTTTTTCATGAAATTATAGGTATGTGATCCAGAGCAGCATAGTTTTACCTGAATGGAAACATCAGTACATGGACTTTTTTAAAAGCATTAACTGTGTTTTTCATGTTTGCCCTCTTGTTTTTCTTTCTTTCTTTGTCAGCATCTTTTCTTGCATCCTTCCTTGGTAAAGCAGTTGCTAAAATGCTAAATGACCCTAATAAAACTGAACCCAGGTTCACAACTTTCCTAGCAGACTAATTCCAGTTAGTGACTTTTATGATAATTTGTAAGGAGCTGTAGCATAACAGATAGAAACCTTCCCCCATGCACATATACACACCAGTCTGCCTATGAACATGGGAGCAAAGCTGCCTGCTCTGCCTGCTTCTTACCAGAGAACCCAGATCTCTGTCCTTCCAATGCCCTGCTCAGTTGTTGTGATTTTAAGCCCAACTGAAGAGGAAACAAGCATAGCTGCTCGCTCAACCTCCCTCTATTCCCCCCTCCACTCTGGTGGATTGGGGAGGAGAATCAAATTGGTAAAATGCATTTTACAATTATACAATTATTCCCTTTGCCTTAGAGGAAGTGGACTGGCAGCCACAGGTAACCAGGCAAAATCCATGAAAATGTGTACACTAGAAGTCAAAAAAATTATCTTCAAGAAAATGTTATGTATTTTCCTTATGATGACTTCTGCAAAGCAGAAAAAGGGTTCACCAGCTGAGTCTCTGTTGACGCTTTGCTGTTATGGCTCTGCTGGGAAGTCTCTATAGCCAGCTCTAGTCGTAGTTTAACACTCCACTAATTTAAAGGGTTTCCCAGCCATTCATCCTCCTGATGCTCTGGAGACACATGGAGTTCAGCAGCATTACTCATGCAGTGCAATCTGAGACACAGAGGAGAAGGAGGATAAGCTGACCAAGACCCACAGACAGCCCATGGCAAAGCCCAAAGTAGATCTGCTCCCAGTTTCTGCTTGCTCTTTCAGACCTTTCTTTTCTTTGGCGCACCCACAAACTCATCCTGTGGTTTGTGAACTTCAACAAGCCTTTCAATAAAGCTTGTCTGGGTTTTGGATTGGTAAAGAAATTTGAAACCAAGGTAAGGCTTTGTATTCGTGTGTGCTGTGAAAATTTCACATGGCTGTTTTTCACCCAACTTGTTCAGCCATAATAGCACAGTACAGTGGGCCAGAAAACTACACATCTTACTGAACAGCCCGGTTTATATGAAGAAGGTGGTGAAAGTGGTGGGTATGGAATATGGGTTTTCAAGGGTTTATGGAAGTTACCGCTTCCTTTGGGAATACACATTCCTTACAAAATCTATTCCTCTTCCCAACCATACATGCCCTTTGTTTTTACTGCAGTGGTCCTGTGTACCCAATAACTTGGCACTGTGTATTTGTTAACAGACTCTTCATGCACAGTTTGAATTACTCATAAAATCCTGCTTTCTGCATTCTATATGGAGAAATACGGAGTAACTAGGTTAACTGAATCCAAAGGAAGGCAATTTTAAGTCTTTCATAAAATTTTAAACACAAAAGGATAAAGGGCTCAAACAATAGTGGTTTTAATTTGTCTCTGCTACTGCAGTCTTGAAACCAGTTTGCAAGTCAGTTGTGAAAGTGCCTGAGACATGTTTGCTACTTACATGGAGACAACTATCCTGTTAATTTTCATCCCAAATGTCAAGATATATTGCAAAAAGTGCACAGGCTGTGCAAACTCTTGTTCAGCACAGTGGTCCTTATTTATTCCCTTGGGGCTTTTTATTGCTACCACTAAAGTCTATGGATTATTTGATTAGTGGGAGCAGAGTTAAGACTCATACATGAGACCAGGACATATGCTGCTGTTCTGGAGGAACCACAGATTGATATTTCACTTGTGTTATGTTTTAAGAAACAAAACCCGGTGTCAAACGGCCATTTAAAATTTAACTGTGACTACCCAAGCTGTGCTAAAATGGAAGGTAAGTCATCTGCCTCATAGAGTTGCTGCAGTTTTCATTTTCTCAGTGCAGGCAGACATCCACTTTCAGATTTAATTGTGCTGACCAAAGAATCCACCATCTCTCCCTGCTTCACATTTCCCCCATCTGTTTAGCACTCCACAGTTCTACCAGTAGAAGGACTTGCAGGAGAGTTTAGCTAACCCACTGCAGACAACAGTTGCTGGGAGGGCCCAATCCATTTCCAGCAGCCATTGAAGGAGACTCTTTGAATCTCACTGTTTTCTCCTTTGCCTGGCTACCTTGGTTAGTCTTATAAAAAACAGAAGCAGACACCCCACTTCACCCTATAGAGCATTGCTTATCTTATTCACGGCTGCAGCAATGTTATAAATAGGTAGGCAGGTGGGTGGGCAGGTAAGAAGATAAATAACTAGACAGATAGATGGATACATACTTTGTTGTTGTTGTTGTTGCTCTTTAAAGATACAGACAAAACAAAAGCTACTGCACACTTACATAAGCAATCACATTTCCTCACACTGTCGACTTCTCTTGATCTGCATCTAAACATCCCAGAAGAGGCTGGGACACACAGACTTTTCTGTCCAAGGAAGCTTGTCCATTTTCTCTATCTCTGTCTTTCAAGTCACTGAGTGATTCATTTTCCATTGTTTCTCCAGAATACAGCAAAGGCAATAGGAAGAAATGTCTTACTGTTACAGGGAGTCAAAATAATCACTGGAGATGTGTTTATGTGTGTTGTGATGATTCTGGCATGAAACTCATTGATTTGACCACCCCTTTTGTCCTGTTTTCATTCTTCTTGATGTCTGTAATGCAAGGTTAGCACATTCTATTTTACATTTCTTGCTCCCTTGTTTTATCTCCTTCCTTGTATGAACACAGTAGCTATGAAAAAACATTTACCACCCATACCATGTTTGCTGATAATTTTAATCCTTTTCGCTCTTTCTTTGACAGACACTTTTGATGGGCATCTTCCAGGTAGCTCTGACTAAACTGAATGTTCTGCTGAATAAAATGAAAACCACAGTCAACAATGGAGGGAGATTCCATCAGCCCAGCAGGTCAGATAATTTTTTTTTGAGTCTTACCAACTTTCTGCCTCCAGAGCCATATTTTTATTTTCTCAGGACATCTGTTACGCTAGTTACAGATATCAGTTTAACTCTGAATATTCTGTCAGTGCACAATTCCCACTCTTGATACTGAAAAAAAATCTGAAAAAAACATTTTCTGTAAAAGGATAAATTAATGGTAAGTTATTACAAGGCTTGTTCAGAAATGGTAGCATTTACCACAATAAAATCTAATTTGGTTTCTTTTCTTCTTACAAAAAAAAAAAGGTCACACATAAATTGACCTACTACACACATAGACTATGTCTCCAATTTTGTTTGAATTATGATTTGAACGTGATTTTTGTGACTCATAATACCAGAGCTGATTGCGATGGACAAGGACATAGAGGGTTGTCTAAATCATTGTAAGTGTGCTGAAAGTTTCTTTTGTCTAACACACCAGCTAACTTTTTGATTAGATAAAGACCTAAAAAAACTCCTATGGCAGAGAAGATGGCAATCAAATGTGGAAATCTTCATTGTATAGAGCACCCTGGGGTTTGTTAAATATCTGCAGATCTGCTTGTTGTAAGTGACAATGTTTATTCTTGCAAGCAAATTCCAAGATAGCCTGGCTTCTTTGGGTTTTAATCTCAGCCTTTTTTTTGTTTCTCTGATTAGTTGGAAACTGTAGCAGGTCACCCTGGCTCTTTGAAGAATGAAGGGTCTCATTCCAGGGTGAGGCCCAACGAATTTGTGAATGAATGAAAAGTTAATTGAGGAAAAGGGTAGAGCATACTTCAGTCATAGTTAATTTAAGCAAAGCTGATAAGTTAGTAAATAGAAACACCAGTGTATTCTTTCAAGTAGAATTTTTGCTCTTACTGATATCTTAGGTGCTGTTTCTCTGGCCCTTTTAAAGATTGGTGCTTGTCATAGACACTTTATTATCTAATCTTCTGCCCAAGGAGAGATTCTGTAGTGTTGAGTAATTACAAATAGATTGAATTCTGTTGTAAAGAGTATTTGCAAAAATAAAAGGAAAGCTCATGCACTACAAATGCGATATTTTTTTTACTTTATCTTTTTAAGAGGATTTGTTTTAACTAGCAAATAGTGGGGGAAAAAAACATTAACGACATACATCATGAATTTTAGGAAGGTGAATGAAACTTGAATCCTTCTCAGTTTTTGTTGTACTATTTTGTAAAATGTCTTTTGTAATCACTTCAGAATTGTGGTAAAATACAAAAATGTAATATGTCTTAAAATACAAAAAGTAGCTATTTAAAAGCTATTTAACTTAAAACTGTCATATTAAAACAAAAAAAATGCAGAAAGTTTATATGACAGCAAATGAAAGGCACTCTTTCTTCATGAGTAGAGAAGTTGAAGAAAAAGCTGTGTTTTGCTGGAGGAAGTCTGCTTAAGGAAAGGTATAACCTTTCCTTATATACCTTAAAGAAAAGGTGCAACTGTGAACCATGACATGAAAAAAGTACAGTGATGGTAAAAGCAAGGGCCATAGGCAGCAGCTTTTGAAATAGCTATGGCAACATTATTTTAGGAGTCAGTGAAGCTACAGCAAACAGCTGGAGATGGAATCAGACATTTCTTCAATTATAAATATGCTTTGGACTTACTGCCCACCCATCTCAGAGCACCTTAACATTGCTAATGAATTTAGTCTCCTACAGTCCTCAGAGGCTGAGTGCTTTTCTCACTGGGTAGTTTGGCAAAATGGAGCAGGAAAAGGTAAAATGATTTGCCATATATCATGCAAGAAGATTACAAAAGTGTTAAAAATTAAAAGATGCTCCTAAAGACAGAAGATTGAGAATGTTGTCCTGGGAAATCTGAGTGGCAAATATGCTGCAGTGCAGCCATGAGTGCCAGAAGCTGGGGACTGGATGGCATTTCATAAGCTACACCCATCTTACAGACTAAGGTGATGTGAGCGATCTCCATTGCTTCACATGTGTTCATGTGCACTAGCTAATCTGCAACAAAATTTTATTTGGGGCTCCACTCTAGTAAAAACATTACAGTCACCAATGCTTTTACTAAAAGAGGAGACATTCGAGCCATTAAAAATCCATAACACATGACAATGTCAAAGATTAAAGGTACAAGCCCACTGCTTAACTGTAGACAATAGCTACATGACAAGCAACCTAATTGAATTAACGTATATTCATACAATAGCCCTTACAAGGTGATCTAAAGATGCTTACAGTGGTGGAACTGTTTTCTGGGACAAGGAAACAGGCCTGATGTCCCAAGCCTAGTTAGGCAGCAGTTCAGGACATGCAAAGCTCAGGAGGAGGAGGAGGAGGAGGGAAGAACTAGTGCCTTTGTCTCTGCTGAACTCCATCCTACATCTAAGGTACTGAGTCTCCAACTGAACATTATTACCACAAAGATAAATTACTGAAAGTCTTCAAGATACCCTATTTGCCAAGTTAACCAGTTTGATTTTGTGCTTAAAGAATGCTGGGCACAGAAGACACTGTGTGCCATCAAGGAGGTTACAATCCAGCTATTTGCTGTCGTGTAGCTCAGCTGAAGCAGGTATTTGTCTTACAAAAATAGAAACAAGAGTTGCACTCTTTCTGCTAAAACCAAGACATCATTATCAGCAAAATAAACAACAACTGATTAAATAAGTAGTTAAAGTTTTAGTTAGAGAGGCAACTTCTAGCAGCCTTAGTTCTTGTTCAGTTTCAGTAATCATGGTCAGTCTCATGCAAAGCCACAGCTAACTAGTGGTGATTTTAATCAGTTTCACCATGGATACAAAGTACAAAGGTTTGTTTAAAAGTATGCTGGTTAAAACAGGAGTGAGGCAACTTCAAAAGCCTTTTCAAAACTGCATACAGGGTCCAGAAGGGATAAAAAAAAAAAAAAAAAAAAAAAAAGGCACCCAAGAGTTGCACGTTGTAGTGTTTCTTTTTAAGCCCCTGACTCTTGAGTGCAATCCAAGTCACTTCTCAACTATGCTTGCTGCTGCTTCTGCTTCGAGGAAGCAATTGCTTCCCTGGGGACCCCACACAGCCTGTCAGCCCAGTGGGGAGCTGCCAGAGGTCAGCAGAGCATCCTGTAACCCTGGGGAGGCTGCTGTGCCCTCGCGCTGACTCCAGAAACAAACGGAGCTCTTCCCTTCACCTGGACACTGGTCACTAAGCCAGGGCACCAGTATGTTATGGTTAACACAGTAGAGGTTAGATCATTTACCTAAGGCTGGGACACTTAGGTTTAATCCCTTCCTTACTACGACAGGATTTATGACCATCTCCTGCCATCCAACTTCCAGCCTAGCCAGGATCAGGAGCCACCGGGGAAAGACTTTGGCTTCCTCGCTGTGGGGTGGGCAGAGCCCTGGTTACTAAATGGGACCAGCTGTAGCAGTAATGAGCCCATGAGCCTTTTATACCTGTTACACCTACCCCTTCCTCTGCTGTTTTGGTTTTGGAGACCAGGTCAGTAGGCATGTGGTACATGTGTACCAGCTGGGCAGAGCCCTCCTGAAAAGCAGCTGATCAAATTTACCTTTTCACTGTGTGGCTGGGACCCTGTATGCCTCCATAGAGGTCAGCGTGGAGGGACAGCCCCACGTATGGGACCCGGCTCAGGCTGAGCAGCCTGCAGCAGTGGCCCAGCTGCCTCCCCTTCCCCTGCCCCCTCTTTGGCCCCCAATAACTCAAAATTAGAAACTCAGGAAACGCAGATTCTGGGAATGGAAAAAAGGCACATGGAGGGAAGATGCTTTGCTGTGTCTGACACTGCCTTTTGCTTGCCTTTGGAAAAGACAGAATCTTTGGAGCTTTTTTTAATCTCTCATTTTTTTTTTCCTTTTAAAGGTTTAATCCATATTTCCATAGCTTCTCTGCTATCCACTGCACTGGTATGCCTTTACATCTGGAGAAGGTGTATTTTATTTATTATATCTTAAGATACTCAACTTTTAATTTACAAGAACTCATTTCCCTCCAGTTTTGTTTCCCTTCTAAACTGCCTTCCTCCACCCCACCCCCCAGTGCCACATTCTCTCCTGTGACGAATACTCACTGTGGCAAGAAGTGATGCTTCTCCTGGGTCAAAACCAGCTTCCTTCCCCTTTCCCCTTTGCTCCCCTCCTCTCCTCACAGGGCTAAGGCAAGCAGGATCAGAAAGCAAGGCAGTGGGGGCAAGGGATGTGCAAGGAAAGGACAGCTCACACCCTGGTGCATAATTCAGAGACCCCACAATGCATCCAGCTCAATATAAACTTTGACCTTTTCCCTTTCTCTGCTGTGCTACTCAACAGGCACTCACCAAACCCAAGCGGGTGAAATAACAGCTTTTTGTGTGTTGTTTTGTTTTGGTTTTTGTTTTGTTTTTACTAATGATTAAGCTATGCCAGAGGAAAAGTCAATCTTTTAGATCTTTCATAAAGCCAGCAAATACTACCATGTTACCAGTTTATCTGTGTAAAAAAATATTTAGAGGGTTCTATTCAAAACTAAATAAAAATAAATAAAAATAAAATAAAAATCAGTGACCAAGTCTCTTTCCACCCTCAAAAATAATAAACCATGCCTTCCATTAACTCTTCTTTACACGTTTTCTTTTTCTTAGGAATAGAAATCTGTAATTGTTCTGGTGGAATATACTTTTAACAATAGCTACCACTTTGGGGTTTATTTTTAATTAAAGATTCAGTCCTTAAAAAATTAATCGTTTAAATTAGAGAGTTGTTTAATTATTTTATTTTTTACATCTTTTAAAAGTCCGTGGTGTAGGCTTTTTATGTCTCCCAGTCAGTTAAGGAAAACAAATGCCATTCCTACTTGATATTCTTTAAACTTCAGTGGTTTTGTTATTTTATTATCTCTTAAATGTAAAGAATTTTTCAGGATGTCAATTCTCCTATGAATAGACTTAATTAAGATGTACATTTAAATGAAAGATAATTAATTCACACCATTCCATTTGCTTATTACTTGCCAGTCAGGGTGTATTAAATGCTCAGATGTGTGAAAAGAAAACATGGAGAAAGAGGCACAAATAAAACAATCAGCATCAAAATATAATTTTCTGTCACTATTTTCCTATGTTCCTATAATAAAACTGTCAGCCACATTAAGTTATTTTCTGCTTTTTATGAGCATGGATTATCCTCACTTTCCAGTGAATAATTTACTGACACTGTAAATTTTTGTTTGTGCTCTTTTTTCTTTTTAATTTTAGAAGTCGTGGTAGTTATGACAATTTCTATATTTAAACATCCCCCTCATCCACACCCCTGAATGGCTGCCTGGACAATCAGTAACTTTTTCCAGTTAAATCTGTATAACAAGTCAGTGTTTCCTTTGTTTGAAAGGTGATTTCTAGAACCATTTACTTTCAAACAGGAATAATATCCATTTAGGGGGTTATTATTATAAGTTTCTTTACAAAAAAAACCTAAGCCATTTTGGATTTTAAATGGAATGTTGTTTGTTTCAAGACAAATCATATTTGTGGAAAGTCTCATTATTACCAGCCACTCTTCTCTTGTTTAGGCGGCTGTATTGATTGGGGTGCAAGCATGTTCTGCTGAAGCCAGGCAGCACTGGCCTCCTGCTGTCTGTTTAAGTAATTCCTACATCCACTACCACCAAATGTAAGACATAGAGAAACAGAAGTTGTTTTTCCCAGTTGCTCAGGCCCCCCTTTGCTCTGCCTAGAGGCACCTTC
This sequence comes from Prinia subflava, assembly GCF_021018805.1. Taxonomy (NCBI): domain Eukaryota; kingdom Metazoa; phylum Chordata; class Aves; order Passeriformes; family Cisticolidae; genus Prinia; species Prinia subflava. Next base: position 40,295,471 of record NC_086250.1, on the reverse strand, counting down.
AGCGATGCAGGTAGGCACAGGGCTGCATGCCTGGCTCCCACTTACCCACCAGGTGCTCACAGGTCTCACATCAGTTTTCCCCCTGGCTCCCCAGAGAAAATCAATAGCTTTCCAGAGGCTGGACTCATGACCTGTGTCTCTGCTAAAGTCTCACTCTCAACCTTCCCACACTTGCAGATGAGGGAAGCAAGCCCCAGGAGCTGAAAATTCAAGGGCAAAGCATCACCAGTGGCCAGAACATCATGGAGAAGCAGAAATTCTCCCTTTGATGTTTGGTAGGTTGCTTGTTTTGGATAGACAGAGAGAGAGAGAGATATAGAGAGATGTGTGTACACACATCCCCTCCCCCCCGGGAAAGTAATGGTGGGTGATAAGAAATTTGAGCTTCTAGACATCTCCCCCTTCACCTTCAAAGGCAATTGGGTAACCCCTCCCTGGCTGACTTTTCAGTGAAAGGCAGGTCAGATGTGTGGAAAAGTGTGGTCGTGGTCATAGCCTAAACATGTACGTAAAGCCTCCTTTACGAAGCTGTTCTTAGGAAGTTGTGAGAAGTAGCTAAGCTGAAGAGCCTTTGAGGTACAGGCTGTCTTTGGCAGTGTGAACATAGCTGATCTGTACTTGACTGCATGACTGGCTAGGAAAGTTTGACTGCAAAGACTCAGTGTGACTGTCGAGAAAAAAAAATGAGTAAAGTACAAAGACTATTTTGGGCATAACAGCTAGTCATTCTGAACTCTAAGGAAGTACATACACACACATCACAAAACATTACATATATGGAGATGCTATGATAGCTCATACTGTCTCATAATTTCCACTAAAAAGCTTAAAGGATTTCATCATTCACCCATACACATTTACTTTGGGGTAAAACCAGCCATAGAGCATCCCTTAAAAAATGGGAAGAGTTAAAAAAGCTTAATATTCAAACCAAGTAATTTGATGCAAAGATGCTATTTCATTAGCAAGAATTCTAACAAAAAGTGGCTGGTAGTAAAATAACAGTTGTTTTTTGCATTGGATCCTGCATTTGTGTCACAACAATCCCATGCTATAGACATAGGGAAGGGTGGCTTGAGAGCTGTTCAGCTGAAAGGAACAGGGGGGTGCTGGTTGACAGCCGGCTGGATACAGCCAGCAGTGTGCCCTCGTGGTACACAGCATCTTGGCCTGTATCAGGATGGCATGGTCAGCAGGACGAGGGCGTTTATTGTCCTCCTGTACTGTGCACTGGTGAGTCTGCAACTTGAGTGCCCTGTTCAGTTTTGGGCACCTCACAACAAGAACACTGATGTGCAGGAGCGTGTCCAGAGCTGGTGAAAGGTCTAGAAAGTGAGTCAGTCATATGAGGAGTGGCTGAGGGAGCTGGGGGAAGCCTGGAGAAAAGGAGGCTCAGGGGAAACCTCCTTGCCCTCTATAACTACCTGACAAGAGGTTGTAGCAAGGTGGGAATTGGTATCTTCTGCCATGTCTCAAGTGAAAGAATGAGAGGAAATGGCCTTAAGCCGAGACTGGGGAGGTTCAGATCAAATATTAGAAACCAAAATTTCACTGAAAGAGTAGTCAAGCATTAGAATAAGTTGTCCAAGCAAGTGGTGGAGTCACTGTCTCTGGAAGTGTTCAAGAGGCATCTGGATGTGGCACTGATGTGGGGGGTTTTTGGTTTAGGGGTCATTATGGTAGTGCTTGGTTGATGGTTGGACTACATGATCTTCAAGGTCTCTTCCAATCTTGATTCTGTGATCTATACTTTCAGAGACCATAAATGCATTGCATTCTTTTGGTATTCCACGTCCCAATGGGATTTTGAAACCATTTACAAACGTTAATTATTTCACAACTGTTGTCAGGTAAAGTATAAATTATTCCATTTGACACATGAGGAAACCAAAGGCCAAAGAGACTCAGCTTTGTGAAGACACTAATGGCATAAAATGACACAAGTCTCAGCATCAGTAATTCTCTAACTTCTTTCTTTCAAACATCACCTCTTTCTTCAGGTACAGTTATGAGTTTCCTAGCAGCAGCAAAAAGTAAAGATGTAAAGAAAAATTAATTTGATTTTTACTGTGATTTAGAAAATCACTGCAGTAAATATTTACTATATTGTCTTTGAGACAGCTGTACTCAAGGCTTTTGTCTTTGTATGATTTGCCGTAACAAAAATAGATATATTGCCACCCTGGAACCTTTGAACTTTAGTCTTGAAGGTGGAGAGAGTAATGAATAAGAGGTGACAAAGTTGCACAAGTTGCAAAGTGTTAGGGCCATATCTGTCCTGGAAGGAGCTTTCCCATAGTTCGAAGTGGAAACACCTTTCCACTTAGCACTGTTTGTCAGTACTGAATGACTTAAGAAAAATAAATTCATTAAAATTAATAAAAACTCAAACTCAACACAACCTTTCCAACCCACGTGGTTTCTTTAAAGCCATTAGGACACATTTCTCTTGCTTTTTCATGCTTTTTTCTTTGCTCCCTTATCTCTACATGTAAGTAGATCACTGAACTCCAAGAGCTGGAGCTTCAGAAAAAATGTACAAGTAATGGAAAATAGTAAACATTAGTTTCACTTTTGATGGGCTTGCATCCCCAGATGCTGCTTAAATAATTTCATTTCTGTCAACCTTGTAACCTCACTTTAAACTTTTGTGATCCCACTTCTGGTCATGACTTTTAGTTTCTGACCTGCTGCTGAAGATACTGAATTCAAGTTTGAATTTGGAGAAACTGATTTATTTCAAACACTGTATGCAGAGCTGCTACCCCCGCCTCCCCAGCAAATGAAAACATCACGAGTCAGATTCCAAGCAACTTGTGACACAGAAAATTTGAAGTATGGTCATTTAGAGCCTTTTCTTTGAGCCCATCTTTCTGTTTTAACCCCTCCTACCCTTCTGCAGGTTGCACACATGATAATGACAGCCCTACCCTGGTCATTTATAGTGAGCAAAGTAACGGTGACTTCCTCTGGAAAAGCTGTTGTAAAAAAGAAACACAATACAGAAATCATGTGCTATCTGGCACTGTTGAGAACTCGCAGCTTTTGCTTAGTGTTCCTGGTGATTGATGCCAGTCTCGCCCAGTCCACAGCTTCATCTTTCTGCAGCTGAATCTGCAGCGATTCCCTTCACATGAAACCTGTGCCCAGAAAATGCTGGACAGGGAGCATAGGGGTCAGAAAGGTGGCTACCCCCCTCCCAGCTACATTTGAGGTGAGTTTACTTCCTACATCTTTTCAAACAGCCAACCATGTGTTATACCTGTAGAGACCTTCTCCAGTTTCCTTGAACAGTAATGGGACCAAAACTGGGCTGGTACCATTTGGTGGAAGTGAAGAGAAAGTAAGCCAGACTGAGAACTGGTTTTTGCAGAAGGAGGATGTCTCTGTTGGAGAAAAGGTTGTGATCTTTAGAATGACACAATGGTTTGGGTTGGAAGGGACCTTAGAGATCATGTAATTCCAAGCCACCTGCCTTGGACAGAGACATATTTCACTACAGTAGGTTGCTCAAACACTATCCAACCTGTCCTTGAACACTTCCAGAGATGGGGCATCCACAGCTTCTCTGAGCAACCTGTTCCTGTGCTTCACAACCCACACAGTAAAGAATTTCTTCCTAATATCTAACCTAAACCCACCCACTTTCAGTTTAAAGCCATTTCCCCTTGTCCTGTCACTACAGGGCCATGTGAAAAGCTTCTCTCCAGCTCTCTTGTAGTCCCCTTTTGGTACCAGAAGGCTGCTGTAAGGGCTCATTGGACTCTTCTCCAGGTTAAAAAAACCAACTAAACCAGCTGTCTCAGTGTCTTCACAGGAGAGATACTTCAGCCTCTGAGCAGCTTCATGGCCCTCCTTGCTCCAAAGTCTATGTCCTCATTATATTGGAGGCCCCAGAGCTGGACACAGTACTCCAGGTATGTGTCGCAAGAAGGAAGCAGAGGAGGACAATCACCTCCCTTGCCCTGCTGTTTCTTGGATTTTCTCCTTCCCTGAGCAGTGGCAGTGGTGCAGTGGGGTAGGACATTTGAGCTAATTAGAGCCCAATTTGCCTTGACTCTCCAGCTACTAATGCAGCAGCTTTTCTGAGTGGTGTGTGGTCTTCAGTTCTTCTTTATGATGCTTAAAGAAACCCCAAAATTAGATTTTTCTTTTAGCATTAGAAATTCAGGTGTTGTCTGGCTTGGAAATCTTCCTGGCAAGGGGAAACACATTACAAGAGGCAAGAGAGTGAGAGATAACCAATTGTAAACTGTTAGCGGAGTTGCCAGTTCTAATGGTTTTCTGAATAGCTTGGAGGATTTCAGACCCTTTTAAGAGTTTTAAAAGGAAAATACAGGTTTTTAGAACCAGTTCCATGACTGATCATTCTCCTTCTCCCACCTGCCATCCAGAGGTGCCCCAGCTTCATCTCTTTAATGGACCAGGTACACAGGGCTTTGCTTTCCAGCTCTCCTATGCTCCTGCTCACCAAGACTTCACTACTTCACAAGAGGGGCTGAAATAATATGAGGCATGAGTTAACAAGAGTTAAAGAAACAGCAGCAGCTAAGATAGCTGCTCAGTAACCAATGCAGCAAGGACAAATTATGCTTGGAGGAAGGCGAGGTGGACAATTAATTTTGAAGGCTGCAGAGATGGAGGAATTTTGCTCACAAAAACCTGTATTTATTTATACAAGGAAGTCTATAATTTTGTTTTGGTGTTGGGGATGGAAGCATTCCTGGACTTGTAGCTGAAAATATTGAAATCCATAATAATAGTGTCTAAGTTTTCAGCTTGCTCTGTCACTGCCATAGGTAAAGTTGGGAGTTGGAACTGTGGCTGTAGGATATAGAAACTGAGGAAGAAATGGTTTCCCCAAGGTTGTGGGACTGTGTACAACAGCACTGCCCTGGGATTTGGGGCAAGTGGGGATGGGAGAAAAGTAACAAGTGGTTTCTCAGTGGTAAAGCCCAGTTTGGTAATTGTTTCCTGTAACAGTGCTATGGAGAATTTCATTTAAGTAAGCAAACACAATTCTAACATTGTTTCAGGGACTTCGAGTTGTAGATACCAGATCTGATCACTACCTGGTCCTTGTGTTACACGCAGTTAGTTTTTCTGACTTGCTTCATCTATCATGTAACAGCTGTCTCTTTTTTTTGCTGATTAAAGAAATATTTGTGGAATGGAAATGACTTAAATATGGAAGCAAAGCCTATGGTGCTCTGTGGCCAGACCATGTCAATGGAATTGTAAGTTTGTTCTGAAAAGTCTCCCTTGCTTTTCCCTAGCTATTTCACAGTTGCTCTATATGTTAACATGTTCCACACAGGGGTCAGCAGTAGTTAACCATAATGAGGTAATTACAAGGTACATTGAGTACAGATGTATGTTAAGGGACATACATTAAGGATGTAGACTAATGGTGTTGTGGCATGTTCAAGTCTTTTGGTAATGTTCTGTAGGGCTCTGTCTTTAATATCACTTCTTTTATTAAAGTAGGTTTTGTCAGCTTTTTTTTCTGACTACTGGATTTATTTCCATGTATATATTTGTATCTGTGTGTGGAAACTAACAACAGATCAAGGATACCAATCTAATGGTGCAAAACAGGTAATAGATGTGGTTATATTTTTTTTAGTCCAAGCTTTCTTCACAGATTTAAAACAACTCCATTATCATTAAATGAGAAAATATGGTTTCGTTATCTCTGTGTGATTTTGAAAAATATAGCTGCAGAATATGTGAAGAGGAAGCAAATTGCTCAACTGAAATACCTGCCTTGGCCTCAGAGAAGAGGAATAATATGTGAAAGGACCTGAGAATGAAGACAAATCATGTTTTACCTTAAGTGAGGTACTGTGACTCCTGTCAGGAGGCACTCAGCAGCAAGCTGCTCAGCATGGGCTCTAAAATTTGCATCAGCCTAGCTAAGCTCTACCTTGGTTGTCTGATCTGTGCTGAGCATGGTCCTGCTGTGCTGTGTGCTACTAGCAACACCTGAGCTGGGATTTAATGCCAGTCCCCAAGCTACTGTGACATAGACCTCGAATCTCTGCAGCCAAAGGTAGAAAGGGCAAATTTTGAATCTTCTTTTGGAGAGAATGAGGAACCCCATTGAAGGCAAAGGATCTCAAATTTGAGCACTGAGGTGAAGTAGAGGCACTCTGGGTCTTGGGATGGATCGGTATTGATCAAAAACCTTATTCCGCAAGGATGTTGTATCATTTTATTAATATTTCCCTAACAATAAGATAGTATGATAAAAATATTAAGAGAAAAATCCCATAAGCATATTCTGTATTCAATGAGAGGTTTGAATACCATGTAGTTATGCATACAGGAAGACCCAGGCTTGAGAAGGATAGCAAAACAATTAAAGAGTTTAACAAAAAATGTCTTATCTTTTGAAAGAAACCACAGGAGGAAGAAATGTATATTAATGTTAAATTAAAAGACCACCACCAAGATGGAAGATGAATTTTGATTAAGGTCTTGACTTAGGCATTTTCCAAACTGTATGCTTGTATTTTACAACCCAATTAACTTGTATTATTGCTATCTTCAGTGATGTACATATTTAATATACATTACATATTATCTATATTGTATAATATATATTGTATATTAACGATTGATAGAGAGATGGGAAGACTGATTCGGTGATCAGAATTCGATTTTACTCAGATTTTCCCAAAGCTTATATACCATCAGGAAGGTGAATGATTTTCTACTACAATAATCAGGTTAAAAATCATACAGACAACTCATATATTTCACAACTTTTTGCTTGTAGAAGTTGATTGAATCTTCTCTCTTCCCGTAAGCAGTTTTAATCCCATCTTCTGAAATCTTCAAAGCTCTGTTTGTTCTTGCCATGGCATCCTGGTTATCAAACCAGCTATGCTAATTAAGTCTGTTTTACTCTTTGTCCCATGTCCACAATTGTATATTATGTTCTACTGAAAGTTAAAACGACCATAATGCATCTTCACAAAAATCAACAGATTTTGTGTGTGACTTGGTTACCTCTTTTGACATACACACAGATATACCAGTGTACACACATACCAGGCAGTATAATTATGCTTATATAAATGCACACGTTCGAAGTGGGACTGTTAATTTACCTTGCTAATGTAACTAACAGTAATGAGAACACTGCTTTTGTAGTACTTAGAGACATTATCAAATTAAACCTGCTTAATATTCCATATGTTGAAACAGTCAACCAGAACACAAACCCAAAAGGGAACAGGTAACTCTCCACCACGTAAGGACAGGATTTTTGCAACCGAAAGGAACAGGAATATTTTCTTTTTATGTGGCAGCTTTTTCCTCAAGCCAACACCAAGCGCTCCAAGGGCTTGGGTGGCAGCGCAGGGGAGAGCGGAGGGTCCCCGCCTCCTGACAGAGCGGTGTCCGGCGGTGCAGCTCGGGGTTGCCCAGGGAAGCAGCCAGAAGCAGCGACCGAAGGGCCTGCAGGACGGGAGCGTTCCCAGAAGCCGCTGCCCGCCAGCCTCCCGCACTGCCACGGCTTCTTAGGGATTTATTTACTTCCCCGACAGCTCATCCCGCTTCCGCTCACGGAACACCTCTGGCACTGCCGCGCTCTCGCTGCCGGCCCCTCCTTCGGTCAGACGCGCTCAGCGCCGGGTGGTCCGGCGGGGACCGGGGCGGTGGCGACCCTGCACGGCTCGGGTAGCTCCCAGCGCTGCCCCGGACCTCTCCGGGAAGCCCTCGGCGCTCCCCCGGCAGCCCCCGGCTCTCCCCCGGGCAGCCCCCGGCGCTCCCCGGGCAGCCCCCGGCTCTCCCCCGGGCAGGCTGCGGGCGGGGGCCGCTGAGTCAGCGCTCCCGGTGTCAGCCGGGCGCGGCCGGGGGAGGGGGCGCGGCGGCCGCCCACGTGGGACAAGGAGCCTTAGTCATCGTCCGCGGGGCCGGGGGTGGCTCCCGAGCCAGCTCCGCGCCCCGACCAGGGACCGCGGGTAACGGGGGGAGCTCTCCATGTCACCTGGGCTTGGGCCCCGTCCTCTCCCCGGGCGGGTTTGTGTGTGACACCGCGACCGCCCTGCCCCGCCATCCCCGTCACCCGCGTCCCAACCCCCGAGCGGGCGGAATTCTTCGGTCGGGGGTGAAAAGAGTGGTGGAGGGAGGGTGGGTGAGCCCTTGGTGGCTGTGCAGCAGCGGGAGGCCATCGATCTTGTTTAGGAGCTGGTGCGCAGCTAACACTTCCTGCGGTAATTTGTGACCGTGGCTATTGATTGTCCGCGTCCCGTGTGCGCCCGCCGCCCCGACGCCGCGCAGTCTGGGGAGGAGGAGCCCGGCCGGGCGGGAAGGGGAGGAAATCCCCCGCCGCAGCCGCCTTCTTTGGGGGTCTCTGCGCCCTGCCGCCGCTTCCCTTTTTCCTTTTTTTTTTTTTTTTCTTTTTTTTTTTGAATGGACTGGATGCGCGGTGACACATTAACCGCGTTTTTCTTCTTCTTGGAAAAAGCCAGCCGGCGTGCCATGGGCTCAAACCGAGTTTAAGCAATAGTTCTCTCCACTCCTGGCGGGCCAGGGAGGCAAGGGAAGCCCCTCGGTCCCCGTCCCCCGGCGCAAGCCGGGCCGGCAGGTCCCGAGGCAGCGGCAGAGGGGCGGTGGGCGCTGCCCCGAGGCTGGCCGGGTCTCGCTGGCCGGGAGGCTCCTGGCCCGGTGGTGGCGGGCAGAGAGTGAACAGGAGAACCGCCACAGGACCCGGGGGCCAGCTGGAGGAGCTTCGAGGCTCCCTTAAGGCGCCCGGGGAGGGGCATCCCCGAGGTCTGTGGCAAGGCAGGGTCTAGAACGTCCGGCCCTGGGCTGGACGGAGCTGGCTCCGCTCGCCTCGGTAAGGCATTGAACAAGTTCGCTTTGCCCTTTGTCATTGTCCCGGCGCCCCCCGCCCTCATTCCCCTCCCGGTTTATAGACTTCCCAGCGGTAGTCTCTCTCACACACACACGCACACGCGTTTACCAGACACAAAGGTAAAGGTTTGTCCCGCTCTCCAGGGCGGCTCTGGCCGCTGCCGGGCGCTGTGACCCCGCCGGGCTTGGTGCCCGGTGCCCGCCTGCCTGCGCCGAGCCCCCAACGCCGCAGCAGCCCGAGGAGGAGGCTCGTGCTTTGCCTCTCGCAAAACTTTGCCACTTATCCATGTTTTCTAATTTATCTACGCTTTAAATGCGCCTCCCCCCGAACTCCCAATACTCAGCACCGATTTGTTTGTTTGTTTGTTTGTTTCCTTTTAAAGATCGGGACTATGCTACTCGCCCTTTAGTTGCTTCGTTCTTAAACAACGTGATTCAATTTTGTAATCTGCCTCCCAGCTCTCCTAAGCGAAGCGGGGCGGGGGCTGCATGTTTTCTGAATGGTGGCAAGGAGGAGCATAAGGGACAGCGGTGATCTCTTGCTGCTGTCGAGCTGGCTGCCCCGATCGTGGGAAAGTGGCTGCACGTAAAGCAGCAGATTCTTTGTGCCTGTTGTTCTTCTGTAATCGATCTCACTTCAAGTCGATGAGTGGAAAACTTCAAAGGCAGATCAGGCTGTTGGAGGTCGGGGCAAGAGCACAATCAGCTCGTAATGCACCCACTTTGCCTCCTCCCCCTCTTACTCCTCCTGCAGGAGCCGGGGGGTTGGATGCGGTGGGGGTGAGGGGAAGAGCTCTCCGATCTGTAAAGTACGCCCAATCAATAAATAAAATGCAGACTTTGTGCAAGGAGTGGGAAGGGAATGAAAAGAGTTGTGAGCAGTAGTACACCCAAGTCAAACAAAATATACAGGATTTTGACTGCACTTTTTTGCCTATCTGGATAGCTGTGTTCTACTAATATATGGAATAGTTTCTCGCCTTTTTTTTTTTTTTCTGTCTCTAGTTCAATTTTATTACTGCACAGTTTGCTGCGTAAGTTACTAGAGAAGAACAAAAATAGAAAATAGCTGCATCGCACCAGCTGAGGGTTGTAATACATCGCGATCTACTACCACGGCACGCAGTTTCAGCAGCAGAGGGAGGGGGAGCACGGCCAGTGCCAAGACAGAACGCGAGCGCGCTGCGGACATCTGCCAGTCAGAGCCAGCTGCGCTGCGACTCGGTCACATCTGCCAACGCGTGCAAGGGACGGCTAGGAAGGGATATCCGAAGGCACGGAAATACGCCCTTGCCCTGAAGTGCGTTACATTAGAACACCCTTTTGATAGACTAGAGTACAAAACTTGCCTAGAGTGGTTTATGAAATTTTCTAAAAAAAAAAAAAAAATTGGAACAAGATGGCAGAAAAATGCACCCACTCAAATGTAGATCCACCCCCCCACACCTCCTTATCACAATACCTTCAACTTTTGAGTACTGTGAGAAAGTTGACTTTAATCTTTTGAGAGCAATGATTTTGTTACTTTATAATGCTTTCTGATATGCCTTGTATAAGCATTTAAATACACTTTATTTTTGTCTCCTAGCTAACTGTGCAAAATTGGAAGTTACAGAATTTGATGGGTGACTTTTTAGTAGAGTTTAATTCTTCCTCTAGCTTCAATTTGTGCCCATGTAGCAGTAGAAAAATAGATAAAGAAGCTGCTAACCAGGACTCTCTCTGAGCCTATTTTGAGATTCCCTTGCCATAAAAAATACCCCTTGGTAACACACAGCAATAGCTGAAGCAAGCTATTTTAAATGCTGGCTTGTGCCAGCAACAGGAATTTCAGGTAATCCTGGGTCTGCTGGAACTTGTGACAGAAGCTTGATTATCTCAGTCAGAGAAGTGAAAACTGCAACTCAGTTTGGCACCTTCAGTAAGTTAGGTTTCAGCTCATATATGCTAAGGACAGGGGTTTAGTCATCCTCTGAGTTTTTGAGTAAGTAATAGTTTGGGGGTTTTTCATAAGCAATACGATTTTAGCATCCTCCACAGTCACAATAACCCTTCAAATATCTTTCCACTCATAGTCAGCTTCAAGTATTGCAGTAGTAAAACAGCAACATGTTATGTGCAGCCACACAGTACAGGTGAAGTTTATGGCAACACCCCATGCTTGTATTGGGACATCATAAAGGCCATTTCCACTCAGTTGATTGCAGCCTTTCAGTTGTTCACCATTTACATCATAATTTTCTGTCGGGTTTCTTTCCAAGAATTCATTTTTCAGGGCTATTTCAGAAAAACATACCCGGCTCTGTTTAAATACAAAGAAAATTTGAAAACTCTGAAAGCACTTGCTTTACATTGTAACCATATTCTCAGCAGGGTTGGCTTTTTGGTGTTGTAGGGTAGAGAGTTAAAAGTAGGAAGGAATCTCATTCAATTAGAAAGAAGCTTTTTTAGTGAAATAGTTGTGCTTGGTGTGATCACTGAGGCTGAATTTTTATCAAATGAATGGGTTATTTTAAAAAAAAATCCTTACATCCAATTAACCCAGCCCATACTGGCTAAGAGAACTATCGTTGCATTGTGCATTTGCACATGGAATAGGAATCATACCATAGGAATAGGGCTACCATACATCTGATTTTTTTCCCTTTGGATGACAGCTCTCCTTCCCCTCACCCGGCCTCTGAGTCCCATCTGGATAACCCTTTCATAATTGCACTCTGTGTTTTAAAATCTCTGCCAGAGTCGGAATTGGGGCTTTTTGTTTTGTTGTCTCTCTACCTCTTTTTTTTTCTTTCTGCTTTGTTTTGCTACAGGGAGGACTAAGCAAGGTGTGAGCTTGGCCTTGTGTGGTATCTAATGAGGGTGGTAACAGAGGGGAGGGGCAAGCAAAGCAATAGCAGCAACATGGAGGCACTAAGTGGGACAGCTTGATGTGATTCCAAACCTCAGAAAGGTGTTTGGAGGTTCATACTTAGGAGAAAGGATGCCCTAGTTTCATACAAAAAGGAGAATAATGCTAGTGCTTCAAGGGGATTTGGGTACTGAGAAAGTTTGGAGTAGTAGTATTCCACTGGTCTGGGAAGGGTTTGAGGAAAGATACAAGAGGCTGGGGTTTCACAACCCCCATAAACTTGCAGTTTGAGGGTGTCTGAGTCAGGAAAATTTAGGATTATCTCCCTCGGCACTTCTGACAAGGACTTGGGCTTGTGGCAGGGAACACAATCAGGGCTATTGAACATCATCTCCCACCATGAAAGTAGTAGTGGTGTGTGTATCATATAGAACTTCTACAAATACGCTGCAGAAACAGGGCACAACACCTACCAGTACTGTGATACTACTAAACCTGCTAGACATAGCCAGTAAGGTTTGAAGGGCAGTAAATGGGAATTATGCTCTGGCTCTAGCTCTCTTTCTCCCTCCTTCTATTCCTTCTTTTTTAGGTTCTTGCTTACCAGTCAGTCTTTCTGGAAGAGTAAGATTTGTTCCTTGGAGACTCCTATGACAAAGGCTGAAGGACAAGGTGTGCTGAAAGTGCTCAGAATGAATATTTGCACCCCTTGTACCTCTGTCCACATGCCCAGCATTCTTGCTCTGGCACTTTGCATAGTGTGGCATAACTTGAGTAAAATGGATATTGCAAGATTCCAATAAGATCATCCACATTTTCCAGCTAATAATTTTAAAGTTTTATCATCATGTTTGGATACATGCTGAATCGTAATTCTAGAAACACCTGTCCTTTGTCTATTTGTCCTAGAGACGGATCTTAAATCTAAGGCTGAGCTAACATCAGTGTAGCGATTTCCCCCCCTTTTACATGTTGCTGTTGAGTTTGGACGTACTCTGTCCCAATTCATCCTTACTACACTGCTGTTACAGAGGAATTGGTATTTCCATTTTGCAGATGTGAAACCAAGGTGAAGAGAAACTCTGAGTAAAGCTTGATGAACGTGCACATTTTGAAATGAAATTTCAGGGTCCCCCAGTTCTAAAATTCCTTCCTGCCTCCCTCTCCTGTCCACATTGAATGTAGATTTATCATGGGATCTGAGCTCTCCATTACCATGATGCGATACAGCATGATCTCTTATATCACATGGTAGAGGAGAAGCTACAGTACAGAGCGTCATTTCTGGGTTCCGTGCACTCAGCCTTGCACCAAAGCTATTCCGTGCGTGTGTCTTGTGGATCTTCTCAAGATGGGAGTGTCTTTTTTTCAGACGTGTCCCTATTGCAGGTAATCAGGGCTATACTGCACTTCTTACCTCAGGTTCTGTGGCAGTGGTTGCAGGCAAAGCTGTTTAGTTCTCAGGGAATAAGCTAAACATATTTAGTATAGCTGGTCAAAAAAGGTCAATGGTCCTCTTGAAAGTGACCTTAATAGACCAGTGTTGTCATTTAAAAGTCTCTGGGGTAGCTGGGAAGTGAATCCAGACTTCCCCAGTTCTTCAGTTTGCTAAACATGAGCTCTGCTTCACAATCAGCAATACCAGCCATTCTGTTTCCCTCCTTTTTTTTTTAAATCTCTCTCTTTAGCACTTTTCTACTCCTTTTGCTCTTCATATTCCATTTTCTTTCACTTTTCAACTTAAACTTAAAATGCTCTGTTTAAAAATGTAGGGGCCAGATCCTCAGAGCCAGCCAAACCACACATGGTGCAGGCCCAGGGTATAGGGAGGGGGAAAGTGGCTCTAAGCCATTTTTCATCTCCCTGGATTCTAGGTTGAATTGATGCCAAAGGGGCCCCTGGCATAACTGAGAGCAGGAATGCTCTAAATTACACTAGTTAGAACAGTTCCCAAGGGCCTATCCTATGCCACTTGCTCCTTTCCGCCTTGGCCACCTATGAAGGCCTCCTACACTGCCTTATTTTGTGCAGGGATTTCCTACATCAGGGAATGCCCAGCTGCCCTGTTATGGTACAAAGGTGATAGAGAATCATTCCCTAAGAATTTCCAGAATAAATAAAGCAATTCTGTTACAGAAAATTACAGAAATAACATAGCATTAGAATTTGTCATCTTAATGACTTTGCTTGAACATCACATTTTTCCTTCCTACCTTCCTACAAATGTGCATTTGACAGGGAAAGGACTTGTTTTGAATTAGTCTGTAAAGTCTTTAGGGAGGGGGCTTTTTAGGTTGAGTAAAGAATGGTCTGGAGAACAATATCAAAAATATTTTATACCATTCGAAAAATCAGCACCTTTTTTATTTTTTAATAAGCATATCGTAGGTTGTTCTGGTCATGCAATTTCCAAAAGGAAATGTCTATTATGGAGATATGATAACGGGAGGACTGAAGTGAGACTGGAATTATTGGAACATATCCGTCAGAAGACAAATAAGAGGGATCATAATAAAAAACACCCAAACAGTTGTAAATATAACCTCATATTAGTCTGGGAGCCCTCTTTTGCAAGGCGTGTTTCCAATGAAAGATGGCAAACTGAAAATCAGCCCAAGAAAATATTTTCTTATCCGAGAAGGACAAGATTGCGACACTTGAGGACTTCTCCAAAATCTCAATTTGAAGAATAGAGCAAAAATATTCCGAGTGAGATAAACACAACTACAAAAATACCACCTGTTATAGTTAATGGTTTACAAGATTAATAATTTGAGTAGAGAATAAAACCTGATACTTCATACTTCATTATGACTTATAGTTTAAGACAGAGTTTTTAGATGTTAGAGTGCAATTTCATGAGGGCAGACTATCCCACAGCTGCCCAGAAAGGACTTGTAGCAGCTAAATGACAGAACTAGTTGACACAACTTCTTGGGCTAGGCAGGTCTCAAGTATGGTTCTGTATTGCTGTGTATAAGCAAAAAGAGGGAGACGTGGGGGGATCCAAATCCTTCTTTGGGGCCACTGAGTGCCCTCACATTATAAACAACTGTAATGTTGATCACAACATATATAGTCAAAAGTCAATACTGGGACACAGTGGAATGTCAGTTAAAAAAAAAAAAGGAAGACAGTGTTAGACCTGAACAGAATATCTTCAAAATGTGTGAGAGAGTTCAGTTTTTGAAGTGACTGAAGGCCTGAAGTAACCTCTGAATTTTAATTACCAACCAACAATATCTTACCTTCCTCTTGAAAGCATTGTTCTTCATACCCACATCTTCAATTTTCATGATTGTAGTTTTTCAAAAGGATTGTGGTTTGGTCTAAAGTTGGCAATGTGAACACAAAGCTTTATTTTGTGCTCTTGTCCAAAGCAAGTAGAATTTGAGCTAAAAAGTTTTGAATTGGCTTTGGATGGACTAACGTGTATTCTGAGCTGCCTTAGTGACAGCCATCAGGATTTGTCTATTACTTGTGCTGTTACATTATCTTCCACCTGTATTTTGAGCACTGGGTACCAAAGCTGGGGCTCTGGTGCATATCCTGTGAATGTTTCACTCCCTGGTGATTCCTCCTCACATGGAAAGAGCACTCAGAAAGTTAAGGAATAGAGTTAGTGAAATTTTCCTCCATGTTTTCATGGGACTATTTTTTTTTTAAGAAATGGATTTATGGGTGGAGATGTGAATTTTGAATTCCCTTTGCTTTTTTACCTTGTCTAGGCACTGTGAAGATTTACAGGGTAGGAAATTCCTCTTGGACGTAAGAACTGTTAGTGGGAAAGACTGTCCTTCTGCCTTTCTGTGCACTACTGCTCTAATTAAAGAGTTTCCTGGAAGTCCTAGGAACAGATAGAATAATAGTAATGTGAAGGAATATCTGTGCAATATCTGTGCAGTGAAATTACCATGGCAGATGTTTCCTTCTGAGCAAGGAAGGACTTGTCTGACTGAGGGAATCCTCTCCTATACTTTGCTCAGAACAAATGACAGAAATCGATTGAGAAATAAAAGATTTCTTTTTTCTTGTCAATTACAGATCTCACTCTTTGAGTTCGAGAGCTTCCAGGCACTGTTGTTTGTTAGTAAGTGCAGAATTGCAATTTTATGACCAGAATCCTAAAGGGTGTGCTTTGACAGACAGACTAGATGTCCTTTGAAGAAATTAGAAGTAGATCCCACCCATAGGACAATTTTTCCTTGGTTTCAATTCACAGAAGTGGTCTTATGACCTCAGGCTTTGTGGCATTGCATTTTGTTTCACACTGTCAACTTTGAGAAATCAGAAAGATGCTTCCTTGCCTAGTGGATTGATTTTCAAGCTATCAAGCTGCAGACAGCACCAGCCAGCCAGTGTACCACCAGCTTCTTGCAGGTCAGTCACTGCTCAGTTTTAATTCAGTGAGATTTTATGGACCTGACAAGGTACCTAGAACATGCGTATGCTGAAAGTTTAGCAAAATCACGCTGACTAAAATTGCCTTCTTTCACACGGCAGTTTGTGAAGCACTGGAAACACACAGGTAGCATGTTACCGTGTCAAGACAGGCTTTCTGAACTTGTTGCTGCCATTGACCCATAAGAACACTAAGAAAGACTTGAGTAGCTTATTTTCTTTGCAGATAGCTTAAATGATCTTGTGATGGCACTTTCAAATACCGAAGTAATTTTGTCATTCTTTGGGGAAATCTTAAGAAAATTAATAATGTTTTATGGCATCTCTGCCAAGCTGTCTGTGCACAATATGTTAAATCTGCAATAAGACATGGTCTTACTACAGACAATTTAATCTACAATATGTTTGACAAATAGATATGATTCTGATTTTATAAGGGCAGAAACTGAGTTTGTACAATTAGAGCAGAGTCTTGTGGGCTGTCTGTAGCACAGTCCAGAAAGAACTTAGATATAACTTTAACTACAGGTTCAGAAAAATGGTGTAAGGTGAGGTCTAACTTTCTTGAGAAAAACTGATTTAGAAGGTAACACATGAAGTGATCGGAACTAGAGTTCACTAAATTCAGGCTGATGGTATCTCTGAGCTGGAGTCTTCTTTGGATGTCTACTTCAGCTGTAGGTCCCTGCAGACAAGGACTATAAGGAAGAGTAGAACTTACAACCAGTACACCACCCAGGTTTATTGCATTTCTCAGAGGGAGGTGGACTAGTGTTGAATTAGTAGTCTTTATCTTACAAATTCAAATTCACAAAATGAAATAAAACATTTTGCATTCTAAAATAGAAATTAGTCATATAGATTGGAAAGGAGACATTCATTCAGTAGGAAACTCCAGTATTTATATGTGCGTTTACAACCAGAGCAAGGATGAGTTATTAAAGCTTTTACTGAATAGAATTTTCCCTGAAAGCTGTTATTGACAATATCAGAATACTCATATTTTTTAATCAACTCCAGACATGATCATGTGATTTTAAGTCTAAAAGTAATGAGACTTTTGGATTGTGTCCTAGAGGAAGAAATAAGTTTGTTCTTTTGACTGTTATGTCTTTGAGCAGTCTAAGTGGACTGAATGATGGCAGTGGGAATGGTCATGGGGGGAGAAAGAGTTGTGATCAGAACCACACAGAGGTGTCACCATTTGCAAGGACTTTGCCTACGTCTCACATTGAAGTATTGCAGATAAGAACTTGAATACAGTGATAGCTGTAGGTGAAAGCTTGAGCAGTATCTGCACGCAGTCCTTGACTCGTTCCTGTGTGGCTTGTCCTTTGCCTTTATATGCACCAAATTCACCCACAACATAAAAGTATTACATGTATTTAGTAGTCAGTTTGAAAATAAATTATTTTTGAAGAGGCTAATCACCATTATGGACTGGTTTTACAAAACACAAACCAGCTAGTTTTCAGCTACAAAAGAGCTCCCAAACTACAACTGGCTTCCAACTTTTAAAATGGCCTAACAACTCTTCTTGAAATGTGCTGAGATCAATTTGTACTTACTTGAAAGTCTGGTGTAAAATCACATACATCTGACAGGCAGTTAAACCTCTGTGGGATGGGAGAAAATCCTGTTTTAATGGAATTGCTCGGAAGTATCCTATAGCACTGCTCTATTCAGTTTTCATACAGGTTTGCTTTGCTTCCTTGTTCCTCATTCTTCTGAATCCTAGCACAGAGACTGCTTCCAGACATTTAACCTCACACTCACTTAGTCTCAAGGGAAATTATGCCTGTGACTGGTCCACAGATATTTCTCATTTAATACCAATTTTCTAACCCTGCACTATCTTTGTCTTCATTGCATCATCCTCAGAAAATTACTGTCCCCCATTTTCTCAATGCATTTATCAGCTGTGATATTCTTTGCTAGTCTGTGGGAACCACAATTCCTCCCATAGTGATGTTGCTTCAGATACACAAGCAGTCTGTATTCCACCCTCATTCAGATTCTGTCCAGATGCATCCACCCTAATCTTTTGCTTATCTAATCCAGGTCCTTTGGGCAAAGTCTGAAATGAGGCTAAGAACTCATTGACTGGAAAGGTGCCAGCATGCCTTCCATTCTGTAGTAATTTATCACAGATTTTAGAAATGAAATTTTCCAGCATATAATTACAGAGATGGACAGTGTCCATTTCTTAGAAGTCCCATACTCTGGTCTATCAGTTACAGGTGTTGCTGGCTAATGCTATTAAAACACGCACCTGTTATTCCCATTTTTCATGCTATGCCTTTTCACTAGTAATTCCAGTCCCCTTCTCACCCCCTTGTGAAATGATACTCAAACAAGCCACAACTGGTGCAGTTTAACGTTGCTCCACAGCCTGTGTACAGCTGAATGCTCATGGAGGTTTATTTTCTCTTCTCATTACAGCAACTCTCCTTTTAGCAAGTTTAGAGGGTTGCCTATTCTTGCTCACAGCTGATCAAATGAAGAGCGTGCTTTCAAAAGAGCAGAACGTAAGAGTCAGCATACTTAGGTGTCTCCCAGTTTTCTGATGGCTGTGAGGGAATGGCCATGAGACACTGGAAGGCCAGAGCTGGAAGGTGGAAGATGCAGAAAGGGTAAAAATCTGGTGTTTGCAAAAACTGTTGATTGTGTCTTTTTCCATGATTATATGTGTAGCCACTGAAAAGAGTGCAATTCCTGTCAATATGGTTCTTTTCAAAAAAAATCACAAACTGATCAACATCAGTTTTTCCTGTAGTAAACAATTAAAAGAGCGATTGCTGAGCACTGAATAACCTTGGATCTCAGAATCTGAGTCCACTTAGTGGGATTGTTACCCTACCATTTCCTTCTGAGACCCCAAAAACATGAGATAGAATCCTGAACAGATTAACAGATTAAAGCTTTATCTACTCATGATTTTTTCTCCGCTCAGTTTTAAAGGGTGGTTAGGGCTCTCCATTAGAGCAGGTTTTGAAATCATAGTCGTAGAGAAATGCAGGTGGTAGCAGCTACTAGTTTCATAATAGGGTGCACTTGGAATGATAATAACTCATTATCCATGTAAATATAGCTTAGCAATTTTCAAGTAAACATAAAGAAATCTGAAAAGAGAAGACTAACATGCAAGAATAAAAGGCTATACAAAGTAACTTTTTTCTTTCTAATCCTTGGCTGTGAACTGCAGGCTGTTCAGTGCTACAGCACATCTGTACGTGTGTAGACACTTTGGTATAATCCATGACAAAAATCTTGCAAATGTGCTTGTTGTTTAAGGTTCTACCCTACCACTAAGACATGTTAACTAGTTAAAGTGAAGCCACTAATTTAGATTGTTTATAAATAAGTTTATTGTTGGTGGCTTTTGTGGAACACATTAAATATATAGATTTCAGAGCATGATTTTTTCTTCTTTAATTGTGTGAAGGTCTCAAGTGGAAGAGTGCTTCTTAAATTAATATGATCTCACTTACTGCCTTTAAAAAGTTTGGTCCAGTCAATATCTTGTCACTGTGGCAAAGTAGGATACATCACAGATATGTCAATTACCAGAGTATGAAGAGAATATAAAGAGATTAAGATTCAATAAATCTAACACACATAGAAATATGTTGCTGTTTGTCTGCTGTAATTTTTACAAAATAGGGAGAAACGCTGTCGCGGTGCTCACTAAGAGTCGACGGACTCTGTCACCGACTAGCCCAGACACAGTGACAGGCGTCGGCAAGGGTCAGTCTGCAAGCAACGCAAGCAGAGCTGACTCCTGTGGGTTCTTTCCCAAAAAGGGCTCTTGTGAGCAATGGAGATACGACGGGCAGTGGAATGAAAGGAGGAGACAATTCCGGACGAACAGAAGGTTTATTAGAAACCCCTCCTCAGCCCGGGACTGTCCGGGGGGAGGAGGGTGCAGTGGGTTTTTGTCCGGGACTAGCTGGGGGGGGCAAAGGGAGTGGTCAGTCACTGCTGGCCAACCAGGGCCAGTTGCTAAGGGACCCAGGGGTAGGGGAACACAACTTGGACTAATTAGGAGAGAGTAGGAGGGAGTTTACAAAGGCGGGAAAAATAACAGACACTTAACCGAATGTCGCATAACAGGTGCAGGTGCAGACTGAAATCATGTGAGTTAGACAAAGGAATAATAATTAGGGGAGGTAGGGTACATAGAACCAGACGAGTACAAAAATATATAAAGTATAACCGATTAAATTAACACACTGCCACAAAAGGTGAAAGATTCTGGGGCTGTGGCTTCTAAATCCACTAGTTTTAGAAGTCTGCCAGTTGTGGCATCCTCTTGAGACAGCTAAAACTGCAATCGAGAAAAGAAGCAGCAAAATCAGTGAATACTTCAGATGTGATTGGGTGGTTTCTTTACCTTAAAAAGAAATATTTGCAGTGCTACTCTGAATCTTACCAATTGCTTCACATTTTGCTAAATGATTTTAAGATTTTCATAGGTCCTCATGAAAGTTTTTTAGAAACTACTTCTGACTTATTTTTTGTCTTAAGAACTGAACCTTCAAGGTGCATATACTCCTCAAATGCTGTTGGGACCAGGGATTGATTACTCTTAGGTTCTTGCAAGACTGAGCCCTATAAGCAAACTTATATGATTAGTTAAAGTCTAGAAGTTGCTGAATTGTCTCCCATTTTGCTTTCTGCCAATGGCCAATTTCAGTTTAGGACCCCTCTTTACAAACTGGTAGGAGCACATTCAGAGCCTTGAAAGAAAGGATCTGATTGCCATGGACTGTAGGTTTAATTTTAAAACAATATATCTAGCCAAACAGGTGACCAACTCTCAAAAGCATCTGTCCTTTTCCAGCAGTGGCTTCTGGTTCAAAAATCTCAGTCAACTGCTTTCAATTCTGTGTATATTGATATTATTTTTTTATTTAATCAACTTTTTATGGGACCTTATTATAAGGAGAAGTCTGGGTAATTAAAACTATCATGGCTTCATGATCGTTAATAGTAAACACATCTGTTGACACAAATTTGTCTCTTTTCTTTTTTTCATTGCTTCAACTGTTCAGAAATGCTAATGCTTTTCTTCTGTGACATCAGTGAAGCAGTCTACTACTGTAGTCTGTTAATGTTAATAAGGGTTGGCTGAAAAGTGTCAGGTACCAACAATTAAAGTGAGCAGGGCTGTCTGAAGCCACAAACTGCTGCCTGCTTTTTCTACTTCTTGGCCCTTTCTCTGGAATAAAAAAATTCTCAACTATTTCATCTTCCAAAATATTTTAGTTACAGCACAGGGGCAACTGTAATATGCTGTGCTGTAATTAGAAGTTATTATTTCATTATTAATGCAGCACACAGCTTTGAAAAGTGATCTTTTTCATACTAAGCTGGTTAGTCACCTTGGACTGCTGGGTTTGGAAAGAGTACTCATTTTCACACTGAGTGGTAACAAGTGGTCACTACCTTTTTCTCTGTAGTGGCTGCTATGTAAAAAGAGTATTTTCAACCATTTAAAAAAGGGAATGCCTGATTATGTGGGCATGTCTACTGCACAATCTTCTGCCTAAATATTCTGGATAATTTATGCTTCTATTTGGAAAACATTTCTGGACTAACCTTTTTTTTAAAAACTATGTGAATTAAACTAGTACAGTTTCGCAAAGCTCATATTGGTTAAGTAATGGCCTTGTTGACATTTCTGTGGTTTTGCTGGCAGGGCTATTCCTTAAAAACAGATCAGAACAGAAAGTATTCTTTCCTCTGTTATTGCACCTATTAGAGCTTTGGAGACTTGGTTTTTATGTTTTATATTCTGTAATCAACATATTCCTGGCAGGGGATTATTCTGATTAGATTCTTGGGACACATCTGTGATCTGTCCAAAGAACAAGATGAGCTGGCTGTCAAACTGACTCACCAACCATGCTCATTCTGGACCCCCATGTCTGTCTGTAAAGGTCACTTCATCAGAAGTACCTATGCCCTCTGGAGTCTTCAAGCACTCATATTGTCTAGTTTTTCTGTTCTTATAGTCCAGATTCTGTGTGTGTGGCTGAGCATGCTATAGCCCAGACAGACTCTGTGAATGGTTTGAGCTGCAGGATAATACCTAAGAGGACAACATCTGGCAGTGTGGGATGATGCAATGGGTGGATAATGGAACTCTCAATACTTGGTTTGGGGCCTCCTTTTTGCCCTACATCATAAGCATAAAGTATTTTCACCTTGCTCAGCAGCTAGCAGAGATACCTGGTTGTACCATACACCAGACAGGAGGGGTAACAATTTGGCAGTGCTGACAAGAGAAAGGGCAAAGGGAATGAATTTTGGCTGTGACCATCCCTTTCAAACAAAGCTGGTAAATATTAACAAACCATTCAGAGTCAGAGAAAAGCAGAAATATGCTGTGACATAGGTCATCTGACAGCTGGCCATATGCTGTGAGCAGTGATTTCATGTGGCAAGTATGAATAGACCTGTTTCTGGGAGCTATTTGGGGTTGAATTGGAATTGACTAGTGGATTTTATCCTTCTTAAATAGAATGTCCTTTCTTAGCCCTTGCATGTTAATGCTCGAGCTGGTCACTAACTGAGATGGAAGTTCCCACTGGCTTCAGAGGAAGTGGGATAGAAAAAATTATGCAGCAGGATGAAACCTCATTTTATCCTCTTAAAACTTAAGAGTTTTTCGTTCAAGGCTTGTCTGTGTTTTTTTTTCACTGTGCAGACCTTGTGACAGTGGTTTGCCATGTTCCGTCTCTAGGCTTTTGAAAGCAGGTACATTTTCTCTCCTTTTGTTCCAGTATAGAGAGTGTCTTCTGTGGATGTAGTGGATTTAATTATTTAAGTCTTGTTCACGTCTGGTACTTCATAGATAGCTGTTCCTTAAATCTCTGACAGTAACATGATATGTACTGTGATTCTCAACAGAAGGAGTATGCAGACAATATGATCACTACTGTAACACCCCTTTATTTAAGCTGCAATTGCAATTCATAAAGCCATTGCAAAATAATAAAAAAAAGGTTGTAAGATAAACACCATAGATACAGTCCCTAGAAACCACATCTCACTTTAATTGAGAGCAGATGCAATATTGCAGAAGCCCAGGGAATGTTGCATTTCATATTCTTTCTCCTTGGCTCCTTCCATGAGAGCACAATACATTTTGACTAATACACATCCTGGCAAGTTTGTATGCAAATTTTTTTCTAAAGTATAAACCAAAATGAATTTAAAACATTCTTGCACTCAGAAATGGTGATTCATACATGCCATTTTCCTATTTCCTTTGCTCATGAAACACTGCCTGTACTTTGGGTTGTGCCTTTAAGATTTCCAATTGAATAGGGCATCTGGGAACTCAAGGGAGAACTTGCTTTGACAAAAATTCACAAGCACAAATCGTGATGAATTGGGAAATGTATATCTTTTATCTGGTTCATCTTCTAGTTCAAAGATTCTATTTGGGCTAGTCTTTCATGTTACTTCTTTATCATTACTTCTGGAAAAAAAAAAAAACAAACCATGAAGTCATACAGTGCTCCCAGAACTCATATCTCTATTGAAACAGGCAGTAGAGAAAAGAAATAGTGAGAACCTGGTATTTTTCAGTCGCACTTGTTTAACTGATGAGAGACTATGATATATCCTTTGCCTGAAAATACTCCTGTGCACATTTTTGGAGACAGAAACCAGGTATTAAGGAACACAGAGACAAATAGCTTAATAGTCCAGGTGCATAACTTGCACTTTTAAGTCATTCTCTCACCCATGTCGATATAAACCATTTTATTCTCCTGAAAGCCAAGTCAAATGCACAACCCAATATAACCATTTTAACTGCATCAAATCTGCCTTTGTGTAGCTCTCCTCTTGCTAGCTTTAAGGATTGCCTAAAGCAAATGCAATTCTCTGGTGGAACTATCAAGGTTTAGAAACCTTCAAAACAATTGCCAACCAAACACATTCAATTCCTGCTCAGCCAGCTGATTTGAGATAGATTTTATAGTGTAACTATTCGGAAGAAAAGTGGCAACAACATAATAGTATCTCCTAGCAGAACACTGCACATCATACAGAATAAAGTTAAGGATTCTGCTTACAGGCTAATCCCTGTTCTGTGTATTGCAGTAGCCATTTGGAGTGGGGGCCACACTTTATTTATTTAAAAAATATATTTCTCCTCCTTACAAGATTTTTATAAATCCTAGTAAATTATCTCTCCGGATGGTTCTGGGAAGCACATCACTAGCATTAATTTATTTTTTGAGGAGGAAATGAGGCACAGCAGCTGTGTCTCTCACCTAAGTTCTCCTAGATAATCTGAAAAAGCAAAAGCAAATGAGTCCAGATCCCACTTACTTGAAGCCTCTCTGCTTTCCCCGCTAATCGTCTGTCTTTGTAATATTTCAGATTAGCATACAGTGTGTAGGGAAAGAGTTCATAATGAGAGTATTCCATGGAATTTTTCCAGGGTTCCACCTAGACATGGCATTTTTATTTATATTTTTACAGAAGGATTCTCCCTTCCCCAGGCCTCACAAAAGTTTCTCTGATGGAGAGATGGGACGACTTGGGAGGTCTGTGTGAAGAACTAAATTTTGCTGGATACACTCCTGCTGTTAGCAAATTGCTCCAATGGGAGGACTAGCCAACTAAGTCAACCTACTAAAATGGATTCCCTGTTTTATAGAGATAGATCCTCTCAGCTCATCTGTAGGATTGTATAAAGCACATACTACATGGAGGTTGTAAACAGAAGCTAATGGGGAAGGTTTTGTTTGGTACCAACAAAGGTTGGTAATTACCTGTTTGCTGTTTGCTCTGCCTTCATTTTCATGCTTTCCCTATCTCTCCTCACTGATTCTGATTCTGTAAACATAAACCAGTCAAAAAGTTCCACAGGGAGCAAAGAAAGAACTCTTTGCAGATTACTGCCAGTATTGTCCAAGAGAAAAAAAAGTACATGCAAACCCCACGAATTATTCTTAGAAGACCCTCATTGATGCTTGCATTTTACCTGAGCTCTGTGAAATATGAACCTACCGCTCTTTCCTGCTACCTGTACAAGTCAGAAACTGCCCAAGCAACTGGAAAACTTGGTCCTAAGTTACAGGCTTTGACTGGGTGTTTCCTTCAGTCAGCTTTGACATACTATAAAAGTATACTGGCTTTTGGAGCAGTTAGTGCATCACAGGAAAACCATACTACAGAATTGTATTAGTTCTGCTGCTGTCTTCGAAGACAGGTCTCCAGTTCTCTCTCTCTCAGTTCATGAATATTCTCAGTTGGCTAATTTTGCTCCTGCTAGATTTCTGGCAGCAGTACTGTTACGTCAGTGAATTTCTCACAGTGTGGGATAGCTTTTGAAAGCTGGTCACATTTTTTGAAAGAGCAATAGGGCATAGATGGGTAATTCATTGGAATATCTGTCAGATGGGAGATCCAGCTAAGGCAGATGACAAGATAGGAACTGTTTATTGTGTGTCTTTTTACGGGCTGTATATATTAGTGAATAAAGCTGGGAAGACAAATATCATGCTTACTCTCCCAGTGTAACTGAAGGTCAATCACGTGAATGGATTTTGCAATATGACTTAACGTGGTAAACAGCTAGGTAAAGGAACTGAATGCTGCAAGTTTCAGACCATGAACTTGGCAAGCACAAAGAAAGAAACTAGATGGTTACAACCATATATATTCAGTTTAAAACAGTGAACAAAGAATGAGAGATGTAGAAATACAAACCCTGAACTTGTGAAGCTGATCTTTTTCTATTGGAAATTATCAGTGGTTATCTAAACAATTGAGCACAGGGAGCATTGTATGCCAGTAAATTGACATCAAACTTCCTTCTGTTTGGGTTTGTGATCCTTCATCAGTCAGTGACCTTCTGGCTGATGGGATTGTACTCCACACTGATATGCATGCTCCTTAGTTACTTTCTGATAATGTTAAAGCTGTGGCATGGCAGTTCTTGTCAGTGTTTCTGACAAGATCACTGACATCACTGAAAAATAGAAGCCTAGATGCTAGCATATTATGGTTAGCTCTGTAATGAATACAGCTATCCAGGGCTGGAATGGGATAGGAGAAACTAGTCAATGTCTCATCTCAACAGCAAAATAAGAAAGAAGGGGAAAACTCACTGTAATTCACAGACTCTTTGCCACAGCTCTGGGGGAAACCCATATCCTTGCATTTTTAAGTCATGGTGACATTTTTATTTTGTTGGTTTTTGTTGTCATAAATATTAACTGATCATTGTTTTAATTGTATAAACTCTGCTAGATTGCAAATAAGCTGTAAAATCATACATGATATATAAGGACATGACAAACAGATATAACACAGTATCACTTCAATTAGTCCTGATTGGTTTTTCAGTCACTCTCTGAAGCCAGTAAGTCCCAGTCTTTTCAATCTATCAGAAAAGACATCAATATCTGTTCTTACACAATTTCTGTGTGCCTAGCAATGTCTTCTCCCAGTTTGGTTTCTCACGTGAAAGACTCACTCTTGTGTAGGAAAACACCATCGTCTCCTTGTTTACTATGCACTGATGCTTATTGCAAGACAAAAACATTATGCTGTTCTAGAAGTGAGTTACCATATTATATTTTATTGAGAAGAAAAATTGATGCAGATTGATTGTTGCATAATAGAACATTCTTTTAAAATATAAAATAAAACAAGCTTTTTCAAGCTCAAAAAATGAAAGATAAAAGATTGTAAGATCAAAATATTGATACTAACTTGCATCATATCAGCTAAGCCTTTTTAGCTCCTATTTGGATAAAAGAATAGGATTTATGTAAAGGTGTGTTACTGGCTTGTAAGTAAGAAGAAAAGTCCCCATTATTGACCTGTGTAATATCAGACCTTGCATGGAAAACCCCAAACCGAATAAAATTAAATATCTGCCTATTTGTATCTCAGATTCCTTGGGTGGACAAAGCAATGCAACCAGACTCCTAGGATACCTACAACTTGTAGACATGAGCAGCTAAGCCAGCTTTGTAAATGCAAGCTGAAAGACATAGATCCTTTCAGGTATGCAGTCACCATTCTGCAAGACCTGAAGAACTTAGGCTAGTGGTTTGGTGTTCAAAATGGTTCACAGAAGCAGAAGGTCAGATCCAGTGAGGATTTAGGTTCCTAAAGGTCAATTCTTGCAACACCAGCCTTTTGACATCTGCTCCTTGACGCTCTCTCTGTGCTAGATGCGTAGGTTCCCTCTGCCGTGGGGGAAGAGCTGGCTTTCAAAACAGCTGATAAGTTAGGCTGCTCTAGAAGCTTGGAATTGGCCAAAATTGGCCAAGTTGAGAAATCTTAAGGACATAGGTAATACTGTACACCTACTCCCCCCTGGATCTCATAAAGCCTGGAGGAACTGTTTCCATTCACTCTGTATCTGCAGCCTGGCACTTCTTGAAGCAGGCTATCAGCGTCCTTTCTTCAGGACCCAGCACAGCTCATTTATCTTCTGAAACAAGGCTCCAGTTCTGGTAACCTTGCCATCTTGCCTTTGATATAATGGTTTGAGCACACACCTCCGACAAAAAGACCTGGGTTAATCCCCACCTCTGCTGGTGGGGTTTCACACTCAAGAGAATTGCCTCCCAGCAGGGCAGTCCAACTGCCAGATTAAAGACTACTGGAATAAGGGAGAAGATGGGCTTTCTTTATTCTTTCTCTAAGGGTTGTGCCATTACAAAATATACATAGGAATCTAAGGCCCAGCATGACTTCATTCTAGTGGTTAAGGAAGTTCCACTTGCTGTTTTCATTATAGGTCCTGTGATCTAGGTGAGGACTACTTAACATTAACTTAGAAATATGAGTGGTCTTGACAGACAGGATGACAACTCAGGATGTCTCTTTTTGTGCTTGTTTTAAAATATTTACTTCATTTCTAGCCCTGTTAAAGGACAGCCCTGTGCATCTGAAAAAGCAGAAGTTTCTGGCTTTTCCACGGCACAGAAAGAGGTGTCTTATTTTTTTTCAGTTAGATGCAGCTGAGCAGAGGTTTCCAGGGCCACACATCTGTATAGACAATTAGTTTTGATTTGGATTGTGTCCCTGTCCTCTTCAAAGCTAGGCTAATATGGAACACTGGAATGAGTTAAGCTTCTCAGCACACTAAGTCCATGGCTCTGTGGCAGGCTGCAGAATACCTATGGTACTGAAGGCAGATCAAATGTCAACCTGATCCATATGAACTGGTGTGTATATATCCACATGTACCAAATATTAATCAGCAAAATTAGACAAAGCTCAAGGATGGATAATTGAACAATAGGATTCTCATCCGTCTTTCCATCTGCTGTGATGATCATGCATGTTAGTGAATTGTCTTTTCAGTTCATACGTCTGTCTGTAATTGTCCTAGTATAAATCCAAATGAAATTCCTAGAAAGAAATAGAGTGCAAGGAGCCTACAGTTATCACCACACAACACACTTCATGTCCCATCAGGTAATGCACACCTAGTTTCTCTTGGAAACAAAATTTAAATAACCATGTCCTCTGAGTCCAGGCACAAATATCTTCTTAAGGGACTTCTACAAGAACGTTCTATTTGGTATTTCATGCAAATATGTAGAAACACTTATCTCAGAGTTCAGATTTCTCACACTTTTACTCTCTTTTGGTTTCACAGTGCTTATCAGATAATAATGATAGACATAATCACAATGCACTGCTCTTCCATTGGGCATAAATCTGAGGCAAATCCATTGGTGTCAGAAGATTTATCCTAGTTTTGGTTTAGTGTACATGAGAACAGAATCTGTACCATACATCTTATTTTTCTTTTGATATAATCCAGTGGATCCGGAAATAAGAAAGCCATATCAAGCCCCAAACCAAGTTTTTAAAGATATCAGCTTTCTTTTACAATCTGGGTGGCTCTCACCATGTCTGGGAAAACGTGAACCCAGTGGCCGTGGTAACGCATCACCTGCTTTTTTCCAGACTGCTGTAATCAATTTGTCTTTATCCACCATATTACCAAAAGACACTATTAAAATTCATATATGTGTGTTCTACCCAGAGGGTAAACCATCAGAGATCTCCAGGGTTTTGGAGGTTTTGTGGAGATGCAGAAGGCTTTAATTATGTTTAAAATAAGATCAAATTTTTTCCCTACAGTAATTTCAGATACTTCTACCAGATTCCTGTAGGGCTATTTTGCACTCTGAAAACTCGATCAATTATCAGCCTCACAAATTACAACTTTTGTTTACATTTTTCTAGAACATCAAAGAGTGTTGCTTTAAAACAGTGTTCCCAGGCTTAAATAATGATGTTTGTGTTTTTTGCTTAAAGACTTATGATGATCTCTCCTGTAGACCCGAGAAGGGTTTGGGCCTGAAGGATCTTAGTCACATTTAGGATTATTTTTAAGATAGTTGATATTCTTTTGGAGTTGAATCCTGAGGTTTTGCCTCAGGCAAAACTGTTAAAATAAATGGAGTTCTACCTAAGGAGTGGAAGAATAAGAATCAAGTTAAAACTTAAAATTTTGGCCCCAAGGTATTAACATCTTCTAAACTGTCAGGAAAGGCAGTATTTTTTTATCTAAGGAGTTTATTCCACTGTTTTGCTAAAACCCCTTGCAATATAAGTGAAGGAAGGAGACTCAGTTCTTCTTGCAGATGCCTCTTTCTGCAAAAGAGAGAAGACAAACGTGCAAAAGGATATGTCTTTGAGCTACCATTCCTCTACTTGAATTTGAGGCATCTTCTTTCAAAAGAATACCTCAGGAACATGAGCAGTATTCCAGAAGTATATAAAAAAGCAAAACTCATTGGAAAGGGGAAATGTTTGTTAATAATAAACCCACAATGAGACCTGTAATGAAGGATCTGCTTTCAGAGCAGAGCTGCCAGTAACTCTGCACCTGTGTCTGTCTACCTGTTTATGATGTTGTTTACTATGTTGTACTTGTCCATCATGTCTCAGAGTATTGTTCTGTGGAAATCCATGAGAACACTAGATTGTTGTTTCCAAAAGGCAATTCTTAGTTTTCAAACACTGTAAAATTTCTTAGAGGAAATTAGCACATAAAAATGGTTTGGCTTCTCTTAATATTCTATTTTAATAACTCCCTATATCTCCTTTTTATCACTTTTTGCAACACCATATTTCCTGTATCTAATAAGTGTTTCTTCAGTGTGTATTGCTCTACTGTTTTCAATATTTAAAAAAAAAGTACTTTCTATAACTGGAGTTCCTACCCAGGAGCACTGATCACTTGAATCCCATTTTGCTTCATTCATACTGTTTCCCACACTCTGCTGCTCTGTTTACTACTGAGTTCTATATGTAGCCACCTGCTCTTTAAAGTCTTAAATGACAGCTAAATTGCCAGCAACCATACACACTGTTCTATGAGCATCTAATGAAGCCTGAACACACTTCCTGTGGGTGTTGGTTATCATTTGGTCTTCCTCCTCCTTTTTGCTGGGAACAGTCCCACATTTGACTTTCTCTGCCAGACAAAAAGAGGAGTTCTGCAGCAAGTTTGGAAGGTGTTTTGAATGACCAGTCAATCATCTGTACTGATTAGATAAAGGGCTACTCTCAAATTTAACCTATTACACCTGAATTCTGCCCAACTTTCCTTCTCTCGGAGTATTCGTATAGATCTCCCTTAGCTACTTTTAGGAGCCTAATTATATTTTAGACTTTGTTCTTTCAAGTATGGTTGAAACTAGTGGATTGTTTCTTAGAAGGACAGGTTTAACATGATTTCTGGAGGAGTGCCATCCATTTTGCAGGATGTACTAGGGTTTCTTTTAATACAATTCTGAGAAGGTTGTTCTTCCCACAGAACAAAATCAATTATTAAATCATGACATCAGAATCAAACTGTCTTTCACAAATATTTCTGTACTCTGCTGTCTTCCCCACACTATCTCTGTATTGAGATTACTGAGTCCCTGCAAAATTAGTAGAGCCATGCAGCTTGCCCTATATGTTAATGTAATGCAATACAAATTGCACTTACCTTCAAAACTGAGATGATTTCAGTTGGTTTCTCTGATGACCACAGCAGTGGCAGAATCCTGCAATGACAGTCTGGTGGTCACTTTTGGATCAACTCATTCTTGCTTGTTTCATTGGTTTCCCTCTTGATTCTGCTTTTCAAATCTATACAGCCCTATACAGCCAAACAAAATTCAAAGTGTCAATACATGCAGCCTGCTAATGAGACTCGGAAAAGAACTGGAGTATTTTGCATTCTGTCCATCAAAGTACATAATCTCCCTCTTAATTTCAGGCATGCGAGTAACTCCACTGAAAAGAACAGAATTACCTACTCAGCTGGGTCCTGGCCAAAGTACTGAGCCTATGAAGTATTGAATTCTCCGTGAAAATAAGCTCTCTTGGTTGGAGTGAGAGAGACTTTTGGAAACAGGAGAGTATTCTATTTCATGCAGCTCTGTTATTCCATTATTTAGTTATGCCAATTAATGTATGAATGTTCCATCAATTTTTAATATTTTTTTTACTTCACACAGAGTTCATGCATTTAGGAAAGTGTTCAATCTGTCAAACAGTATAGTGCCAGATAATTATATTCTGCTTTAAAGGACATACACCCTTGCAATAAACCAACATTTAAACATCTGGCATCTAGATTTTTGGGACTTCTTTACAATTTACACTCCAAGAATCCTGCTCAATTCGAAGGAAACATCTGTACTGATGTTACTGCACAAATATCACCTTATACATTGTCAGAAATCAAAATACAGTTACTACTTCTCCAAGCCTAATATGAATGTAGCACCTATTCTAACCTTTAGTAAATATAAGATACTCTTATAAAATAATTCTATATGAAATTGTGACTTCTATGCTTCTAATTAAAACATTAATTACCAGACTGACAGAAGTTAAAACATTTTGCTTTGAGGATGAAGAAATAACTGTAACTTACTGGTTTTTAAACTCAGAGTTCATATTTTTGTAGACATGTTTATCTTTACAGACTATCCACTGAGACAGTAAAGACTGTGTATATTGCACATATTTTACCAGTTCTTGATTAGAGTGGCTTGCTTTTGGGTATTTTGTAAAATACAAAAAAGTGGACCAAAATCAAGTAAATACACCCTACAAACAATCTCCCACATTAAAGCATTTCTTTTTTTCCCGTAAATATGGAATATTGTCTTTCAATGGGTAGAATAAACAATATTCTGCCTCAATCTATGTAAAATTTCTGGAATCCTCTTTAACCTATCAGGTAACGTAGAATTTTATTCTAGGGGTGAGCCGAGATTCTCTAAGGCATTGCTTGTTGTACATATTCAGTCACACAAAAATACACCCTGGAACTGCTACTGGACTTCTGTGTATTAAACTGCTATATGGAAAAGCTATTTTGGATAATATTAAGAGGATTATATTGTGTTAATGTGTTTTTTTCCTTCCATCACTAAGTAAAATAGTTAGGTAGAAGGACCTAAGGTACTAAGCACTACTTCAAAAGTGCAAGAAAAAGTGCTTGAAAAATATTGTCAATAAATTCCAAGTGGTCTCATAAGTAGGATAAATGACACCATTTTCTGTGTTATGGACAAGATAATTTTCTGTGAAAGATTTCTTCAAAGCCAGCCCTGGAGCTAGTCCAGGAGGGCAGTCTGTTCAGGAAAACAAACCTGAAGAGAATTATGAAGCATATAACTGGTGCACCATCTCTTGCCCTTTCTGCCCAGACATTGGAGTCAGTTCTGTATCAAAGGGAAAAAAATCATAAGAAAAGCAAATAATTGCTTTTGCTTTGGGAAGTTTTGGAGATTTTAACGTCATTTGCTGTTGAAAGCAGAGAAAGGAATGATGATCCAAGGACAGACATTTATTAGGCCAAAGTTTGGCCTAATAAATGTGAATGGATATACAGGGCTTGATTGTTTTTTCACACCAATGAAACTCCATGGACTGAAATTAGGCACACTAATTACACAATATACTTCTGTAAATGATTTGTAACTCCAAAGTGAATGAACTGTAATATAACCTAAGGCACAATGTGCATGTGCAGCCTGGCCCCTCAGGCATGTGTTAATGGTAACACAGCTTGTCATCATGTGTTTTTAAATTTTTAAATCTAAATAAAATATAACACTGCATGTAATAAGTACTTTAAATGGCAGATGTGTAATAAACATCTCTATTTATGACAGACTTAAGCAGCAAAACATAATGAGGTATGGTTCTGGTACAAATTTTGCTTCAGGTTCACTTTGTACTTTTAACCACCTTCATTAATTACACAGCTAAGATCATGCCCTGGAGAGCTTTAATTTTCTTGTGATTATATAATGGTCTCTTACTGATATCATTATTCAAAAAAATAAATAAAAGATTAGGAATGTTTTCAGACAGAGCTTTTAGGTATAAAGATTTGTTAAACATATTTTTACCAAATCTGAGCCCCAACAGAAAACATCTAAAGATGTTTCTTTGCCTTAGGTAACTGTGCAGCTTTTCCTCTGTGTTTGCACTACACTTTCTCATATATATGATTTTTGAATGACTGCCATTACCCTTGTTTCTGTAGACCAGAAATGTCTTCATCTTCATAATGGTCCTGAAAGATAGGGAATACTCACATCTGTTTTCCTGATAGGGCACAGCTTTTCATTCTTGCTCGGCTAAGTGGGAGGTAGGTATCCAAACACTTCCAAGTTGTTGTGTGTATGTGGTTTGCCCTAGGTCAGGCAAGAATGAACAGGAATTGTCTCCATTTCCTGAGCTCCCAACTGATGCTATAAGCCCTGGACTTTCCTTTGCACTCCATATATGCACACAGGGAAAATGGACAAAAAGCAATCCAGTTATCAGAGAATCACAACAGGTTTGAAATATGATGACCGCACACCGTAGGAAACAGGTTCTCATCCTACGGAGTGTCAGCTTGTGTGGCAGGTGGGACAATTTATCAGGCCCACAGCCTGTTCCCATAGCGCTCTAGCCTGGGTGCAGCTCTGGAGCATGTAAGGAGCGGGCTGTGTGTCAGACGGATTGTTCTGGCAGCAGCCTCAGCTCCCACCCGCCCCAGCCTTGGCTTGGCTGCCCTCCCACCACACGAGGCCCACACGTCTGGGCTGTGACAGGCAAAATGGTGGCCGGGCGCAGCTGCCATTGCTGGAGGCGCTCCTCCGGGCTGCGGCCTGCTCCTGGTTCCCAGGCCGTGCGGGGAAAGGAGGCAGCGGGGTGCGGGCTGAGCGACCCTGAGCCGTGCCTGTGGCTGCTCCCTGCAGCCCTGTTTGCTGGGCCTGCTCAGAAGTGGGGAGCGACTGTGCAGGGCCGCCAGAGCGGCCGGGAGCCTGGGCACGGGGCTCCTGCGCTGTCCCTGCACGCCTGGCTGGAAACCACAGGCACGCTGCCTTTGTGCAAAGTTTTGGTTGGAAAGACTGCAGGTAGTGACCAGCATAGGCTGCACCTCTAGATGGGGATGAGTCTCACACAGATAGTAAACCCAAACCTTCAGCTGCTTCTCTGTTGTCACTCCACTGGCCAGTCTGTGTCTTTCTGGTCCATACTAGTTTCCTTCCTCCAGGCTTCATTTTGTTGACAAATTTGTTTTGTTCTAGCCATATTAGAGTGGTTTCAATGCTTCAGCGGGCAATACAAGATCTTAAGAGTCTTAGTTTTAATGCACATTCACAAAATATCCATTAATTTAAGCGAGAATGCTGGATTTACCACCTTTTGGAATATGTACTAAGAATTTACTGTAGTGTAAATAATTTACTCCATACTTTGTGAGAGTAAGTATAGTGAAAAATTATATTTAGCCTCTAATTTCTAAACTAAAACAGCAATATTCTTCTCTACTGTAATATATTTTCCAGTCATGTGATGAAGAGAAGCATTTTTTTCAGCTGAGATCACTTAAAAAGTTCAAAAGATAAATATATCACAATGACAAATTGCAAAATGCTATTCATACATTTAGGTAAAAATGGTTCCCTCATTTGTTTGTATTTCACATAAACTGTATTACTGTTATTTCCAAAGAAAATACAGTACAAAATAATTCTGATTAAAAATACAAGTATTGTTAATGGACCAAAGCAGAAATTTATCTTAGTTTGTGGGAGAAAAAAAATTATAGAAGCTAAGTATACTGTCTTTGAGTGAAATTCATTCCAGCAAAAAATGATATCCTAATCTCCAGCCCAGGACCCTACAAGGGTGCAACAATAATGGAGTGGCTAGTGTAGGGTTTTCTGCATCTGTTCTGTTCTGTTTGGTTTTGGGTGGTTGAGAACTTCTCCACATGGGAAAGAAGTCTGAATTTACAGCACTGCCAGGCTGTCTTAAGACTTGTCCACAATGAGAAGTTGAAAGAAATTTGAGAGCAAATTTGCCACACTCTTGTGACTCCATATGTGAGTCTGTGAGGATGCCCAGCCTGCTGTGAACTGGTTTATCTGATGGGCTGTGAGGTGGGGCACACTTGCTAGGCACAAAATGAGCCCATGTCTGTCTGTTTGCCACTTAAATGCATCCTCTACATGTGGAGTAACTGGCAAGAGTCAGACACCCACTGCAACAGGGCTACTGATTTCCATTGTCCTGGAAGTAGAGAGGCATTTCCCAGTTACCTCCTCCTAAGTTCTAGACGTACATTAGGACACTGTGACTTTTTTGTGTGTTTTGGTTAAAGCTTATGGTTTGTCAAATGAAGCTTTTCCTGCTTTTTCTTTGGATTGCTTATTTATCCTACATATGCACGTTCTCTGTACGGTGTTCAGCAGGTAATGAGGTTTTGGTGTAATGAGTTCAGACTTTCAGATGCTGCCTTAGTTTCATCTTCATGCTGCTTACCATTGACTGACACGTATGACTCAGGTCAAAGGACCTACACTTAGAATACAAGTAAAAATGAGTAAATGTGACAACAATAATTTGATCTGTAAAATTATATAGCAACAAAAGTTGAATGAGTGATATATTGGTAGAATATATATAGTAGAGTAACATGTTGGGATCAGAAATATTACCTATCACATATAGAAGGTAATGAACTAGAGGTCTATAATTTCAATGCTCAACTATTTTTATCACTTTAATGTTATTAGTTCAGAAATCCCTTATGGAATTGGTATACCATGATTTCTCTTTCCAAACAATTCTATGCACCCTGTCTTGCTTCCAACACATATGCATGTTCTCTCTTTCTCACACACACACAAAGCATTCTATAACAGCAGGACCATTATAGAGAATGATCTAAAACATGTGGACTGCAGCCAATATTTAGATATGGTATAGTAAATTCTGGAAGGTATAAAAAGGAAATAACAGAACTCATTGCAGAGAAAAATGAGCCAGTCTTAAGTAGTTTTAATCACTGAGTTTCATATAAAACCATATGCAAGATACTGAGCCTAATATTGGAGGAAAAACGAGTAGGGGTAAGGGAGAAGAGAAATCCAGTTCCACTGGGACTTGGGATGGGAGTTGTTTAGCATTTTTGCAAGAACTATTCAGGAGAATAATGAAAAGCATTTAAGCAAACATATAAACATGTTTACCAAGCTGTGTGACAATTGTGATCTGAAAGCCTTACCATGCATCCCCAGAGCTCAGTCTGGGCTAATGGGTGGTCAGTATGGAGCTGCTCCTTCCTTCCACAGACAGCTGTCACACCTGCTTTGCAGGCAGTTCAGTTACTGTGCCCACTCCCTTTGTCCAAAGGGATCTCTGGGAGCGAGAAACAGCCACCACAGCAGTATCAGGAATGAAGGAAGAGTGAGCCACTTCCTTTCCCCTTTCTCAAAATACTCAGCTGTATCCAAGTTTCTGCCAAATCAGTTTTGCTCAACATCCCAACACCCTGAGCTAAGCTCTAGTCTCACCACTTACAGCTGGGAGGCTGTGGTTTGCGTCTCCTCTGGGTCTGCCCTTTTGCCATTTCCCTGGAAGGGTATGTCAAGCCTCTGTAGATATTCATGGACATATGCAATTGCCCAGAATTCTGTAAATAGCTGTGTTTTGTATCTGCATAAGATGCCATGCATGAACTGAAACCTGCTTGTCATTAATCAGAGGCTTTAGTGAGCTAGAGTTTTTCACTGAGATTTTTGCTGAGCCTAGGCTTCAACATTTTCACACTTGCAAACTCCACAGAAAAAAACCTGACTGCCAGCATCTGTCTGATAAATAGTGGTTCAAAAGTGTAACAAATGCCAAACAACACTTCCTTGTTTTAGTTAGTGTTGGATATGGATGTAGGAGAAGGATAGAGAGGGGCTTTTTAGAAGTATTAGTCTTACTCAGCAGAGGGTGAAACACCCATTTCGCCAGCCTGCTTCCTAAAGTACATGGAAATAAGTGGGACTGATTCTGCCAACTCTGCTCTTTCAAAATAGCAAATTTTGAAATTTTTACTCCCTCAGAAATCACTTTGGGTCTTCATGGTGCTGCTCTGCATAAATAAGGCTTTACTTGTTAAGAGGCAAACAAGCAAAATTCCTAGTGAACCAGAACTTCAGCCATAAATTAAAAAAACTGGATCTGCATAAAGAAATTAAAACAAAAAAACAAATTACAAAGTTTCCAAACATGAAAGAACAAATTTTGAATTATTGAGTGTATGAACAAATGAAAAGACACTATAATTGGCTCTTCCAACACACGGACTCTTCAAGCCCAGAGCTAGTAAGAACTAATGAGCAGAGGCATTTCTATGGGGGTGACAGGAACATCAGTTTGCTGAGATGAAGTACAGCGTATTTCATACAGAAATGCAAAAAATACTTTCTGGACTGAAAGAAATCCCATTATGGATGGTGACAGCCTGGGTGCATAGCTGTTGAGGTGCAGTGGAAGCATGTTTTGGCCTATGAGGTGGCCGTGTTGCATTTTGAAGCAGTTTTTAAGTTGGAGAATTGTTACCAAATAATCCCACGTGGACTGATTCCACTGCAGCTGCACCAGAGTTAGCAACAATGGGAACCTTAGTATAGACAGCCTTCAGTTCCAGCAGCCGTTTTCAGCACTGTATCAGTTAACCCTGCTCTGAGGAGGGTTAATTGACACAGTGCTGCAAATGGCTGACTAGATGAAAACTCATATATTATGCCTCCCAACATCTTTAACAATTGTGCAGCTGCATTCATACTGGCAATGGTGGGAATTTGGAGGAGGGAAGAAATTCACCAGTGCAGACAAAGCCTGAGCATGGGCCTTAATGTTCATTTCTGGGTCTTTTTGTCAATCACAGTCATGCTTCCCTAAAGCATTCTTAAAGCCATCTCCAGGTTGCTGATTATGAAGCAACAGCTACTGTTGGTCCCACCAGCTGGATGAAAAGGGTGGAAGAATGGTGATACATCCTGGACCATCTTGTAGGTTGTCGTGGTTGGGGGGGGAGGTGAATTCTTCCAGGGGGATGTGGGCAGTCCAATCAGTGATCAGCTTTTCTGCTGGCACCTGGGTTGGTCACTCAGAGGTTTGGACACGCCTCTGAGGACACAAAGAGTTAAAAGCAAGAGTCTGGGGGGTTCGGCCTCTTTTCAGATCCTGGTTTCAGCAGAGGGACGTGTCAGGCCTCCTTCCCCTGCCCAGCCACGAGGCTGGGTGGGGGAGGGGAAACACGTGGTCGGCTCAGGTAAGCCGGAGCCCCCGGGGGGGGGGGGGGGGGGGGTGGAGAAGAGAAGGGACAGGACTGGAACTGAGCTGCCTCGTCCAGGATGGAGGGGTGGAAAACTGTGGAAGTGCCTTCTGTGTGTGCTCACCCCCCTCCACCCCCCAAACTCCGGGAGAAGGTGCTCAGCCACGTGGGGGTTTGCGGAGCCTGGGAGTGCCTCGCCTGCAGCACCCTGCCGAGAAGAAACTGTTAACCCTTGCTTGGCAGAAAGAAACTTTTCTTAGACATTGATTCTCATGACTGGTGGTTTTCGGAGAGAGGGAAGCGGCCTGGGACCGAGATGATAAAGCATGATTGGAAGAAACTCGATGGAAGAATGAGAGGAGTAGCCTTTTGAGCTGGAATTCTCTTGCATAATGTCAGCCATGGACTGAACTTAAGTCTCTTTTGAACATAAACTGCATTTTTGGGTGGATGCAGCTGCCCTTGTTTTTGCTACAGTGACTGGCACTTGGAAGAGTGGAGCGAGCAGAGAAAAGAGGGGGAGGGTGAGGTGGTGCCCTCTGCCCTCAGGGGAGACCTGCTCCTGGAACCCCGGCCCCTGGGTGAAAAGGGGAGAGCTCGGCATGCAGCATCCTTAAAAAGCCCTGTATGTAGTTTTGGCCTATGAGACAGCGGTGAGAGCGCTGGACATAGGAAAAAGAGAGTGTCACCTTAGCAGACTTCTCCGGGCGGTGCTATAGGTGACATGGAAACACATAAGGGGTGAACCCCTGTTTTCTGAAGAACAGTTTGTGGTGCGAGAGAGACTCCTCTCTCCCTTGCTGAATTGAAGATTAGGTTTTTTGAGTGGTGATTGTTTGATTTAAAACCCAAAAGTTGGTCTGTGAAAAGTGATGGGTGGGGAGGTAAAAACTGGGAGAAGAAATGTTCTAAGAAGTTTTTATTTCTGTCTTTCTGTCTCTGTGTGTGTTTAAGAGTATTTCTGTCCCTGTTCTTATGTAATTAATAAAGTTTTGGTGGGTTTTTTTGTTTTCAAGATTTAAGCCTGCTCTGCTCTGTTCCTGATCACATCCCACAGGAGTTGTTAGAGAAAAAACATATATTCATGGGTGCACTAACATCTGGCCAGTGCTAACCCATGACATAGGTGCATTCAAGGTACATGTGTCTCTTCTCTCTCTTGTATGGCCCCAGCACATTCTAAAAGAACCAGGGAAAACAAACATTCACTTTCCCCACAAATACAGACAATGTTTGCAAGATGTACTTCTTCTGCACTGACTGGTTCTCTAGCAGCAGAGTATCAGGATTCCCAGGTCCCTGAGTACCCATTGTAGCCTTTAACTACATAAATATCTTTGGCTTCTCTGGTTGGCCACAGAAGTGAAATATCCACTCAAAATACAGCCCTTCAGACATGACAGCCTCTAGCCCTGGCAGGCCAAGGCTGTTCTTCTAAGGAGTTTTCTGAGGCAGTGCAGAGCCATAAGCTTCTTGAAATATGGAGGAAACAGACAAAAAAATTCTTCTGAATTTTACCATCTGCTCTTCCATTCCTGGCAAGAGATCTCTTTCAGAGTTAAAAAATTGCTGTTTCCCTGAGCTAAGGCCTTAAACTTACCATCACTGCCCCTTTTGGGCAGTTTGCACTCCATGAGAATTAGGGTGGAGAAAACAGGACTCATTTGAGCAGAACAGAGCGGTGTCCTGACTCTGCCCTCCTATGCACATGGTGAGCGGGCATTGTAACATTGGTGACACGCTTCCTGTCACACAGTTGGCATCACAGACCTTCAGCAGCAACTTGTAAAAAAAAAAAAAAAAGCTCTCTCTTTGTGTACAGCAGTACCTACTAAGCCCAACTGAAGTCACAGACTTCCACTGGTGGGAGTTAGTTGTACTTATGTATGGGTTATGTTAGGTTGCTATCTATAGGTGACATTTCCCTGTGACCATACAGCATGGTTTCATCTGCATACATGGGCTTTTGAGAAAGGAAACAGATGAAGAAATGAGGAAGGAAAGCTATTTATTGCTGCTGTTTATAATCTCCAAGGCCTATTTAACCTGTGATTTTCTGTCTTTCTAAAAGATACTTTCTTGCAACCTTGGTTCTTTGTTCTGATGCAAAATATTAGTGCTGCTATTAGAATGAACAATTTAAAAAATCTTCTCTGGGAAGAGAGGCCAATTAACCCTCTATAAGCCATCACACTGATTACAGAATAACAAATGGCCTCTTTATAAGTGTTCTGGGTTTGGTAGCAAAATCAGAACATTATTTTTCACTGTCTTCTTCTTAATCTTCTAGGAAGTTCCTCTGATTTCTTTGCAAATGTCCTGAATTTAAGACTCGTGGAGACCAGAAATCAGGCCAGATTTTATGTCTATAAATTTCCTATGCTATTGTGAATGGTTCCAGAAAACAACAACAAAAAAATAAAAGCACTGATAATTAATACTTCTGTTAATAGACCAAAGCTTAAATCCCAGACCAAAGCTGGTGGAGAGTAGGTCATGTCTACTCCAGTGACTTTGCAGTAGTCCCTTCAATTAATTATAGTTGTGTTCACTGGTGTTTGCACTGAATATTGTGCAAATACAGCTATACTGTCAGAGGATGGATTGGAACAGTGGAAGGAACAGCTACCACATCTCTTTTGGGAAGGAACCTGGAAAAAAGTGAAGAGCTGTTTCTGGCTCCTCAGCTCCCATCAGCCACTTGAGGAAAGTCAGGCTTTCTGGGTTCTGGATATCATGTTCTTACCTGGTACTCTGTATATAAATGACATAAGAACAAATGTTTTGATTAGTCTAGGCAGCTTTGTATCCACTGAGTTGCCATAAGGAATATCACTGATTTATGGTCTAAGCACTTTTGGTTAAGGAGGGAATCAAGGTAGTTTCAAATAAATGAAAGACCCATAGTTGCTTAGATCTTGAATACTGATTCTTATGATGGTGAATCTGTAGTCAGACTGTAGAAAGACCCAAAATGTTGTGCTGGGCACAGTGCAAGCATCAAGGTTTTTCCTGTCCAGAACAACTTTCCAACAGTGAGCTTAGGAATACTGATCTCATGTGAAAATTATTTCCTTATGGCTACATGTAAAAAGTCTTTGAACTATAGTATTTTTACTAGAACTGCTCAGGGGGAAGACTAGTGGAACAATTAATAGCCCATATAGGATGATTCTATAAAGATGAATGTTTTGGAGCAACAGGCTTTTACCAATTTATTCCAGAGGAATGGACACATGAATATGCTTTTAAGAGATTAATAGATGTTATAAAAGTTATGTACTGCAGCACTTTTAACTAAAGACTTCAGAAACTCCACTTGGAATCCTGATCTCATACAGCAGCTTATTCTTTTGACATATAGAATAGATGTAGGGGTGTGTGCATTTCTTCATGGTGTGATGGGAACTGAACATTTTACAAGATGCAGTGGGACTACAAGGCTTTCCCGATAGCTGTTACATTGAACAGGTGGACTGTGTCCATCTTCCATAGCTGGCTGCTTTTGGGGATGGGAGT
The DNA here is from genome assembly GCF_021018805.1 of Prinia subflava. Lineage (NCBI taxonomy): Eukaryota > Metazoa > Chordata > Aves > Passeriformes > Cisticolidae > Prinia > Prinia subflava. Next base: position 40,253,205 of record NC_086250.1, on the reverse strand, counting down.
GAAGCAGGCTTTGGGATGCTTGTGATTGGATTAAGAAAACTTTGGCAATATTTTCAGCCTTAAGAAGTGTTCTAGGATTACTCTTTCATTAGCCCATCTGTCTGCAGTGTACTTTTACTATTCTATAGAAAATAACTCAGCTGCCCCTCAGCACAGTCCTTGCTGGTCAATGACTGCATATGTTTGATTGTAGCAACTTTCTGCTTGTTTCCTGATTTATCAATAGACATAACAATTTATAACGTGTCAAGAAAACTGGCCGTATTTTGATAGCTTACACAGGGAGTGTTGCGGCAGTATCTCTGCCCTCTTCAGTATTGCATACGATAATGCAACTTTTCCTTCTGAGCGCTCTCCTGCGCTTGTCCAGCCCCGAGTGGGGGAGAAGGGATGTCACCAGACAGTTCCTACAGGGGTGGCTGTCAGCCAAAGTGCAAGACCTTGTGGGAGGAGTGGGACTGGAGGAAATGCCCGAGTTGCTCGTGAAGCCCAGGTGTGAACGTTTTCTTTGGGGGACGCACAGACGTGGGGATCTCCCTGGCCTTTGTGGCCATCTCCTCAATGCCGCAGCGGAGCGCCTAACCATGGCAGGTACGGGAGAGGACCGGACACCGGCGGAGGGAAAGGGCTGTTCTGGACATCCTGCCTACGGGCTCCGGGAAGAGGAGCAGCCTGCGGGCTCGCCGCGCTCATAGGAAGCACAATGCCGGGGCAGGGCTCTCCGCAAGGTCATTCTCCGTGCCGTCACCCTCCCGGCAGGACGGCTCCGACCCGCTGCCGGGTTACGCCGCCCACATCTTACCGCGGCGGCGGCCGTCTCGCGAGGCGATGGCAGCGCCCGCGCGGGGTCCGCGCCGCCGGCGAGGCCGGGCGCTCCCGCGGCCGGAGCGCGTCCCGGGCGGCCCCGGCGCTCCCGCGGCCGGAGCGCGTCCCGGGCGGCCCCGGCGAGGCCCGGCGTTCCCGCGGCCGGAGCGCGTCCCGGGCGGTCCCGGCGAGGCTGGGCGCTCCCGCGGCCGGAGCACGTCCCGGGCGGCCCCGGCGCGGCCGCCTTTGTTCGCGGGGCGCGCACGTGCGGCGGCCGCGAGCGCGTGCGGGGCGGCGAGCGCCGGGCCCGGCCTGGCCCTTTAAAGGCGCGGCGGCGGCGCGGCCCGGCCGGTGCGGGACACGTGAGGCGGCGGCGCGCTCTGCCGCCGCTGCCCCGGCTGCCGTGCTGCTCGTGTTTTATCTGGCCGACCGCCAGCCCCCCATCGCCGGGTCTTCGCTCTGTCTCCTCCTCTCTCTCCTTTTTTTTTTTTTTTTTTTTTTTTTTTTTTTTCCCCCTACAGACAGCCCCCTCCTGGTTTTTCCACCCACGGGTAAAGGTGGCTTTTCTTTTCTTTTCCTTCGTTTTTGTTGTGTTTTGGTGGGTTCCCCCCCCCTTAACCCTCATCCTAGTTTAGTCCGTGGGCAGGACTCGCATAATAATATTTCCAGTCCAGGAGCTCGCATCACAGACACGAACTCAGGACCGCCCCCCCCCCCCCCCCCCCCCGGTTTTTTTCCCCCAATCTCCCAAATCGTTTTATTATTATTTTTTTTAAATGATAGTTCCTTTTGCGCGCTGCTCCCGCTGCTGCTGAAATCCCCGTCTTCCCAGGGTGCATGCTTCTGGCAAGGTTGTGCAGTGTTCTCAGTCCATTTTCAGTGTGTCTTATCTTAATTTGTCCTGATCCGATCTAAGCGCGATAGCCACCACTTGCTTTCAATTTGTAGGACTTTTTTTCCTCATCTTGGTGTGCTCCCGACTACCCTCGGACTGCTCCCCTCTCCCCTTGGATTTCCAGGGTTGCAATTTACTCTGCCTTTCCTTCTTCTTCTAATTCTTCTTCTTTTTTAATCTCTCCTCTTTTGAATTGCTTCATGTTACTAACCATTCCTAAATTGTAAGATAGATTCATTCCCCCTCCTCTTCCACCACCACCACCACCACTACCACCATCACCTCCTCCTCCTCCTCCTCCCCTTCTCTTCTCCTTTTTGGCAGCACCAGGACGTCCGGTGTGGTGGTGGCAGCGAGCAGCAAAAGCAGCAAGAGCTCGTTTTGATTCCCCCCCCTTCCAAGGTGCTTTGGAGAGACTGGTTTCAGGCTGAGCAGCAGAAGTCACGATGAGTGCACAAGGTGAGGGACCCGGTCAGCCTTCCACTGCTGCCCAGGAGCAACCTGCAACCGCACAGCCTCAGAAGAGAGGACGAGGCAGACCCAGGAAACAACCACAAGTCAGTATCGTACAGATACGTAGAGCCGCAGATCTATAGTGTTATAGGCATGTACATGTACGTATTGTGCTGCAAGTGAAGGAGTTCTGGCGACGGGGCGGGGGGGCTTTGTTGCGCGCTGCTTCCCGGCGAGGCGGTGCAGAGGCGTAGCGAGGGGCTCCGGCGGGCGCCCGGCGGGGGGACCCCGGAGCGGCGAGGCGCTGCCTGCCCGTGGCCGAGCCGCGGAGCCTCCTCGGGACTTTCACTATTGTGCAGGGAGCGAGCCGGGGCTTTTCAATGTAAATGGGGAACATGGAGCAGCGCGGCTCCGACCAACCAGCGCTCGCTGGGTCATTTCGAGCTGATTTTGAAATTGCGAAAGCGAGGAGCAGGGAACGGGGCTCTCCTGTCTCCCTCCTCTCCCAGCTTCGCAATATCTCAATCTGTGTGCGCGCGTGTGTGTGCATGTGTCGGGTCCCACCGGGCGCTGCTGCCGCCTCCGATCTTGACCAGCCCAGCCCCTGAACTGCCCCTGGATGCTGGGGCTGGGGGAGAGGAGGGTGACTAGAAAGTCGCGTGATTTTTTTTCGCCTTTTTCCTTCGCCCCCCCCCCACCCCTTCCCCCCGGCTTTCCCTCCTTCCCCACCTCCCCCCTTTCGCCCCCCTCATCGTATGGAGAGAGGTGCCCCCGTTGCTGATGGAGGTGGGGGAGGTAGCCGGAGGGGACTTGCCCTGTATTTGCAACACCTTTTGCCTTTGCTCCGGCGCTTTCCCAGGCAGGTCGAGGCGGCGGGAACGCTGCCGTGTGTGGACGCGGGGAGCGGAGCCCTGTGCTCCTTTCCACCCGCAGCCTCCACCTGGGCCCCCAAAGGGACGAGCTGGTCTCCCCTTTTTGACTTGCAGGACCTGAATTCGCGCTAAGGTTGATAGATCCGCGCTAGATCCGAGTGTTACTCCCACCCCCACCCCCCTTCCCTTCCTTTCCCGAAGTGCCATTGTCGCATCGCCCGGAGCTGCCGAGCCGCGCTCAGCCCCTGCCGCCGGCCGAGGGGCCCGGGGGGAGCCCCCGCGCTCTGCAGCCCCTCCGCCGGCGCCGCCGAAGGGGATTTTGCCTGCGGATGCAACCAATTAATCCCGCAGCTCGGCGGGGGCAGCGCGGAGCCGCCCGCAGCCTTTTCCCTGCCTCCCTCGGAAGTCACGATTGAGAAGCAGGGCTGTCCGCGGAGCTAATTTTTAAAGCGGGATTCGGCGGGCTTTAAACGTGTTTACTTCCCATTCATCTGGCATCAGCTCCACTGCTACGAGAGCCTTTGAGGGGCTCGAAACATGGAGAGAGCCGAGCAGCAGAGCCCCGAACCGGGGAAAACCCGGCTGCTTTGCTTCCTTCCCCTCCCCCGCCCCGATATGGTCCTGTAAATTGCACAGAAAATACTTTTTGGGAAGCCGTAAAAGCAGAGCCCCCCGTTACCTCGCTCTGCCCTTGGTGACACTCACTCCATCGGTGCGGTGACTACGGGCTCTGTCCCCCTTCTGCTTCACCCCCTGATTGCCCTCCACCAGCCCCGGCAGCCAGCACCCACCGACCCTACTGGCTTGTGCCAGGGCTTCCTTTTTTATTTTTCTTTTTTTCACCCCCTTTTAATTTTTTTTTTCTCCTGTAGCATTTGAATGTGTGGAAGTGAAAGAAAAATGCGTCTCCTTGAACGTGCTCAGCCCAGATGTGCAGTGCCTGCGGGGCTCGCCACTGAGCTGCAGCACTTGGGGAGTCCCCCCCGCCAGCCTCCCCTTAACCTACCCGGGAATTACGAAAGCTGAAGAGATTTAAACTGGTTTAAATTAACAAACTGCGCTTAATTAGTTCTACCACATCCTGTAATCTGAATGAAATGTATAGTATTCAAGACTAGAAGAGTTTTATAGTGTTTATGATTCACTGAATAAATATTTGGAATCTGAACTCTTAGTAATTCATACCCAGTCTTAAGGACTGGTTATTTACTGGCAGGCAAAGGAACTAGTTAAGAAAATAGCTAAAATAATCACTGTTGACTCATTTTCGACTTGGGGTATTTTAGATCTTTCTTTGGTCAAGTTTTTTTGGCTTACTAGTGTTCTATTTGAAGAAACATTTACATTTGCACGTGAATGCAAATCAATTTTCTTTAGAATAGGTGTGAATATGATGCCGACTGCAGAACAACAGAAAAAATTGCCCCCTTGAGACAGAAGTAGTCTCATCTTACTTCACAATATTCTGGTAGTTAACTTCTTTTTTCCCAAAAAGTTTGTGCTAGAAACTACATATGATAATTGTATCTTGCTATAATGCAATTGAAATTTAATGGTAACTGTATTATTTTTTAAGTATCTGCTCTTATGTGAGGGAAATAATAGCCATCTTTAAAAATGTGTTTCCTGCTATAACTTACATGTTGGAATATGCACACTTTTTCAAGTTTTTCTATGCAATTGCAAGAGAAGTCCTTTACTGTGTAAAATATATTTTTTCCTTTACCTGGAGTTGCTAGATTTTTCATGTTGCATTATTAATATTATGGTATTTAATGACATTGTTAATTCATATATTTTAAGCAACTTCTCAGTTTAGTTTATCCTTTAGATCATCTGGGTTAGTTGTAGCCTCTTGCCACAATAGTATGTTTTCCTGTATTTAGGAACCAACTGGTGAACCATCTCCTAAAAGACCAAGAGGAAGACCCAAAGGAAGCAAAAACAAGAGTCCCTCTAAAGCAGCTCAGAAGGTGAGATTATTAAAGAGAAAGAATTACTAATACTGTTTTTTTATCAGCTGGTAGCAAAAAATCCAATCATTTAGACTTTGAAGTGGGAGACTGGAACTTTTTAATAATGGAAGCTACATAAAGCATGAATTTCACATTTTCAAAATTAAAATTAACATGAAGACCCAAAGTACAGAACATATAAGGGCATCTTTTTTAGTAGTCTACAGATTACTGAAATAATAATGTATTACATGAGAAACCATGAGATGTCCTGTGTCTAGTAAGGAAGTCAATGTTAAGGATATTATTTTCTTCATTAAGATTTTTGTAAGAGGAAGATTAATTTCTTGCCCACTTACAGTTGTTACTACTACAGCCCAAATCTGTATATTAAAGCTAAGTGCTTTGTCAAACATAAGTTAATTAGAAGTAAATCCAATTATGTGTTGATGGAAATAAGTGCATATATTGAAATTTACAGCTTTAAAGCGTGATGGTAAAGTAAACTTCGAGTTACAGTAAAAGCCTGTTATATCTTGTTTAGTAATCAGTTTCAAAGAGACTTTTACTGGGAGTGCTTTTAGTCTTCTGAACTACTGTTTCTGCTTGGTGATGGGACCAAACTTTTATTCTGGTGGTTCTGGTTGCCTTTAGCTACAGGAGAAGCTCCCTGAAGTCATCGCATTTAGTGCATGGACTTTACGTCACAAATACAATGTGAAAATTTGACTAAAGTTTTTTGAATTTGGGAAAGCACAGCATTAAAAAGCTGTGTTATCAAGGCAAATCATGCATACCTTTCTGTAGGAAATATTTTAGTGAAGACAAATAGTTTGTAGAGGCTTGAAAAAAAATACGAGAGATTTGTTTGTGTTGTTGGTTATACAGCAGTTAGCACTAGTTCACAGGTATTAAATCAGAGACAAAAGCTTACAAAATCTAGTAGTGAACTGTAATACTAAAGTGTATCAATATCTTTAAAGGAGGTGCGTGACAAAATATGTGGAAGGTATTTGTGTCCTCATCTAATTATGGTTCATTTTTCAGTATGCCTATGGTACTGACCATATTAAGTTTGATAGTTTTCAGTGTTATAAATTACTATAGCAACTACTGATAAATATTAAATCAGTAAAAGGTGACTATGGTTTCATGTCTGTTTTGTTTAAAGTGTTTTAAACATTTGTTTGAGGTACTTTTCCAACTGTCTTTAAATTCAAATTGGTTGGGGTTTTTTTTCTTCTTCTTCTTCTTCTTTTTTTTTTTTTTTTTTTTTTTTTTTTTTTTTTTTTTTTTTTTTTACTTTATTGGCTGAAAAAAAGCAGCATGTTCTATCAAGAAATCCATGAATTAGTAAAAAATGCTTTACAGGCTAAGTATTAAAAAAGTCTTTCAAAGCCATTCTGCAAGGTAATGTGCTTAAAATCTTGATTTTTTTTCTTTATACAGTAAAAGCATTCCTCAGATTCATATTAAAATAGTTTATATGTCACTCTTCAAAAAAGAGAGAGCAGTTTTTTATTAGTCTAGCAAATCCAAATGTGAGCTTTAGTATTTTAAATATTACTCCTAGGAGTGTTGGCTTTCCTAGGAGAAACATTTGTAGTGAGATTAAATTCTAAGTAATTTGTCAAAATGTATTTTTAAAAGATGCTTCTAAAAGAAATATTGACATTATTTCTTTTACATAAGTGATTTGGAAGTCAGTTTAAATGGAAAATAATTTTAAAACATTCATATGTGTGTAGGTTTATCAAATTGAAGAGTTTTCCTGATGATTCTGGTACACAGTTATGCTTTCTTAATCTAATTTACAAACTGACTAATTTAATTGTAACATTTTGATTTTCAGAATGCATCAAGTTACTGCTCTAATTAAAGCTTTTGGGTGTTGCTAATGTAAAAAATCGACTACATATCTTTTTCTATATTAAAAAAAAAATCTTTGAGGGGTATGTAATTACAAGTCTTACTGGTTTCTAGGTTTATAGATAAAGTATATAAATGTTTGATAAATCCTCTAAAACATAAAACACTTATAAAGCCTTACTAGAATAAAGAGACTGGTATCACATTTCAAATAAATATTTTAGTCCTTTTTCCAAATTGATAATTAACTCTCTCTAAAATGGTTCAGCTTCTCACCAGGTATCTCAAAGCATCTTTTAATGCAATATTATTTCCAGTAGTTTTTCTAACTGTAGTATGGATGGGAAGGTTTTGGCACTGTAAGAAAGCTTCATTTGGTGGTGAGGGTATCACCTCTAAAAGGAGTGAGCTATATGTTCAATTCTGTGGTACACATATTTACACATATGTATGCATATGTATGCATACATACCTTTATTAAGACTTTCTCCAGCCTGTCTCAACCCCCAGAAAGAGAACTGGCTATCTTAGCTAAATCCCCTCTACATGTGAGCCTAGGTACTACCCACCCAGCTGGAATTTGCTGGAATTTCTAAAGAATACTGCGTGCCCTGTGTGTTTCAAAGGGAGCTCATTGAAATGCTTTAGAGTGTTCACAACATGTTAGATAAATGCCGACCAGGAGAACCCACCGAGCAGCCATGAGAAGGCACTCATGATTAATTGATTGGGTGTTCTCTTGCAAAGCATTACACATCACAATTAAAAATGTATTGCACAAACTGGCTGTGAGTTAAAAATACTTCAGAGCTGGGGCTTTGTTTTGTTATACTTAAAAAAGGAAATACCCTTACATCAGCTGATAGACAGTTTTCTCTGGGATTGTGGTTGTGTTGTATATTTAAAATTTCTTGGTTCATAGGATATTTTTTTTTTTTTTTTTTTTTTTTTTTTTTTTTTTTTAAGCTTTAAGAGCTTGTGTTTGGTCTTAGTAAACTGGCCTTGGGGCATCTGAAAACAAACTGTGCTTGTTAGGAAATTAGCAATGTGAAACTTGACAATGCATACAGAATGTTGCAAAACTAACTGAACAGCTAATAATGTGGCAATTACTCTAATTTTGGGTAATATGCTTTTTTCTTTTCTTAAAGCCTTGCATATCACACATGCCTAAGTTTTTATAAACTAGACACAAGAAATAAACTGTGTTTTATAGAAGAAAAAAATATTTCTCAATTGTTTAATTTTTACAAACAGGAGGAACCAAAAGCTGTTACTAGATAGATAAGAAGAGACAAAAAAACTCCTGATCACCTTGCACTTGAGTCCCCACAATTAGGTTGTTATTGTGCAGTCTGGATCTTTAAAGTTATTCTGTCATTCATTTAAAATATTTGAAAAAAAAAAAAAAAGCAAGATGTGAATTGGGTTTGGGGTTTTTTCCTCCCTAAATCATAACTATTTTTTCAGGAAGGTCATAGTAAGCAATTTTTCTTTTTTAATTTCCTAGGTGTTCTGTGGTTGAATTTTATTTGTTTGGTGAGATGTGTTCCCAGCCCATCACATTTCCCTTTCTAGGTCTTGCTTTTTTTTTTTTTTTTTTCCTTTTTTTTTTCTTTTATTTTTTTAGCTCCTGCAGTTTGGCTTGACAAAAATGTAATGCTGTATAGGCACAGATACTTTCCTGTTTGGGAGCAGGAAATACACTTGAGAAAAAAAGAGTAGTAGCTACTATATGATTGTCTTTAAAGGAATTGTCAAGGGATATCCCAGGAATATACAATGGTAAAAATTCTTTAATAAAATTCTTTAGCTAAAATAAGTTGAATTTTGTTGTAGTTATTGGTGTAGTGAGTTTCATGAAAATGCCTACAGAGCTTGATGCATCATCCTCTGAAAACTAGAGCTTGTCATTCTGTCTGTGACTACACTTGCTACTGTCACCACGTTACATGGCCGGGTTTGGTATGAAGAAAGGCATGTCCCTGTGTTAAGCAGTCCAAAGGTAAAAGAAAAAAAAAACACCACCACCAACAACAACAAAAAAAACAAACCAGAAAAGTACATGTGATCAGGACTCTGCCCTGAATTGGTTCACAAAAATCTGGTTGGCTTCTGTATGCTTCATTCATTTTCACCAACACCAGTCACTGCAAGCTTAAAGGGAAAACAAGATATAATTTATCAAGTGATTGTAGTGTGGCTATTGCACTGAAAAAAGAAGAGACCTCAAAATCAAGTGTTTTGACCAAGATAGGAAAAGCAGAAGACTGAACTTTTATTTAGAATTAAAATGGGTAAAACAGGATACAGAAAGTGTGATGTTTTTATACTTAGTCCATGACTAAGGGTTTTTTTCGAAGAGTATTTTTTGACTAAATAACTGTGTTTTTTTGAGATGGTCACGTTCCATGGGCAATGTCTTTTGACTCTGTTTGACAGCAGTAATCTCTCTCCTGAGAACTATCACTTATTTTACCTGACTTACAGTTCTGACACATTTTATCTGAGATCTCCAGCAGATCATTTTGCAAAGTAGATAGAGTTCTTCAAATCTGAATTCTGTTGCATTTGAGGTCTTCCCTGACAATACATAGATGCCCAAAGAGCACTTTATAGCCATTCAATTATTTATATTTGTCTTGTCCTGTTAATTACTTTCAGTAGTACAGCCTTGGTTTCTGTCTGGGTACAGTGCTTTTTTGCAATAAAGAAGCAGAGATCATGGGCAGCAAAGTCCTAGAGTTGCTGAGAGGAGCTGTTTGGGTGTGATGGCCCTGTGGTACAGGGCTTAAGTGGATCGCAAATCCTCCTGGGGACTGTTAGCTGCTTCCAGACAGCAGTGACTCAAATGGTGATCTTTCTCACCTGTGATAATTAAAAACTATTTCCCATATAGATCATGCTTTTAAATGTAAGTAAATTTAGCTCTGTTCCTCAAATGTGACATTGCAAAAATGGTGTGTTTTATTTTTGTTTATAAGAAATCTCATATTTTTTATGAAATGTGCTTTGTTTGATATGTGTATGTTTGATAACATACCCGACTGTTCTTTAAGTTTGGTGATTTCATGTCTTAGCTGTGAAAAGCAAGGTCACGCCTCATAGCATAGTAGCACCAAATATTAAGAAAAACATTAAACCCCCCATACCAAATGCACCTCTGGGTGGCCTGGAGCTCTGTCAGGATTTGCCCCTAGCTTCAGAGGCAGCTTTTCAATTAAAGCCAAAAGCCGACAGACTGGAGTGTTTCTGAAGATGCAAAAAGCTGTTCAGAGGAAAGGCGATGTTTTAGTGCTTTCATGGAGAAACAGTGTTTTATCTGTCTGATACACAGTAAAACATTTCTTCAAGGCTTCAATTAAAAGAAAGTCTTACACTGTTGGAGAAAATACAGGCTGAAAAAAGAGGGAAGGAGGTAGAATATTTCCTAAACTTCATGTATCTATCATTACCACCGTGCTGCTAGTACTCCTTTTGTTTGTTCTAGGAGTGTTTTGTCTTTCTCTACTCTTGAAAAGGAGATTAAAACTTCCACTTTGGAGGTTCTTGTCATTTATTTTCTGCAGTTTAATCTGTGAAAACCTTGCTACTTACTTACAGAATCTCTCTGTACCAAAACATCACCTTGGGCATGCCTGGCTGTTTGCTCAGCTCACCTCTGGGAAAGATTTGGTTTTGATAAGAACTATGGAAATGTTTTTTCTTCTAACATGAGGTGGAAGTCATATGCGGCAGGAATATAGTGCCTTTCAATCTGCAAGGTCCCCAAGCACTTGACAAACCATTACCCGAACTAGGCAGCAGGAACACCAGCCACTTCTGACGTGGGCCTTTGGTGGTGGCAGAGCTCAGCACTGCTCAGGGGAAGCGGCCACACTGTGTGACCATTTATGGCAGGAAGCAAAGATTAGTTATTCAGAGAAATCCCTCATGTTCATTATAATTTATAGTTAAAATTTGTGTCAGGTCTGTATGGACTCTAATTATTAGACCAAAGGAGTTTTTGTTTTCAAAAAGTTAATTGTTTTTAATGGAGTTTTGGAAAAGGGTCTTTCTTTCAGATGCAGTAATACAGAAGAAAATAAATAGCCTTAGTGCTCTGATAACATGTCAAGTGTTGATTTGTTAAGACCAGTTATAACTGATATTTTCTCTTTAAGATTTATGCCCAGTGTTTCATGAAGTAAATGTAGAATCAGGGAACTACAGTTTATCAACACTAAACCATATCTTGTTTTTTGCATCCTTCAGGTTACAAGGTATAATGAAATTGAGTGTTTAAAGGAAACAAAACTCTGAAATAGACAGCTGTAGGATATAGTAAATGCACTTTAACAAGTATTCTCTTAAGAGGGTTTCACCTTACGTGTAACACTGATATAAATGATTAAAGCTCAAGTTTACTCTTTTAACAAGTCTGAGTGATAATTTTGCCCTTTAGGAGTGTGAATTTTATTTTTCACAGCTTTCTTATTGCAAGGTATTTATTTCAGAGTAATTGCATTTAACTCACAGGGCAGTTTTTTTTTTTTTTTTTGTAGAGACTCCTCCACTAGTTCCTCAGCTCAAGTTCTCTTTTAGAGAGATCAGATTTACACAGCATTAGGTTACAGTATATGTTACAGTGATTGACCAGCAAGTGATTTGTTTAATGGCACAGTTGATTTCTAAGGGCAAATCAAATACACATACAGTTAACTGGGGGGGGGGGGGGGGGGGAAACCAACAAAAAAAAAGCAACACAATTCATATGTACTACAAGTCTTCATTCTTGGAGACTTTGTATCTGGCAAGTCCTGCCCAAACTACAAGTGGTGGCAAAATCCTGGTGGATTTTGAGTGGAACAGGATACCTGGTGAAGTGTAGGGATGGACCTAGCCTAGCTAGAAAGAATAACCTGATTTTTGCATTTTAAACTGTAAGTTTTTTAGTGTACTGTGTAAGTACTGTTATTACTAGTAGTATTCACAATGTCTCGCAGTGGAATTAGTGGAAGAGCCTATAAATGAACCTATATTTCCTTTAAGGTGAGCTCCAAGAGGAACTACTGGGCTTACATAAATATAGCTGTCATTTTTAGGGCCTCTTCCACATTGTTACCTTAAACCTGGAAAGGGAAAGTGTGTTTTGGGCCATAAAAAGTTTATTTACAGCTTAAGGATGTGCTTTTGCCTGGAAAACTTAATGTGAAAAGTAGAGGAATTATTTCCTGATAAAAACACAGACATGTTCATGATGATATTCTGTCGTAATTAATTTCATGCACGAACATAAGGAGACTAAAAAGAAATTGTAGCTGTTGTAAACTGCTTTGATCAAGCTTGAAACAGGCTGTATTTTTAATTTAGTATCTCCAGGTACTTTTTGATGGCCTGTGAAAGACTAGATTTGATGTTACTGGAGGTTCTCAGGTTTCCCAGTTGCCCTGGGTCCCCACGTTCAGCTGCATGTCAGATGTCTGGCCAGGGCACCCCAGGCTCTGCTGAGGGCCCTGAGCAGCTGGGGCTGTGTGGGCACACTCCTCCATGCCCCTGGACACACTGTGGATCAGGGCTGGGGACACCCGTGGGTGCAGGTGAGCATTGCCCAGCCACACTGGCTAGGAGATGTCAGAAAAAGCGGCATAATCACATTCTACCAAAACCACACAGATTAGCTAGGGGCCCTGGTGCCACCCAAGAGGTATAATTGTAGCTAATGTTACAGGAAAGGGGTTCCTAGTTGCTGAGGCTGTTAAGTAATGCTGAGGTATAAAATATGTTGTGTTTCTTTTACAGAAAGCAGAAGCCACTGGTGAAAAGCGACCTAGAGGCCGGCCCAGAAAATGGGTAGGTATTTCACTTCCAGATTTATTTGCTGTGTTATAAAGCATGTTATAAAGTCCATTCTTTTAGAGAACGCTAGTTTCATTTGTGGAAAAAAAAATTCCGTCTTCTGTGTCTCTTTGTTCTGGTGGATTGACTAAAGGGTTAAGAGAGCAAAGAAGTTGATCACAGCTTCCTACCTTTAGACTCTGGTAGTTTGCTCAAGACACTTTACAATTGAATGTTTGCTTCCAGTGAATATTTATTCGTATCTTATCAGCATGAAAAGAGCCTCAACTCTTCCTTCAAAAGAGGGTAACAATGAGATAACTTGTTCAGTAACTGAGTAACAAAGGTTAAAGGGGCAATATCAGACATCAGAGGGTGATAAGACTCAGATGTAGGGTGCACAAGATAAAGTTTAAAAACCAAAATGCTTTTGTTCTACATTGCCTGGAAACATACATATTTTCCGTAAATCCAGTGAGAAAGAGCACAGATGAACAGCAGGATACTTGCACTTAGAACTTAGTTTTTCCATTCACAGTCATTTTCATGCCTCATATATTTGTAGTGACTGGTAATATATTTCATTAAAAGTTTCCGCTTTTCCTGACCCCGTTTAGTCTTTAGATGTGTCTGTCAGACCTATGTTTTCATTCTTGGGATATGGAAGTATTTCAGTCTTAGGTGCTTGAAATTTTGTGTTCTCACTGATATTTACAGCTAATATAGGTCTACCTCTCATCTGTGTGTTTTTCACTTGTGCATGGGCTTTCAATGGAGTGTCACTGGGAAAATGGGATTGGGTATTAGAAGATATAAAGGTGTGGCTGTGTGCTTCATCAGAAGTTAACCTTTCTGATTTCCCTTTTCCAGTTCCCTTTCCCTGCTCAACAATTTACTTTAAACTTCTTTTTCAAATCCACCCCCACCATCTCAATTTCAATCCCTTATTTCACTCTGTATTCTCTTTCCTCTTGTCGGTCCTGTCATTTTCCCCTCCATTTTGTTCAGTTCTTTTGCATAGCTGTTAAAAGAGTTGTAAAAGTATAAACTTGCAAAAGCTCAAAGAGCACCAGAAGGTACTGAAAACTACAGCTAAGGTTCCCCAGAGTATCAGCCACTAAACACAGGAAAGCTGCCTTTAGCAGTCACCTTGGGAGCTAGTTCTATTGCATTTTCCAGTGAAGGTACCACGGGACATTTCGTTGGAGAAAACAGACCTCTGCATACTAGGTGAGTGGTTTATATCTATAGTTTTTAGGTCAGGCACTTCTCAGATACCTGAATAAGCCCACAGGCATTAAAAAAAGGTGGCTTTTGGAAACACATCTCTGCTGGTGATCTTCTCTTAAGCAGCTTGGGGAAGGCCAGTGCCAAGTGCAGTAAAACGTGGGTCACTTTCTGCCTGGTTCCTCCCGTCTGCCTTGAACCTTGCATATCTGGGCACTGAGTGTTGCTTGCTTGATCCTCACCAGGGGTGCAATCCCTGGGAAACAGCAAAAAATGCCTGCTTTATGAGAGTAACTAATTTATAACAGCCAAGCCATCTCCTCTGAGTTAGGAATGTGTAACAGGTGAATAGGGAGGGTAGAAGAGTTTGGGGAAAAGGGAAAAGGCAGCAGCCTGAAATGTTAAGATTTTCTCTTCCAAGTACTCATAGTCAGAAACTAAGGTGAGTTTTCAGTGACAAGGGCTAATATAGCACTTCTGGCATCTTGTAGGCTGGAATGCTTCTTTTCTATGTTTGTATTTTTATGGGAAAGAAAATATAGACAGTATCAGTGGAACATTCAGTATGGAATGGGATCTTTGTCAGGTCAAGAATCAGATTTTCAGAAACAGGAATTACTGAAACTGTTGGGTTGTGTGCATTACTTTGAGACCAATACTTTCAACAGTTTCACTCATTTTTTAAAAACTAACGCATATTTTGAAACTTGGTATTACTTTGCTGTTGAGCCTGTTGAAAGTGTAGTCTTTTTATTTTCTTATTCCGATGATATGCTTGCTTCTTGTATTTTTCAGAGATAATGCTCCAATCTGCAGCTTGCATTGAGATAATTCTTCAGACCATGAGAATCAAATATGCCATTTTTTTCCCCTTCTCTTTTTTCTCTCTTTCCAGTTTAAATGAAGTTCACTTGTTCCTTCTAGCATGTAGTTGAAATCAGGGTAGGAGTCTGCCTGAAAGCGGATGCTACAACATCATTCTTTCTGTTTAGACCTACAGTATGAAGTCAGAAAGTGTCTTTTTTTATCACACATATTTCAGTTTAATCCTTAATGATTATATTTTTCCTTAATCCAGTTTATTTATATGTCAAGCCTTAATGATGATGGTTCAGTATCTGTGCAAGTAAGGAGCATGTAGAGTTTTTTTCTTGGAGACGGCATAAATGTACATTTTCATAAGTTTGTAACCCTTGTTTTGGGAGTCTAGAGGTTCTGTGTCATATGTTGTTCATCAAATTGTAAAATATTATTTCTGCTGTTTCCTTCAATATGCACATGCAGAGACATACGAGCTAACAGACCACTGTAGAATTCCGGTAGCTGGTCTTTCTGCTGGTTCAAATTAAGTATTTAATGTTTGTGACTCACAGTGTATTTATTTATATATTATTTTTTAGAAGAGAAGTAAATCTTTTTTGACTAGTATAAAGCTGAGAGGGGGAGGGAGAGCCCAAGTAAAGAGGACAAGAAGCCCAGTTTATCACAAGCATATGAGACATCAGATGATCTTTTTAATACAATAATGTGTACTTTGCAAAGTTGTCAAGGGAAAGAAGACCCGTGCCAATAGAATAGATGGCAAAGAGGAAACAAAATCTTATGAAAATAAAACATTCAACTGCATAGAAAAGCTTTCTAAATATGGAGAGCTAATTGAATGAAAGCCCTGAAGATAACAAAGTCAAGCAGGTGGGAAGTGAGCATAGTTGAAATCAGAAACACAGTGCTCACTGCTGTAAAACTCACCCTCACTGTAGGTTGCTGCCTGCGTGTGGAACACGTTGAAGGCTGTGAGTCTATTACCTATTTACCCTCTTCATGGGGACTTCAGTACTCCTTAATTTTAGAGATTTTATTGCACAAACGTGTTCTAAGCTGCTTGGTTGCATCTGCATTAGTGTGTTAGGTCAAATCAGGAGTAGGCTTTGGAAATACATCTCCTAATTTTCCCCACTTACTGTATGTGTTGTGTAGCAGTCCCAGAGCTCATTGGCTGGACTCCTTTCAAATGAAAGCAGATTGGAAGATGTGCTGCAGAAGTGCAGTCTGGTAGACATTAAACCCACAGGACTAGGCTAGAGTGAAATAAAAACCTCTTGAAAGGTGTGTGGTTTGGACCTTAGGTCCTCAGCACCATCCTGTGGTCCATATTGTAGACATAGCCTTTGATGCTTAAAAAAGGCTATGAAGCAACCTGGTTTTTATTAGCAGAATTATTTTATGTAGCACAGGCATAAAGTAGAATGTAGCACAGAAGTCAGTGAAAGGTTTGTCTTTAACTTCATCAGAGCCACGTGTTTGCCATTGAGGCCTGATGCTGCTGCTCATGGACTCAGCAACAGTTTTGCTCATGGCTTCACATTGCCTTCTGTAAAGAGCTGTCAAAGGGGTTTTATTTATTTAATTTGTGTATGCCTATAATTTGACTGAAAGGAAGGGACTGAAGGTTTATGAGTACTGCAGAGGACTAAGTAATCAATTGTTTTGCTGTTTGTTCCAAAGAACTGCCTTGAAAAGCCCTGGAAATTTCATAGTCCTCTAGTGCTCTCAGGCATCAGTTTAATGGAGGAATCTGAAATCCAGTTTTGTAGTTGATGTTGAAAAGGGTATTTGTTTATTATTTCCATTGTTTTTGTTGAGTCTTTAGGTAGACTTTTTTTTTTTGCATTTCCAAATTGTTTGACTTGAACCACCGACTCTCTGCATGGCATGGCAGAGTTGTTCCAGGGAACAGTCCAGAGCTTCTTACAGCCTTGAGCAGGACTTTGGTGAGGAGAAGAGATGGCTGATTCCATGCCATATAGCTGTTCTAAAAGATGGATAGATGCAATGCTAGAATTTGCATGCTTGTAACAGCAGAAGATAGTCTGTGACCTTCTGACTAGGGACACGGACAATGCATGTGAAGCATCTGCTTGCACATCTCATCACTGAAGGCCAAGTAAGAACTGTGACTTGTTCAGAAAACTTGCAACAATTTTGTCTTCTGCTAGACAATATAGAGAGCACATTTCAGATTGGTAGAAGATAAGAAATAATGAGAAATTAATTTCCTTAAGCAGATTTTTAATCTGATCTGGTCATGGTCGTCTAGACAAGCTGAGAGGGTAGGGGCTGTTCAGCCTGGAGAAGGCTTCAGACAGAGCCTAGAGCAGCCTGCCAGTAACCAAAGTGAGCCACGAGAAATATGGAGACGGACTTTTTACAAGGACCTGTGGTGATAGGTAAAGGGGAAATGGCTTTAAACTGGAAGAGAGTGGTTTAGGTTAGATAAGATTAAGAGGAAATTGCTTGCTGTGGGGGTGGTGAGACACTGGAACAGTTGTTCAGGGAAATTGTGATTATCTTACTCCTAGGAGTGCTCAAGGCCAAGGTGAAAGGGGCTTTAAGCAACCCGGTCTAGTGAAAGGTGTCTTAGCCCATGGCAGGGTGTTGGAACTAGGTGATCTTCCAGGTCCCTTCCAGCCCAAACCATTTGGTGATTATATGATTGATGATTATAGTACTTTTTTAGTGAGGGCAGAGTTTCACTTTACACAGAATGGCAGTTTAGGCAGTGCCAAACCACATATAAAAAAATGTTACAAAAATGCTTTTTTACAATAACTTTTTCTTCAGATTATTTCCCAGTGCAATTCTGACATACCTGAGATACAAATCCTTAAACATGGAATTGATGGGATGTTTCTATGCCAGCAATTCCTGTGTCAGGGCAAGGACTCCTGGTGCTCATTAAGATTATGAAAATTCGGTTCTTAATTTTGAAGAAATACATATCAAGAAAATCCCATTGCCTCAGAGGACCCATCAATGTTTTGAGGTTATTTCTTGCCCAGTTGGTCAGAGCATGATGGAACGCCAAGACTGTGGGTTCAGTGCCCATACAGACATTCACTTAAGAGTTGGACCTGATGATCCTTGTAGGTCCTTTCCTACCCAAAATATCCTGTGAATATATGAACACTGAGCCTTTCCACACCTAAGTAAAGTTTCTGCCTGGTAGTGACATACCCTGTGATGTGACGTAATTTAACTGATTTTTCTTACTTCTTGTGCAGGCAGCCTTTTTTGTCTTATATGAAGTCATGGTCTAAGAGATGCTTAAATTCATGCAGTCTTATTCACTGGGTGGTAGAGAGAAAGAAGAAAGTTCTGAGATCATAGTCCATCCTACTCCAAAGAAAGCCTTGGAGGAGCAGTGGTGAATTCTCAGCTGGAGATACTAATCTTTTGACACTATGGAAGACAACCTAGACAATAAAATAAGACATATAGTTGACTTTTAGATGGCAAAAGGTTAGCGTGAGACTTTACCCCTTTGATGTGGTGCTTACCAGTGTATGCCTAAGCTAGGCTAGAGAACATGTGTTTGTTTAAATTAAGTGCTACGAGGTCCATTTGGAGCAAACCATGGCTGAGGTAAAAATTTAAATCACGTATATTGAATGATGAATGAAAAGGTTACTATTTATGTAATTACAAAAGATAGCAAAGACAAAAATTCAGTTTCTTGTTCTTGGAAGGATAACATTAATTCAGTTATTTTGAGTCTTTACAATTTTTGACTGCTATATCTCTGGTGTTACTGGTGATATGAAGCACATCATGAAAATTTACATAAGTAGCAATTACTTTAACCTTCCAAACTACCTTAGCTTCCTTCTGGAGGTCTTAGATAGTATTTTATAACTTGGTAATATAAAATACCTTATTTCTTGAACATGTTCTACATCTGTGTGAGCAAGAACATCACCTGGGAGTGTTCCTTGTTTCAGTGGTCTGCAGCGCCTGAAGGGGCTTTTATAATTATGAAAAAAGGACCATTGACCTCTCCTTTAAAATTCCTAAACTTAGGAAGAGGATGAAGGATATGAATTAAAAGCCTGAAGATCTTTATACCTACACACTTACTTTCCAGTTGAGATGACCTGTAAAGGAATTCATCTCTCAAAACATGAACATTTTGCCAAAAGCAGTGATTGTTGAACTTTTCTCCTCTTACTAATAGATGCTCTTTTTTTTTTTCTTTTGCCAATTTTTGGTTGTTTTCTTTTTTTACTTTTCAATTCAACATTCTGGGAAAGGAAAAAAATCACCTTTATGCTGGTACCAAATGCATGAAAAAAAAAAGTCAGTAAAACTACATTGTCTCCCCAGTATTCAGAGAGGTGTGTGTCTTAATTTCTTTAGACATTTTCCTAAGCAAATAGTGTCCTTCCTTGGAATTTCAGAGTCCCGTTCTTTGTTGGTATAAATGGATTTGGCAATATTTTTTTGAAATAGACCACAACAGAAGATTTAGCCATGATATTTGTTTTCTAAAATGCATTTGTATTAGCAAAAGGATGTTTTACTAATTCACTAATTCACTTCCACTTCTGTTAAAGTATATTAAAAGATATCAGCAAAAAACATTTTTGACTTCTTCTAACATTTCAGACTCCTTAAAGGAAAATCTTTTACTCTGTTTGAGGTCCAGAGAGGAAATTTTATCAGGCAATAAAATGCACCAAGTAAAATTAGAACATCTCTAGTGAAAGGCAAACTGAAATTCTTAGCAATTTCCTTTTTATGGTCTCAGATAACAGGTGTTCAAGAACTTTAAAAATCAGTTTTCTGTTTGGCTGTGGACTTTGGATTTATAAGCCTCATTGCCTGTTTTACGTACCAGGAAACTGAGCAGTGAGGTTGTTTGTGGCAACGTCAGGAGGCATTTTTACTCCTGCAGTGTTTGAGTTCTTTGGGTTTTTTACTAGCACAGTTATTAGCAGTTTTGCATCCAAATACCTGACAGAAAGAACACATCAGGTAAAGAAAAGTACAGGCACTCATCCTTGCTCCTACAATTCCATTTTCA
This sequence comes from Prinia subflava, assembly GCF_021018805.1. Lineage (NCBI taxonomy): Eukaryota > Metazoa > Chordata > Aves > Passeriformes > Cisticolidae > Prinia > Prinia subflava. The sequence goes on along the minus strand of NC_086250.1, from coordinate 40,233,453 downwards.
CCATTGAAAATGTTATGAACACAGAAAGAGAAGCTGGGCCTCAGCTCCATTGAAAGTGTACTCCACAAGGTTAATTGCCTTGCCCAAGGAAATCTGTAAGAGAGCCAGGAATAGAACTCGGATTTCCTGGCAGCCTGCCCTGTGCCTTCAGCTCAAGGCCATCCTCCTCCAGTAAAGCTTGCTTGAGAGCACATTGGATGAGGCAGGGAGAGAAACACACTTTTCAATCCTGTGTTTTAAACCAATAGAAGTTTTTTACCTGTTTCTGTTAATTTAGGTGTGACTATTTCAGTATCTCTCATATATGTCTAGCTGGTGGGCAATGAGGATTAGGAGTAAGATATTTAAAAAATCTATATATCATCCCTGCAGATATTTAAAAGATGTGTAGATGTGGTCCTTAAGGACATGATCTAGTGGTGGGCTTGGCAGTGCTGGGTTAATGGTTGAACTTAATGATCTTAGAATTCTTTTCCAGCTTAAATGATTCCGTGATTATGTGATTCCATATACAGGATAGAATGAAGAGATTCAGGACCAGAAGGGTTTTGAACCAATCCCATATACAGGCCTGAAGGATATTTGATGCATAATGATGATATTTTTTTCATCTTTGTACCTTGATTACATACAGTCCAATACTGATTGATTAAATGACAGACATAGTCACAAAAACAAGGTGCCTGGTTGCTTGAATATTTGGAATATGGTTTCTCTGCTTCTGAGCATTAGCCAGTCTGAGTCATAACTGTGGGACAGGGCCATTACAAGTCACCTCATCTAGAAATAGATGAGTCACCTCATCCACTTCCATTCCCTGTCCTCTTGAAAGGTAGTGCTGCAGAAGGAATGAAAATGTGATCAGAAGATTCAGAGTTTTAATGTTTTAATGTGATCAGAAGATTCAGAGTCAAGACTCCTAAGTTTTCTTAAGATCTCTGACTAGTTGTGCCACTCTTTTAACATAATTTAATTTATTTTTATTCTGCTTTATACTGTGACCTCCCATAATGCAATAGCCCTACAGGAAGATACCACGTTTTTTCTCCACAAGAAAGGCCATCTTCTAGATGGCACTCAGTCCCTGTGTGGGTGAGTTTACTCCTGTCAATTAAGAGCTACCATAATAATTAAAGGCAGGTAATACTTTTGGCTTTGTTCTGCATTCTGTACAGACCCAAGCAGGCAATGTGGATACCAAAGGAATGCAGGGTTGATCCTCTTCTGGAAGAGTTTGCAGGAGACTGAGACTGTGATAATTAATATTTGGAGAGTACTTTCAGGTGTTTGAATGAAAGTCATTATATGCTTTAAGTGCAAGGATTGTTATTTCCTCTTCCTTAATCCTGAGTCTAAGCCTCACTTCAAATTCCAGTTCAGTGTTACATTTTAGGCATGAGGCTAGATTTTCAACAAGAAGGCGTGCTTCCTCTATTAAATAGCTCCAAAATATCCTCACCAGGAATCATCTTGTCATTCTGTAGCACACAACACTTAGTGAAGAAAAACATTTGCTTTTTGTCTCTGCTGTTTTAAATTTCTTTTGTGCTAATTCCCATTTAAAATATAAATGGACCATAGTTTACAATAGCATTTACAAGTCTCTAAGTGAGATATTCATCAGACTGCAAAGGAAAACCAGGAAAATAAAAGTAGAGGGACAAGACCCTGACATTTGAAAATTGTGACTTCACAAGCTGTATTGCTTAAACAGTCAGATTGGGATATGCAATTTAATGATTTAATGATGCAGTAGTGACACTGCTGCTAGAAGAGGAAGAAATCTTTTCAGGAGAATCCAGATATTTTCAGTCTTGAGGGAACCCTGAAATGGGAAACATGGAGGCCTGGGAAGATGACAGCCGGAATGAAAAGGCCGTATGTTGAGAATGTCATTGTGGAGAGGAGGCTGATAATGCTGGCAACACTGTTTTGCATTCCTGTGTTGCTTTCTGTTCAGAATGGTCCTGGTTGCACAGAAGATGCTAATTAGCCTTGCTGTTACTGTAGGCTGTTGGTGGGATATGATTTCCTTCTTTACAATACAGTGAGACAAGAAGGCTACTTCTTGGTTGTTTTGATGTTGCAGTGATTTCATTTCAGGAAGGAAATCTTACTTCTGCACAAGCGCAGCCACCCTGTGCTGATGGGAGGGGAAGGTGGATTTATCTCTCAAATGCAGACATCTCTGGGTTTCATCCTTTTTCTTTCATGGCATAACATTGCAGGGAATCCATTACACCCAAGCTACAGCCTGTCTCACTGGGGTTTTATATTCTATCATCCATTCCCTTCCAGGACAGGCTCCTAGAATATTTAAAAATTCTATGTATTATGTTCAGAGATATTTAAAAGACATATAGATGTGGTCATTAGGGACATAGTTTAGTGGTGGTCTTGGCAGTGCTGGATTAGTGGTTGGACTTGATCTTAGAAGTCTTTTCCATCTAAATGTTGAAAACTAGCCTTAATTACTACTCAAAAATTGTGTAGCTTCTTCTCTGCATGACATTTCTGCTTCAAGAGAAAAGCTGGAGAATGCATCTAATCCAGGAAAACACAGGAACTTGTGGCTGGGACACTTACCTAGGAGGTGTGGATTTAAATCTTCATCACATTTGCTAATGGATAGACCCTCTGTGAACAGTCTTGCTCAGAGATGCTGATGTCCAGGCTTCACCTGAGCTCTGTGAACAGTGCTATGCTCTGTCCTGGTAGTTCATAGCTCTGAAGGCTTCTCCAGGGATGGAGCTAGATTTTGGATGGCTGTTGGCTGAAACTTGAAATGGAGTGGAGTTTTAGTGGGGAGTTAAGGCTAGCTGCCTTAGATTATCAATTTTGAGCATGTTCAGCTAATTAAACTGAGAGGGCTTGAAGGTTAGTAAGAAAATACTAGGCAACTGTGGTACTTCCAGAGATAGCTGCAGAGAATAGATGGATCAAACCCCACTCTAGTGAAATCTCCTTGTACATAAGATGTTACTTGTGTGTTTTATAGCATGGATGCTAGAATTTTACTGGCAACAGCTTGTTGCAATCTATTTGCACATGATTTTAATTCCTTCTCTTGCCAGTTTAAATTGTATTCCCTGGTATCATTGCAGGTATTGTAGAGTTTCAGGGAGGTTTTTGGCAGCTCAGTTATATATCTTTATGAGTGCTATTTCCACACCAGTTTTAGGAGACTAGTAATGAATAATGTATGTCTTTATTCTGCTTCTTCTTTTCACTTCTTTAAAATAAACTGTCTTTTTTCAGTTTTCTTTATTCTATTCTGTCAATCCTGACAACTGTTGAACTGTGGAACTGCAGGATCAGACTTTGGTGGTACTTATGATGATTTAAGTAATACTACTGATAAATTAAATTTTATTGTATATCTGCATTGATGTCAATGGGAATGGCGCCTGGTCTGCGGAGGTTGTTTGCTTTGATTAAAAGTCATTTGCCAATGGTGGCAGTGTCCATTTTGGAGACTCAAAGATAATGAGTGAATTGGCACAATTAAGGGTTTTTACATCCTGTCTGTTCTGTGTGACTGCAGAGAGCTGAAAAGCAGTCAGACTGGTAGTTTCTGCATGAAGCAAAATTCATGACTTTACCTAACATATTACCCAAATCCATTTTGACTGCTATCACTTATTCTAATAGCAATTGGAGCCTTTTACAAGACGCAATAGAAACACATATGTGAGTTTCACTGTTATGATCTTATCAAAATTGCATTGTGTTAACATATTCTTGGGGTTTCCTTAGTATTCACAGAGAACCCATTCAGGCTCTGGCTGCTTCTTCTGCTTTGTTTCCTGTTAATGATGCTAAATGCCTTGAGAAATCTTCTTGGGGACCCTCCTTCCATGTTCAACTCTTTATTTGGGTTTTGAAAAAAACTCTCACACAATTGGCCAAGTATATACAGTACTTGGATCAGAGTATTGACTGTGTAGAGGAGACAAGGTGCCCTCTGACGTGGCAAGCACTGTTGCATTCTTTAATGTTCATTCACAAACTATTTGGAGGCATCAGAGGTGCATGAAGTTTTCAAGGTACTTCTGCAAACTTCCTGTTCAAGTTAAGAATGACCATTCAAGCAATTGTTTCATCAAGCTTTACATGTAAGTCTCATTGAGATAGGTAGACTGACAAATGGTCTACCAGTGAGATATGATGCTCCTGGTCTAGTAGTTTGAATTTGTAGCCAGGAGATGCATGATAAAATATTAGATTTGTTGAAGTCAATGGCCAAACTCCCAATGAAATCACTTGCCTGGGTTTCAGCCCTTCTCTCTCTGCCACTAGTGTGATACGTAACTGTGTCTGCTGCTTGGTTACAAGCTCTATAAATTGTCTGAGGAGCCATGTTTGCACAAAACTCAGGCAATTTGAGGAAGACCATCTGTACATGTTCAACAGAAACTTTATGGTGACCCTTACATAACAAGAACAGTATTTGATTAAATCTGTGAATACAGTAAATTTATTATTAATGTCAGCTAAGTTTTGAGCAGTCACTGCATGAGTAACAGGTGGACTGGACTTGTACAGAGATACGCACAGAAGATTTTTTTCTGCTTTTTTAATTATAAAGTAACTTGTATGCCACATAAACAGTAATATTCTTAAAAGGATAACTTCTTTAATAATTTCTGTGAATGATTTGAAAAATGAAATATGGACAGCTCTGTACTGTAACCTTTAGAAATTTTTTAAAGATATATAATGATGTAGTTTCGAAAATGCCTGAATTATCTTGCTTTTTCCGCATGCATAACTTTCATTTAGCTGTGGTCATAGGTAGATACATACTGAGGGTATATTAGTCACTGAAACAAATTCCTTTTAAGGTGAGTCTGTGTAAAGTAGTGCCTCCACTGAAGTGAATCCAATAGCAAGATTCCAACTTACTTGGTTGAAGTCAGGATTTCTCTCTCCAAAGGCTTGTAAATGGTGATATATAAATTAAAAACCCTTTCTTAGTTATGCTAACAAAAACCCACCTATTATGGCTTTGAGTAGGGAAAGAATTTGCCCTTTAATCTGCAGTATATCTTGAGGGAGAAGGTTTTGTGCATTGTAGTTTTTGTTTAAGCTAGAACAAATCCTTTATTTAAAAGACAATATCCATTGCCCAGAGAACAACAAAAAGAAATTAATTATGCTCTAGCTGAAGTTCACACATGAGCAAAGAAATGTTTCAAAATTATATTCCTAATAATAATTTTGCTCCAAGCAGGAAGGTACTTTGTCTTTCACTGCTCATTTCAGGAAGTAGGTCTCAGAACCTTTGCAGGCAAACCAGATGCAACTGCTTTCCAAGAAAGATGTTGTTAATTCCATTGTGCCAAATCACAAAAAAGGCTATTTACAGGAGAAGTTAGAGTCACCATGATCTTTTTGCATAATTATATATCACTGTGGTTTGCTTTGCATGGTTAAAATTTCAAATAGTAATTAAGTAAAGTCTTGGAGCAAGTTTTGTGCCTTGCAAAGCTCTACACCTTTCTTCAGATCCCTGAAGCCATAAACGAGAAGTGGAACTGTAGTGATTTATTTAGCTTTCTCTTTTTTTTTTTTTACATATTAGTTTTCAGAAAAGCTTTTAGTGACCTTAAAACAAAACAAGTGGATGAATTCTGTTCTTTCTTTGCAGTTCTGTGAGCATTCCAGACATTTTGCACAAGTATAGAAGCACAAGTGAACATAGCTGTATATACATTCTGTGTTTGTCTTCTCTGGATCAACATTTGAATCCATAGCTTGCCTGCACTCCTCATTCAGGGCTACATAAATGTCATGGATAGAAACTTTGAAAAAGTTCTTATTTTCAGTAATTCAAATATTATCAGACTGTTAAAAATTTGAAAAGGACATTTATTTAATTTAAAAAAAAAGTGTGACAGTTTATTTGGAAGATATCTTAACTAAATAAACCTCTAATCCAAGACTAACTATGAGAATACGAGCAATATAAAAAATTGCAGGTAGCCTTTGAGAAAATCAAACAGTAAAGAGTAGAAGACAGGCAAAAGGGAAGGAACAAAGATCCTTCTTCTTGCCTATCTTCTACTACTTCTACTACTATCCTAGAAGATAAGAGTCAGAGTAGTGGGGATTTGTCACTTTTGGATTCTTAGATTGAATTTGATCTCACCAGCTGTCAGCTCAGTTGTGTCCCATGTGCTGGTATCAGAGTTTTCAGTGTAGGGTGAGCAAGTGTCTAAGTTATCCATTTCTTATTTTGCATGCCTATCATAGTCCCTTTGCTTCTTGCAGTCTAGAAAACTGAAAGGAAAAATAATTTTTTCAGAAATGAAGGTGGTGTGTAAAGCTCTTTTGTTTACAGCAGTTATGCTCTGTGTATCAGGGCTCAGGGTAACTTTCTTAGTACCTGCGTTAGATACAGTTTAGGAGGTTACATTCCTCTTCTTGGGTTCTGTTGCTCTGCCAGATACCTGGGGATCTCCTTGTAACTAGTTCATTATGTTATCTTGCTTTATGGGAGACAGAATAGCCAGACCCCAGCGACAAAACCCATGTCAGCTTGAGGAGGAGGGCAGAATCACGGGAAGTTTGAAGGCAGTTCAAAATCACTTCATTCCCTTCATATCCTGTATTAAGCTGTATGTCTGATTTTGCACATCCGGAGAGTGCAACGAGTTGGACCCACAGCTTGTGATTTAAACTGCTGCTGACATCAAGATTGAATTTGGGTGGCAACACATCAGCACCATGAATGACTTATGAATAAACCAGAAATTTTAAGGGACATGTTCATACTTGGCTGGAGTGAAAAGTGGAGGTATTATTTGTGCAGATGGAAATGTCCATGCCCACTGAGGTGCAGTGTTGTCTTTGCTAATCTCAGATATATTTCTGTTTGAGTGTGGCTTTTCTCCTTTGCACAGTGGTTCTCCTTCTAGCCAGTCTGTCAGTGAAATCATAACCCCACAGCTGACATCATAGTCTATAATCATGGAAAGTATTGCAATCTCACAAATACAGTCTCTGAACGATGGGAAAATGAGCTGTAAGACAGGAAGTTGCTGTTTAAACTCAAATTATCAGAAACAGCAAAAGTAATAAGACAGTTCTGTAGGGCCAAACTGACTTTTGGTGTAGTATTGCTGAAAGCACTTGAGTCACCCCAGGGAGGAACTTACCCCCTTGTGTCTGGAATGACTTGATGGCGAGCATAGGGAGGAAGCGAATATATGCTCTAGTTTAATACATTGGAAAATTTTCCCTTGTCTGAAAGTCTTTCTTTATCTCTGAATTTCCTGGCTTTTGTGGATTTATAGTAGATCTTTAATGTTATTTCAATGTATTTTTTTCTGGTGTTTGATGTCTTTTGAGTTGTTTTTACAGATATGTATTTAATGAAAGAAAAAGCTGTCTTCCATTAAGGAGGTTGCAATGCTTTCATGAACATTGAATGGCTACCAAACGCAAAGTGTCTCCTTTTTTCAGATTGGTGGCTGTTACTTGTGTGGCTGAAACATTCATTTCAATAAGAAGATGCAAAAATCTCTTAAAGAACATTTTAACACCTCTTTTCCAAGGCTAAATATTACTGCAATTTTTACACCTATACTAAAGGATTGCCTCACCAACTCTATGTGCAGAGTGTTTGGAACCTCTTAAAATTAGTGATCTGCAGTATAAATATATTGTGCTTGCCAAATCTTGACAAATAATTATTTGTAAGACACATGGAAAAATGGAATATGTTACGTGTTGTACCTCTTTGCAAGGTTCTCACCCTTATTCAGAAGATGTGAAAATTCCCTGTTCTAAGCCTGGTAGGAGGCAGAGATAATATACAGTCAGGCCATGGGGAGTGGAGGCTTTTGACGATACAAGTGAATGAAGAGTGTTACTTTTTCCCAACAGAAACAGGACAGTTTTTTCCCTCGCTTGCATGATGTCCTGAGTCCAAGGCATTTCCCCAGTTGTGTCATGGTGTAAGAGAACAAGGGGCAAGGGCCACAAGTTTCAGCAAGTGGAATTCCCATGTAGCAAAGGGAAAGAAAAGAAATCCACCATAAAAGGGGGTAAGCAGAGGACATACCCTGTAGAGAGGCTGACGAATCTCCCTCCTTGAAGAAAACTCAAGCCAACCTGTTCTAACTTCTGATTTAGAAGTCAGCCTAACTTTGAGCAGAAGGTTGGATGAGGTAGGCAGCAGGCACCTTTCAAAACAAAATTTAGATGCTTTTATGGTATACCTGTCAACGTATTTGAGCCTGTTGTATCTCAAATATTTTAATGACTGAAAATGCCACCAAGGTGTACTTCTTTCTTCACCAGTAGTGAAATGGCAGATATTTGAGCTTTGATTACTTACAGGTTTTCTTTTGTGGCAGATCAATTCTGAAATGAATAGTAGAATTGCCCTAGTTTTCTTTAGCTGCCCATCTCACTCAGTGCTAAGCCAAGGGAGGATGACTTAGAACCCTAATTCTGGAAAGTCTTGGTGAGAGCCAGATGGCATCCCAGTACTGTGTGTGCTCTTTCCTTCTGAGAGATAGAGATTTCTCCCCATTAATAATTGGATTTTTATCCTTTCTGCTGAAAATCCACTGCTTTTTGTCTTAAACAAAGGTGAAAGGCAATTTCATCTGTGTTTCTGCTGTGTAACTTCGAAGAGTGGAACCAGGGGACAAAAATCTATCCAAGCACCCTGTGCTTGTTTTGTGAGCGGTAAGGCAGGGCACGTGCCAGAAAGCTGTACTCCTGGTAGTCCTACTGGAGGCCTGTGAGAGGAGGAACCTGGGGACAGCACATGGATGGGCTATGAAAATGGGAGAACAGCATTGATCTGTGCCTGTAACAGGATCAGCTATAAACATAGTAAACAACTCCTACTTTTCTTGTTCCTCTACTGCACTTGAGGTATCCCATGTATGTGCAATGACAAGCTACCCTCTTTGTTGTGCAAGAGAGGGGCAGCTTGTCATTGCATCGGGGCAGTGTAACCTGGCATGGCTGCACACCAAGCTGCAGGCATCCACGAGCTGTCTGGGCGGCAATCAAAGCACGGTAGCTCTGGGATCTCTGTTGCCCACAGCACTTTAGGCCTGCAGAGGGGAAGTGCTGCCATGTGTGTGGGCTGCACACGCCACACTGATCATGCATATAGCCACAACCTCTCTCCTGTGCTCTGACCTCACCTGCTACAGCTGACTGGCAGATCTGCCTCTCCACTGCTGCAAATGGCTGCTGCCAGACTGGGACAGGGAGGTTGCAGTGGTCGGTGATCTGATGGGAAAGGTCCTTGCTCAGGCCCTATCAGGCAAAAGTTTCAGCTGAAAGCTTATGCCTGTACTGCCATGTTGACCCTGCAGCTGGCCAACTTGGCTGTATCCTATGAGTTACTGCACCCATGTGACTTGCTGAAGAGAGAGAGTTCACCAGTCTGAGCTTTAGGGTATTTCATGGCAAAGATGTGCGGGCATCAGTTGCTCTGATGGATGTTGCAGCAGGTAGGCACCACGAGGAGTCGGTTTTAATCTGGTCTGAAGTCCATCAAGGAGCTTATTTTTACCACTTGGCCAAATGCATGGTTTTCCAGGGGAAAACATTATCCATCCATAGATTAGTCACAGAATAGTTGTTTTGTTCTCTTTTTAGAAAGAGAGAGAAAGAAACATAAGGTTCACAGTAGTTTGAAAGTAAGGTCCTGTGTTCTGTATCTTATCAAAATGGGGCAAATATATTCCTAGCCAGTAGATTTTCCAAATGTTGCCCCTGGACCAAAAGTCATGAAGGAAAATTCTTCTGTCCCTGGTCTGTGTCAGCACTGTGTGAACATATGTCAGAGATCAGGTCTGGAGGAAAGTTTTTGTTTTCCTTTTTTTCATTTCTGTGAATACTTGCCGTAAAACTTTTTTAACAGTTCATCTGTTCAACTTGTTTATTCCCTACTTGCAGTTTTACTAATCCTTGTTTTTTGTGACATCATAATGATTTCCACAGCAACCAGTTGTGAGATTGAAAACAAAGGGTTATGACTTCAGGTGCAGAATGAACAGACAAACTCTTAAGAAACAGGTTTTCAGACAAATGATCCTATTAATAAAGAAAAGAAGGTTGGATAAAAATCCCCAAACAGATGATATGCAGTACTGACAGAGGTGATTCAAGCTGAACCATTATTAGGATTTCCTGTGAGACTGTAGTATTGTTTGAAGGCCATAAAAACACATAAATCTGCAAGAAATTGTTTTTTCATCTCTTTAGAAATGGTCAGGTTGCTATTTAAAGCTGCTGTGTTTGTCAGAACAGTTACCTCTTGACTTGTGTGCTGTTTCAAAAAAACACAAGCCCCCAAAGTATAACTATTATTGAAAAAGACCCTATTGATTCCTCAAGGATTTTGTTACGAGTGTGATTCGTGTGTAGGTGAGATCCATAACGAGTTTCTCGCAAAGGCTTCCTCAGATTATCAGCAGCAAACATTTCTGATGAACTTCAGTGCACTCACAGTTGGAATGAAGGGACATGATGAAGGAACTATACTAGCAGTAATTTTATGCTTGATGATGTTTCCTATATCCAACTTCACTTTTGGATTTACAACTCTTCTTCCACTTCTATTGCTTGAAAGAGCAATGAATCCTTTTCGGTGTTGAGGACTGTCCTCCTTGCATTCCCACCAAGCAGACAGGTTTTTAATTCCTCCCTGAAACACTGGAGCTGTTAGTTTAAACAAGACAGGAGATGCAGAAGTGAGTCCATAACAACCAAGTAGTTTCTGGGGCTATGCTCTTATGTTCGCATCCCTGTATTCTTTGTTCTTCTTCTTTGGGCAGTGGGTTGGGAAAGCTTAAAAATCACAGCAGCTCTGTGACCTTGTTTCTTATGCCTCTTCCTGTCTTCTGGCAGAGACGGAAACCTGTCCATGTCCATGCTTTTTTGGTTCAAGACTCTCTGCCAAGTTCATGGCCTCGGCTCACTTCAGATGGTACCTGTCACCCTTCAATCACTTCATCTCCTTGTGGTAGCAATCTTCTCCCCCTACCCTATCTGGGCATTTTTATCAAAAAGCACCTGAAAAGGAATAGCAAGCTTGTGGAGATTGCATTAAATGGGCGGCATATCCTTTGTGGAGTTTTCATCTCTCCATGCTTTTTCTTCAGCTTCTTCACAAATCAGACCTCAAGACAGGATTTGTATTTATTAGTGTGTCAATTAATAAAGTTACAGTAGGTCTTACTTTATTTGCGTTTGTGTTCTTGAGGCACCTTTGTCTTACCCTTGTTTCCCTCTTCTGGTAACGGGGGATTTCTGTGTGGGCCACTTGTTCTAACTCTAAATACTTTCCCAATCTCCTTTCCATTACAGTTTCCCACAGGCATTATTTCTTAGTTTCTCTGAAATACTTCCCCTAGGATTTGTGTCTTTTTTCCCCCCTAGCATTTCAAAGTTTGGACAGGGATTCTTCGCTTCCTGGAGTTTCAATAATTACATCCTCTGTGCCAAGCCATGGCCGGTTAATGGAGTCATGCACACTGGGTTTCTTACAGGAATTTTCTGTTTGCTGCTCCCAAGGGAGCAGAAAGTCTTCTCACAACTGGTATTGGAGTAAGAACAACAAATACTCTAGGCTTTTCCTGAGCAGCGGAAGTGCCTGGGATAGGCTGCTAAACCTTGATTTCTCCATCGTGAGGAAAAAAACAGCGTAGGTTTGCTCTTCATTTTGATGAGACGAGATGAGAACAGTTGTTCTAGGGAGTGAAATGTATTGTGTATAACATTCAAATCACACTTCACGTGTAAACCTTACAATTTTTTGTCAAGATGATACCTTTTCCCTTTTGAACAGTAAGGCATTTTTGGTAACTTTGTCCCCAGTACGGTTTCTTCAGGTGCTTGGAAATTAAGTTTTATGAAGGTGAATGTACTAGAATGTTTCAGAGATATGGACAGCTTTTCAGGGACATGGAGTATTTTCAGCTTGTGTGGGTGATATTCAGCTAACTAGGATAGATTTGAAGTGATTAATTTCTTTTCCTCAATGATAATGAGTCAAGGTGAGAGGTGATCAGCCATCTCTTGAGCTGACTGTGTGGTCTGAAGATAAAGCCACACCATGAAGAAATGAGAAGATTAGTTGTACGGTTATTGTTTTCCTCTTCTTCCCCCTGCTGCCTATCATGTTCTCCCGTTTGTCCTCCTGGCCAGGTCTTCCAACATTCTGCAGGCTTCTCTTTGCAGTTCTCTTTCAGTGAAGTAAATCTGATGTAGAGAAACGGTGCTCCTAGAAATATTTACCCTAGTACATACCCTGCTTTCCCTGGGCTTTGTAGACAAAAGAGCAAATCCTTCAGCTTTGGGAGGAAATGTACAAACATCAACAGTTGGTGTCTGCTGAGGTTTTTGTATGCCTGAAAGAACAAAATTGATAAAAAAACCACCTGTTGCATTTATCAGATACCCAGAAAACTTGTGTTTGTCCGTGAATAAATGCAAACACACACTCTGCATTCCTGGCCCAGAAGCACTCTGAAATCCTGCTGCAGTTCTTGTGAAGTTGCTCACCTTTATACACACTGAGCAGTATTTCAGTCATGCTGTGGGTGGTTATTTTAGTCTCAGTTTCACAGTAACTGTACCTGGAATGATTACACCAGCAGCAATGTGGAACATCTTAATGCAAATGGCAGCAATGGGGGGCGGTAGGCTGGAATCTTCCATACCCCCACCTCTGCTGCAGCCGTGCTGCACATCAGGGCTTCCCACAGCTGGGAGTACTTAATTCACAGCCTCCAAGTAAGTAGCTTGTATTTAATTTTGAGCACCAGAATATCTCTGCTAAAATAGAAACTGAATTTCCTGAAGCTTGTGGTGCTAGGATTGGAGACAAACATATTCACTTGGATCTCTAAGCATTAAAAAAATGAGATGAGTCGCATGTTCTGGGTTTGACTTTTTTTAGCCTCTCCTTATCTGATTTTCTTTCTTCAATGAGTATTTTATTCCATTAGCCTTGGGGAGGAGGACTTCCAGAGACTGATGGGAATGTGTTTTTGTTTTCATTCAGTTAAATATTCTTCAAATGTTACATATGTAAAACAGCCATGGCTGAGAGTGCACTATAGTATATTTATGTAACTTGTAAAAATACTTAAGGGCTCTCAGTCTTTTTGTAACACCTGAAAAATGCCTTTGAAGAAGAAGGTTATGAGTGGCTATGGTGAGATGTTATGTAAGGATCAGTCAGATCTGACTTGGTCAGAATGAAATGGTGAATGAGAAGTGAGAAAGAGATACACCCTTTGTGTGAATTGGATGACACCTGAGGAAAAACAGATTGACCAGTATGTAGTTTGTGAGGTTCTTTGAAGTTCCTGTATTTGAGCAACTTTTCTCCATACAGACAAACTCAGACATTCAAACCAAAGAAGTTCCAAGGCAAACACCTTTTAATTTTCATAATAGAAAATATTAATATATCAGAAATAGAAAATATTGAATTGTACATAAAATTAAAATTTATTTAATTGTACACAAATAGAAAATACTAAACAATATAGAAAATAATATTGCAGTTAAAACTTTCCAGTCTAATGATTTTAAGACCAAAAAACTGAAAATTCAGGTTATGTTTGGAAAAATGTCCCCCCAAAAAACCTCAAAATGTGACCATATGCTATTTGCCAAAGCTGGAAAAATATGTGAACATTTACAACAGTCAGGGTCAGTTGGCTTTGTCTCCTCCTGATGTCCTTCTCCTCACAACCAGAAGTTTTGTGACCTGTCTTGTAGAGCCTCTGGAATAGTGACCCCTAATACTAAAACAGTTTTTTTCAATAGGTTAGTTTTCATTACAGCTCTGACAGACATCATTAGGGACAAAATGTTAACCTCCCCAGTGAAATCACTTGGTTCTTTTTTCTCTTTTTAATGGCAATATTTTTCTTTCTCTCTTTTTAATTGTGTTTTTTACTTTACCCTCAAATAGCTTATCTTTGAATCTGAAATGCATATAGGGATATTGTTTAAAGAGAGATGACCAACCTTCTGACTCCATTTCAGCTGATGGATTATGTTTTGTCTGTTGATGCTCAGCTGTGTGGGGAGTGTGCTCAGGTCTGGAGACTGAGTTTTCTGTGGGTTAAATTCAACCTGCAGGTTGTGAAAAAGGCATCATTGGTTTGTACCTAGTGATAGCAAAGATACTTAATTTCATATTTCTTACCAAAAAAGGACTCCATCTTGCTCCTGAAGTCTTACACAACAAAAAAGCATTGATGAATGATTACTTCTGGGTCCATAGTAACCAAAATGTTGTCTTTCTGTATAGAAAATGATGTGATACAAATCCTTAAATTATGAAATAAATAAACTAGAATGTTATGTACTAAGTGCATTCAATGTATTGAATGCACTAAGAGCAATATTTAATGATTTTGCCATCTCACTCTCCCTGCATGCAGCTTGGGCTGCATTTAATGTGGCACATCCTACATGTGGCATTCAGCTCCCTGTGACTTTTCCAGTTAGTTCACTGATATGTGCACTGGTTTTCTTGAAGTGCTTAGGAAAAGGAAGCTTTCCAGCAACTAATCTCTTTCAGGAAAATAATGATAGTGTAACACTTTACAAAACAAATACGAAAAGTAAATGTTTGGCAGGGTTAGTGAGAAGAGTTAAGGTTGGGTAGATAATCAAAATTGAACAATCCTGTCTTTCACTTATTTGAATACTTATAGTACTAACTGCTGCCTCAGTTTTATTTTAAAATTTGCAAGTTGATATGCTGCTTTAAAAGGCATGAACTTATCTTACCAAGTGAATGAGCAATGATACACTTTCAAGAATACTTGTTAAAGAGTCATTTCCTAGTACCACAAAGTGAGGAAGTAATTTGAAATGAGTAACTAGTCGATTTAATAAGTCAGCTAATGTACTCTTGAAAGGAATGGAAATAATTTAATATCAGACTAAAATATTTGATAAAGAACCTATTATACCTTCATCTCTGGGGCTCAAATCAAGTATTTAAAATCTGTGGAAATGTTTCCTATGACTTCAGTGTGCTTAATCAGATTTTTGCAAATACATTAAACAATTAGATTGGTTGATCCTTTACAGCGTGGTTCTTACAGGAGATTATGTAGATAGATGGTAATTTTGACCTTTATTAACATTGACGTCTGTGGTGGTCGGTGGAGATTTGTGAATAGTCAGGAGGTGCTGATGTAAAATTGTCAGTTTGCTATTACTACCGAATGTCTCCTTAGTACTCAAATGCAGTTAGCAGAGCTAAGCAATAAAAGCTGTTTATTCAGCTAAAGTCCCAAACTTTGATTTTAGTATGTTTGACAAGGTCTTTCACAAGAAAACCATTTCCCTTCAGGCAGACTTCCAAGTAGTTTTTTTTGTCTGTTTTAAAGTGGCATTTGTAGGTCAGACGGAAGTACTGCCAAGCTATCTTAGCCTGTTGCAATTAAAATCACCTCCTTCACACAGTACTAACAGAGTTTTATGTCTTTAAAATATTTTCTAGGTATTAAAAATGAGCATAACAACAGGAACAGATGCACTATTAGTAATGAGTCATAAAATCAATGCAGAAACCCCCCAATGGATATGTAGTTGCTTTTCAGTATTTCTTTTTCAGTGATTTTTGCAATTTTCTTTCCCAGGGAGGACTTTTTGCACATGCTAAATAAGCAGGCCAGAAAAATGACTTTCACTGGAAAGTCATTAATGGTGGATTATAGTAGAAATTTGATGCAGCTATAGAATTTTTATGTTTCTTTAGTATTATCTTTCTAAAAGAACAACAAAAAATAGAAAAATATGTTTTTTTAAAGTATAATGTATATTACAATAGCAAAGACACAATAATTTATTCTGTTCAGTACCTTTGCGGGTTTTTTTCCTTTTGCTGCTATTGATTTATTTTTTTAACAGTAATGGAATTATTGGTGCAAAGATTTTTGTAATTAAAGTTGGGTTTTTTCCCATCAGGGGCTTGGGAGTCAATATGCAGAACAGTGTCTGAAATGCTTTTTTGCCTTCTGCTGCCCCTCAGTCGCTCCCCTAGACGCATGCCGGGCTGTGTTGGTGCTGCCGCAGGTGCAGCCCCACACGTTCTCAGCCGAGGGAGGCATCTTCAGCACTGCCTCGGGGTCGCCTGAGTCTCTCCTGGTGTTACAGCTGGGGCTTGTCACAGATGTGAACCCAGATGGCTCCTGCAACCACCAATCCCCCTCACTCTTTCTCAGGTTCATGATATCCCAGAGGGTCAATCCTGCTGGCAGTGTGACATTCTCTTCACAGCTTTATGAAAAAATGGTCATACAGGAGTTTGTAAACATAAAGTGTTGTAAGATGCCCCAACTTATGGAGACCTAAGCAAAATAATGAATGTCTGCCATATTTCCATGCTTCAGTGTCTCCTTAGATTTATGGGGAAAGAGAATGTGAGAAGTCTATGATGTCCTTTCCGGTGCTTCTTTCCTCTTCGGAGCATAGAGTCACTTTGTTTTTGTTAATGAATTTCTATCTGCCTCAGCTAGTTCAGCAGTGAGACATTTCACTCCCTAGGAAAGCATGCTTCTCTTTCCTGCTAAAGCCTCCTGTTTGTGTAAGACCTGTCCCTGTCTCTCTTACCTTCTTATTTTTAAGAGCTTTTCCCAACACTTAGTTTCTTTATGTTTCTTCTTCAGACCTGTGTTTCTTCTCAGAAACTGGGAAAAAAGTCTGATTGAGAAGAAGTAGAGTAAGAAAGAGCATCTGACAGTGATTATGGACTGGTCTGAAAAGTCCATGGGCTTTGGGACTAAGCATGCACAAAAGGAAAAGGAGTGAATAGGAGTGTATTTCCAGAGAAAGAGAGGCTGAAAGGATAGACAAAGAAAGACTTGTACTCTTTAGACAGTTAAAAACCTGAGGAAAGTGTGTAGAAGTAATCTGTGTGATACTTGGGGTTCCAGAGGCTCTTTCCTTTGTGTCTTTGATTAGGAGACAGAGCCTTTGGGTATGAAGATGGGATTGATAAAATAGGATTGAGTGGGGAAGATTTAGTGTGAGAAGGAGGACAATAGAAAATGCAGGCGTAGCATAGAAAAGGCATCACAGAAAGAAAAAGAGAAAAAACAGGTGGATGAAAAGGAAAGAGGAAACAGACACTAAGGACAAACGGAAAGAAAGATAGACTGTAATCTACTGTACAACATAAAAGACAGGAAAAGTGGAGCAAAGCCAGAAGGGATAAGAAAAAGCAAGAGATTGCATTGCATTGCACAAAAATGGATTAAAAAACCATTGGGCTTTCTTGCAATTAGAGGATGAGATGAGGTGAGGAGTCTTCCACAGTGCAAACTTGTTTTGTGACATCAAAGAAGCAGAATGAGGAAGGGAAGCTCAAAGTAGGGATGGATTAAATTACAGTTAAGAGGCATTAAAAGGGCAAAATTCTTGAGGAATTAAGAGGAAGCCTTATAGTTTATGAATAAAACTCACACAATTCTTGTGTTTATACTTGTGCACTTGAATGGAAATTCAGTGAGGCTATCCACTGTTTAAGATTATTTGTGTGGGAAGATGTACTGAGCAATCCTGAAGACAATGCTCATAGCCTGATCAGGAATTTAGTGTGGTCAACAGAAGTGTCCCTTTGTGCATTGGCTTGTTTCCAGAGTCTCTGACCACTCAGCCCAAAAGGCAAATGCAGAATTTTTGCCATTACAATTTGGCAAGTGTTTCCGAAGCAAGGGAAGCAGTCATGAGCTTGTTTTGCCTACTGACCTGCCCTCTGACTAAATTGTTGGTGTAGGAGGAGAACTCTATATAAGAGCAATGAGACAGAATATTTCTGCTATTAGTGTCCCTGGTTGAGGGGTAAAGGAAATAACTTAGAACTTGTTCAAGCATCGCCACCCAGCAAACCACACATGAGTATCACTCAGAGGGTGTTTAGATGGCATTCCTATCTTAGGTACTCAACAGTGCAACATACTTCTGTCCCTTAAAAATAACAGCTAGAAAGGCTGACTAAGAGTCTAGATAGTATTTTCCAGCTTTAATTTGTTTCTTTCCCTTTCAAGAGAGATGGGTTGATTCTTTATAGAGTGTTTAACCCTAATGGATACCAGATAAGCAACAATTGTAAGCAAGTTAAGGTCTCTGTAGCTAATCAACAGTTGTTAAAACGCTGACATTCCTTGACCATATCTGGTATGTTGTGAGTTTCTACCATCATTTGATCAGTAAGTTACTCTTCATGGTCTTTTCTGAAAGAAAGCTGTAGCTGTGTTTTCACATACAAGCTCTCCACCCACTTGTGCCATATGTTCCATATGTTCCATTTAAAGTTCCAGGACAGGAAGTATAGTAGAGATACCCCTCACTTTCACATCTAATTACAGTTAAGGGCTTTGAGTCTGACATTGAGTCAGAATTTCAGTTTTCCAGTTCCAGCATTCCACAGATGAGTCTTCATGTTAAAGAAATGAAAGTTAAAGAAAGTTTGCCTCTGTGTTCAAGTGTTGATTCTGTAATTTCTTTTCATTACTATCCAAGGCAAAACCAGGCAAAATGCCTTTTCTCTTTTGTGGATTTTTATTCCCATGGAAAGATTTGTAGACACGGTTTAATGTTTTAAAATAATCTAGAAGTCTGTGTTACTCTGACCTACTTTTGGCAAAGGTGCTGAGTTCTATGACAGAAGCCGGGTTGTGAGTGGAGGTAGAGAAGGATTTGCATAAGATTGCTTAGGACAGCAAGCTGCAATAACTCTGATAAGATATTAAATTTTATACTAATTGAGGTTCCAGTGTGGTGCACTCAGAATTTAAAAACAGTGTTGGTTTTCATGTTTTGGGATTTTTTTACAAGTTGGAATAAATCATCAGAAAACTGAAGAGCAGCAGCAGTCACGAGGTCTACCAGAATTGTATTAGGTGCTACTGGCAGGGTCCTTCGTCGGTTCCCATAACCAAACTTCATCTTTTTAGGAATCTTGATGTCAGTGCAAGGCATTATGTCATGTGCAGCCCAAACATCCTGTAGAAAGAAGACTGTAACAGACCGTATGTGTCTATATATGTGACATATATCACTATATTTGTCCATCTTATATGCTCTTTGCCTTTTATTCTTTTAATCAACAGAATATAAAGACCTGAGGATGATAGGCCAGAGCTTATGATCCTGTTGAGATTGCCAGGAGTTGAAAGGGAGTAACTCATAGTAGCATTTGTCCCAGACTCTTTGTCTTCAAACCTCATGTACTTGGAAGAAGTGGATGCTGCACTTTTATTCACAGTTTTACATGCAAGAGACACTGTGCAGTGAAGAACAAATAGACAAACAGATCTTAAGTGCATTTGCCCAGCTTTTTTTTTTAGTCATAGTAATTTAGTTTTGAAAAGGCCAAGCCTGAAATAGTATTTGTCATCACATAACATTTACAGCTTCATTAAACGTAGGCAATATCTAACAATTATGGATGTAGCCTTTGTCACTTTGGATATGATTCCTCTAGTTTTATTTTAGTAGTGCTTTAGGATGCTTTTATCTACAATTAAAAACACATTTCCAGTATGATTTTTTAAAATGGTCTTCCTTTTTCTTTACCTGAAAATTCACTGCAGGAAATAATTGTGTTTGCCATTTGTGGTACTTAGAATATGAACTACCTGATCACATCTACAAATTAGACAATTAAACATATAAAAACTAGAAAATGAACCCCTAAAATAATCCTCACAGGTATTCCTGGAAGCAGAATTCCAACCAAAGAATTAATTAGGTCATAGTCTTTCAGTAACAGCAAAAAGCGCAAAGACACTAAATCGATTTTCTTGCAAAACAGTTATTGCCACAATTTTTGTTAGGTGAATGATGATATTCACCTAACAAATACTTGACTAATATAGAAAAACAATGACCTAAAATGGTGATTAACAGTGTTGACAAAAACTACAGTTGTTTAGAATATAGATATCTTAATGAAACTAATGGTATTAATTAAAGGGTGTGGATAAATGGCCTGTGAAATAGTATTCTGTAGGGAAATAAAAATTTGATAATGGCCAGAAGAATTGCAGGTTGCCCCACCCTGCTCCACTTGTTGAAGGGTAGAGTCAAATATAGGCTAGGGAGACTTTTCTCTGAAATCCCCAAAAACATGTACTTGAACCAAAAACTAGTATCCATGAGGAGCTGAATTTGATGCCACAGACTCATTTAATGGAAGGCAGTCAACCACTGTTTAAAGCCCAGCAATACTCATTCACTCATCATTGGGTCTGTATGTGAGTGCGTGATTCCAGAGCAAAGAGCATTTTATTTGTCCTTTGGAAAAGGAATCTCAAATTCTCTTATGTAAAAAGACCATATATAAAATTCATCCAGTCACAGTCATACTGGGCAAAGATGTCCTACCAAATCATCCTTGTTCTTCTACTTCACTGTAATTTCTCCATTGTCATGTCTGAGTTCCTAAGTAGATACAACATAACACTGAGCTTAAAAGGAAGGGTCAACAGGGTGAAGTGACTTTCGCTGAGCAAGAAGACTGCTTACAGACATCTTAAGTGTTCCAAGTATGTATATGCCAACTATCAAAATTACCTTACAAGGATTAGGAAGAGGTTGCCATTTTTAAAGAGATGAGTGGACAGGAAAATGTTAAATAAGGAGTTCTCAGAAAGTAGAAGTCGTGTCCAAATGAGGACAAAAAGAAAATTTACATTAAACATGAAGCATTGTTAAATGGGAAGCATTGATGAAAGAGGACTAAAAAGGTCCTGAGGGATAATCTGCTAAGGACTTGGAAGTATTAATAAAAGACATTTTAATGCATGCTGGAAGCAGGAGGTCATTGAAGAGTGTATAGACAGAATGAATCTTGAACAATTAAAGAGAGCTCAAGTAAGGCAGAGCCACAGGAGTAGAGAGACACTAATTCTAGGACAGTTGGGATGCATGTGAAGAAGTTACCAGATCAGTAAATCAGTAGTGACAAATTTTCAGGAACAAACACTGCTCTCCAAAGAAGTCCAATCAAAAAGAAATATGAAATTTCTGAACTTCCTACAGTAAAGCCGTAGCTGTAGAGCATAGGGCAGGTGGCTTAGCCTCAGAGAAGGTGGTGGCAAGCCACTGGAACACCAAGAAAACTCCTGGAACTGCATGCCAGTAGGTCTGATCACCACTCCAGGCAATTAGGTGTAAGCGGTAGAAGATAGAGGATTGTAGGGACTTGGATAAGTATAATATTTATAGGTAAATAAGTTTAAAAAAATAAGAAAAGCAGTAAGCTTGTCTTAGAAAGGATTTGTGTGTCACAAACTTGTTGCAATTCTCTGAAAGAACACTGGTATATATGTGTCTCAGGATGGTTCAATCAATGTGATGTGTCTTGTTTTCCAAAATAGTTAATTTCAGTGTTATTCATGGAGTGTCTTAAAGGAGTTAAGTGGTCAGGGAATGAGAGAGAAGGTCCTGTGCTTGGCTATTTTGACAGTGGAGGGGAGATACCTTTATATTTCCAGCAGGACTTGTGATATGATCTATGCTGCTCAAAATTAATGATATTGAAATTAATTGTGCAAAGTTATGCATTGGTGATGATAAAAAAATTAGTTAATACTAAAGTAGATGGTGAGCAGATGAAGAAGGAACTCCTGGTACTGAAAGGCCTGGCAATGCAATGGCAGGCAATGCTTTGTGTTGTGTTCAAGGGGATGAGGAGCAGCTCTTGCTTTGCAAAGAGGAGCCCTGAGGCAGCTATTGCCAAATAGGAAAGAGAACTTGGAGTCATGATGAATAGTTCTTGCAAAATGTCAGTTTTGTGATGGCACTTGTCAGAAGAAGGAATAAAATATTAGTAATTGTTACAAAAGGAAAAGAGGACAAAATGTCATACATACTTCTGGCATGGATAACTCAGTGGCCCACTCAGATTTTTAATGGATTTGAACACTCCATATAATAATGAATCTGAAGAGGTGCAGATGAATGCTAGGTTGTTCAAAGGCACAGAATTATTTTCCAACAAGGGAAGATAAGCAGACCGGGTCTTCTCAACTGAAAATAGGAGAAAAACTAAGAAGAAATAGGACCTAGCCCTGTACATCTAATTAATTCTCTATAGAACATGAATGGAAAATAATTTTTTTTGTTGTTTTTGAAATATAACATCTAGAAGACCAACAGAAATTATTTAGGTAAAAAAAAAAACAAAAAGAAGGTTTTTTTTCACACAACACTGTTAAATGGTTGAGCTCATTATAATAGAAGTTCTTCATGTCAGATGTATAAATCGGTTTACAAAACTGTTTGATAAATTAAAAGAGAAAAGTAAGATACAGAAAAAGAATTTTTACAGGCCTTGTACAGAAAGTGGTTTTAAACTCAGTGGACTTAATGCCATCTCCCACTTTAAAAATGCAGGAAATGTCATTCCATATTTGCCATGTGTTTTTTCCTCAGCAACCATTATTAACTGCTGTCTGAGCTGGCACCATTCTAGAAATAGATTTATATTCTGACTCACTGCTCTTAAGGTCTTAATTTTTAGCTCAGTATGCTTCTTTATTATAGTTAATATTTAAATAATAAGAAATTTCAGCTGAAATAGCATTTCTAACATATCCTACAGTAAAGAATATGTGTTTTGATGTCTATAAAGTATCTGGGACCCCTATATTGGAGTTGTGTCTCCCAACTTTGATCTCTTTTTACATGACACAAATCAAGATTATAATTTCTGTTATATGCAGAGAAACTGTGTGCTTTCTGTCTGCTCTTTATCTACTTTAGATATGCCAGTATATGGTAGTGCGCTGCTGGAGAGGTTTTCTGAGCACTAAATGGAAATATTAGTATTTTTAAAGAACATGAGTATAGGATGATTTGTCCTATAACAGCACATCTTCAATTCCATAACAATGTATCTACATCTCTTTTTCCATTATTCTGTGTATATATACACCCACGTATATGTGTCTGTGAGAGAGAACAACCCTTACTTAGCACACTGCAAATAAGTTCTGTAGGTGAAAAAGCTTTTTGTATTAGTACTCAAACATTTCCAAATGTTGAGTGTTAGATAAAAATAATAGTGTACTTATTACATAGAGAGACTTGTGGACATGCTGAATTTTGGGTAATATTTCAGTAGAAATTACACTGGGATTTGCTGAATTTCATCCCAATAGCATGAGGTGAGATGTAATAAATACAGGTGTAGCAAGAAAATACCTACTGTGCTGCTGTCTTTTATGGTTGGACTCAAGGATCTTAAAGGTTTTTTCCAACCTAAATGATTCTATGACTTTATTCTTCCTCTTACAAATGCAAACAAATGAAAAACCAAAAAACCCACCTCAAAACCAATGTGTAGGTCTCCAGGCAGATGGGATGAAGAGGTATCTCTGGAGTATCTCTCCTCCATGGCTTACAGGGAGGGCAGCAGCAACTTCCCTTGCAGAGGCTAAATCCTGCTGGCAGCAGGGATGGCAGGAAAGGGTTGGGTTAGAGCATGTTCTGCAGTATGGCCCAGTTACTGTCCCCACCTGATAGGAAGGTTGGGTTTTTTTGCTTTTTCTCTGGTTTATGTCAGGGGAAAGTTGCACGAATTAGAGATGTTTTCTAATATATTCTACCAGGCCCTTTATGCCATATAACATTTGAAAACAGTGTTTACCTATTGCAGTAAAGTCTGAGCACTTCTATAAAGGTTTGTGACCTAAACTGGAATATATTACAAGGCAGAAATATCTCTTTCTATATTAAGCAAAACTATGTTCACTGTTTTGGTCAGAGGAGTATAAAAAGTCTTAAGTACAATGAGGAACAGCACTGAAGTCTATCAGTCCTGCTACCTACAAGGTCCTTCTTCCTGCATCAACTTCTTCATGGTAATCATGAAACCTTTGAACAGTGACTTGTGAAACGGAGCACATGCCAAGGTAGATTTATGTAATATTTTACAGAGGTTCCAGATAAAGTTGGGGGACCAGTTGCACATTTTTAAAAATGTGTTTATAATCAGGTTAATTCAAGACTTAAAAACATTGCCAAACATGGCAGTGCCTGCCTCTGTCATATTGATGTAGCTCGATGGTGATTCAATTTACCCATTTTTTTACCTCTTTGGAGAACAGCAGATGTGGAGTGGACATAAAAATCTATCAAGTACCCAAATCTGCCCAGCGTTCTATGCAGAGGCGATGTGATGACAGTGATTCCATTTTCACTGCAAAATTCTACTCCAATCCCAATTTAGGTTCAGTTACTGCAGCTGTCAGAAAGGAAACCAGATCCTCTGGGCTCCTGTCTCCTTGGCTGAAGGGGACAGTTTAACAGCAGGAAGACTGTGTTACCATTTGACAGATCCTAGTTTCCCAAAACAACTGGAATGTTGTGAGGAGTAATTTAGACAAGCTCAGGGCAAAGGTGGGTTGCTGCAAAACTAATTTAGCTTTGCTTAAAAAGCAAAGGAACCATAAACAAAAATAAATAGTGCAAATATGTACTCTTCATGCTTAACAGGAGTCTTGTAACTCTGGTAACTCGGTGAAACAGTCACAAGGTGTATTTTTTTTTCTGGTTGATCTCTGTAGACCTATAAAGTGATCAAGATAAAACCTGCATACCTGTCCCCATTTCTGCCCTATCTGCCCCACCTTGTGCAGATTGAACTTTTGGGGAAGCCAGGGGTCCCAAGGAAAGGTTGCAGCTGAGCAGATATTTTACAGGGATGGACAGACTGTATTCCAGTGCAGCTGTTTCCAAAATGTGCTGTGCTCTGTACTGTCACAGGAAAGGGTTGTGATCAAACAGCCAGAGGAGGAAAGAGACAAAAGGAATCAGTAAGCATCAGGTTTCAAGCCATTGCTCTATAGTTTATGCCATGTTTGGGGCACAGTTGTGTGACTGACACAGTGAGGTTGAGACAGCAACAGGCTTCTTCCTTCAGCAGTGTGCTGAAAGGGCACACTGGATTTTTAGGATGCCCGAGTTCACACTATCATTGGAAAAGCATAACAGCTCCATTGAGTTGTAAAGGACAAAGTCAGGGTGACTTTGTGTGTGTTGCATGACCTCAGACAAACAGCAATTATTACTAACCCAAACAACTGGAGGTGTAGAGTGAATTTCAGGTGACGAATCTAACAGAGCAGAGCTCTTTGGCCAGGATGGAAGATGATTGTGGGTAGGATGCATTTAAAGAATCCCACAAATCAGTAGTGGCACAGAGGAAGGGAAATGTTTATTCATTCTTGTGGTAGCAGAACTGTGAGTCATTTAATGACAGAAGTACCTATTATGGCTGAAAGAAACAAAAGAAGATGCTGTATCATATAAGGCATATTGAAACACCTTAGGTTGCAGAAACTGAAAGTTTTTATGGAAATTCAAAGATTAGTTGGATAGGTTCAAAGAATGTGATTTTTGTCTTGGGCTATGAAATACCACAGCTTAGTTTCAGGAAGTCCCAGAGCCATAAATAGTTGAAAACTGAGGTACCATTATGGGAAATACCAGTATGTGCTCATCTTACTCATACACTCTTCCCTACCTTGCCCCCATTTCAGAAGATGTAGTGGCCTTGATAGTTTAACAGAAATGCCCATTCTCATCTTTTCAGGAAAGAGGGAATGGAGAAAACATAGTATTTGAGATCTGAATAATGATGCAGACCTTTTACTAGTAATAGGACGATAGTAACCAACTAAACAAGGCATTACTGTAACTGAGAGGATCAAGCATGCCATATTACCAGCCACTCATTTTCATTACAAGAGACCTTTGCAACCCTGCTCCAGCTGTTTGGAAGCCCTGTGAGGTCCCTGAGCTCCAGGTGCTTAGTACAGTCAGTTGTCAGTGAAGGAAGTCCATCTGAGAGCACAGTGATTTCAAACTGGCAACAAGCAGGATTCTGTTTTCATCCCCCTTCCCCTCAGATCAAAGTGCTTGTTTAGGTCACATGGAAAATTAGTTTCTCCCTTAACAGATGCCACAAAATTAGTACACGATAAACTGTGTACCGAATTTTGTTAAATGTTACTTTGGAGTTGTAATTTTGCTAGGTGGTCAGTTTGACACCATTTCAAAAGGGGAAAGTGGTAATTACACATACTCCATCTTTTGTTCATAATAAAAATGTGCATTCATTTGCTATGCAAATATTTTTTTAAGTAAGATGCTGCAGCAGAATATGCCCGTGTTAGGTGCAGGAGGTTATGTTCATGATAGGAGGTAATTTATTACAATTCAACCCCAGCCTATGACATCTGGGGTTTTTTTTCATTTGGAGCCTTTCTTGAACTGGGAGGTTTGTGCCAAGCTGAGAGTAGAGGATGCCAAAGAGCATCTCTGCTAGTAATATGTGTTAAGACCTTGTGCAGTTGATGTGAAACGGATTAACATACTGTCTGTTAGCTCAAATGCTTTCAGTGTTCTTCAAGGTAGATATAGAAAAAGAAGGGATTTAGTAGGAAGCTGGAGCTAACTTCAGGGGAGTTTAGGCTCTTTTTATCTTTATATAGTATAGATTAACAATTAAGTAAGGGCTGAATTACAACTAAAAGACAAAAGGGAATTGAGTACAATAAAATTATATATTTTACTTGAAAGGGCTCTATGCTTTTGTAATTTCCATTTAGCTGGGCCAGCAGACTGTAGAGCAAATAGAGCCACTGAAGTAATATAAAATGTAAATGTATAATGATAATGTACAAACTATGTTTCTTGGTTATTATTCTTTGCCCTTTAGTTGTAATTTCCTTTACTTTCCTCCATAAAACCTATAAATGGGATTTTGAAAGGTACCTTGATGCCGATTGTATGTAGTTTTTGTACAGAAGTTCTTCTTACAAAGAATGTATTCACCAGTCTTCATGATAATGGCTGAAAATCACAAGAGACCTAAAAGAGGAGCTGCATTTATATTTGCCTTCAGGATTTTGAACTTTTCCTTTAAAAATAATTCAGTGGCAATGTATTTTAATGTTTTTGTATATGCATTTGGCTCCAACATCTAAGGGTTTAAGAAACTCACTAAGTACTAGGTACTCACTAAGCACAGGCCCCACCATGAAATTTAGTGCACCAGTCTTTCGAGATGGCAGCTCCCAACTGTTCCTCTATCAGCCTTTATTGCCACCCTCTCTCTCTTCAGCACCCTGTCCACTCCCAGCCAGAACTGTTGCCTTCATAACCTACCTTGCTGGCCCCAGTAGGACAACTTTTACTCTCTTCCTCCATTCTCTGCCTCTTACCAGGTCCCACCAAGACAGCACAGAGCTCAGCCTGATCACGACGTGTCAGAAAATGAACTTGGGCTCTGTGCCATGTCTCACCCCTGTTGTTGCTATACCTCACCCATCAGAAATGCTACATTTCTGGAATGATGATTTTGATTGACATCATCCAGTGGTATTCTTATTCATGAGTCTTTCCAGCCATAGATCTGTGCCTACAAGTACTGCTCCAGTCAGTACAAGTAGCAAGGTGAATGTCAGAAGAGAACACTTCCCATTCTACTGGAATAATTTTTCATGGGAATCTGTGAAGAAGACATTTTCCTGACCCATGCAACATTCACAGCAGACTAGAGCAGATCCAAATAAGCCATTTCAACCCAGCATATGTATTACTTACTTGAATGTTTTGGTATGTTGTACAAAATATGAATTTAGAGCAGGGATCTTTTTCTAGGAGGTGGGGGCAACATATGTGTGCATAGTTAAATAAAACTGCTTCTTCAGCTATGTACAAGTCTGTCTATTAAAGGTGGAAGACCAAGTCCTGCTTCAACTAAAGCCATTTTAAGAGGTGAGCAGTAGGCAGGAGCCACACAATGCCAGTCACTTGTCAGGAAAAATGTAGTAATCCAGAGCCGTACTAAGACTTCTCATTACAGGGATGTCACAGCTTTTTCAGTACTCTGCAGCCATTTGCTGGTGCATTATCAGTTATTTACACAGGCAGTAAAAGTTCATGTGAAAAATGTTGTGCTCCATCAGGCAGGTACATTTCTTCATCCTTACTTTGTTTCTTATTCACTAGATGGCAAGTACAGCCAAATTTGACCTAGCAAATCCAGAAAAGTCTGGTTACTATAGGCTAATATCAGGAGATACAGTGGTGCTTTCTTTTCTGAGGATACATAGGCAAGACAGGGATGCACAGATTTAGTGTACCTGTTGCAGCTGGCATCCCCATGGTATGTATACTGGCGGGGCAGGGTGTAGATTAGGTAGGTGATGGAGCAGGAACTGGAGTACTGGAGTACTTGCCAAGCAGTGCATCTCCTGAGCTGAGGTGATGTAAAATAACAAAAATCCATTGTGATGAAGACCCTGTCTGTATCAACGAAGCTTCCACATCAAGGTCATGTTGAGGAGCTGCAGGCAGA
Organism: Prinia subflava; assembly: GCF_021018805.1. Lineage (NCBI taxonomy): Eukaryota > Metazoa > Chordata > Aves > Passeriformes > Cisticolidae > Prinia > Prinia subflava. Next base: position 40,205,066 of record NC_086250.1, on the reverse strand, counting down.
CAGCACTAAACTGTGTAGGTATGGGAAGTTTTGTTGGTGCTGCACCTGGGGCAGACAGGTAAAGCACAGGGCTGAGGAGGTATGACAAATGCACACTGCCAAGCTGTAAGCCTTTACCTCCCTCTGCCTCGGGTGAGAACAGGGGTGCAGGATTGTTGCCAATGGGGAGCCTTGGCTGTGGCAGGTGGATTTCCCCTGTGCAGTCACTCTGCACTCCTTCCACACTGAACTGACCCCATGAGGACCATGCCAGTCTTGGGTCAAGAGAAGGGCCCACAGTGTGAGCCATTTTAAACACCTGTTAGTTTTCAATGATTGGTTTGATGTTACAGCCTCAGTGATACATCAGAAAGTTTTATGGAGAATCATGGATGACTGTTCCAGAAACTTTGCTCCCTATGACCAGAAGTGTGCTCTACATACCAGCAGTAGCATCCAGGCTCTTCCAGAGAACTACCTGTGCATGCTGCCTGCACTGCTTGAGCAGCTCCTGCACATGCAATGTGCCTGCACAGGGCTGGGAGCTGCATCTGTGCATCTGTGTAGCTGCATCTGTGCACTAAAAACCAAACTCAGGAGCTCCTAACTCACAGCAAGGCTAGACACACTCTGTTTCAGTTGCTGGCTTGTAAAGAGCCCATGTGTGGGCTGAGCATTCTAGACACTTGCCCTTGTGTCTGGGCTGTGAGTTTTCACCATCATGTGTGTAATTTAATATGAAACAATTGTAATTTATTCAGTGTCGGGCATCATGTGAATTCTGATGAGAAGGCATGTTGCTCAAGCAAGGAGTGAGACATCTGAATCCTTGCACACCCAGAATATGCACCTCCTAAACTGCCTTTTTATGGCTGAATTTGTTGGTTGTTACTCTTTTATTTTCCTGATCCAACTAGTTGACTAGGAGATCAGTATTTCTTTGTAAAAATAGAAGATTTATACTAAAAAGCAACCAGATATGGTAACTTAATTTTTTTTTTACAAAACATCAGTATGATTTTAAGAGAGCCAAACAATTATTTCTGGATGTAGTTTAAAAAATTTTGCTCCCTGGCTGACAGCTCTGTGCACCAAGTTGTGTTTAGTGAGGCAATTGTAAACTCGCAATAGGGGTTTGTAATGGAAACTGCAACTCTGCCTTCAGCATGGCTGTGTAGGCACACCACTGTAATTTCGATTTGATTAGATGGCCAGTCAGTTATTCCTGGAAATGAAAGCAAAGGGCATGAGATGTTTTAGCATCACATGTACTGCTTTTGTCCAGGACAATAGGCAGGTGAATATCTGAAAGGGAGAACTAGAAACAGAGTCTAGAGATGTTTGAATTCCCTCCTTGCATCATGGGTTTGTGAAGTGATTTATTTGAGCTGCAGCCTATAGACCATACATCACCTTCCTGGTTGGCTTTGTTGGCACCATGTCACATTCTTGAGAGCTTGAGGAATTCATTGTTCTTGTTTGAACTGATAAGAACAAAAAAGGATTTTCTGCGGAGACCTTGGGAAAGGCAGAGGGGGAGGAATGTTGACATGAAACAGCAGGGCTGCACTTTCCCAAGCCTTTCAGGCAGCCCAGCAGACTGCATTCTTCCCTGGCTGAGGAACCTGGGTGGAGGTGTGATAAGCACCATTTCCTTGTTGCTACTGCCCAAAAGCATAGCCCATAGGGTAGGATTCCAAGCCGCTCCTCGAAAATGTGGCTCTGGGGTAGGAACCCTTCAAAGAGAATCTCTCACAGCAGCAGGAGGTCACAGTTGCCAGGATGAATGTGTAGTATAGAATGTTGCTTAGTATCACAGAATTACAGAATGGGACAGGTTGGAAGGGACCACAGTGGGCCATCTGGTCCAACCTCCCTTCTGATTGTTATTATTACAAAAAGAGTTGATGTTATTTCAAGGACAGCCTCTGTAGGGCTTTCTGGTATTCTCTCAAGAGAACTTTAGGAGGCTTTGCAGGTACCTGGAAGGCGTAATGCAAGCACACGACCCCTGTGCACACGGCAAGAAAAAAGCTTTGGAGCAGATGATTATCTGCTCTGGAAAAATTCTGGGTTTGATTGGTACTTTCTGTAGCTCTCTGCTCAATGGTACCAATACAGTTCATACTGGCACATCCTTGTAAGTCTCAAGCCCTTGTGGTGACATTTTGTGCTTTCAGGACAAGTAAGAAAACAAATTCTTCATAATGTTGAGGAAATATGAAAGAAACCACCCAAAGCTAGCATTTTCATTCAGGATAGTGACCCCCAGGACAGTGATCTGATACTGTGTCTGTGACAGTGCTTGTTACAAAGCCTGTAAGAAGCAAAGCAGTGCTCTCCATAACTATAACATGTTCCACCTTCAAGAAATGGTTCTAGAATGAGGAACTCAGTTCACCTTCCTAAGTGGAGCATTCAAGTATAAAGTGGAGGAAGAAGAATTGGGGTGGCATATTTCCCAAATGACACACACAGAGCGAGGTGAATTTTGGAGGACTGGTCTTCTCCCTGGAGCAGGTCCCAGTGGAGGAAAATGATAAGGGACTGAAGCATGTCTTAGGAGGGTAGGATGAGGGAGCTGGGCCTCTTCAGCCTTGAGAAGAGACAACTGAGAGGAGACCTCATCAGTGTCTGTAAGTATCTGAAGTGAGGGAGCCAAGATGATGGAGCCAGGCTCTTCTCAGTCTGGGCAATAGGACAAGAGACAACAGGCAGAAACTGATGCACAGAAATTCCAGCTGAAATGGGAAAGAACTTCACACCTCATTGTGCAGGTGACCGAGCACTGGAACAGACTGTCCTTGCTGGGCTATTCAAGAACTGTGTGGAGGCACTCCTGTGCAGTGTGCTGGATCAGATGACCCACTGTGGTCCCTTCCAGCCTCACTCATACTGTAAATTCTTATAGCTCCAATATTAAGGCTGAGCTAACAACGCTTTTTGAGGAATACAATTTGTGTGACATGTTGGATACTCTGTGGGGGGTTTTTTCACTGTTTGAGAGCAGGCTTGTGTCTTAGCAGATTTAGCAGTCTCTCTCTGCACATCTTTTGTGTGGACACAAAGCCAGAAGAGATGAGTTGTGATTTAAATCAGCTTCTGTCACCCAAGGAGGCAGCTCTCACTAGTCAGGGCACTGAGTGTGAGCATCCCCACCGATGCTGCTCTCACAGGAGGGTGGAGGAGAAATGAGGCATCAAACAGGCAGGAGAGAGCAGATTGATGTTGACAGGACAGAAGGGAAATAGTAAAGTGGTGAGGGATGTTAAGGTGGCAAAGACAGAAAGCTGAGATCCTATGATAGGCAAAAAAGCAATGGCAAGGTGTCCTGGTTAGAAGCAGGTTGGGAAGCATCAGTGTACAGTGCAAAGCCTGCCTGCCCAGCTTCAAGTCCTCAGACAGTGTACTTTATGTGCTTTAGTTTTCATCATGTGTAAAATAGGAATAGGAACTCCAGTCTTTCACTTTATGAAATATTTTGGCATCTTTAGATGAAAAGCCAAACATTTATTTTACTAGCACATGGGATAGAGGACAACCTTTCTACCTTCTTCTAGGGGTACAGATCAGTTCCTTGGGGTTGGGATATGTAAGGCTGTCATCTACCTGTTGCTTAGACCAAAGAAATGAAATCTCTAATTTAACATTCAGTACCTTTTATAGCCTAAGAGGGATTCACATTTTAACTTTATTTCCAGTAGTGTCTATACAGAGAATATACACCAGGATAAAATACACACAGGGTGTAAATGGAGAAGTGCCAGAGTATGTGGATGTGCCTATGTAAGCCTATCTTTGTAACACATGAAGCAGCTTTATACAGGAGAAAGATTGAGACAAGCTTGTTGGGATTTTTAAGTCAATATTGGCAGGTCTCATAAAAAACTCTATTTCTGCCTGCAGATCCTGTCTTACTCTTAATTTGAGCTGGTCACATTTACAGTGCATTTCAAACACAGTTTTTTAGGAGTTGCTCTTCTCTTGGCAGCCTGCCATCTTCCTCTTGATGTCACTTGAACAGGTATAGGCAACTTTAGCAATGGTTGCCAGAGAGTATGTCACTAATTTGTATGTGGGTGGAGTTTGTGGTGCAAATGCGCCTTTCACTGGGCTTACAGTGCAAAATGCTGCAAGGATTGCATCTCTGATGTCACGTGAGTATTCCTCCTGAAGTGGGGGCTGCTGGCACGGGCACTGCTGTCTTAGGTGTTCTTAATGATTTTCTCTTCAGATGACCCCACGCTGTTGTCTTTTCCGCCAAGTCCTCTGACATTCACACTGGCAAGCTTGCCAGCTTTGAGCTGTGCCTTTTCCCCAGCTTGGAAGCTGCCCTGCCTTGCAGTGCTGAGCTCACTGACAGTGTGTCACTGCTCTCTGCTGGAGAAGCACTCAGCTGGGCCAGGCCTCTCCGGGTCTCCAGCTGTTTGTCAGGAATGCAGGTGTGATGGCCAGACCGATAACCTCCGAGCCTTCAAGAGCAAACTTAACATACACCTTATTCCTGTTCCTCCTACAGCACAATTTAGGGTCTCTGTTGTGCAGGCTGGAGACAAGAGTTTTCAGCCAGATGAAAGAGATAAATAGGGTGATACTAGGTGAACAGAAACATCTGTGGTCACACAGGCTCACTCCTTGGTTGTGCCCTATAACAGACACTGGTGTCATTTTCACAGGTTGCTGCTCTAGCCTGGAGTATAATTCCCAGTTGTATTTGCATATAATGCTCCATCTGTGAAATGTTTCTTCAGGTCAGATAGAATGACCAGTTAGGAGAGTGTTTTTCTACTCAAGGGGCACAGTAAGCATGAGGTTCTAAGAGTTCAGGTTTAAAGAGGCTCATTTCAGTCATCTTAATCTGATTTTGGTGGTTGCAAAGATTATTCTGGCTGTTGCACTGAGTCATTTTTCAAAGACACAGGAAAATTATCAGCTCTTCCCCACAAAATGAGAATTATTTAAAATAGTGTCTCCTATTTGAGCCCACACACGTACACATCTATATCATGTACATGCACACATGATACGTCTTCTAAATTCATATACTTTTGTAACTTTGGCGTCTTTTTTGCTTGAAAACCACTCAAACATAAATCATAAAAATGCAGCTTTACAACAGCTTTAAAGTGCTTTTATATTCTGCAGCATTCCATGTGAATTATTGCTGTGCTGTCAAAGAAAACAAAAATATTTGGGAAGGACTGTTTATTTTACAGTGGTTGACCAAAAGTATGCAAGTGGTTTTAAAAAAATGTAGACAGCTAACAATGGGAGGTGCCATTGCTGATTCTGTAACCCATTCACAAACCTTTGACATTGACTTTAGATCACTAGAGATAGAGGGACTTCCCAGGAAAACATACACACTTCCAAATCACTGAAGTCATGAAAAAAACATGCCATTCTCCCCTCTGTCAGTCCACCCTGATTGTTCTTCCCCAGTTGCCCACATAGCCAAGTAAAAAGTATGGGATTTCTATATGTGTAGTGAGGCCTTTTTTTTTCAGCCAACTATTTTTTTGGAGTGGTTTCCACTACAACAAGATAGTAGTAGAGATGTGTATTTGAATTTATCTTGTCTTTCAGAGAAACCTTCTTATTAAGGTGATACCACTTCTTATGCTGTAGGGTACAATTTGCTATGATTACACTCCCTGTGTGTTGAGCTCCCTACAAATTATTGCATGCAAGTTGAAGGAGTTGGAGTTATAGTAGTTGGAGTCTATAAGATATTTTGCATCTTGTTAGAAATAAGGCATGTGGTTCCAGTCTGCTCATACTGGAGCGGCAGTGGGTGGCAGAACAGAAGGCAGCCCAAAGGGTGACTAAGGAGACTGCCATATGAGTGGCTGCCCTGTGAGGAATGACTGAGTAAGCTAGGACTCTTCAGCCTGGAAGAGATTTAGAGGAGTCTAAAAAAATCATGAAAGGCATGGAGAAATCTGGTAGGGATTGGCTCTTGACTAGTTTTTCTAAAACTGGAGTGAGTAGAATCAAATAAGATCAGCAGTAGCCTGTTCCAGAAAAAGCAGAGATAGAGTCCCTGAATTAGCCATCTTGCTTTGCTCAGTCCCAGTGTCAGTGTTGGGGTGGGCACAGAATCCTTCAAAGCAAACAGTAATAGTCATCGTCATACTCATGGTCATAAGAATAGTAACAATCATAATCTTGAGAACAGTTTATGAAAAAGCCCTGCAAGTATTTCTTACAAAGTGGTTAAAAATTCAGCCTTGGTCTGCATTACTTTTTAGCTACCAATATCCTGCAGGACAGTAAAAAAGAAAAGAAAGAGAGAAAGAGAGAGAGAGAGAGAGAAAGAGAGAAACAAAAAGGAAAGAAGGAAAGAAGGAAAGAAGGAAGGAAGGAAAGAAGGAAGGAAAGAAGGAAGGAAAGAAGGAAGGAAGGAAGGAAGGAAGGAAGGAAGGAAGGAAGGAAGGAAGGAAGGAAGGAAAGAAAGAAAGAAAGAAAGAAAGAAAGAAAGAAAGAAAGAAAGAAAGAAAGAAAGAAAGAAAGAAAGAAAGAAAGAAAGAAAGAAAGAAAGAAAGAAAGAAAGAAAGAAAGAAAGAAAGAAAGAAAGAAAGAAAGAAAGAAAGAAAGAAAGAAAGAAAAGAAAGAAAGAAAGAAAGAAAGAAAGAAAGAAAGAAAGAAAGAAAGGAAAGAAAGAAAGAAGAAAGAAAGAAAGAAAGAAGAAGAAAGAAAGAAAGAAAGAAAGAAAGAAAGAAAGAAAGAAAGAAAGAAAGAAAGAAAGAAAGAAAGAAAGAAAGAAAGAAAGAAAGAAAGCTGTTAAAACAATATTGTCCACCCTCTGCTCTGCTCTGTACAAGTTCCATGCAGTTGCTAATGAAGGTCTGGTGCTGAAGAAAGGATGTGAGTCCTAGTGAACCTGTCTTTCGTAAATGTGCAGGAATTACTGTGTCACTACAGTTGACACATTTCCTTTCCCTGTAGGTGCACACCCTTCCCCATGCATTTCTGCAGTGCATGTAAGTTGGTCTGAGTAATCCTCCAGTCATGCCTCTTACGTGGAATTTTATTTGAAAACTGAGGTGGGGAGTGCCTGCAAACTCACTAGCAGCTGAGCAGTCCTTTAGCCCTCTATTTATTACCCTAGTAAATCAACAGTGCTAGAGGCTATACAGTATTACCTTGCATGGCTACATAATTAAAGCTATCTTCCCTGACCAGAGGGAAATAAGCATGCAAAAGCCTGCTGCTGTCTGCCAAAAGGAACCTTAGTCAATGGGAGAGAGAAAAATGTTTTGCGCTTGATCTTTTTGCTGCTTATATTAATGGGAGAGAGAGAAATGTTTTGCGCTTGATCTTTTTGCTGCTTATATTAGAATCATGCGCTGCTATTTCTATCTGTTTTGCCAATTGGCATCCATCCACCTTTTCTATTCATGCTAAAACAGCCAGGAACACTACGGCAGGAGAGGAAGCCCCTTCTCATATGTTGCTGACTGAGCTGCCAATGGCTTGTATTTGTAGTGGATCCAGCAACAAAACAAAGCACAAAGCAACCCCATCACATCAGCTGGGTGAGCTCACGAATAGGTTCATTGAATAATTTTGGAGCAGAGTCCCAGACCTTCCCTTCCACTTCAGTTGCAGTAAAGCCATTAAATTTATTTAATGCCCAAAGCAAAAGTGGCATATGTTTCACTACACTTGAATAGCTATTTTGTTTGACCAAAAAAACCCTACACAACAAAACAAACAAACAAACAAAAATACCAGAAGGAAAACATGAGGTACTTACTACTCAAATGTAGGTAGAAATGAATGAACTTAATCTGAATGAATTTAATCATCTGATCAAGTTGATTAGATGGTTTAATTGAGCTTTGGTACAGCAGAAAACTACATATCTCTTCTGACCAGAAAATGGTAAACCATCTTATAAACAGCCTGTAATGAGAGAATCTGAGTCATTAACTTGCATGTGCAAATGGCATATACACCTATGTGTCTCTCGCTCAAGTTACAGCCTCAACAGAAATAGTTTTACAGGGATTGAATAATAGTTGGGAGAAATAGAGGGGGTAGGGAAGCAAGAAAAACAGCCAAATAATTGCAAACATCCGCCAGAGAAGTAGCTAAGAAATGACATTTGCGATGCTGAATGTGAGCTGGCAGTATGAATGTAATTCCTACCACAAAGATTTTGTCAAGGTAGTCATCATTTTGGGATGGGTCGATTTGACAGGATACACTTGCTGATAGAAACAGGCTTGTCCTAGCCTTCCCCATTGGCAGTAGGATTTGCTGATATTGGAACTGAGTTCTGCTCTGGGTGTCTTGCTGAAATGTAATCTTACAGTTTTTCTTCCACCCACTCATTCTGAACTACTAAATTATGTGATCACCATTGGAGTCAAGGTATACCCCAGGTGCTGTGCCCTGTGCTAACCCTGTGGAACCACTGACCAGCTTTAGTTCACAGACTCAGATCAGACTATTATGTTTTCAAGCAGCTTGCTGTTCAGAATGATAGAAGGGAATATTTCTAATGTGAACAGTACGATCTTGTGGTCAGACACTTCTATTTCCAGAATTTATTGGTACCTACAAATACTTCTTTCTCTTATTAAGACAGAGGTTAACAGTGATTTTTTTCAGCTCTGTGAAAACTCTAGAATAGGATAAAGTAATGCAGTTAGGGAAAGTTAATAGTCATTTATTTAAAATGGACTAACCCACATTTTGAATAGAAATTTAATTTTTAATTTTTTAAATTTAATTTTTTCCTTTTTTTTACCAAATTCACTGATATTTTTATTCTTGGTCCTCTAGACCTTTCATTGGGGAAGTACTTTTTACAAGAGTGAAAAATGGAGTATCTTCTGCATACTTCTGATGTGTAAATCTTTTGAGCATTGTATAAAGGAGAATGCTGTTGTTTCATGTAGGAAATAAGGCAGCAGAAAGTGAAAGTCATATGCTGATGCTACATTCCCTGCCTGATAGACTTTGCTTTTTCTGTTACCTATAAGTGTATTTCAGGAACTTGTATTTTGTTATAAAACACATGCTATATTTTCCTATTATTTGCAAGAAAAACAACACATTTTGAAAAGTTTTATCCCTGAGCTGGGAGAAAAGATTATTGTAAAGGTGTTTCAGAAGCTAGCAGCACACTTTGTCAAAGATTGTCCTGTTTTTTGTGTGTGTGTGTGCTGAGCCAGCGGTTTCTGCCTCAGCTCTGTAGTAAGGAATACTTTGAAAATGGAAAACTTAGTCAATGAGCTGCTCATGTTACAGAAAAAGAGCCAGAGTTGACCCCGGGCATTTCATATGTTCTTATTCAGTATCTTTTCTCTGCAAAGCCAGTTGGAGCTGTTATTATTTCTGTGTGTTATTTCATAGAGAAAGCTCACCAAAGGAGTGGAAGCTAGGGTTGGGCTTGCCTGTTGGCTGACCTGCAGTAGCCAGCCACATGTGTGCAGTTAGCTTGCTGCAGATGGAAGGCAAACAGCATCACTTGAACTGCCATCAGTGAGCCAACCTGACTGTGTGCCTGCAGTTCCTGTTTGAACTCACCCACAAGCAGTCTGCTGGTAGTAGAAACCTACCTGAGAAACATTTGTCGGGGAAAGTTAAGATATGGATATGTGGTTTGGGTATTAAATTTAATTAAAAAGATTACAGTATGGGAACAGGCTTAGAAAAAAGGGGATTGTTAGCATAGCTGCAATGTCTGGGGAAGCTGGACATTCACTTATGGGATGTCTCTGAGCCAAGGGTATCTGGGTGTGGGAACGCTGCATACACAGAACAAAACACTGGAGCTCAGAGATTCCAGAGTTTAATATCCTTTGGTGTGCTTTTCCTTCCTTGCTTTTATGGACAATGAACAAATCTGGGAGAATAATATAGGTCTAGATTTACTGTACAAGTTTTAAGTCTCATATTCTTTATGGCACAAGGTAGGCTGTAAAAGTTCAAGGTTTCAGCTCTGTGTAAATCAGTGTAGTGCCATCAAACAGATTGAGACAGTTCTCATATGTAAGAATCAGGGCAGAATAATTTGGAAAAAAAGGAAAAAACAATTAATTCAGCATTACTGAACTAGAACATTTTCATTACTTTAAAGCAAGTAACGACATCCAAAATTTGTAAATCTTCTCCTGTGGTCAAACATTCATCTTGATCATTTTTCAATCATTTATGAGCAAGCTAGTAATCTGTAAGGCCCAGTAGAGATGCTTTCAGTTGTGCTGTAAACCTTTTACATCCTGAATCTCCAGTTTTGCTCATATGCCTAGTGTTCTGGGCTGTCACTGTCATTCTTCATATGAAAAGGAAATATTTTCTCTAATGTGGGCATTGATTTTTGCAAGGTATTTGAAAAGCACTGAAAGGCAGGGTTCTTTTATCTGAAAGCTCTACATTAAGAAATACAGGGATTTTCCATTATTATTATTTTATTTTTACCAGGAATATTCAGTGTACTCTCTTTGCTGTAGTTACTCAATGGCAGCTAGTGGGTACATTCAGCTGATGATGACTTGCAAGTGCTGTGCACTACCTTTTTTTTCTTTGCTTAAAACCCTATTTCAGGATTATATTGTCAACCCTTACTGCAGTTCTTGGATGCATTCTGCACAGAATCAATGTCAGTAGAAAAAACCCTAGAGAAGGGCACAGAACCTCTCATTCATCTCTGCAGCTGAGGTAAAAACCTTTGTTAAAGGCACTAGTTTTTGAACTAGTGGCTGGCCAGCTCAGGTAAGACTGTGAAGGTGCTCATGCACCTTGCTGAGGATGCTTGCTCTTCCTGCAAGATACCCTCAGCCCTCAAGGACAGGGTTGACAGATTTTGGAAATGAAGGAAAAGCTCCTATCTTTGGATCTGCAAGTTTCTGTACATGTCTGCTGCTTGTTGAAGCATCCAGAAGCTCGTGTGCTTTACTTGCAGCATGCCCCCCCTTCACACGTGAAATGTATTTACTCTTGTCTTGCTGTAAGCATGAACTTGGCACACACAACAGCATTACTCGATGTCCTCTTTTCTCTCCTTTGGCACAGTGAAATGATATGACCGATGTGCTCACGTTCCTCACACTCATCTCAGATAATACCTTCCTTTCTTCCCACTCTCCCAGTCACTGTAGACTGTGTCCTGATGGTACAGAAAAATAGCTCACGATAGAGTTAGGCAGCCTCCCAGCCCTGCCTGGTTGGAAGCAGTGCTGTACTGATGGGTGCAGGATGGACAGATGAAGAGTGTGTCTCTGAGTGGGTGGGAGCGTGTGGTGCTTGGCCACCCCACAGTGGTGTGCAGGGTGCAGTGTCCAGCCAGCCTCACACATCTCCCTTTCCCTCTCTCCCTCCATTTCAACCTCCTTCCTGCTCCTTTTCTCCTTCTTGACTTACTCCACCATCTATTTAGTTAGACAGCCCTGTGGTTACAGGTCTCCAACTCCAGCTGCTCTTGCTTGTGTCCTCACAGGAGAAAGGAAGAGAGGGAGGGAGGGAGGCAGGGAGGGAGTCCCATCTCTCCGCTGACACTCGCCTCCAAGGTCTTGGCTAGGGGACAGCCACTGCTGGCAGCAGTCTGGGAGGAATTCACAGTGGTAGCAGAAGAATTTGGCAGGGAGGTGAACCACATGATTGTGATTCATCCTGCACTCTTGAAATGTGGCAGGAGGGGTAGGGAAGGCTTCATGTGCCAGCACTGAGAGCAGAGATATTCACATTCAAACATCACATTCTTTTTATAGTAACGCATGTCTCATAGGAAAAATATTGTACTTGGCCTTCCAGGATGAAGAAAATAGGCCTAACTGTGATTTTACTGCTTGAGTCACTCACTTAATCAGTTACTGGTTGCATACAGGAAGCCTTCTATTAGGCTGAATTGGAAAAAATTGTTTTTCATTAATTAATCATGACACTGAGCTGTTTTACAATTTGCTCAAAACTGCTTTCATTTGTAGGCCTTCTTATGCAAAAACACTCCTAATACACCGTGGTTCAGAATAGTAATCATCTTAATCCAGTCACTTGATATAGCTGCCTCCTGGATAAGGCTCTAGTTTTTATCAGGAGTTAGAAGTTTGCTGGAGAGGTGAACAAAGTTGTATGGGAGTCATGATGACTTTTTGACCTGATTTTTCTACCTTTCCTCATATGGGATAGCCCTTCAGCCCTGGGTTGCATGCATGTCCCATTCACATACCACATAGGAATGAAAGCAACCGAAGATGTCATTTAATGTGCATGGAAGTGCAGGATGGTGGTTTGAAGACCATATAATAAATCAGTTCCAGTACAGCTTAAAAATGCTGGCTTTCCTTTTGTAGGCCACATTTTTGTGAAAATGCAGCATAACAAGACCATCTCCTTAGCCCTATCTTGGCCCGGCTCCTCTTTCCAGCAGGAGGTGGTTACAGCTGCAGCTGTGGAAGTGCAGTACAGCTGAGGAATGCCAGCCTGCACAGTCCCACACACTCTCCAGGCCCACGTTGGCTTAAAGGGTGATTGCTTCCCATGCACCATAAATCTGCATTTGCATCCAGAAATGTAGAGGCCACAGTGTATGGAAGTTCCTTTTCCTTCCTGAGTGTGTTTGTGACAGATTTATATTGATGGCAGCAGTGTACACAGCCACAAACGTCCATTATATTCATGCTCTCCTAACTCAGTCCCTGTTTCCTGCTGAAGGTGAGACAAGGTCCTATATGAATGAGGGGTGAAATTACAGCTGAACTTTCTAATTGTGTTAGTACAGGAGAACCTTTAAGAAATAGAGCAAGACCTTTTGTGTTCAGAGCTACCCCTGCCCTCTCTTTACCAGTTCACTTTATGTTAAGTTCACATTTTTTTCCCCCTACAAAAACCAGTAAATGTGTGCCTATATATCTCCCTATGTTTACAAAGGATATTTGAAAGGAAGGTCAGAAGTGCTTTGATTCTTGAAAAAAGCCAGCCAGTTTCAGCTACTCAGAACTTTCAAAGTATATACAAAAACACAAATGCTGGTAACTGTTATTTCAGGCCTCAGGCTTAGACATGATAAATTAACACTGTGCAGATTTCATTTTGGAAGCAGTGCCTACTCCTGCACAGACATTCATATCCTGATGAACTCTGGGGCAGCTCAGAGGGGCAATCACCACATCCTCTGTCTGACCCTGACAGTGACTGCTTCCTCCTGCCTCCCACGCTGGGCTAGGCAGAGGAGTCTGGGTGTGAACACCAGCCACAACTATAAAAGCCGAGCCAATGTCAAGTTCAGCTCTGCGAGAGTGTTATAGGACCAGAAACTACTTCATCTCATCCTCCTTCCCCTCTGACCTCTCCGTTTTCCTGTGAGAGAAGAGGAAGAAAGATCTGATGTTTACAGTAAGGGTTTCAGAGGTTCCCAGTGCATTTTAGGAGTGGTACCAGTGTTTTTGGTAGTGCCAAGGGCACTTTACCAGTGCCTTTGAAGAATCCTACTGTGAAGCTGCTCTGATAAACCACAGTCCTCTCCATGGTCTCATGCCAATTTGACACCACTGTTTTAATTGGAATAATTCCTTTTCAGTTCTAAGTCTAAATTGGGAACCAGGAGGCAATGCTGAGCTGTAACCAGAAAGAGGCAGTGACATCTTGCCCATTCCTCTCTCCTCTGTAAATGTTTTTGCTTCTTGTTTGTTGGACAAACATCCTTTCTATTTAACTTGTTGTGGGCTCTGGTTGCTTTGCCAAAAGATTGGAGGAGAAGCATGGACATGAGCAGAACCTAACTCCTTAAAGAGGCTATCAAAGAAACTGAACCAATTCCAGAAATCATGGTGTGCAACAATGACTCCTCTTTTCATTTGTACCAGCTTCTGATTCTAGGCTGGTCAGTTATTTCTTGCTGCAATTCTTTTTTCACTACAGGATTTAAGGCTTAGGACTTAATAGTTGTTTGTAGTGTAAATTGCTCCACCTTTGATTGAAAGGAGAGTTCATAATCTCCTGAACCAAATCCCCTCTTTAAAGAGCCCAGCTCTCTAGGAAAAGTCACTGGCATGTTGTTGTCTGTGTTTGCCATGACTCACCCATCAGCCACTTCATGCAGGGTGGTTTCACATTGTTCCTGCCCAAGCCTCTGTCACCTCTTGTGCCAGAGGTTGTTGCTTCTGGCTGATCTGGGGCATCTGAGTAGTCAAGGTGGCTGCACAAGTTTAACACAGGTTTTTGTGCTGATGTACTACTGCAAACATCTGTCTGTGCCTTTAGGTTCCCAACATATCTTTAAATGCCTCTGTGTGTGTGTGTCTTCCCAAAGACACAGAGGAAGTCTGTGGTAGAGAAGGAACTTGTCCCAGGGGGAGGGACCCTGACCATGCAGAACAATGAGCAGATCCTTATGTCCTCATTCGTGGACTTTTTTGAAGGGAACTCAAAACATCAGCTAGTAAAAGGAGCATGTGTGAGATGATGTCACCCTGGCTTCAGAGGAAGAGCCCAGGGCTTCACACTGCTCCGTGGCAGTGTGACAAGTCAGGCTTCCAGTGACAGCCATTCCTACTAGCCTGGATTTTAATGGATTATGGCTGAAGTTGTTGCATTCCGTTTGGATGGAAAACAAACAATCAAATAAACAGACAAACAGATCTGTAGGTTTAGGAGGCTACCTTAAAATGTCAGCCATCTGCTAGGCAGAGGCTCAATAAATCAGGGTTGCAGGAGGAGGCTGGTGCGCACACGTGTGCGCCTGTGTTCTGCAGGCTTTGCATACTTCTCCAATGACCAGCTCTTGAGGTTGATGCTTATTTTGCAGAAGATGCTCCCAGGATTTATGCAGCTGGTGGCAATTAGAGGACTCTGCTGGGGAGACTATTGACCGGTTTCTGTTTTCAGTACAGCCAACTGCCTGACCTTGGAAGGTGCTGAGTAGCTGCGCTTCCCATTCCACTGGAGGTGTTGTGTACCTTTGCTAGAGGAATGATAGATCTTCAGATCTGTTGTTTCACTCAGTGTCTTCATTAAGGCTGGGTCTGGGTTGGGGTGGGAGGAACAACCCTTCCAGGCTGTCTGCTTTTAAGCCATTTTTGTTTTCAAGGCCCCATTCTCAGAACAGCTCACCCATGAAAGCAGTGTAGTATCCTACTCTCAGAGGAATCTCATTGAAGAAAACAGGCCAGTATGAATGAGGGTAAAAGGCTCCAGCACTCCCTTTCCTATGGATAAGGAGATAGTGTCCCAAGTTTGCAATCAGTTACAGAGGCAGTGTTCCCACTAATGCTGAAGTAAATTAGAGCTTCCTAATGAGCTCTCTTGTGGGGATACTCAGGAGAAAGCAGAATCTAGGGTTAGCAAAAAGCTTTGGTTGCTTTCATTCCTTAAAAAACAAATGAGAAGAGCTCTTTTAACATGACTGCTTTTTTTTACACACGACTGCAGAATGTGGTAGTGCTGTGCACAGCCTGGCTTGGTTGTGCACCCAGATCTTTATCTCTTCACTGCCACCACTGCCATAGGGACATAAACCCTCTTGGACCAGCAAAAGGCCATTTAAAACACAGAGGAAAATGAACAGCATTTGCAGAGCAATAGAGGAAACACCTTTGCAAAAATTTGCTCCCATTTTGAAAAACGTTGGAGTATCAGCCTCCAAAGTTGCAAATAATACTTTTGTTAGGTTTCAGATGCACACACACAGGTGGAACATATGCCCACCTACAGAGCCCACTTCCATCTACATGAATATTCCTTCACTCCTCCATCATCACAGCAAATTCTTTAATGCAGGACATAAAAGTAATTAACAATGTTTATGAGGAAACATAGTGTGTTAAAGTGCACATTGTGGAGAAAAAAAGGCATTAAGATTGTTCAGAGCATAGGAAGTGAGGAAGGAGAAAATTGTGTTTGTTGAATGTGTTTATGTGAGGATTACATGCAGTTTATGCAACTCAAGATTTCAGAAGCAGATAAGGTCTTTTAAATCAGCCATAAAATTTGTATCTGATTTTTCACACCAAAGAAATAACAAAAAAAGGTTTTGTTTTCTCTGGAGGAAAACAGACTGAAGGAGGCATAGGGCCAAATTCTGATCTCATTTTCACTGGTGTTCAGTAAAATTGTTGGAAATATCCTGGATTTACACTGATGTAAGTGAGATTAGAACCTTGCCTGTGGCAGACAGAATGTTGTCTCTGTACATCTAGTATGGTTTGGGGCTGTTTTAATACAGAAACTGTTGCTGTAATGTAGTTGAAAAGGTCATAGTGAGCAAATACAGACAAATGTTATATAAGAATTTGCAGCTTTAATATAATTTTGCTGATATTTGGCAGAGTTCTTTGGATCACTGTGTAATTTTGCTGGTTTGAATGTGTTTCTTATGAACAACTTATTAACTTAAGAGAAGTAAAAAGCATCCCCTGGATGAGTCTGAAATGAATCAACACCCACATGTCATATCCCTTTAATTTGCTAAAGTGGGTGCTTCTCTTGTACGATCTTGTGGATTTAATTTCTGCCAGGATGTGTTTATACTCTTAAAATGAATCTATCCAAGCAAATCTTTCATTCCGCAGCACAGCCTTAGCTGCCCCTGCATAGTTTATAGGTGATGCATATTTGTTTGGCAAAGACATGGGGCATCCCACAAGATGAAATGAATCAGAGAGGAGGCATCCATGTACCTTCTCCATTGACTGTGGGCTCATTCTGGTGTTTGGGTGCATTTATTCTATTTTACAGGCTAAATCTGAGGTCAGATTCTGTACTGCTGTAAGCCTGGCAGAGATCCTTTAATTGCAGTGGATCTGTAGCAATTTGCACTGGCTGGGAATCTGGACCCTAAAAGCTTGTGTCAACAAAAGCTTCAGCTGGGGAAAAAGCAGTAGAAAAAACTAACAAAGTGGAGCTGTTGCTGTCCAGAGACTTTTCTATTATGTAACCCTAAAGTAGTAGTTTCGAATATGGCCCATTCGGTCATCCTAAACAGAATTAGTACAGTTGGGAAAAGGGGGAGGTGTGAATGTTTCAAGGAGGTCTTTGAACATTTCTTCAAATGTTCATTGCATCTAAGATCCCATTTTTGTGTGCCTTTATTCGCTCCAGAATTCCACTGGACTGCCAACAAAGGAGGGCTTGTCCTCCCAGGAATTTTCTGCATTCCTCTCTGGAGTAGGCATTTTTCTCAGCTACAAAGGCCCTTTGGCAAATTCCCTCTAATCATTGGATTTACCCTGGGCTCTGATAGGTGCCATTCATGAACTTGGTCTGCTGTTTGATGGGGCTGAAGCATTAATGGGATCTTTTCATGATAAACAAAACAGAGTAACATTACTGGAGGTATCACAAAGCTGCTCTTGTAGGGCAGTGTGGTTCTTTTTCCCTCAGTTCCCTCTCTGTTCCACTCTGTTCTCCATTTTCCGTTCATTTTTTTCCTTATCATTTGCTTGCTTTTATGAACATGCATTCTTTTTTTGCTTCTGGGACCATTTTTTAGCGGTGGCTCTTCCCAGGTCGCTTTACCTCAGGAGGTAAAGAGACCTCTTTACCTGTGCTTGGCTCCAGGAGGTACAACAAACGTGTACAAACAGCCCAGCTTTAGCAGCTTGGTGTTTTCTCTGAGGGTCTTATACACCATCACAGCAGATACATCCATAGATCCTAAATCCCATCTTCAGTCCTGTAGGCTTCATTCCCATCAATGGGTTTCACTTCCATCAACAAATGACCAGTATTCAAATGAGGAGAGGGAAAACAAGTTGTAGAAGGACTCACTTTTGTATTGAAATAAAAGCCTAAGCTGCCTCTGCTTTTGAAGCCCATTTGTAATGGTGATTTTGTAGTCTATTAGACAACATACATGCAGGTTGTCACTTTTAAAATATGCTATACTGCCCTAGAAATGGATATGTTGTAAAAAGCAATGTACACTGTAAAAAGTAAGGTACGCAGAGGGGACACAGCAGCTTATGAAAAATAAGCTCAGCGACCAAAAATAAAGCAGAACTGCGTCTTTGTTTTGAAGATGTTTCTGCTCTTCTTTGTGGAGTGATGGGACCCAATAAAATGTACGCAATACACTGCTCTTTCTACCACCACTCCTCTCACTGAAATATCTCACATGCCTTCTGATGAAGTATCACACTTGGGTCTGGGTGAGCAGTATAGGTCCTCTTGAGAAAATAAAAATTGCAAGAATTTCTTTTAAAAACCCTTTCATTTTAAACTTCTGAGTTTGAAAATGCTGCATTTCCAATTGTCAGTTTTAAACCAAGTAATTTTCACATTCACCACTTAACTTGTTAAATCATCTATATTTAAAGCTAATATTGAATTGTTTGAGTGAACATAAACAGCTGGTTTTGTTTCAGAACTTATTGAAGTTGCCCAATCTTTTTTCAAAAAAAAATTTTTGCTAGAATCTTGTTCCCTGAAGGAGGGAGGAATCAGACAGAAGGGAAATGACCACGTTTTCTTTCATTTGCTGCACATAATTTCTTGCACTTATATCCTGCTGAACAGCACTGTGTTTGCAAAGTGTTGGCAGGGAAAAGTTGGATGTACTGTATGTGAGAGAGCTTCTTAGACTTAGGTTAACAGGCTACAAGTGAAGGCATTGCAGTCAGTAACTCCTCTTTTTGGTACCCTGCAGACCCTCCTTGTGTTTTTCAGATAAGAGCCTTAATCTTAAGCACCTGAGGGGATTGCTTAGGTTGAAGGAAACCTAAGATATTTGCTGTAATTTGGTCTAGTTGTTAGCTCATTTGGGGAAATCTCCCTAAATCTTGCTTTGTTCCTTGCTTGGTCTGCCTGGTTATCCATCTATCCATCTCCTTGTAAAACTATCAGGGAAGGCAGGGCTTTTCTGATGTATTTGGGAGACAAAAAGGCTGCCTGAGCTGACAGTCACTGGAATGGAAACCCCCCCATAGATCCAGCTGACAGCTCTGAAGGTAGAATGAAAATGAATGAGAGTATGAGGTTGGATCTTTGGCAGATTAAGGGGAAAACAGGCTGAGAATGACGATGGTGCTGTGTAAGCTAACCAGGCTGGGTAGCCTGAACGCCTGGTGGGACACCTGCCCTGGTCATGCCCCAGCCAGGACCTGTTGGGTGTGTTTCCCTATCTTCCAAGTGCTGTCTTTCCAAGGGCACCGCACCTGTTAGTGTGTGCTTGTGGAAATTCAGCAGCTACAGAGAGCTGGGGACTCAAGGCATTGGCTTGACAAAAATACAGTCTCCTCAATTGTAAGGAGGCAGAAGATACAAATGACCTCAAGGCCCCAGAGCCCCTCAGCTCTTCCATATCAGCTTCCAAACCTGAAGTGCGGGATGTTTTATTAACAGTCACTGTAACTATGAACACTTACTTGGCACCAGTCACTGTGGTGTCCAAGGACCTTCATGCATTTTAGTGAATTAATTAAACTTATTACAGCATTTAATGCCCACAGTGGGAGATTCAGCTGTGGGCCATGGGAACTCAGAATTGCATGGTTTGAGTGGGACACATGATTAAAGGATGCATAGTCATAATTCCAGTTGTGCACTGACAACTTTATTTTGTATTTGTTCTCTTTTTAAATTCACCTTCCAAAACACTCATTGCCAAAAATACCATAGGGATAATGAAATAATGTGAAAGTAACATTGTATTCAAAATTACATGTTTCATACCTCCTGAGAATAGCTTGAATGGTATAGAAATTAGAGCTACCTTTAAATAATGGGGTCTTTTTTTCTCAAAGTCTATTGGTAAAAATCAGCTTTGCTGTTCTCAAAAAACTAGTGCTATAAAACGCTAATCATGGTTTAATTGTGATTCGGCATGTTAATTCCATGTGACAGTTTAAAGGTCTTTGAAGTCTACTCTTGATTGTGTCTAATAATCTGGGGGTTTTATGGTGCTGAACTTTAAGAAATAGGCCCGCAGCTAAACGGATGCGGGAGAATATAGTTGAGAGGTCCCAGTTAACAGTGTTTGAAGGGGAAGTCCTTCTAGGGTTCACTTAAAGACTAGAGTCATGAAGGGGTCACTCCAGAGGTCAGTTTCCAAAAACGGGCTCACATTTTCTGCAGATCTATTTTCTATGGATTTGACCAAGAAAGGGTAAGAGTAAGCCTTTGAAAACCGTGGTGACTCAAGTAAAATGCTGTCCTTCCCATCAAATACAGGAAATACTGACATGAGGAGGGGGAAGGCTGTGCCTCCTTGGGCCAGTTGGCCTCCTTGAGCCCACTGAAAATAGGTAATGGACCTTTGACTGTGCTGGATGGAGTGAACCAGCAGATGAGGGTCTGCTGAAGGTCTTCTCCATAGAAAAACTCTTGAGTGATCTGATTCCTCCAGGTGAAAAAAAACTTGAAGAAGAATATGTGCTCTCTGTAGGAGGTAAGAGTTACATTGAGGAAAACCTGGCTTTACAGGAAGCACAGGGACAATTGTCTCCTTAGATCTCAGTGATGCTAAAGGGTTGAGGTCTTCTTCAAGGGAGGAACAGATGACAGCATACAAAGTGCTTGCTTTGGACTTCATTGCAAGCTAAGAAAACAAAAGACACGCAACACTTACTTACCCCCCAAAAGGTCTCCCTTACTGCTCATTTCTTCCTTCCTGCCCACAGCTGCTGCACAGCTGGGCCATGAGCAGCCCTGTCCCACCCTGACATGAGTTCACAGCACCACGTCTCCTTTTCCATTTGTTTGCAGAGGTGTAGTTTGTGAGCAATACCCACTGAAGGTGAGGAGATGTTCTCCTGGAAGTGCTCTCTCTGTGTTATGCTCAGGGCTGTGATTACAATTATAACAAAAATTGAGATGCACTGGTGTGGGTTTCAGCTTGGGTAAGAGTTTGCTGGAACTGGTTTGGAATTTCTGGAGTGGGTTTTTTTATTTTTCTTCCAGAAACACTGAATTGTTGAATCAAAAATTCTTAAGACGAAAGGTTCACTTCAAGAAATTTCCCATCTCAGTTAAAACCAATGGAATGAGAAATTCCAGTTGATTAACTGAATTGCTGTTTTTGTTTAATGAACTCTTTATGTTTTACTTTTAAAGGACTTCTACTAAACTTTTCTTCCATGGTCTTTGAAATAGCAGTTGCTGCATCTAGAAACTTCCACTTGTCTGAGCTTTAGCCTGACAATTGTGAATTGCAGGGCAAATTCACTCCAGTTTCGTATCAACTGCACCTCTGTCTGGGTTATCTGAGGAACCAGAGCTTTAACTGGAAAGCTCTTTGATATCATTGTAGTCTCTTTTAACTTCAGGAGCTGTCTTTTCAGCCCCAGCTGCATGGCACAAGCCAGTGTGGTGGCCAGAAAAGAGCCATGGTGTTGTTAGTATCATGGTGACTATTGTAGATGTACCCTGTGCAAAAATCATTCAATTTTTCAGGTCCATTTCAGTGTTTAGAAGGAAACACAGTCTGAAAAGCTCTCACAAAGCAAGGAAAAATGTTCTCCTTGTGCTAAATTCTGCACAAGATCTTCCAGGAAGATAGTATAGCTTCTTGTAGAGAGTTATAATAACCTCATAAAACTGACAGGAGATTCACTCTTCACCTTCTGCCAGACCAAAACTTGGCTCCTCACCCTTTGTGTTTTCAGTTCCCGTGTGCACATGAGGTATACATGAAGAATGAAGGCAATTGATCATGGAAACAGCTTGCTTAGGAGATGTGGTGAATTTTTCAAGACTTGCAGTCTTTAAATCACTGTTGGATGTTTTTCTAAGAGATATGCAATATTTCACCCTGAAATTATGTTGATGCAAGAATTGCTGGGCAAAGCTGTGTCTTGTGGTGTGGAAAAGGTCAGAGTAGGTAATAGCAATGGTACTTTCTGGTGTTACTTGTGTCTGTTGGGTGTGTTTGGGGATTTATTCTTCACTATGACATGTACACTGCCTCAGTTCAGTGTTTTATTCAGTTTGGTGTTACCATTGTTACCAAAAATCAGTGAAAAAACCCCTCTTTAACACCAGTTAGTATTTAACACCAAGTAGTATTAAGAATCAGGCATTCTTTATTCAGCCGGCTGCACCTGGCAGCACTATGAAGACTGTTCACATTGCTGTAGCAGCAAAAATTACCTGAAAGCAAAGCTTCTTCCTTTCCAGACCTGTGTTCTGGTTGCCTGGGTACAGACGAGGTGAGGTCAGTGGAAGAGAGAGGCCAGGTCCTCCTAGCTGGCCATTGCTGGTGGAGGACCCCACCTAGTTGAGCTGTAGGAAGATGTCCCCACGGAGCTCCAGCTGTGCTGATGGAAGAGGTCACTGCCCTGGGCTGCTCCTCACGGCCTCCCAGCCAGAGGTTACTGACCTTGCCCAGCTGCAGCCAGGTGCTCTCTGTGAGCGCTTCCTAATCTGCTTCAAGCAAAATCAGCCAGATTAGTTCAGTCAGTGTAAATGGTTGATCAGAGTGAGCCTGGCCACTCTTGTCTGAAGTGCTGGGAGGAGGTGCACAACGCATGCCGTGGCAGAGGCTGAGAGCGGCAGCTCTCCCGTTCTCAGCTGGGAGCAGTGCCGTCCTGCGGGAAAAGGGTGCATGTCCTCAGATTCAAGGCTGGCTCTCACTTTCCCCCTCCACTGCTCACTTCCCACCTTGGAGACTGTCTCATCAGGAAGAGATGATTAGGCTTCTCTTATTCCATATCTAATTATCCTGTAGCATGAGGTCTTTTGTTCCCATATGTGCACACACTTGGCCCCTACCTGAATTCCACTGCAACTGTCTTGACTGCACCACTACCATATCCAGCCCAGGTTACAACCACATCCTTCTGAGAAAGTTTTGTTTTATTTACTCGTCTAGGAAACAGAAGCTCATATCCTGAGTTGTACTAGCTTTGTTTTGCCTGCTCATTTCTGGTATTACTCTGCCACTACTGCAAAAATCTGCTTAACTTTGTGAGCTCCTGAGAAGCAATAATTGCATTATCAGCTCTATCAAGGTATCAGTGAACCTATAAAGCAGTGTCTTTTCATGAACCCCTATGCCTTGCAGCCTCAGTGCTTGCAAAGCAGCACAGATGAAAGAGATTGCTGGGGCTGGCATCAGTACAGACTTGTGCTGAGACTGGCCTCATTTAGTGCAAGTTTATTACCTGTGGAATTTAAAATGGATGTTCAGTGTAGCATGTCCGACAGGCAGGAAGCAAACTAAGGCTTGATTTTTAACTCTGGTTAATATCCAAGTATTTTGTTTTACAGGAACTGCTAATTTTTGTTTAATCTTTTCAACAGCTACTGAGCCAAAGGCAGCTGTAGTCATAATTTCAGCAAAGAGGCTGAGGTCTTGTGTAGCCAGCAGAGATATTCTAGGTTTAATGGAGTGTAATCTGGTCAAATGAAGAGGCAGTCTGGTCTAGCATTGGTAGTTTCTGTTGATTTGAAGAAGATGCATCAGTTTATAAATCCTGCCATTCTGTGGGAGGAATTTGAGGATGACAGTCTTCAAGAACTGACAGCAGACAGTCCACAATGGCTTAATTTTATTCTGAGCATAATGTTGGTTGGCATGTGATGAGATCAGAGTTTCCATTACATGTTAGCTGAATTTCTTACTCCTGCTGTTTGGTAGAAGTCCTGTCAATGTTTCTATTATAAACTTTGTTTATTATTAATAACTCAGCCATAAAATTTCTCTCTAGATTGAAACAATAGTGAGCAAGTTCTCAGCTGAGATCTAAGAACATTTCTCTTTTCCCTAAATTTTGAAGGAAATTGTTTTGGCTATGGTTTTGTTAGAATAAGATAAGAGGATTTGGGGCATATTTTACATTTCTTTCACTAAAACAGAAGCAAACATTCTATAGGCAATCATATTCTTTATTGTTTTGTATATATAACAAAATGAAGGAATCAGACAGTAAAAATATTTTGTGTACAATTTAACTAGTTATCCACATGTGAAAATATGGCATAATTCCCATCTCCTCAGCAAAGGGATTCTGTTTTACAGTTGGCAGTAATGACAGTATAGGGATTGTTACTGCCCTGGTTTCATCTGGGATGCAGTTAATTTTCTTCCTAGCAGCTGGGACAGTGCTGTCTTTTTCAATTTAGTATGAGAATAATGTTGATAACACACTAGTGTTCTAGTTGTTTCTGAGCAGTGCCTACTTTAAGTCAAGGACTTTTCAGTTTTCTGTGCTCTGTCAGTGAGGAGGTGCACAAGAAGCCAGAGGGAGCATGGCCAGGACAGGTGACCTGAACTGGTCAAAGGAATATTCCACACCACAGAATGTCTAGTTCAGTATATAAACTGGGGGAAATTGGACAAGCAGGGCTGATCACTGCTGGGGGACTGGCTGGGCACTGGTCAATGGGTGGTGAGAAATTGCATTGTGCATCACTTGTCTTTTTGGTAGAGGTTTATTTCTTTCTCTTGGTTGTCCCCCTTTTCATCATAATTATTATTATAAAGTTATTGTTATTGCTGATATTGCTGATATTGTTATTGTTATTATTCTCTTCCTATCTCAACCCATGGGGTTTACCTTCTTTCTGATTCTCCTCCCCATTCCACTGGGATTAGGGTGTTTGAGGGAGTGGCTGTGTGGTACTTAATTTCAAATGGGTTAAACCACAACAGTTACTCTGCAAGTAACATGGAGGCATCTCTTTATTAAAAAAATACATGTACAATAAATTTCTTGGTCATGGATTCAGAAATCTAATGTCCTGTATATAACAGTCAACACCAGGAAAGGATGTAAATATTCTCCTAATGGATAGTCATTAACACAGGAAGCCTTCAAGGGGAGATTCAGTTCGGTTTATGGGCCTGTAATGCTTGTCAGATGCCTTGAAAAACAACGGTGAAGATGTTAGATGACATTAAACCACGTTTTTTGTTTCTCTCCATTCTCCTTTAGTTTCTATAGCTACTTTGGATAATTTGATATAAATAAATGACCCACAAGTAGGATGATGCCCCTACAGACCACTGTAGCTGTAAGGCATTTGGGGACTGCAGTGGTGACACGATCTAAACCTTGGAGCACAGCAATATACTGGTGCCCAGACTATTTGGGAGCAAACAAATTGGATGGTTTAACATGAGGTAACCTCCTCTTGCTTAGGTGATGAGAGGTTAAAAGCAGGAGTGTCAGGGGTTCAAGTCAGAGAAGTGTCCATCCATGGACCTGCAGGCCACGTTGAAAGCCAAAATCTGTAGAGATTGAGAAAGATACAGGTTTCAGGAGTGGAAGCACAGAGACGTGAGCTGTTACAGCAGAAGAAGAAACTTTGTTATCTTCTGACAAGGAATATTTCTGTTGAAATAATCTCATCAGAGAATAAGGTTTAAGGTGAAAATTAAATTTTGAGAAAATATTCACTTCAGAAGATATTTTCTTCATGGAAAAACCCAAAATGTAACCCATATAGTCCATGATGGGCTAATATATCAATAATCAGTTTTCCTATGCAAAGATGATGTTGTCTCTCTTTCAGTGAGAAGAAGTGTTCGTGGAAGTGTGTATGGGGCAGGGGGAGGAGACAGAGGTGCATGTGCATTCTCCAGCTTGATTGAACTGCCCAAGACCTGAACCAAATCCAAATTGTTCAGTGGTGTACTGAGATACAGAGCACTAACCTATTCACAAGATTGAGACAGAGGGCAGGAAGGAGGCACTCACAGAGATACCATTCTCATGTGAACCTTGCAAGCCAACTGTTGAACTGGTGTAAATTGGTCTGGCTCCAGTGACCTGGAGCTATGCTAAGTATGCATTAGGGGGTGGGATGCATTCAAGCATGCCTTGCTTTGTTTGTATTCATTCAGAAATTGTGCTAGTATCCAAAACATGACATGAGCATATGTATTAGAATTTAAAAATATAAATCTGGCTGATTTTAAATGTGCTGGGTCTTTTTCTTTGCCTTAGTTATTTATGACACTGGAAAGTACAAATCAGCATGGATCCCAAGGAGGCGTTTGAACTAAAATAAGGAAAATTCCCTTAAAGGGGAATTGTATCGGGCTGATTGTTATTTATTTTATTAAGCACATAAGGGTTGTTTGGATTTGTGTTCTGCCCATAATTCCTGTGTTTGGAGCAGAGCTGGTGGGAAAATTGTACCAGCAATTTATGAAAGGTGATACTGTGTCAACAGATAGGCAATGGGTTAGGACATGTGACAGTAATCTTCCATGGCATTCAGAGCATTCAGACCATATGCTTTAAAACATCAGCAAAATACATGTCAGAACCACTTCCTCTCCATGCCCCCCTCCCCAGGACCACAGTGGGGGAACACTAAGGAGTGGGGCTGAGGGGCTGCTTTGCAGTCCTCAGCACTGGGGTGCTCTCTGGAAAGGAAATGGCCTTGAGGAAGGTGGAGGGGAACTGCAGGGCCTTCTCCCAAATGAATGAATGAATGAAATTCAAACACTTGAGGAGGTGAATGGACAGGGTAGCAGCCATGTGACATTAGCAGGACCTGGTGGACTGCTGTGAGGTTTGCTCATGAATATTTAGTGCCAGCTTTTTAGAGGGTCTTTTTGGAGTGCATTCATGGAAATAAATAGTAGGAGCATGGCCATTGACTATTGTTTCTACTCCTGCTTTTCTGCACTGTCCTGGTTTTCATCTATAGGCTGTAAGAGCCTTTGAGAAACACTGCATGTCTTAGTATATACAGTTTGCAGATGGAATAAATGCTAAAGAATGTTAGAGAAATCTTTTTGTCTTTGGAGGCTAGCATTAGAGAAAGATTATTTTTCAACTCATTTAAAGTTCATTGTCAAGATATCTCATCTCTACCTGCTGCTTCTGCTCAGTGAATGCAGGGGTTGCAAGCACAAACTCAAGTCACAAAATTCAAGAGAATAACTTGGGATCCCAAACAACCTATAGCTTTGGTGATCGTGGGAAACCTGCTTTTACTTCTTAGGCTCAGTCTGGAAAACTGAAAGTTCATACAGGAGGAAGCACCTCAAACAATAAATAAACTGTTCTATCCATTTGAAGGTAATGGGCCAAAACCTGGTGTTTTTACTCAGGCAGAACTCTAACTGAAGTCGGTAGCCAGTTTGTCTGAGGAAGGGCAGAAGGTCTTGCTCTGGTGTTGTATATTAGAAGAAGCATTTCTGAACCTCCTGCTGGTAGTTCTCATCTGCCCAAAGACCAGACTTCTTGGGAAGGGAGCAACAGTGGAGTCCTGTGTAGAGGCTATAAAATGGTTTACATTCTGTATTAATATTGATTTTGCAACCATAAAAGGAACATAAATGTTTTAAAATTAAACATTTTTCTGTTTAAATTTTAAACATTGGGATTTCTCTTCTGATTTTTAAATAAGCCCTGGAGGTGACTGTCAGCTAGTTTGCAGTCATTTCTAGCCATCTCTTCTAGGCAGCTTTTTAGTATCACAAAAGATTCCAGGCAGGAGAGGGTACCAAATAGCTGATTGTATTCACAAGAGTTGTTTTCAAAAATGGGCATCACTGTTTATTCCTGTCGAGAGGTGTTCCTCACCTTTTGAACTTTCTGACTTGCAGCCCAGGTCATCCAAAGTGTCACGCAGATTGGTATTTCTGAGTTCAGCACAGCACAGAGGGGAGTAACCCACTCAGACCTCCTTGGAAGTTCAGAGGCAGCTTCCTTAATTGAATAAGAGGTGACTCAGTGTTTTATGAGCATCTCTCAACACAGTCATAAGTTTTATCAGTACCAAGTTTTAAAAGACAGCCCTTGTACAAACAACCTCTGAGTCAGTGCCAGCTCACAGCTCACTTCTGCCAGCAGGGCCTCGCCACTGACACTGGCTGCTGAATCCAAATACACGGGCAGGACTCCCTGGGAGGGGGGATTTCTCAGCTGGTTTGTGATAGCCCTCTTATCTGGAAAAGGAAATGGTAACTTTATGCCTCTTTACACTTTCTTCTTCTTGGGCAAGAGGAACAAACCAATCTCATGCAAGTTTGGAATGCTTTGGAGCTGCTTGTACCAGTGCCACATTGGCAGCATGGACCTGCTGATGTAGTGGCAGCTTTCAGTCTTGCCCTTGCACCATGACAGAGGAGCCTGGATTACCCTTGGCACTGTGTCACACCAAGCTCCACAGCAGCAGGGTAGCTTGGCCATGGTAGCTTGGTAGTGCAGCTCCCAGAATGAGTGGGGCTGGTCAGTTGACTGGGGGAAGCTGGTGGTGAGTGCACTCCTACCTACTCGGCGCCTATCTGTGTCCTTCCGTGCAACCAGCCAAAAAGAGTTTTCTTTCAACCAGCCAGTAATACTTGCTGCCCTCCCTCAGCAGTCTCCACTGCTGCTGCTTGAAATAGAGATATGTCATGAAACACTCATATAAAAAATTGCTTCAAGGCATTCCTCCTAGAAGTGAATTCTCTGGGATATATTTGGTCAGCTGAGAAGAAGCAAACTGCAAGAAAGTTCCCACAGTCACACTTCCTCCTGAACCATGGAGTAGGATTTGGACAGACTTCCACAAATAAAGCCATTTTTAGGAATATTGCTGCAGTTGCCTCATGCTGACTGTTAGGTGTGTTTCTGCATGGTAGAGCAATCACCTTGGGAGAGGTGATGGGCAGTTGTGAATAAGCCTCTGCCACCAACATTTCGGGCAGCACACGCTTCCTGACTCAGGCTGAGGGGATGTAATGTGCAGCCTCATCGCTCACTGCCCCAGCTGTGGCTCCTCAAAGCAGGTGCTGCTATGCTCTGCAGGCATGGCTCTTCCCCACCAGTGTAAGCATGCGAGGAGAAAACAAAACAGCCAAACGTATGTTTGATGTGGTGGGAAGTAGGCTACTAAAGCTGCATGTACTCCGTGTTGTGTAGAAATGCATCAGAAATGTGTAGGATTGCAGCTTCCCATTAACGCATCTCCTTCATGCCCAACCTCATGGCTGTGCTGAGGATGCCAAGGGGATGAAATTGCTGGGGTTTGTATTGGTGGTCCCCTCAAAATGCCCGTCTGGGGGAAAAAGTGCTGAATGGATGAAGTTTTTTGGGGGGATATTTGCTACAGCTGTTGTAAATGTGGCAAGGCTTGCAAGCATCTAACTGTAGGCCTTTCCTTCCCCTGCTGATGGTCCCAAAACACCACATTCTCACACCCAGTGAATAAAAGGGTAGATGGAAGACTCCCGGCAAAAACCATGCTCAAGCATCCTGTGTTCCTTTAGAGGAATAAATCTTCTGCCTGCATCTACCACCCCATTCTTCAGTGCTGATTGTAGAGGAGGAAAAGATGCACCTAGGCAGCCACCCCACTACAAAGGAGGGCTGGCAAAGCAGGGGTAGGCTGATGGAACAGCTGAATTGCTCTCAGACTCCAGAGGAGGTGACAGGGAGGGCTGCCTGTCAGGCACACATCTTTCAGCAACGAGTTGTTTGTCTTCTCACTCTTGATTGTTAATGACCATGAAAAGCTAGTGGGAGACCAGCCAGGACACCCGTTCTCTCTCTTGCTTTCAGGGATCCAAAGACTTTGGGATAATGAAATAAATATTGGGTTGCCAGTCCAAAATAATAACCCTTTACAAATTTCCTGCAATATCCCTGAATAGCAGGTGGTATTTCCTGAGATATCGTTTCTGACCTACAGGGGAACTGATATTATGAACTGACTGGAAAATGATTGTGGTATCAAGCTCCAGCCATTAAAGTAAAACAACAAGAGCATAGTAAACTAAATAAAGGAACAAGCAAAAGAAGGCTTGGATTTTGTATGTTTGTTGCTGGTTTTTTTCCTGATGCTGTAGGCACTGAGTGTGATTAAGATGCAAAAATCCCCTTTTTACAGAGGAGGCAGCAGCAGAATGGAAATAGGAGAAAATATTTAAATTCAATTGCTTTTAAGGGTATAAGGAAATAATATGCAATCATTCATAGCATTAGTATTATTAAAGAAGTAAAAAATAGCTGGGTGTTAAATTAACTAATACTTCTATATGTCCAGCAAGCCAGATAAGATTTACTCAAGCTTCTAACATGAGATCAGGAGCAAACATGTCTGTGTTTCTGCTAACTAGATTTTTCTTTGAATATAGGACAATCTGTTACTGTCAGTCAAAACTCACAATTTGGTTTCTGATTTCATATAAAGGAGACATTCTATTAGGTTTGCTGGTCTACACTTCATGTAGGGTCATTTGGATCTCATTTGAGTGAAACACATTTAAAACAATCTTACGTACGTTGTGTTGTTTCCTCAAGTATGTTCAAAACCAGCACATACCTAAAGCAAAAACTGATAACTGATTTTAAATTGATCCTGAACATGCATTGCAGCATATTCCTACACTATATATAACTTTATAGCTGAAAGGCATTTATTGGCTCACATTGTAGACCTCCAAGATTTATCTTCTTCTATTGCCACAGCGCTATGCTCTCCCCCATGGAGCTGCTTATGCTACCAGCCCAATGGATTTGAGCTCGGTCCACTTCTCTAAGATTGTTCAAGCAAATTTGAGATTTCTAGTTTTGTGCATCTGCTCCTGGTGGATTTTGTGTCAACTTCTTCAGTTTTTATTGTTCGTAACTTACTGTTTGATTTCTCTGGAACTCCTGTGTGGATGTTCCTGCAGAACAGAAGCAGTAAGCTGTTTTCTCTGTACACCAGGGATGTGAATGGGCATGTGTGTGTCCTCTGGGCTATCAAATTATACAGGCTAACTGAGAAGCAAAGTAAACACCCCCAGGGATCCCTAGCTGCTGTGCTGGGATGCTCTTTTATTTCTGATTCCCTTAGAAAGAATGATTTTGCATGATACTCAAGAAAGTTGATGTTGGAGGTATTGCTTTTCAGATGAGATGTAAAATCAAGTCCCTGACCACTTGTGGTCATCAGAGTCCCGAAGGCACTGAGGGTTTGAACCCAGTGTACTAGTCAAAGTCCAGTTTGTGTAATTACATATTACTTTCTCTGCCATGTACACGGGGTATGCTATTCTTCACCTCATGTCCAAACTGTATGTGATGCTGTCTTGTGCTGTTAAATGTGCTGCCAGACCTCATCCCAGAATCAGCTACTTTGCAGGGCAGAATGAAACAGATCCCTTTACAAGGTTCTTCCGTCACTTCAAGGGTGCAAATCACTTTAGGATGTACAGAAATGAAAAGGATATCCCAATATAAAATTATGTATTCAAATATTGTGATTGCTTTTATTTATCAATTCCTAAGCTTTTGATAGGAAAATCCTGTCTGTTGAACTGAGTAGTAATGGTATGACCCATCATACAGCATTACAGGACTCACTGATGGCCTGGTAATGAGTCAATTTCCATTTCTGAAGGAACATTGAGGGTTAAGGAAAATATAATTGAGGAAAAGAAAACAAAAAGAAACCCACCTGAGCAGTACTGTAAGGAGATAGACAAATATGGTTGTCGTGGTAGTGTCCAGGCACTTCCCAAGTTTTTTCGCTTGAAGTTTGCCATTTTTACTGTTCACTAATAGATCAGGTTCAGATTGTGATTATTTCTGTAATCTTCAGTCTTCTTTCTGTATTGGTCTTGTTACAGGATGCTGTTCAGGGAATGTATTAGATCTTTTGCTCATGAAGTCTCTGTGGTTCCTTGGCATCCCATCTTCAAGGAACATAACACCTGCACAGACACTGGCAGCCTTGCAGTTGGAGTGTATCAGGGTGGAGACAAGCAGAGGAAAAGGGCACTCCCAGGTGTTACTGGCCAGTGCTGCGAGTCACGGTGCAAAATTTTAAATGGGCTGTTTTCTAGGGGAGGGTAGGTTAATCTAAAGCTCCCTAGGCTGGGTCTTCCCTGCCAAAATTCTCAAGTGTGCAAAATTACCCTGCATTCTCCTTTCTGATGGCCCTTTCCACTGTGCCCTACCTTCAAGGATGTGTAGATTCTGCTTTTCATCAGACGTCTGATCTGACGTCTGACAGTTGGTCCAAGCACGAACATCATCATGTCATGGGATGAGCATGGATGTGAAAGGTTTTTCATCATGTATTTTAAGTTATAGTTACTATGAGTTGAGCATAGAGCCCTTGAGTATCTCTGTAAGGGACCTTTCAACCAATCCCAGCCCCAGAGTTGGGCCCCTCACACTTAGGAGTAAGAAGAGGGACAACACTGATGCTTCTAAGAGCCATGTGGAACTTAATTATTGGATGGGTTGCCCCTGAGGTACAGGATGTTTATTAATAATATCCCAATGTGGAGATCTTGTGAGAGTTGTGGCTTTCTTGTCAGTCAGGAAGCTGTCTGAAACTGTGATAATGCATCTGGAAGACTCATGAAATCATCTGTTTTGGACTTGCAAACCAGTTTGCAGTCAGTAATGCATTGTCTTTTAAACAGAGAATAAATTAAAAAAACAAAACAAAACAAAACAAAAAACTCCCCCTGGTATTTGCTAAGTAAAGTAGAGCTAGACTAGATCACTTCCATGAGCTATGTATTTGCTTAACTATGAAAGAAAAAACTGCAATAGAGGACAATTCCACAGTGCAGAATGAGGAAAATAACCACAAATTGCCAAGGGCACGTGTCAGCAAGGGCAGGCAGAAATTAAAGTGAAAAAATGTGGCTGAAAAGCCCACACATTTGTTATGTAAATGCATCTAAGTTAGCCCTGAAGACAGACGTTCCTGAGAGGTGATGAAAAGCAAAGGGGCATGGGCAACTCCTCATCCCATCATTGTCTCCCACCCTTTTTAGGTGCTTGTATAAGAAACAGTGAATATCCTGGCTGTCCTATTTCTAATGCCTCCAGCCAAAGAGCTGAAGCAGACCCTCTCCTGCACAGATTGTTGTGCTGAGAGATGGCTGGAGTTCTTCAGGAAGAGCACATCCTGCTGTGGGTCCTTCTGTCATCAGCCTTGCAGGTGGGGTGGAATCCTCCACTCTCCAGGGCAGTACAGTCCCAAAGCATTTGCATTTGTGTTGACCATTTTTGTGATCTGAGAAGATGAAGCACTTCCATAAAGCTTACAAAAATGCATCTGATCCTAAAATCTGAAAAACCCACTGGTACCTAAGAAGATTCTTTCTAACAAAACTTCCCAATTGCTCTCTTTAAAAATGCCACAAAACCCTCAAAATATGTCAGTAATGCACATATTTTCAGAGCGTAGAAGAAGCCAAAAGTATGACAAAAATACAGCCATCTAGTGAACTTGGTGGACAAAAAGATAGATGAACAATGTTTCTGTTTTTCCTCTCAGTTCCTTGCAGATAAATGGCAGTGCAGAGAGCTTGTTCCCGTTTGTGCGTAAGCAGAGAAGGGGGTATGTGCTTGGTCCCACTCTTGCCATCTCTCCTTGCCCCTTTTCATTCCTTCATTCCATCCCTTTGCATCTTTCCCACTATGCAACCCAACCAAAACTTCCCAGCACTGTTCCCTACTAGCCAGAGATTTCCAGAAGCTCCTAGATGTACGCATGATGGCACAGGCAATACTGTTGTTTCCTCACCCCTGCTCCAGTTGTTGTCCTTCCTTTGCTGGTGACCTCTTTGCTGATCACAGGGATGGCCTGGGAGAGCAGCAGGCTCACAGCAACCTCTGGTGTCCATGGGGCTTGCCTTAAGATACACTGTCATATTCCCAGGGTCCTTTCTCAAGACAAAGTCTTGCTTGTGTTTGGGCAGTCACAGCCATGGAATGTGGGGATACTGAGATGCCTGGGAGCAGCCTGCTGACCACCAGCAGAAGGACCTTGCTCCACACCATCACCCTTACCTGTCAATATCTAGAGTATCAGAGTATCCTTGGCCACACTGCTGCCAATGCTAGAATGATCTTGCAGCTGCTGGTATGGATCTAGTGCTGATATAATACCTGATCTCACCAAGGTGGATTATGTTCAGCTGCAAAACAAGCTCCTATCTACCCAGCACTCCTAATTCCCAGAAAGGGTAAGCCTTTCTGTGCCAACTACAGCAGCATTTGGAGGCCAGCTCTCTTTCTCCTTTCATCCAGCAAGCTGCTTTCACCTCTGCTGCCAGGACCACCTAGCCACAGATACTACCAACTGGTATATTTTTGGCACGTCCCAAACCACAGAGGTTCCAGGCACAATAAAATGCAACTAATTGGAAGATGGAAGCATTTAGCTCTTTCAGTAGATGCTGGAAATAAGAGCAGAATTTAGCCAAGGAGGGAATTTAATCACATTTTTTGCAGCATGAAAAATTAAGTTTTGTTACTTCAGCAACAGAAGCAATAAATTATGGGAGAGTTTTCAGGAATTGAGAATCAATGTCCATCAGTCCTATTCTCTGAAACGACCTGCATTTGCTAAAATGCTCACAAGCCCTCCCTAGCAGCCCTAACATGTAAAAGCAGGCTGCTTTCCAAGTGGTGGATGGAGCTCTGTGAGCAAAGAAACCATGGTAAGCTTTACAAGGGAGTGGGGCTGTAGTAGGATGCTCCAGGCGCTGCATTCTTGATGTGGTGTCAGGTTTCAGTACTATTATGAAAAAATCTGCAGGGGATTTGCGTGCATACCTTACACTCATACTTTTGATGTTCACATTGTTAGATCCAAGCAACAAATAGGATCTTTAGGTCACATGTAGCTTCCAAAAGGCTATTAAATAACTATGGCTAGACAGTCAGGTAATTGTCCTGTAAAATTACAGTCAAATTCTTCTCTCCCAGATTGGGTTAAATTCAGAGTCTGTTCAGAGATATAAACAGAACAACTCCAAAATTACACCAGGATTATAGAGAGCAGAATCTCTTTCTTCCTCCCTCTCTTCCTCTTTTTTCACTCTCTTTCAGACCAAGAGAAGCATATGTACTCAAACACTATTCATATTTCTGCTGCTGTTGAGAGGCTGACAATAGGATACTGACAATAGGATAGATGTTGAGTTTGCAATCATTTGTTGCATGATTTATAAATTTTTTATCTAGCTAGATAAAAAAAACCAAAAACAAGCTGTTTGCTACTGTCTTTTTAAATACATTACTGTGTTGCATGGATTTCACAATGATGCATGTAATGAAATTGCTGTGAGTAAAATCTCACCAGAAATGCAATGGAATGGTGGAGGGCTTTTTCTGCTTTGCAAGAGGGACCTAGAAATCATGCCTTTGGACATAATGAAGGTAATTTCCATCTAAAAATAAGAATATGAACTGAGTTCAGTATTTAACATACCACACACCAGAATGATCCCAAAATATATCAAGCCAGGAAGTGGATTAATTGTAGCAACTTGCCACCAAGCCCCTGGTATATTTTAAGTACGTGGAAAATGCATTTCTATTTTGGACACTGACTTCTTTATGAAATTATGCCAGAATGCCAGCAGTCTCTGCTTGGACTCTGACAGACACTCTTAGCATCAGTGTCCTGGAGGCAGTAATAATTATCAAATCTATTTGATAGACAGACAGCTATCAGACATCTGTATATCCCAGACATACAAAAACATCCCCAGCCAACCATGTGGCTACCAATGGATCTGCTCAGACAAAGAAATTCAAGATAAATGCCTCAGGCCAGATCTTCAGCTGCAGAAAATCAACCAGGCATAGGCGATTTGCCTTCCTTGCCCTGTGTGCTTTTTTGTTGGAAGAAAGCCCTGCCCAGCCATCAGAGGGCAATGGGAGGTCAGGGAGGCAATGGGTGGAGTGGGAAAGGGAAGCTCCTGCAGGAGCTGAGGGCTGTGCCTGGGGCTGACCACATAAGGTCTGTACAAGATGCTTTATATCCCTAAAGGAGTAGAAATGGCTGTGCAAAAATGGCTGCCTAAGATCTCTTGTATCCTTACCCCAGTTTGTGCAGATGAGGGGGCAGCTGTTCCCAACAGTACCTGGTGCTGTGTCTGAGCTCAGTGAGCTGAGCAGTGCCTGAATGCAGACAGCCTCAAGCACTGTCCTGCACTTGTCTGTGCTGTGCAGCTGGGAGCTTGCTTTCCTTCACCGTCTTGTCCTTTGCCACGTAACAGATGTGGCTGAGGAAGTAGCACAACCCAGGACTCTTCCTTCTAGGCAGTCTGGAAGAAAGGTGGTATAGATAAAGGCCAGTCAGAGGTCCTGGACTGGATTGTTTTCTCCTGTTGGTGAAGTCTGAAGGTTTTCTAGGCTGATGACTGTCTCCTGCAGCTGCCTTCCCACAGTGCCCACTCTGATACTGTTCTGCTCTGGCTGAGATGTGTCTCACTAAAGCAAGAAGCACAAATCTCTGGAGGCAGCAGGTCTTGTAGTATGCAGCACTAAACTGAAGAGATGTGCCACAGACTGCCACTGGGAAATACCCAAGGGAGGTCACAACACTTTGCTTGGCTCAAATCTCAAACTTTCAAGGTAGCTTGAATGGCTGTCTTTCTAGAGTGGTGAAGGTGCCTGAGGGCCAGGGGAAGTGCATACTGTATTTTCATCAGTATTCTCCCTCTTGAGAAGTACAGGTCCAGGCTGTGGCGTGGCCATTGCTTCATCACCGTGGTGGAGGTATGGCCAGGGAGAGTGTCACCACCTGGTACTGCTGGGACACTGCTGTAATCCCAGGTCTGCCCAGTGGAGCAGTTAACACTTTGTTTTCAATCACTGCCACTTCAGTTCTTTGTTCCTGTTTCTAGGCTTGGACCTGTTGTTAGCAGAAGCTTCCATAGACCTGGAAATTAATTTGATTGTTTGTATCTAAGCCTACAGTGTGGAAAATGGGCTGTGCGTATTTCAGGTTTCTAAATGACATGAGGACACTGTTACTGAATGAGTTGGTGTCTTTGTAACCTCAAAATTGAGAAGAGTGAACACCAGAGGCCATAAAGGGAAATGCTGCCTGACAACAGTTACATTTTGAGCAAAACCACTGAAGTTCGAATCCAAACAGCAGTGGATTTTGCAGCAGGTTGGCTTGTTTGGGACTCCCTTATGCTATTTATTCCGTAACTTCATTGGAGATCAATGCAGAGGTCAAGAGTATTCGGGAGCTCCTGGCAGTCAGGTCCAGAGATGAGTTCACTGCTGACAGTCCTGCAGCTCTGATCAGCTCCATGCAGTGTTTCCAGTGGGAATGACCTCTGCAGCAGAAACTGCCCTGGGTTTTGGTCCTTGTGGACGGAGGTGCCTGAGCAACAAGAAAGAGAAGACTCTAAAACCAAAGTTGGAACCAGACTGTAATGTGATACTTTCCACCTCTAGGTCATCAATCCAGATCTAGACTGTTTAGCAGTGACCAAAAATCATTTCCACATGGGCCAAGAGAAATGCATGGTGAACACAGGAGCTGCCGTATCCAAACAGACAAGATAGTCTGGAGATAACAGTTGCACAATAGTTATTTGCCTGGACAGGTCTGCATTAATGAGGGCTTGATTTCTTTGCAAAGAACTTAAAATTTATATTTCTGTCTGCTGAAATGCAAGGTTTTTTCTTTGCACTATAGCTAAGAATGACTGAAACCTTCCCTCTGGCTTTCTCAATAGTCTGTCTGTGTAGGGAGTTATAAATAGACAGACACATATGACGTTTGCCAGACAAAAGAGCCAGCTCGTGTTTCCTTAAGTGTATATCAAGGAAACCTCAATGCTGAACTGTGTGCTAGAATTATTCTGAAAGACAGAAGATACTTCTTAATATTTTAGCAGCAAAATGCACAGAGTGCCAAACTAAACTTAAGCAAAATGCATCAGGAAAGCTTATCAAGTGTGTGACAGATCATAATGAAGTAACAGGGAAACCCCACAGAGCAGCAGTGACTCTGGAAAAGAGCAGTCAGCAACAGCAGATCCTTCTGCTGACGAGCTTGAAGTATTGATTTTAGATGAGAACACCAATTTAAACTTTGCTTATGGTATTGAAATACAGATACTAGGCTCATTAAATGGATATTTCATAAGCTGCGCTGCCCTAAATATTTTGTGGAAATGTAACCAATACTGGCTGAAGCATTATAAAAATTATTAACATCTCTGAAGAACACTGAACTAACAGCTACTTAGCTTTGAATTTTGATTATATCCTTGATAAACTCACTGCAATATTGTTGTGCTTGACGTACAGTTCAGCTAGCAGATTAATAAAGATGATGGGTTTTCCCTTCCTGCTCTAACTATTAAATTTGTACTTGTCAAGATCTGTAATGGTGGGAGTAAGGTTGGGTCAAAGCAACTGAGAAATAGTGGATTATATGAGCAGAAAAGAAAACAGAATTCGATTTTTAAATACATTTCTTTCACTGTTTTATTCCTCTCAGAATGTAAAATCATTCCAAATGAAGCAGCTTACAGATATTTTGTAATGAAGATAGCTTTCTGTAAACAAAGTACATGAAATCCTAACCCTGATGAAGTCAGTTTCTTGACTTCCATTGGATATATACATACCTAACTGGATATATGTGCCACTGCCTGAATTCTAAGACTACCAGAAGAGTCATTTGAAGCAGTACTTTGAATTTGCCAAATTAAATATAAAATTTTTATGCCTGTCAAGTAACTATTAAAAGTCACTCTGTGTACTTGGAAAACTCTGATGCTCTCTGCTCTCCCCAACAAGTGGAATAGAAATACTCTTTATTATCGACTGCCTGGTGCAGCTTCTGACATGTTGTAGACTTTTCCAGCATCAGTCAGGGAAGGTCAGTTTAAAAGCTAATAAATATTTTTGCAATTATTTGACTTTGTATTAAAAACTCAGAGGAGTGCCAAGTAGGATAAAAAATAAAGAATAGTTTCACAGATTTTGCCAGAATTCTCCACAGATTACTATTAGCCTCATTTATGAGACTGCACAGAGAACTGTGAAATCTCCTTTGAATTCTAAGGGCCAGATGTTTTTGCTGTTAGATTCTAATGACCCACAGCAGTGTGCACACACAGACACTACGGTTGCCAGTTGACTGCAAACATGTGATGGAGGCAGGAGAATTCATGACCTGTGCTTCCAAAACACAAGTCCCCTCACTACTGAAGGGATAAAAAAGCAGTTCTGCTACTGCCTCAAAAGGGAGATTCTTGCTAAAGCAAGCCATGAGCATACCTGGACCTGAGAAGTGAAAGGCAGGCACATGGTCCCATGCAATTTCAGGAAGATTTCTGCTGATGATCAGGAAGCTGCAAGTGGCTTTTGCTGGAAGGTGAGGGTTTCCTGGCAGGCTATGTCAGTCCCTGGTCCCAGCACTGTATCATTCTGTGCTGGAAGAGGGAGAGAAAGGCTGGACTCAAACCAATTAAAGCTGTAGGGCATAATGGTAGTTACTCTGCTGTCATATGGAACTCCTTGTAAGACATGATTTATTTTGGATTATATTGGTTTCAAATGGTATAATATGAACTTCCTGATTTTTCAAGGATATGTAGACAAAAAGATTAAATATGGTTTTACTCATCTTTTAATTTAGAACTACAAGTGTTTGGATGACCCATGAAATTATTTTAATGATCTCTGCACAACACTGAGCTGTCAGCACTATAAATGTCATACTAACTGGGTGTTAGTTTCCATTTAGTCTCCCCAGCAGAGCTACCTCCATGCAAATCTCTTATCTCCATCAAGCTGTTGGGAAAAAACAAAGAGTCACTGTTGCCAAGAAACATCAATCAGACATCTTCATAATACTCAGTTTGAAGAGAAACACACAAACAGAAAATCTGAGAGCACCATGTGGGTGCAGCTTACCCTTGGAGCTTCAGGAATAACAGTCAGGGGATGATTTGCATTCAAACCAGTGCGTTTATTTCTGATCATTAAAAATGTGTTCCAGCATTGCTCATGCTAGTTGATATAGATTTACCCTTAACCTTCCATTTTCCTTTCTTAGCTTTATAAAACTAGGAAAAGTCACAGGATAAGAAGGACTTCTGTGAATGAGAAGTGTGACAAATCAAATTTAATACAACTTTAGACTTCTGGTACAAGATGAATATGAACTCATCACATGAGGCTGCTCTTTTGTTCTCATATAGAAACAAAAACATTGTTTGATCAGTATGAGCTATCAGGATATATGTATGATATTGACATAAAGTAAAGTAACAGAATTTGAAAATAGAAAAACAAAATGGGGGATGTGTGACAGAGGAGTGGAATAAATGTTGAAGAGAAACAGTTGAGCCTTTAAAAGTCAAAAGTTACAGCAAAGATAAAACCATCAAAATTTTGTATATCCTCCTTTTCAGGCATTTTGTGGGGTTTTTCCTGTTCAAAGTCAGGAATATTATCATCATATTTTAAAGAATTATCTTTTGCCTTAGCTCACATACTTAATATTTTAAGCATAAGAAATACTGATGCATTTTGGATTTGTTCTTGTTTGATAGACATTTAAATGACCAGGTCATAGGATTTTTCCAACACTGTCATTTGTTCTTTCTGTCTCACATATATTTAAAAAAGATACCTAGTGTTGATTTGTACTTGCATATGATGTAAAAACCCCTGAAGTTTGATTTCACGTGTATGGAATGTCAGCTGATGTACATGCAGTGTACAATAGCTGTTTTTGAAACTTAGGATAAAAATGAAATGTGAAAGCATTTCTGTTGCACAAATCTCCTCCTGAGATGGCTAACATAAGTGACAGAACCTCTGACAGAGTAGAAGTTCTACCATCTTACTCTGCAGGCTCCTAGCAGGGACAATATGTAAAAGTTGAGAGCTCTCTTTTCTTGCTTATAACTTTATTTTGATCCAGAGCACCTATTTAAAGTTTATTGTCCGTGGATATCTTTTAGTTCCAGTCTTTTCCATAACCAAGGCAGATTGTCTTTCTTCCCAGTTAATTGAACATGCAGATGGCAACACTTGTGAATCAGAGGTGTCACTTTCAAAGCCCTGAAAAGATCTTTTAACTCAGTAAACACAAACTTTAGCAAGTTGAAGCATTAGTATCTACAGTGTGTCAAAATGGTTCCAAAGGCAGCACATCCACAGCAGTTAGCGGAATTAAAGGGATGCTTGGGAAATGTCTTGTAATCCTGAACACCTCAGTTATTTTGGTCAGGGTGACCTAAGTGAACACTAGTCCTCACAGGACTGGACTTTACTGGATTTATATGTGCAGCCACCTTTCCCACTCAGCCAGGCTGAAGCAGGAGCAGCAATGCCTTTGAAAGCTGGCACTTGCAGCGACTCAGCTGCCATGAGCCAGAGCCCTCAATGTGACACGAGTGGGCACGGCTCCCAGCGTGTCAGTGGGTGTGCCACTAATACTGCCTGAGGGACTGAGCCCTGCTTCTGGGCTTGCACAGCCAAGCTTCTTCCAGTTAAAGGAGCAAGCATAACATATGCTGAACTCCAGATCCCGAGTCCAGTGGAAACCTAGCTGGCAGTAAGCAAGCTCTGCCAAGGAGCTCTCAGCATGAAGCACTACGATAGCAAAGGTCTTGAATGACTAAAATTCTTGAAAGCCTTGGTCAGTGTCAGAGACAGTTTCCAACTAGGCAAAGTACAATATTTTCCCTCTGCTTTTTATGAATGGCTGGATAGGGTTGTGCTGGAGTCAGAGTCCCCTGTGGAAGCCATTCATAAAAATAACAAAACAAAACAAACACATGCAAAAAATCTTTCAAGGTCCAGTCCAAAGCCACTGGGTGCCAGAGGCTGGGAAAACATGCTGATGGCTCAAGCCCCAGCTATTACTGAAAGTATTCAAGGGGCTTTTTGGTGGTCTGAAAAGTATGAACTGCTGTGTAGAAGGGCAGCTGGTAG
The DNA here is from genome assembly GCF_021018805.1 of Prinia subflava. NCBI lineage: Eukaryota > Metazoa > Chordata > Aves > Passeriformes > Cisticolidae > Prinia > Prinia subflava. The sequence goes on along the minus strand of NC_086250.1, from coordinate 40,163,535 downwards.
AATTACTGTGACACATACTAGGCAGAAAGCCAGAGCTGGCCTTGATTCAGACATTGTCTTTCCTCTCATTGAAGTGTCAGGACCTAATTCATGGAAAATATGGTGAATTGGCAGCTCTTTCAGAAGATTTCATTGAGCTACAGTGAGTGAGAGCCACATGAACATAGAGTGCGTGGCCAAAAATATATGGAGATTTCTGAGCTGGAGAAAACAGCCTCTAAAAATGTCTGGATTTCATGTGGTTTGGGAGTAGACACACATACAGGTGTAATCAACAGGCAAAAAAAAGAAAAAAAAAAAGAAAATAAAGTGAAAAAACATTATTGGCAGATTACAGAAGAGCTCAATGAGTTCTGTAATTATGAGAAATTCCTTTAAAACAAATCATTCCTTTGTCCAAGGGCAGCAAATGTCCATTAATGAGTTCAGGGGCTGCAGTCCACCTGGAGAAGGCATCAGTAAAATGTGTGCCTTGATAATAGCTTCTCCATTGCCAGGGAATTTAATGGAAAAGGGAAGGGTCCACCCTGAAGTTTAAAGACAGACCCAGTCATCACATAGTTTTTTTTTTTCCTCTCATATTTATTTGAGAGCAGGACTTGGAGCCTGTTATACAAAAATATAAGAGCAGTAGGATTCCACTGAGTTAGAAAAAGACTGAAAATAAACAAGGCATCTCTTGTTAAAATGGGATACTTGTGGTGGGCAGCCTGAATTTAATCAGTTGCATTTAATTTACATTTTCATTGATCCTTCCCACTGAAATACTGCACTGAAAGGCCAATTACACTAAACTGCTTATTCAGAAATATTCCAGTTATTTCCTACTACACTGTCATGAAAATTAGGGTTTTGGCTGTGCAGAGGGACGGCATGTTGGCTTCTGCCCAAGCAAGGCACTAAAATCATGGCTGGGATTAGGGAAAAGCAGGAAGGAAGAGCAGGGAGAAAAATCATTGGGTGCAATTCATGGACTTTAAAAACAGAATGTCGGGGGGGGCAGGCAGCAACTTTGTCCCACTGAAGTAAGAAAAGCCATTTTGTCCTATCTGTGTCAGGATCTCATCCTTTATCTATGGTCTTATTGTTCCATGCTGCTCCTAGCACCCACAAGGGTCATCCCATCATCTGGACAGTGCTGGTGTATTTTAAGCATGTCTGTATTTGTTCCTTAATTGGCACTCCTCCCAAGTGGGGGTGAAGCACACCAGCACCTTGGTGGGTCTCCTGACTCATGTGAGGACTGTGTTTCCCAGTCCTGGGTGGGACCAGCCAGGAGAGAGGCCTGCTGAGAATCCATGGTGGTGCCACCAGGTCCTGCATTAGGCAGGTGGACACACCCAACCTGGCCAATGATGGGCATCCCCATAATCACACCAACAGGCTTACAAGAGTCAGCACAGCATCACCATCATGCAGCTGAAGGTCTCAAACCAGAACTTCCAAGGGCTGGAACCACTGTCCATCCCAGTCTCCTTGATTTTGGCAAGGGTGGCTTTGGTCAAGTGGGAAGCCGTGGCTCAGGAATGGGGTTATGTATCCTGCACCTCTCTGCTTGAGCTTTGACCCTGCTCATGATGAATAGGGAGGGCTTCCCCGCAGCAGGACACTCCACTCACAGCTGAGAGTGTTGTAAGAGAGCAGCAGCAGAGACAACAAAATCTAGTTATAAAATCAGGTCACTCTCATGGTCTGATGAGCTGAGGCAGCAGTACCATAGAAGAGCTGAAAGATGTAACATGCCAAATGAGATTTCACCTTGGTTTTAATTGTATAAACTTAACGTACTTCTCTCCACCCACAGTAATATGAACTACTTCAGAGCAAAGTTGTAGATAGGTATAGGAGAGGCTGTGTGTGAGAGCTGGGTATGTTCATCTCTCCATTTCTGACTGTGGGCTTTCCATTTGTTTTATTTCTATTGCTGAAAATATTTTTCCTAGCACTCATAAAGTCACAGTTAAGTGCTCTCACTTAATTTCATTTCTCACTGTGCCTTTGTTTTACTTTGCAGCCTCAGCAAGTGGTTCAAAAGAAGCCTGCTCAGGTAAGAAAAATTAATTTCAATTATTTAGACTACTTAAAGTGAAATAATTTTTCAGTATTTCAACTCGCCTCTTTCACTGTAAAGAAAGAAGGGAAGTGCATCAATTGTATGAGCTGGGGGACAGCTATTGGCTTGCTGGGCACAACCACCAGAACAATGCATGTGGTGGCCCTTGGGAAAGAGAGGAGGAAGCAGCGAACAGTGTCTCCTCAGAATTGTCCTCTTTCTGCATTGGTCACCTTGCAGTGATGATGCAATGATAATTGCAGATAATGCACACTTCTGTGATGTGAGTCCAGCATGTAATAAATATCTCTGTGTGTCCTGAATGTAGATAGGTGGGAACTGCATTACAGCAAGGAGGGGCATATGCATAAAACCCATCTCTCTACTTGTCTAAAATGTTGTGTATAGGTAGAGCCTTATAAAATAAGGGCCTTGTTACCCTTGTAAAATCATGGCTCAGGCCTGCTACTTAGACTGAGTAGAAGAGAACTATGGAAGAGTGATTCAGCTGGAATAGGGGTAGAGAGATGTGAGAGACATCCTGTGTGTCTGCCACATGTCCACATCGTGGTGTATGGTGGTTGGTTGACTTGGGCTTGTTGTGCCATAAAACTCTGTAAATGATAACCAGCTAACTGCTTAAAAAGGCCTGGTTTTTGCAATAAAGGGCTCTCCTTTGCACTGCCTGGGGACTATGCATCGCTCTGCATCAACACACTAAAAGCTTCTCTAAATCCACAAAATGTAATAGGCTGCATTTGGTAACTAGACTAGATCCATCATAAAGACTAACAAACACATTGGAATTTTTTGTTTGGGGTAGTATTATACCTTTTTAACACTTTGAAAAAAATGCAAGCCACAACATATCATGAAACCAGTCAAACACTGCAGTTACAATCCACTTCATTTTCTTCTCCCAGTCTGCCCTGTGAACCCAAGAACTTAACTCTAACACTTTGTTATATGTGCACCAACAGAAAAAAACCTCTGGGCATGGGAGCAAGTCCATCACTGCTGGGCTGTGCTGCTGTACCTCCATGTACATGAATGATTGCTGAGTCAAGAGCATAAAGGGTCCATTGCTCTTCTGGAAAGAGGTCTGCTTTGAGAAAGGAATAATACTTTCATTTTTCCACCTTATGGTTCTAATACATTATTATATAGTGTACAGTTGTCATAATATCAACTGCAATCTGAATTAGGGGCTGTTGCATATGAAACAGAAAACATCCTAGCTGTGAGTTGAAGGGGGAAAATGATGTAACCCTCCAAAGCATGTGCAGGAATCAGATTTCTACAAAAGAAATCAATACAGTTGCAGCAATGATGAATCCATGGCACAGCTCATAATATTAATGTCTCTGAATGGTGGAGGTAACACACAGGATGAATGTAGTAGTACTTTCAAGTAAGGTTAAGTTTTGCAAGGAGAGGTAATGTCTTTTGTTAGGCCAGCTTATGCAAAAAACACAGCCTAAGTCCCCAGTGACTTACTATGTGTGATCTGACTACATCACACAATTCAGAGCACACCAAGCTGTTCTAACAGAAGATATTTCCTCTCCATGTCTTGCTTATAGCCTTCAAATGTTACTGCTCAAATCAGGCTACTCCTACCACAACATGGTAGTAAATCTGCCGGTGGGCACAAAGCCAGCTATCTCCTCTGTGGCACCTGAGAGACAGGGAGGCTAAACCCTGCTGCAGAGAGGAGACCAAATCCAGGAGGCAGAGACTCCCAGGAGGCTGTTAATGATGCCTTTCCTCTGGTTTGCATCAGAGCTCAATCCCACTGAGGTCAGCAGAACGTACAGGTTCAGAACTGATGGCTCTAGCCTAGGCTAGCAAAAACCATTGTTGCCAATGGCCTTATAGTGCTGCCAGGTTTCCAGGCTGCCCAGGCACTGACTCCTGCCAGTGTTTTGTTTGCACAGTAACCCTGTGCAACCCTGGGTGCATGAGAAGAGGAAATACCTGGGACTCAAGCTGGGCTGAGTGTTGGAGGACAGAGGGGACCTGGACTCTGTTGTTTTGTAGCAGAACAAAGTAATGACATATTTAATTGATGGCAAAATGATGTAGGCATTTGAACTGAAACACTAGCATTCCCCATATGGATTTTCCTGGCCATTTGCTGAAGCAGGGATTCTGGTAGGGAAGCTGTAGCATGTGTCAACCAGCTGGATGCCACCGCTGCTGCAGTGGTGCCTCAGCAGCATCTCTGTAGGCAGGGACAGAGTGAGACAGAGAAAAGAAAGCCCTTTGACATTCCCATTAGTAATGGAAGTGTTTGTGCAGAAAGCGAGGAGGCACAGAAGAATACATGAAAGGAGAGAGAAGGCTGTTTAGATCTCTCCAGTTACCACAACTGACTGGTGAAAGAACACCTTGAATTATTTATATGCCATATCTTTACACAGACAACATTTCTGGTTTTAATCCTTAGACAAAAGGATGAACTTATCTTCAACCCTTCCTGGATTTTAACAGGCCCTGCTCTCACACAGTACCACACCATTGCAATTTTGCTGTTATAGGTGCATGGCAAAGAACAAAATTTATCACTGTGAGCAAATGCTCATGACAGTGTCTTCCTGAGAGTGAAAGGAGAGGTAAAACAGTGTAATTCCTGGGATGACCATGAACTTCATGCTGCTGGGTTTCACTCAGGTCTGGTTGCCTTTCTCTGATTTCTTTTTATAGTACCTAATTTCCCTTTAAAGTAGGGAGGTTCAGACTCAGAATTAACAACAAGAACATGAGCTCATGCAGGCTTTCTAATCTGAGCTGTCTAAGGAAATAGTGATAAATTATATAAACATGGGGACTACAGGGAAGTTCATGGAGGATAATGTAAATCTTATACTACATTCAGAGGAATCTCTTCCTTTTCCATCTGTTTCCTTCAAAATATCCTCCCAGATGGCTTTACCATGTGGCAGTCTGGATTAAGTTAGAAATGTATACTTTCTTCTTTGGTGGGGACTGTGAGAGGTTACAGTCAAGAACTGCTGGTTGACGGCAGGCCTGCCTTGGTAAAAGTGGCAGAAACTCAGGCTTGGTCCCTAAGTAGTCTTCTGTACTTTGAATTTCATGTGTATTCTCAAAGATTTCTATTAGTGTTAGTTTACATCACTCTTACTCTTCTTCTTGCTGCTAGCAAGTATGTCTCTTGGGTTTGTGCCACTTCTAAAAGTACAGAAGCAGTTGGACCAGATAAAAATCTCATTTTGCAAATAACAGCTCTGTTCCTATCACCATTTCCCAGATTTTAAGCATCATGCAGGACTCTGCCATGCTCTAAATCTCTTTATGGATATCAGCTGTCCAGTTTAGGGCCATGAAACCAGAAATTGCAAATGTTTATGTGAACTTCTGCAATATCTTTAAACTTTGCCAGAGCTCTGAGGATTTACCATCACACAGACAGTAAACAGCAGCAGTAGAACCCACTGGAAATCTACACACCCATATCATTAATACAAACCTTCGAATACAGTGGTCTATTCACATCTTTGTGATGATCACTGATGCATCCTCTCACACTTCCTTGGGGAAATGAAGAAAAGAGCCAGCATAACTGTGTGACATTGGTAAGTTTAGCACTTTCATGAAGGTGTTTGCCTAAACCTCAAAACAAGACTCTTTGAAATCTGCTCTGTCTCTAAAGAATGTACAGCCAGATCTTACAGTCATTACGCAGTAATATTTTTACCGAGGTGTGCAAATACACAGTCCAAACAGAAATTTCTTCATTTCCTCATTTTTAAGCAATTTGTAGTAGCTGTTGACTCAGCCATATGGGGGAGTTACACTCTTAAGTAGTATGAAGGAAATAGATGTTTTTAGGAAAACACAATGGAAGCAATCGAAATTTTCTGGAAACAGGACATGTTTTATTTTTTATCATTTCAGCAGAGAAGACATAATGAACATAGAACAGGCCATTGAAAATCTTACTATCTCTCTTAAAATCTCAAATCCTTGTAAATCCTTTGTATCTGGGTCTGAAAGACAGCATACCAGTCAGAAAGACAGTGTACAGATCAGAATAAAAGTGTATCAGTCAGAAGAGTACGTGTAAATTATACATAGAACAGTGTACACAAGAAAGTGTACAGAAAATGTACACCAAAGGAGCAAGTGAAGTATACTTCTCTACCTAATGGGAAATGTAGTAGATGTTTTCAAAACAATGTCCAAAAAAATCAAATCCAACAAGAACAAACACTGAAAAGTGTTATTTTGTATAGGAAAGAAGATGTGGATTTCCTATATTTTTTCCTGCTACTCATTTCTCAATGTTGGTATCAATGAGGTTATGCATGTGAATTAGTCATAATATATATATTTATATACCTCAAGTTGCATCTATTGCATCTGTCTATTCAATGTAGGACCCAGTAAATGCTAGGAGCATCACACAGGCTCTGCAGCCCAGGAGCCACACCTGTGATTCACACATTCATGTACAGTCACAAAGCTGCAGACTATGAGCAGAGCTGAGCCTGAGCCCTATGGTGGAACATCCTGGACAGTCAGCCCGGGTTGCACGTACTTCCTCACCTCTCTGTGCCGTGCAATAAATCTGCACTTCCACAAGCTTCAGGCATTCTGTGTATGTGCAGCTACCGTATGTGGATTCATCCTTTTCCCTTCTGGGAAATCACAGACAGAAATGTGTTAGGAATACTTCAGAAATCCACTTTTGCAGGTTGAAAGGAAGCTTCCAGTGTCACAGACAGAATGGCAAATCCAAGCAGGTGCACATACACATCCAAGAGAGTGAGTGCCACTGTCCAAGGCCACCCCGTGTCCTGTGAACCCAAGAATACTGCAGTCTTATTCAACTGAGACTTGACTGTGGAAATACAGAGTAATCTCTGCCCTGGAAGTTGACCTAGTGCCGTGGGGTTTCATTGCTCTTTCCACTGCATTCAGCAAGCTATGTTGTGTCTCATGGACTTTCTTTGTGCTTATTGATATGGAGAGTCAGAAAGTTCCCAGGGGAACTCCCAAAAAGTCAGATCCTGGAGAGGTAAAACTTTCTTTTCCAATAACATACGGAATTTTGTATTTAGAAGCACAGGATAAATGCGTATCTTCTCCAGAATATCCTCTACTGTATTGTAGGCTCTTGGTACCATGTGAACACATGCTGAGCAAGCATATATTGTGGCCCATGAGAAATAATGAAAGTCTCTAGCTTTCTTCATGGATGCAGTAGATGGAATTTCATGGAGGATACTGGCCTTTACATGCATACCTTCTTTGTCTTTTCAAGGCAAAATGGTGGCAACTGGTGTGGTTTCCAAAAGAAGACATATTCAGTCTTCCATTTTCTTTTATAATGGGTTTATTGTGACTGGGAGACACTGAATAATTTGTCTGATGACTTAAAAAGATAGGAGCTGTTTTTTGAAATAAAATATGAAAAAGAATCTGAGAGAAAATATAGAAGTTGCAATTATCGCTTCAATGAACAGATGAAGCACTAACGGGCTAAAGAATGATGGCTAGAAGGAGAGATCAAGTATTTCTGACAGAAAATATTTTATTACTTACATGACATAACTTCTGAATAGTTTCTTAATAATGTAGTTCAATGATGCTATGCCTGAATACCCAAATTAGTGTACGACTGAATTACCAAAGGTTTTAAAGATTTATGATTGTCATTTACTACATAGCTATGATAGAGGAACATTTCTGAGATGGCTGCTTCCAGAAATTTGGCTGTAAATAAATTAAATTCAGATATTATATGACCAGAAGGAAGAGAAGAAAAGGGTTTTTAAAAAGGGTTAAAAAACCCTTCAAGACAGGAGTTTATTCAGGTATTCAGTCACTTCTAAACAGTCAAAAATTGGAAATATCTCAGCAGCAGCCCTATTTCCTATCCTAGCAAATGCTCCAGACTGCCAGGAAAGACGTGTTCCTTGTGCTGCTCCCTAAACCTGAGACACAGTGCAGCTCAGGATTTGAAGACCAAAGAGTCTGAGTGATGAAGCAGGAGCAACATTATTTAATTTGACAGAGTCCACAGATCTGTTAAATTCAGATGCATGGTTCTGTCAGCAAATGCTGGCTGAGTTATACATCCCCTTGCTTAATGCACCTGTGGTCCACAAGGCAAGCTGGGGTGCCTGCCACTGTGCCCCATGCACTGCCTAAGGAACAGAGGTGCCCCAGTCAGCATCATGCCAGGACAGCACAGCTTCCTTTGAAACCATTATTTCTGAGAACTGCGCTGTGTAGGTTCCATTTTAGGCAAGTCTCACAGTGTCTTGATTCCCCTTCCACCAAAACTGAGGTGCTGATGCTCCCTTCTTGCATAAGGGAGTTATCAAAGTGCACACACTTATAATCTGATGTGACAAAAAAGGAATCAGATTTAGCAAGACTTTTTTCTTCATGGCTTGTGGAGGACTATCTAGGGGATTCAGTCTTGCCTGCTGCAATGTTGCCACTTGAAGATGTCATGGCTTTGTTAGCCAGTTTATGGGTCAATCAAAGAGCAGGAGTGCTGTGACTTAGTTCAACGCAGGAGAAGCCTTCATCTCTGACCAAGAACAATAACAGATACTTGACAGCTCAAACACACATTTATTTCCCTGAGGAAAACTCTAGGGTAGGAGGCAGCTTTCTGAATACGGCACTGGTCACACATTTGCCCATTCAACACAGACATGCTGTCAGGACCCTGCTCTTTTCCAGTGTGCTGGGCAAGACCTGACCCTGAAAGCAGGGATGTAAAACTTCAGAGACTACAGCTGTTAAGCCAGTCCTTGCATAGCACAGGGAGTGGGTGCTTCAGTTGGTGGTAGAAGGCTGGAGGATGAAGGGGTGAGCTAAGAGATTTCCCTAAGCCGGCAACGCTCCTCTTCAACCTCCCCCCACCCCCACCTCTTCCCACTCCTTGCTTGTGGAAGAAGCCCGAGGTGGGCAGGCAACATCTGTGGGCAGGGTGGCTTTATGTTTGACCCCATGGCTGTGGCCACAAAAGTGTTTAGGGAGGTACTCCATCCAGTTCAGAACTTGGCTCTGATTTGACACGAGCTGAAGTCTCTCTAATAATAGCCAGAAGAGAGTGGTTGTGGTGTGTGCTTGGGAAACACCATTGAGGAACATGGCTGTGCAGTGTTTAAAAAAGTGCCAGTCAAGAGTAAATTAAACAGTGCTGCTTTTGCATACACGTGCTACATATTTTGGCTGAGATTTTCAAGAGTAGCCAGAGTCAGTGCTGCTAACACTTGGGTATCTTACTTCATACAAGACATGCAAGGCATACAAGATTCTCAGCAGTACTTGGCTACTACCTGAAAATTAGGATTATTTAAAGATATTTCCTGAGTAATACTCAAGACAGCTGAAACTACCAGCATGATCAGTCTGTGGACTTACAGTAATAAAAATAATCAAAATGCCAGTTAGCAAAGATGAGGTGCAGAAGGCTGCAGAGGAGGAAAGTGCTCTTTGGTGAGAGCTTGATTCCTGAGCTTCTAATAAAGGGCTCTGCATTTTCAACCATCAGGTGTTGTTGCTCCTCCACATCCAGCTGAAGCCACTGAAAGATGCCCCATTCCCTAACTTGCATATTAGTAACAGGTACTCCAGGGTTGCATCCTTGCTTATTTGTTGCAGTGAAAAACATGGGAAACAAACCTATGTGACCATTCTTGGAAATTGCTCTATTTTAGATGTTCCAATTCAGGACCATGTAAATTCTGTTGCAATTTTTATTTTAAATATTAAGTATGCTGTGATGGATGTATAATAAGGTAAGCACAGATAAAATCAAAGTTAAGGTCACTGAAAATACAGTTTTCGTCTGTTAAATAATTTGCTCAGATAGGTAGTTACGGTCTTCACATACCAGCACTAATAAAGTTAGGCCAGGAAAAAGAGCAGTATACTCAGCTCTTATTAACATATTTAAACATGTTATGGAAGGAAGCAATAAGAAGACATTATGTTCTTTTTTTTCTTGGTTTTCCCTGACATCTGGGAAATTTTATAAGGTCCACTTGTCATCCAAAATAACAGTCTCAGAATGGAAGAATAACAAGAATTTTTCAGCTACTCTGATTGTACTCTGTGGACCACTTGTGATATTTTGTGAATTTAGTTCCTTGAAATCAGTGCTGCCATACTATCCCAAGGTGACACCTGGCCTCCCTGGGCAGTTCCTCAGCTTGTGACACCTCTGCAAACATAAAGGCTTGAATGGACAGGGTGAGCCTGTGAGCTTGCCTCCTCCCTTGCAGTTCAGAGATGACAACTCAGGTGAAGGATTCATAATCAGTGTGAAACAATTGTGATAGACACTTTAAAATTATTTTTCCTGGTGGAGCTTCTATTATATATCACTTCCATTGATGCTCTCACTGTACTGCTCCTTAGTGCTGAGATGGAGTGAAGCAGCCCAGACAACAAACACAGGCAGGGTGCAGTTTGAGGGCCCATTTAGAGCTTGTGGTCACTGGTTGCTCATTGGATATTGTAGGCATGGGACTGCGGTGACAGTAGGCAATTATAAGTATAGGAGTATCACAACTTCATGGTAGACCATGCAGTGAGAATTATTGTCCTGGGCATTTCGTGTTGAAGGCTACAGAAGTACATAGGTGGTTTTCAGACATCAACACTTTGCTGAACAGTGCATGAAAGATCTAAATCTTTGCACAGCCTAGTGTTTGAAAGCATCTTGACTTCATCCTTACAGGACCTAAATAAATAAATGTGCTTTTCTCACACTGAGAAAGGAAAAAGCCCTTAAAAACCACTGCCTGACTGTTGGGCATTGTAGCATTCACATTTCATAGCAAACTCTCTCATGGATCCTTTTTCATTGGGATCCCAATGCAAGAAATGTTAATTTTTTTATGAAGTCTGCTCCAGCAGATGGTGAGCATCACTGTGATGAAGTTCTGCTGCTGATCCCACTGCAAAGCATTTCTGGAAATTCCAGAATGTTTTCAGAAAACGTTGGCTGAAATATCTCTTTAGAAATGACTAATGCTCATATTAGAGAGGGATATAATATTGCCAGTTCTTGCTTTGTCTCTGCTCTGTCAATGTAGTCACATTCTTCAGGGCCGATCTCTGATCTCAGGTTTGAAGAGTTATTTGCCACACAACAACCATGGGAAAAGAGAAGGAGAGAAATAAAAAAATGAATCACCCACATTCTGCTTGAATTCAGATCTCAGATTTCCCACATCCTGGTATTTAATTTCTCACAGAGTTACCAATGGTTGATCTCACGGCAGGATTAGTGGGAAGAAAAATGAGAGCTCCATTGAAACCAGACTTGAGTCTGGAAGGAAGGAACATAAGAGCTCTAGGACCCAGGAGATATCAGATTCAGGGTAGTGAATGGCTTCCACCCCCTTCCCTTCCCTGATTCTCAGGCTTATTTTGAAGCAAATTCTGGAAATCAGAACAGCAAAGACATAGTTACAGTAAGTTGAGGGGCTCACACATCACTTCTATAGCCTCCTGAGAACTGTGTTATACAGTGAGGCATTAACTGTAATTTATATTAGTATTTTTTTTATGTTTAGAAAGAGGAGAACAGATCAACATTGAGGTATAAATTGCAGTAAATCTTTCTCAGTTGTAAAATGAACATGTTTTGAACACACATTTCAACCAGGATACCTTCTCTGATTTGATTATAGGATGTATATGTGTTCAACTGGAAAAGAAATTCCCATAAAAGATTCTATAACCAAAAGGAAGTCATCATTATCTACAAATTTGAGACCCTCACTCACTTTGAATCAGGTTATCTTGCTTTGAGAAATAAAGAGCTTTGTCCTGTGGGTTGCTGTGCAGATGCATCTAGAAAAGTTGGGTCGTTGCTCTACGCTGAGGAGGACCAAACTTTCTCACACTTTCCACCAGAATGTGTGAAAGATTCAAGAAGTTGAAAAAACCTTTAAATGCATCACTCTAAATCCTTTAGGAGATGAACATATTAAGATGACAAGAAGAGTATGTCATTAAACCGTAACTACCCTTTTTGGATTACCTGGTATTTGTAGATTTATTGGCAAGGTGGCTTAAATTAGGAATATATTTTTAGCCTGCAGCATTACATAATAAAATAACAGCTGAATTCTTGCAGTAAAAAAGTGAAGGGATGGGGGGAGTTTATTAAAACCAATGTGAACCTCTCTGATTTTGCTTTTCCGTCTGCATAAAGAGGTGCTCCGTGGTTACACAATCAGTAAAGTTTGCAAGAGAAGCATTTCCATTGCCCCATTGTGCTCAGGAGCTGTCGCCTGCCTTTCACTGCAGACCTGCTGTTTAGTCTGAAACTGAAAATTAAACCCAGAACTTCTGCTCTCAAAGTTAAATACTCTGCATTGCTGGAAGCACGCAGCCTTGCCAGTGTCTGTGTGGCAAAATCCATGATCAAAATCTTCAGACATTTTTAAAAGCATTTTACAAGTCTGTTAAGCTTTGTTGTTTTTGTTTTGATTTGGTTGGGGGGTTTTGGGTTTGTTTTTTTTTTTCTTTTGTTAAAAATCGTTTTCTGAATTACACTAGAAAGTCTCATGTGAACTGTGCTGAACCAGCTCAGGGAGCCTGGCTCACTGTCTTTAAGAAATATGTTTCTCATTTTGGAGGGCTTTTCTGAGAATGACCAGGGCAAGGTAGATCCCTGCATGTTAAGCTCACTCCTTCAGAAACAAAAAAAACAAAGGATGAGAAAAACCAGGGGAGGCCACGGAGAGCAAGGATGGCGGCGGCAGAGCCCACGGGCCTGCCCTGCCGAGGCTGCACCGGCGGCCAGCAGCGTGGCAAGGCCGCTCAGCCTCGGGGCTGGCGCTCGTAAAAATGTCACCAGTGCACTTCCACTGTGAAAGGCGCTTTTATCTCCCCTCCCACAGCCCCCTTCCAGCGGGGACGCGGGCTGGGCCAGCGGCTGCGCGGCCTCCCCGCATGGCTGGGCCCTAATGAGGTGTGTGCGGCTCTTGGCTGCAAGTTTTCAATCTCTTTCTTATTACTTCAAAGCTGCTGCTCTGAGGTTCAGACAAGTTTGATCACTTGGCAAAATCTCTCAGCTGGGATTCAGAAGGGAAGATGCTTTATTTTATTATTTATCGTTGTAGATAGATAGCTCTTCCCAAACGACTCCTGCCAGGGGCTTCATGGTCAGAGCCGCAATGCTTTTTTAAGTGACAAAGGATTGAAGGTGAACAAATTCTGGCAGTTTCTTCCTGTCTGTAACAAGTGATCATTTTAGAGGGAGAAAAAAAGAAGAATAGAAATATAACAGGCCTTACTTTATTTTCCTTTTCATGTTTTAAATTTGGGGAGGGAGGGAGGAGCAAAAGGTAAATGATGTGGGTTTGACCTCCATTTCAAATCCTCTGTAGTGTTTGCCTACCCCATTCTGGGAGACCTGTGCTGTAGTCCTTCCTCTGCTGCTCAGTATAAAATGTGCAGAGAAACTGGTGCTGTATCAAGTACCTCAAGAGCTAAAGAGGAAGGCAGATTTACTCAGGTTTACCTGTGTGGGCTCCAGTATCTTTTTGGGCTTTTCTATCTCCAGTGCCATAAAAATGCAGAGCTAACAGAGTCATCCTCAGCATTTCAGTGAACTAGGCAAGTCTAAGGATTTTTAAGGTTGGCATCCACCTTCTTTTGCTCTTTCATTAATGGTGGATGCAAATATTAGTGATTAGAGACTATCATTAGAGCCACTGCTTCCCTTAAGCTGCAGCCTGGATTTTGGCTGTGAATGCAGAGCAGTTTACCACTCCTCCAATTTACAGCATCCACAAGAGGTTTGTAAAAGCAGCTTCTCAAGGTTGGGGTCAGTCCAGCTCAGTTGTATATGTTTCTAACAGTACCGCTGCCTTCTTTTTCTTAATATTTTATTTCCTTCCCACCAGAAATGTATACATATTGTAGCATTGAAGCTCTCCAACACAAAATACAACTCTGCCAGTGTTGCACAGCACCTGCAATTGCTTCAAGCACCATTTTCACTCTAGATCTGTGCTTTGCAGACTTTAAATGGTGTTTCCTGCAGAAGTCTTCTGACCAGTACTGAGATTTTGCTGAAGATTTTCAGTCTTCTTTGAATCACATGGGAACAGTTTTTTTCAAAGTGTTTTGACCTGTTTAGGTCAAAAAGGCGCTCGCTGTACTCAGATGCCAAAACGCGTTTAAGAAATCTGGCCTGACGTAACTTAGCTGAGTCTCAATTTCAAAAGGCTTCAGCCACACAGGCTTTGGCACTGAGTGACTTGCTGCCTTGCAGGAACCTCATTGCTGAGTTAATTTCACTACTGCTTTAAAATCCATGGCAAACTTGGGCACCTAAAGCTGAGGTTCATTCAAGATCATCTGTAAGAGAAATTAAGAGGCATAACCTAAGGCAGGTACATTTAGGTTAACTAAATGTCAGTCAGCCTAATTCCTGTTTCTGGAAGTTCTCAGTGTGAGCCCTCCTGGATTTAAAACTCTTATGTTAGATAAGCACTTTCTCTCAAAGTAACCAGAGAGACTCATTATCACTCCATTATATCAAACAGTTCTCCTAGTGGGAGATAAGCTAGGAGATAGAGAAATGTTTGTGATTCCCCCTTAATCTAACAGGAAAATAGACTTGAATCTATATTTTAAGTAAGCTGTTTTTACTTAAAGAGGAATGTCATGTCCTGTCCTGTCCTGCCCTGTGGGAATCCTCCTAGGCAATGTCTTGGTCCCCTCCAGCTGCACCTGTTGCTTAAGGACCAAAACTTGGCCAATCCTGGCAAGATACTTCCTCCAGCAGAGGAAGGGGATATGTAGAAGTGGTTTCTGTGTGTGTAAGGATGGTTAACTCTCTTTGACCTCTACCAGCTGACTCCCAGCACAGCCCCATCCACTTCACTCTGGCTGCCTCAGCTAGTTCACTTCCTCCAACAGCTGGGGATGTGAATTATCCAGTAATCCCCATGAGCAGCCTTTTGCTAGTCAAGCAGTGCAATTCCAGCAGTAAAAGGAGAGGACACACTTAATTTGCTTATTAACTATTCAGCTAAAAACCCACAGGCTGGTGACCTGCAGGAGAGCATCAGGTTTTGGCTTTATTTTCTCTACTCCCTTTCTGTCTTTCACAGAATTGATTATTTATATAAAAGTGGAATGACTTCAACAGAAGAAAGATACATCTCACACACACAAAAGTTTAGGGGGGAGCCTTCTTCCTACAAGTTAGAAAACCCATCTTGAAATATCTGCTTCAAATCAGAGAGCATGGGGATTTCGAAATAAATCTATGTGTGAGTTTCCAATCTAGAGCTATTGCATACATGTATGCAATTTTATTAAAATTAGAAGTTTTATTTTTGCTGTTTGTTATGCATTGCCTTTCTCAGTGTGAAAACTGAGAACGTCAGGAAGTCATATTGATCTTTAGGATACTTTATAGCCCGTGACTGCTCCCAAGAGCATTAGGCAGCTCTGCACATGCTCACCAGCAAACACTTGGGCATTGGGAAAGTTAAGCAGCAGCTTAGCAAGGCTGCTTGCTGGTATCTAAATATTGCTATGCCATCATGCTATGGCCAAATCTGTAGTCTTTTGAAGGCCAACATCTTCACATAACAAAGTGGGCTATTAGAGGCTAGGTCAAAAGGAACACATTTAAAGCAAGAATTTTCAGTTTCCGGTCCCTACATCTCAACCCCAAACTACCCTATCAGCTGCATCTCTCTATTTGTCTCTTTTTTTATATTTAATGTCATTTAAGTATTGAAAGTTTTACTTCCTTGGTGGGGGACCTGCCTGCTCACTGCTCCCAGGGCTGTCCCATGACTCAGTCTATGATTGCAGAAACAGTGGTAGAAGTTGGCAGGGGGTCTCAGAATGGCTCTGTAGCCAGAATTTTTAACTGTCCTCTTAGGCACCAAGTGAAAGGATTTATGCTCCTTGTAGCATGCTAGCAGTTGCAGTGCACAGCAGTTGCTTGCTTGTGGTCTGGTTGACTTATATGTGTTTAGATACAGAGTTTCTGTACTGAAATAATTCCTTAAAATATTTTTTAATCCATCAGTAAGAAGGGTTGTATGGCCTGCCTTTTCTATATAGTCAAGGTGATCTCTTCGGCCCTAATAAATCTTTCATTGTGACATGTGAAATATATCTGCAACAATTTGAGTTCGAAATCCAGTTTCTGGAGTTAAACTTTGCCTTACAGCTGAGTGACACCTGTCTCTGAGCTCAGTAGTGTGCTTTGCAGAGAATGCAGGACTCAAAGAAGCAGATCCCACCCGAAGTCTCACGCAGAGCAAACCTACTCGGTGTGTCTGTTAGTGCTGCAAGAATTTCTAAAGCAGCTTGCTGCTTTGCCTGTGGAGCAGTCAGGATGGCACTGTCTCAGCTGGGCAGAGTCTTGCCCTGGTGTCTGCTCTAGAAGCCAGCTATTCCTATCCCTATATTTCAGGGACTCCGCTGAACATATTAGCTTGCATGCCAGGGGATTTCAGACATGTTAACAGCAGACAATGGTTCACAGTTTGCAAGTTGCTCTTGTCAGCAGTTCTTTTTGACGTATCTATTCAAGCATACCCTCTTGGGCTTAGAAAGCAGCCAGCAAAATCTGTGCCAATAGCTAATACTTCATTATAAAATAAAAGCTCTAGCAAATTCAGAGGCTCCATATGCAGCATTGCTGTGATCCTGCAGTTCATTTTCACAAAATGGGTTTTAGTTTTTTTAATCTGCAGGTCAGAAATTCATGAGCAGAAAGTGAAAAACTGAACTGCCAGTGAGTTTCATGGTCCCAAGATGTTTGAGCTTGAAGTTTTGCCCAGGGTATTAGAACAGAACAAACATTTTTACAAAAATGCCACAGTTACCTTTCTGCAGGTGGGGGAATGTTCCTCTCAAACGCCAATTGTTTAATGATCAGGTTTTGTTGTTAGCAGATTTGTGGGGGTCCACCAAAAAAAAATGCAGAGGACATAAAAAGACCAAACTAAGTATGTCTGTTCTTCAGGCTACTAGGATGCTACTGGCTCCTTGTAATTCCAGAAAAAGCAGCCTGCACCAGCCAAATGTGAATCACCAAATGGAGGTCTTGGGCAGTGAGTAGAGTTACATTTCACCTGTGCAGGATGTCATGGGAAAGAAATCTCTTGGGATCAGGGGGTGACTTTGATCTGAAAAGATGCTGACGTTTAAATGCAATTGCTTGTTGCACAGCTCCACAGCTCCATTCTGGATTGTATCACCTCTGACGTTTAGTAATGAATCGCAGAATCATAGAATCATTTGTATTGGAAATGAGCTCTGGAAATCATCCAGTCCAAGCCCCTGCCAAGGCAGGGTAACCTAGAGCAGGTGACACAGGGACATGTCCAGGTGGGGTTTCAAAGTTTCCAGAGAGGGAGACTCCATGACCTCCCTGGGCAGCCTGTTCCAGTGCTCTGCCACCCTCAGTGTAACAAAGTTCTTCCTCATGGGGAGGTGAAACTTATTGTGGTTTAGTTTATAGCCATTCCTCCTCATCCTGTTGCTGGGCAGCACTGAAAAGAGCCTGGCACCAGTTTGTTTTTTCACAGTGGCGAGACTTCCAAAGCAGAGATTCAATTTCATAGTTCTGGAGAGGGTTCATGGGTCCACACATCTTGACACAGTTGTTCTGTGCCCATTTGGTATCCCAGGGGATCACAGGCATCCACACAAAGAAGGAGGGCATGACACAGGGGACCAACACCTCTCTGGCTTATCTTACTAGATGAGATATCCAGGGCATCTAAAACAGCCTCAGGTGCCTTCTTCAGGCAACCAGATCCCATCAAGGTTGTCGTATTTTAAAATTCTGTGTTGGCTAGCCCAAATAAACATAGTGGTTGCAGACAGTACTTCTAACTGAAACCTGCTGTCTGTCTCCTTTTTTGTTATCTTCACCAGTATTAAATCAGGGCAAACAATAGTGATACCAATCCCCTGCAGAGCAGCCCTGTTGCAGGCTGAGAGCCATTGCAAAATATTTGTCTTTTCTCTCTGGCTGGAGGCAAACCTCAGTGAGAGATGAGGGTCCAGGCTAGTGTCCACATCTGCCAGCTCCTCGCCAGTGATGCCCCTCAAGAAAAGGCTCCTTTAGGAGCTTTGGAGAAAGCTACCTTGCAGCTCTGTTTTGGGGGAGACACCAGCTCCCTATCACTCCCTGCTTGACAGAGCAGTTACAGCAGCTAAGGGTGGAAATGGCTCAGTGTGCTGCCTTTGGCATACAATACCACACTATGGCCTGTAGCAGCTCAGGATAAACATGCCCGTATGTGGGACCCGTGGATGACCAAGAACAGCATGTGCCAAGTAAAACAGCCTCTGCAGCAGGTCCCTGTGCCAATCAGCCCCTGAGGATACATGTATGGGGATGTACACATGGATGCATGGGGAGTCACCTAGGATATTGTCTTAGCAACAGGAGTAAAGCCGGAGCTACGCATATGAGTGCTCACCCTGTTATTCGAGTATTTATCCTATTCTCCCTAAGCTCTTCATGGCTGTGGCTTCCCTGTTAGCCAGATCCAGCCTGGTTTGAAGCTTTCTCAGGTTTCTCTTTGCAGTCTGCTGGCCCAGCCTCTCACTAGTTTGCTGCAGCAGAAAGCGACTTGGGAAGTAGCCATTCAAGGCAAAACTGGGTCGATGCACATTTATGGCAATTAACACATGTCACCATTCTGCCTCCACAACTAAAGTGAATGCATCTAAGAAGTGAGAACAATCTCAATTAAAGCAGCCAGGTAACCCATAACTTTTGCTTCTTGGCTGAGTGTATCCTGTGATGGTGTTGCTGAGTTTATGCTCTGCATGTCTATGACACTCTGAGTGATTTGAATTTCTAATGTCTGCTCTAATGACCATGCTTTCCTTCTTGATTTGTTCCCTTCTCTTCAACTTTATTGGAAGCACATCTGGACTTACAAAGCATTTAATTCCAGCCCCAGTTCCTCCTTCAACTTTTGACTCAGAGACGATGACACATGGCTATGCCATCGATTTTGGCAGGTCTCTGAGGATTTGCAAGTGCCTGGAGAGTGCTTACAACTGGTGAGCATCCTTCCCCTGAGGTGTCCAGTGCCCTGACAGTGCCAAACAATGCTCTTCAGTGAATCTCTGGCTGAAATGCACAGAGCTGGTTTTCAACAACTAATGATTACACAGTTTTCAAAATGCCTGCCCCACCCTCCATCTTTTGGAAAGTGTGTGTAGGGGTGGGGGGTGCTGTAGAGACAGAGATTGGGCTGAGGGTCACACCTGCACAACCTTCTGATATTTGCAATCAGTTTTTCAAAAGTGCAAAACAATCCTTCTCTGCTCCTGCATTATACATCTGTATTTTGTCTTTCAGAACCTCTACTCACTTCATCCTTTGGGTCCTTCCTGGCATATATGTCTGATTTGTAGTATCCCTTTGTCTGAATTGTGGGCGCTTCAGAGCAGCAATCATGCATGTCTACATCAGTGTCTTGACAAGAAACTTACATGATAGATTGGCTTAAAACCACTCATCTGCAACTGAGCTATCTTAGGCTTTTGCAAGGAATGAACAATCTGATTCCTCTGAAAAGCTTTTGTTCATGAAAAAAGTGTTTCCTAACACAGATGTGAATTTCAAGTCTGTCAGCCTCAAACATTTTTAAATAATTAATTATTTACATATTTGGAGGGATTAGCTTGATATTTAGTTTCTTATCCTTCCCAGTACTACAGGTACACATATTTGTAGATACATGTGCAGGTAAAATAAACTTCCTTTATTACATGAACATATATAAATGTATGTTGGAAAAGCTTCTCATTGATTTTCTTGGTCACTACAGCAAGGGTTACTAAGAAAAAAAAATACTGTGAGAGTCATAGTAAAAATCACTAGAGTGGACAACTTTTTAACTAAAAAGAGCTCTCTCACAGCCACCCTGCCTGAGCTTTGAAGTATGTCCTTTCACATACTTTGCCTCTCCCCCATCCCTCTTCACTCTGCGATCGGAAGTCTACCTTCATGGAAAATGAGTTCATTAGGTTTCAGTAGTCTCCTGACAAGCCAAGCATAAAACAAAGAGAGCAAGAGAGCTGCCACTCTGCTCCCACACGTGTGCTGCTGTCTTGCAGGAAATGATAATCTGAGGCTCAGGGCTGACCACAGTGCTGTAAGAAATTAAACATGATCACCATCAAATACCAAAACACATCTACCTGTATTGTGTTAGGAGCACAGAACCCACAGTCATAATTTTTTAACTGAACTACTTGGCTTGGAGGCAAAACTGGGGTTTGCTGCAATCATTCTGAGTTCTGAATTACCAAGGCTCAAACCAACATATTTTGCTGTGTCTCTCCACATGCAGCCCAAATTAGCCCTCTGGTAGGTGCCTGAAAATACCATTTTTCTTGTTGACTGAAATGTTGTAACAGTCCTGTTCTGCACAGAAGATAAGCAGGGAAAGTGCATTATCCATTAATGGGATTCGATGGAGTGTGAACTCAGTTTCCCCAGTGCCACCAGAGAAGAGTAAAATTTACTTGATCATTTCATGAGTTGAGAATCATTTTTGTTGCAGTGCTGTGAATATAACCCAACTACAAGTGGACAGTATTTGTGAGGAAAAAAATTCTTCATCTCTATGACAGATAAGTGTCATCTGGAATTTAAGAATTGAAAATTCAAGGTCAGAGGGCAGCTGACACTTGATTTTGCACTCTCTCCTCTGTCCATGGCTTTGATCATGCTACATCTTTCTTTGTGCCTGGTGCTCAGCAGAGTACCCCAGGGTCACGGCCTGTTTCCTTGTCAAGAGGTATAAACCTACTGGCCTAAATATCTGAGGCCCCAGCTTTAGCAGGGGTGGGGGCATGAAGGAAGAGGGAGGAGCATTTCCTTCATGCTTTTCACTTTTCCCACATAACCCAAAGCAGACTAAACAAAACCAGTGTGAAATCTCATGGCTTGATGCTGCTATGGTTATATTTTTTAAGCTGTCATCCATTCATTTATAGTTATGTTTATTCCCTGGATTTACAGCTTTTTTTCAGTCTTTTCTTTCAGGGAGGTGCAGGGGGAGGTGGAAGCCTTTAGAAAGGGGATTGCAGTGAGCAGTGGCCTATGATGAAAGCGCTGTGTTTTTCCTTGATGCCGCTCCTCTGCAGCAGTGTCACACATGGTAGCATTTAGGAGCCCTTCACAGCTGAGGTGTTTCAAACACTAATGAATGGAAGTTTGGTCGTATGAGGCAGGCAAGCTTTGAGGCAAGCTTTGCTGAATGGTGTACTGTAGTGGCCTGGGAAAGGAAGAGAGTTATAAATTGTGTCAGTTAGCCACCCAGACAAAATGAAGCCATGTGGAAAATCAAATCTATTAAAGTATGAAGACTGTTATAAGCTGTTTTAAGCTGGTCATTCTTCAAAGGTCTCAGCTGGCTGAGGGGGTGAATTCCTCTTCTTCCTAGATCTGTTTCATGTGCTGTCTTAGGTGATGATGTTCAGTGTTTGATAAAAAACAGCTTTTCATTGACTGCCCCTTTTATTAGAACTGTTAGTTGCCCCCAGTTCACTACCCATGTCGTGAAAAATGGTTTAAAAAAGCAGAATAAGAACATCACATTTGGTCAGGTTTGCTGAAGGCATATATGAAGCAGTACTAGGGCCAATGAGGAGGAGAAGACTTCCCAGAGCAACTGCTTAGGATTGGGTATGTGCTCAAAATGCTTTCCATTTCCTAGCTGCCCATGTCTGCTGGCCATAAGAGGCCTGTGACAAAGCATGGCATGGAATGCTTTTTCTTGGCATCTCTTGGAGTAGAAGAAAAACCTGGCAAGGCAAGGTAGGGGAATCAGAGAGCAGGGTACCTTCTCTTCCTCCACTAAGTGGCTCCTTGAGATTTCATAGGAGCTGTAAAGGATTTTATTAGCTCAAGAGGTAATTGTCAGCTGCATGAGGAATAACTGAACTGACAGCCTAAGATGCATGGTCACCACGGTATTTATTATTCCTATTTGTGTGTTCTAGGAAGAGACTGAAGAAACGTCCTCACAAGAGTCTGCAGAAGAAGACTAGGAGATCACACCATGCAATTTCTACCTCATCAGCAGTTGGGTCTTTTGAAGGGAGAAGACACTGCCTTGACCACTTACTTTCTATTGCCATGGTCTTTCCACTTTTGCCTGGGGGAAAAAAAATCACATAACCTTAAAAAGGATTTAACTAATCATCTTCTTTGTAATCCCTTCACAGTCCCAGGTCTAGTGAAAAACTGCTGTAACACAAAGGGGACACAGATTAACGATGCAACTTCTAATTACTGTTTTCTTTTTTCCTAACCTACTAATAGTTTATTTGAGCTGCTAAGTAAGGGTGAATGGGTCAAGAAGAGCTCCAAATCAGGTTTATGTCATTCACTGCACTGCGTATAAACAAGAAACTTGTAACATAGTCATTATATAGGGCATTGAAATAGGAAAGGCTGGGTGTGTAACACCTACGCCTTGCAACACTTCCAGCAACCCACTCCCTACTTAGTGAACTCCCTGTTTTAGAACACCAAAGATAGGGATAGATACTATCCTTTTTCTTTTGTAACCTTCTTGTAGACTTGTACTTGATTTTTTTTTTAAGACTTACTATTATTTCGGGAAAAAATGAAAGCTGATCTTTCATTTCATTCAGCTGGTAATCAGAAGAAAGAAATCAACATGAGAAAGGTACTTTCATTTTGCAAAAGGGAAGAAAGACAAAGATACGTTGTATAGTTACAGATACAAACATATCAGCACAAGCAGGAGTAAACAACATGGGCAGTCCTTATCGTCTGGATAATAGGAAGCCAGGGAGTTGGCTTTCTTAAAAACAAGAGTTTTCTATGGGAACAAAAATTACTGACACCACTCTTACGCCATTAATGAGAAAGCCTTTATTGATAAAAGTGTTTTAAAACATACAGAAAGGTACCTAGAAATTAATCATAAATTTATCTGAACAACAACAACAAACAAACAAAAAAATCCAGATTTTTGCTTATTTTCTAGTAATTCCACTTGCCCTGTATTTTGAAAGAGTTGAATCTTTCCTCATTGCTCATCAATCACAATGTAAGAACAAACACCATGTACCTCAGCTAAGCTCATGCATTACTTTAAGCATTGTATTTTGACATAGGATGGTTCACTGAGCACCTCTGTGTCAGTGGCATTTTTCCATCTTTTCATTCAAAGCAGCACTTTTAGCACCAAATGCAATATTACCCCACTATTCAATACTACCTCTGATTTTTACAAATAACTCAACAGACTGATAAATACATGCTGCTATACACATTCAATGCAGGAAATTTTTACTGGGTAGATAATCATGAGTATCTGCGTTTCCCCCTTATTTCTATTTCAAACTTTTTGCAGTTAAGGAAGCAATGTCTTTTTTGTGTTTCAGCATGACTATGTGTTTTTCTTTCACTTGGTTTGTTTGATTTTTTTTTCTTTTCTTTTTTTTTTTTTTTGTGTGGGTTTTTTGGTTTTGGTTTTATTTTATGTACTTACTCTATTCTCTGCTAGACTTCTGTGTAATGTACTGTTAACTTGAATATATTTTTGTATTGAATTGCTGATAGGTTTGTGAGGATAATTTTCTTCAAGGACACTACATGACAGAAAAAATTTAGCTGTAAAGTTTAAATATTACTGTCCAAGTTTGTACCTCAAATGAATTGTTTAAAGAAATGGACTAATTGATTGACAAAGACCTACCTCCAGACTTTAAATGGAATGAACTTCGTACTTGCAGCATTAGTTTTGACACGTTTGAAACAGTTAGGACTGCAACTAATCCCTAATTCAAAATTATTTTTGTAAAATAACTTGTGGAGAATGAACACATTTTAAATTACTTTCGTATTAAAAGTAAAAAAATGAACAAAAAAAACCTTCAAAGAAACTTGAAGCTTTGTAGGTGGGAAGCAACAAGCTCAGCTTTTGCATAATGCAA
This sequence comes from Prinia subflava, assembly GCF_021018805.1. Classification (NCBI taxonomy): domain Eukaryota; kingdom Metazoa; phylum Chordata; class Aves; order Passeriformes; family Cisticolidae; genus Prinia; species Prinia subflava. Next base: position 40,139,492 of record NC_086250.1, on the reverse strand, counting down.
TCACAAATATGTGTTTTTTAAAAAAAATAGTAGATTGTAAGAAAATACTTGACAAGTATTTTCATGTATTTTACACAAATGTGATTTTGTAATATTTTCAGCCAGATTTATTTTAAATGCTTCTTATGTAGAGATTTTTTATTCTCCCCTCTCACTTTTGTGGTTCTTTCTCTCTCTCTTCCCCCCTCCAATTTAATTTTCTCTATTTTTGTTTTATTTCCCTTCTTCCTCTCTTTCCTACAGTACTTTGTACCATTGTATTAATAACTGGGCCAGGGGTAGTTTCTCAGGAAGGCATCTGTTGGTATGGCTTTAGTGTGGAGCCAAATGCAGTTCCAGATAACGACTTACTGTCTTCTTCCAAGAGGCAGTGTCAAGAAATATGGACCTCCACAAAAGACTGCACAGGGTTCAGTGATGGAAATTGCTGGGAAAGAGCTGATTGGAATATTATAACTAGACATGATAATATCAAGTGAAAGAGAGATAATCCTGGCTATACAGTAGCTCTAACAGGCCAAATCCAGTGTCACTTGAAGGCAATAATAGGAATTTTGCTGACTTCAAAGGGCATCAAATCAAGCCTTAGCAAGTCCCTTTTGGGGTCTGAGGGGTTTTTTTTTGCATTTTTTAAAGCCACGGTATTCAGTGGATGACACAGAAATAAGTACTCTGCGTGTGTGTCGCTCTTCAACCTCTGAGAGACTCTGACGAACTGAATCTTACATTTTCTATATATTGTAGTACAATCAAAACACATTACTACCTCTTAGGGCCTACTATACCTCATTTTTTCAGACTGAAAAATTGCATGTGGCCATTGAGTCAGTGAGAACATCATAAAATTTTTTTATATATATAGTTTATTTTTGTGGGAGATAAATTTTATACGACTGTTCTTTGCTGTCATTGGTCACTGCTAACTATGACTGGACATGTAACTCTTCTACCATTTCTGCAAGAGAGGTGTGTTTGCAGGAAAAAAAAATTGCTTCAAGATATTGAACTACAGTTTACTTTTCCTTGTGAGTGTCTTCTAACTTTTTGCTTTCTTCTTCATGTAGAATTGCTGTCTATGATTGTACTTCAAATCGCTTGCTTGTTGAAAATGTTCCTTTAATGGTTTATCACAGTCTGTTCAGCACAATAAACATAATAGCCTCTGTGATCCCCATGTTGCTTGATTCCTAGACTTTTGTCACAGTTCCATAAAATGGGTAATAAAGTTTGGTCACAATGACCAAATTTGTAAAATCTTTGCATGCAAGTAGTCTCTTTTTTTGTCCCAGGACCACAGGCATGAGCCTGAGAAATTAGTTTTGCTGTTAGGGGCGCCAGGGCACTTGGCAGAGCTACACATCTTACAAGGCTCCCTAAAAGGTGATACAGCCATTCCTGGCCCAGGACTTGCTGTGCTGAGCTAAGAGCTAAACCGTGCACTTGTGGGCCAGAAATTCTACCCACCAGACAAGGAACACCATAGCACAGCCAGGCTGATATGGGTTTTGTTGCCTGGTCTCAGATCCACCTCTTGGGGTCCATGATGATGAGCCTTCTCTTCTTAGACAAGAATGCAGTTTGCATCCACGTCCATGGAGCTTCCATTATGTAGATATTAGGTTAGAAAGAGCAGGTGCTCAGAGCAGCAGACACAGGGATGTGTCTGGGTACTGTCTGGGGCACAAATTGAAGAGCTCAGGAGACTGTGAAGTTTCCCTTTGGTAGTCGTAGTCTCACTAGGACTACCAAAGTCCAGTTCCTGGCCCTGCATAGAACAGCTGCAAGAATCACACCATGTGCCTGAGAATGTTGCCCAAGTGCTTCTTGAAATCGGTCAGGCTGGTGCTGTGGAGCCTGTTCCTGGGCCTGACCACCCTCTGGGTGAAGAATCTTTTTCTCATATATAACCTAAACCTCCCCTGACTCAGCTTCATGACCTTTTCTGGAGTTCTATCCTTGGTCATGAGAGTGAAGAAATCAGTACCTGCCCCTCTGCTTCCCCTTGTAAGGAAGTTGAAGACCATTATGAGGTGTCCCCTCAGCCTCCTCTTTCCAGGCTGAAGAACCCAAGTGACCTCAGCTGCTCCTCATACAGCTTCCCCTCAAGGCCCTTCACCATCTTCATGGCCCTCCTTTGGACACTCTCTAATAGATTTATATCTTTTTTATACTGTGGTGCCCCAAACTGCACACAGGACATAAAATGAAGCCATACAAGTACAAAGCAGAGCGTGACAATCACCATCTGATTAAGCCTGTGGTGCATGTCCATTGATTCATATTGGCAACCATTCCTCTCTCACCTAAGGGGATTGTGCAGTTATTATTTCCTGGGATGTGTAGGTTTACTCATTTTTTGTGTTCACTCATTTGCAGACTCTCCACTCTCAATATCTGAGTTCCCAAGGGCTTCATGGCATGTTCCCTTTGGCCTCAGTTACTTGTAAAATAATCAAAATAAGATCACAAAAAAACCACTAAATAACAACACCCATTCAGTCATGAGTCAGATGTGAGTAATCGCATTCATCACATTATATGTCCTCTTCTGCTTTGTCACCCTGCTTAGTGGTATGAAAAGATCATTCCAGGGTTCAGTCTTCCTGGTGGTCGTCTTCCCTATGGTTGCCATCACTTGGCTCTTCCTGTTATTTTATCTGATGTGATGCTCCAGCTGTAACTCACCCACCTGACAGGTCAGCCAAGTGGCTGAACTTCTCCTCCTTCGTGCTTAACTCCCCTCTACTTCTTAGTCATTCCTCCAGCTTGTTTCACTCCCACTTCCCTTCTCAGGACATCTCCCTATAAAATTCTGCATGCTTTATTCCATGGTGAGACTATTTGTGCGTATAAAACTAATTGGCTTCTGCAGGATCAAGGCCTGCATTTGTCTAGCAGCCAAGAGTGCTTTATCCAAGATGCCTGTGGCAGGAGTCATATTAAGTTTCTGGTTTTGCTTTCCTCTGCCATCACATCTTATGCGCACAAATATGGGGAGGAATTATTGAAAGCTGGTGCTGCCAGTGCCTTGCACAGCTATTTAATTGTCCATAGCCCTTTTCAAAACCAAACCATCTGGTCTGGTCATCATTAGAAACAGGACCCAGAGCAGTGTAATTCTCCCAATCACATGAGAGGAGTCAGATTTGTCATGCCTCACACTTTACCTGAAGCCTGAATGATGCTTTTCACACCAGCACTTTTGCATGCAAGGATGTAGAATTTTGCCTCTCCAGTTTTTCCTTTCTTAATGTCCACCGTCTTTGTGATTACATTATTTTTAAATATACAGAAGAACTTAAGCATTGTCATGGTTTAGTATTGACTCTCCTGCTCCCTCCTTCAGGCCCCTCCAGTGAGCTAGACAAAAGGCAGAGGTTATGAGCTAAAAACCACTTAGTGGAAAGAGCAATGAGATAAGAAAATAAACAGTAACAGCAACAATATTAATGACAACAGCGTACAAGAGAGAGGGTGTTTCACATGCAAATTGCTCACCCACTGACCTGATGCAGCACAACCCTGAAACAACCAACAAAATGGCAGCCAGACCCTCCATGCACCTGCTTTTACTGTGACTGCAATCCCCTCCTTCTCAGAAGTGAGAATCTCTTACTTCCACTCATCAGTGGTGATGCGCGTGGTATAGAATGACAACATAGACACACTACATGGCTCCAGACTCTGCACCCTCACTGCTACTGAGAAAAATTAACCCTGTCCTTGGACAAAACCACAACAAGCATGTAACCTTTAGCACGAATAAAGGTCCAGTTGCTTTATGCCTCCTCTTTTCAGAAATACTGCAAGCTGAAACCTTATTGAACAGGTTGTCCCCAGAAGCTGTGGATACTCGATCCCTGGAAGTGTTCAAGGCCAGGTTGGATGGGGCTTTGAGCAACTTGGTGTGTGCCTGTCCATGGCATGGGGCTTAGAATTACATAATATTTCAGGTCCTTTTCAACCCAAACCAATCCGTGATTCTGTTATTTATTATATCTACTTGCTCAGCTGAATGAATGTGTGCCATTGTGCGTTAACTTCATTGTCTGAAAAATATAGGCATGGAAACACTGGAAGTCAGATTGCATGGAGCTCTGAACAACCAGATCTAAATGAAGACATCCTTGCTCATTGCAAGAGGTTGGACTTTTAAAGGTACCTTCCAACCCAAACTGTTCTATGATTCTATGATCCTGTGATCCTTGCTGTCTGGACTCCTTACAACAAGCAGAGTCAATATAAGTTAATTTCTTCCTGCCTCGCTCCAGGATCCACAGGCTTTGTGCCGTGCTAGGACATGCTAGTGATGAGGAAAGCTCTATCCTCCTGCCACCCCATCTCACTCACAAGTGCAAAAGGAGGGAAGCCATCCTGAGCATGCACTCCACCTTGCTTCCAGATGTCCCTGGCATGCAGGTCCTGCCCTAGCTGTGTTGCTGTTCCAAGCACCCTCATGTCCTTCAGTCAGAATGATGAGCTCTGCTGCTCTGGACTGATTCACCTCCATGTGACAATAAGGTTTAACATGTCTTTTTTCTTCACACCCTTCGCTTCCCTTTGCCATTCAAACAACCTTTTGGCTTTTTGGATATGTTTCTCACTTCTTTCCTTCCCACCTGTGATCTAATGCTTTTCCCTTTATCCCTCTAAACTTGCAATGCACTTGTTCCAGTATTCAAGAGAAGGAAAGCATCCTCCTGTAATTCACATCCTCTGAAGATACATGAATGTAATTACTATTACCCTGAAGATAATAGTCTACTGTGATAGCAGTTTAAGTAGGAAGCAATCTGCCTGTTTACACTTTAAAACGAGACTGCAGATGGTTGTGCCCCAAACCTGCCACACGGGATTACAATCAGCTTTTATCTGCTAGAAAAAGGGGAAATTGAAACATTAACAGATAAGACACGAGCCTTAACAATGCTTCCCTACTGAGATGGGGCTAATTAAGCACAGCTAAAAACATTAGCATTGCCACATAAAGGAGGAGATTTACATTGTTAATAATGGCTGGGGTAAAACTGGAGCTGGAATCCAAACATTTGCTACATTAAGGCATGTTATTAAAATAATCAGTGAAAGAAAATAACAAATGTAAGTTGGGTGGATCTGAAAAATCAATAGCAGGCAGAAAAATTAATTACCAAGAGAGGAAACTTAGCAAAGATAGAAGTCCCATCAAAAAACAAGATTACATTACATTATACGTTAATGTCAGCTACAAAATATTATGTGGGACCACCAAAGATTATGATTTTAATTGAAGGGAGTTTTAATTCAGAAAATCTATTAAACATATATAGTCCCTCGAGGCATTTTTTCTTAGTTCATGGAGAAGGAAAAAAATAAGCACATTTTTATTGCACTGGAACACATTTGCCATAAAACCATAGTTTTAGCAATATCACATAATAAAAAGTAAAATTTAAATCAACATTTGAAAACAAATCAGCTTAGCAGATGCACTGAAGGCGTTACTTTAGTCCTGCATAAAAGCAGAGTATTGCCTTTGAAGCTACATCATAGTGTAAGATAGGGGTTTTATGAGGCCTGATATGTGCAGAAGGTGTTTGTAGAATAACCCCCTTTATTCCCTTTAAGGAATCCAAGCTAGCTCAGTCCTTCTCAGGCCTAGGAGGATTATCTCAGGAGACAGGGAAAGGATTCAAAAGAGGCTCTCACCCTTTTGCTGCAGCGATGTTTATTTCATAGGTGGTGTCCCAGGAGAGAGAGAGATCCCAGGGGGACAGGGCCTTTCCTCAGGGTTTCTGAGGGAGGGGCAAGCTGGCACACAGCCAATGGGGTCAGAAGGGGAAGGAAGGGTCAGACTACAGGACAGGAGTTCCAGGGGTCCCTGGGTGGGGAAGAAACCATTTTCCCAGGGGAATGTAACAGGTGTTCACAAGAAATTACTGCTCCTAGACTGCAGCCACACTTGGGTCCAAGACAAATTAATGTCAATCAAGGGCACTGTTAATAAGATTATTTCTGCCAAAGGTTCATAATGTGCACAGTTTGGGATTGTTTAGGTGTGGTGTTTTTATCCAACAGGCAGTAAAGTCAGTGAGGTTCAAGCCCTGGAGAATATCATCCTGGAAATCCCCACGTGATCCAGACTTTTGGTGGCCCCACATATGGCTGTTGTGTTATGAGCAACACCCTTGAGATCCACCTCACTGTCCAGCTATAGTCCCCAGAGGTCTCAGAGGTACCACTGACTGGTCAACAAGTTACCCTACATCATTGCAGAGAGAAAGGGATCTTGCCCTAAACAAAGCTCGTGTGGCAAAAACTAGTGATATAGAACTTGTGTTGGAGGTGGCCATTACACAAACCCCACTCTCACTTTTGCCAGCAGTTTACAATCATGAGATGCATCTATGGTCTGGGGGATGTGTACCTATAGAGTAGGACCATAACTGCATCTATGTCTTTTTATGCTTAAAATTTTTTTTTTTTTTTCAAAGGCTACTGATGTTTCTCCATCATTATGTCCCTGGCACACTCAACAAAGTGTTATATTGTATTTACAACAGCAACACAGCAATTGCACAGCACAGAATTAATATCAGAAATCCTGTGTTACTGGACCAATAAGGACATTTATTTCATAAATAAGTTTCAGTGCATCATTATTCAGAGGTTAGTGGGAAGATTTACTTTCCACTAAAATCTTTAGAATGAAATTGTTTCATCAGCACTTAATTGTCTGTGCTGGGAATGAAAGCTGTCTTCCTTCTATCAGAATCTGACACAAAACATTTGGATTAGGTTATGTGAGAGTGTGTTTTACATGGAGTCCCCATCTTTCTTAATCAATACACAAAATTAAATAGTATAGCGCTTGACTTCAAGAGGAAGTAGGCTTAAGAAAGGAAGAAAGGAAGATTTCACTTCCTATGGAACACAGGAAGCATTTATAATCTTCTGTCTCTCCCCTTTCCCTTAACAACTTCAAGGCTATTTCAATTCTTTTTGGCAATTAGCCTTGACCTGTGTCATGGGTTGGCACTGGCCAGATGTTAATGCACCCATGAATATATGTTTTTTCCCTAACAACTACTGTGGGATGTGATCAGGAACAGAGCAGAGCAGGCTTAAATCTTGAAAACAAAAAAAAAAAAAAAACCACCAAAATTTTATTACGTTACGTAAGAACAGAGACAGAAAAACTCTTAAACACACACAGAGACAGAAATAAAAACTTCTCAGAACATTTCTTCTCCCAGTTTCCACCCCCCACACATTACTCTTCACAGACCAAACCTCTGGGTTTTAGATCAAACAATTACTACTCAAAAACAAACTAATCTTCAATTCAGCAAGGGAGAGAGGAGTCTCTCTCGCACTACAGACTGTTCTTCAGAAAACACAGGTCCACCCCTTATGTGTTTCCATGTCACCCCTGGCACCGCCCGGAGAAGTCTGCCAGGGTGACACTCTCTTTTTCCTATGTCCAGCGCTCTCACCGCTGTCCATAGGCTGAAGCTGCATACAGGGCTCTTTTAAGGATACTTGCATGCCGAGCTCTCCCCTTTTTACCCAGGGGCCGGGGTTCCAGGAGCAGGTCTGCCCTGAGGGCAGAGGGCACCACCTCACCCTCCCCCTCTCTTCTCTGCTCGCTCCACTCTTCAAGTGCCAGTCACTGTAGCAAAAGTAGGGGCAGCTGTATCCACCCAAAATGCAGTTTATGTTCAAAAGAGACTTAAGTTCAGTCCATGGCTGACATTATGCAAGAAAAGTCCAGCTCAGAAAGCTACTCCTCTCATTCTTTGCCCATCGGGTTCCTTCCAATCGTGCTTTATCATCTCGGTCCCAGGCCGCTTCCCTCTCTCCTCCGAAACCACCAGTCATGAGAATCAATGTCTAAGAAAAGTTTCTTTCTGCCACACAAGGGTTAAGAGTTTCTAGCTCTCTGCAGGGTGCTGCAGGCTCAGGCACTCCCAAGCTCAGCAACCCCCACGTGGCTGGGCACCTTCTCCCGGAGTTTGGGGGTGGAGGAGGGTGAGCACACACAGAAGGCACTTCCACAGTTTTCCACCCCTCCATCCTGGACGGGGCAGCTCAGTTCCAGTCCTGTCCACTCTCTTCTCCTCCCGGGGCTCCGGCTTACCTGAGCCCGACCACGTGTTTCCCCTCCCCCACCCAGCCTCGTGGCTGGGCAGGGGAAGGAGGCCTGACAGGTCTCTGGGCTTAAACCAGAATCCAAAAGAGGCCGAACCCCCCTGGAGCCCTGCTTTTAACTCTTTGTGTCCTCAGAGGCGTGTCCAAACCTCCGAGTGACCAATCCAGGTGCTAGCAGAAAAGCTGATTACTGATTGGCCTGCCCATATCCCCCTGGAAAAATTGACCTCCCCCTGCAACCACGACAACCTGTAAAAGATGACCTACTATTGCCTTTTCCTCATGAGGGCTTAACTAAAATCAGCTTGTAGTGCACAGATTTACCTTTGCACTTCTCTGAACTCTATATTATGGGGAATCTCAAGGCCTTAAATAAACTCTGAGGACATGCAGCCCTGAAAGTAACTGGTCATGGATCAGTAATGGCTTTTCTGGTAGCACAGAAACCTGCAAATCATGAAGCTAAATAAGCACAGTTCAGGGTGCGCGCAAATGAGAGACGCAAGAAAGAAAATAGTGATGGGGAGGTGGGTGAAATCTTACTGGAGTTGCTTACAGCAATGAGTTTTTGGGATAATTAATTCATGGAAGTGAAGACCAGTTAAAGTTGCAACCTCTGCTCCATATACAAAACTTAGTGAAAGAGTATTTATTTATTTATTTAGTAAATTATATGCCAAAAAAAGCAGCAAGACAGAATTGGAGAAAAGAGAGACAGGCTGGGGCAAATAGTGCTGTGAGTATAACCAGAAGAAAAATTGGCAAGAATGCTTTTGGCCCAAGTGCTGACCACAAAGACATGAGCAAAGAAGGTGTTTATGGCTCTGCTCCTGCTCTCCTCAGAGATCAGACTCAGGGCGCTCTTCATGAAGAGCAGGCCTAAGACAAGAAATGCCCAACTCAATTTGTCTTTCTAAATAGAAACTACATCCAGGACTCTGATGTTTGGTTAATTGCTTGGATATGAAAAGTGTTCAAAAACAGCCACATGCACATATGCAGAGCAGAGGGCATCTCAAAGAGTATCAGCAGGTTGGAACCACTGCCGCTGCTTGCATCAGCAGTTTGAGATGGAAAGCTGCTGATACTGTGCTATTTTCATAACCTGCTTTCTTTCTTTATGGAAATTCAGAGGCTAGCACACAGCCTTTAGTAAACATTCTGTTGTTTGCTCAAGTATAGCTGTGAGTTAGTCTAGAAAATTAAAAATGAGGTAAAATATCAATAAACTACTCAGAAGTAACCACTCCCTGTCTGTCCCACATTATCACAGGTAGCACAGCAGCTCCATTACACTCTACAACAGAGTTTCTTTGAAATACCCTTACTGGTAAGATCAGGGCTTCTTCTGAAGTGCCTTCAGAAGCTCACAGGCACAGTACAGTGTAGGAACCTACATTAGATGATGCTGATCATCCTATCCCAAGGACCTGAGGGACTTAACAGGGTGTGGTCTTGAATTTGGCCTCGCTTTAGTTCCCTCCAAGGCTACTGTGCTGTACACAGAGTGTTAAATTGACTTACATGAGGTTTCCCTTTCACACATTGTTGTGGGTTTCAGTAAAACGATCCAGTAGAAATTAAGCAGAGAAAAGGCAACCTTCATCTGAGAACTTCTCATTTTTATAATTGAAAGCACCTGCACAAGACTGTTTTGCAATGGGTGTTTGAGATGTATGGACATGATTTTACACTGCTGGGAAGATGATGCATAGAGAGGTATGGCCACCTCTCAGTTTAGGTGAGTGTCTCTGTTTCCTAATGACAAAATCCAAAGGCTCCAAGGAAATGGAATCCCTCAGCAACAGGACCCTGCAATAATGTCAACAGTGCAAACTTTTAGGATAGCCTGTTCTTCCCCACCAGGTGTACAAGGGCTGTTCAAGACACTTGGAGAGCATCAGTAAAATGAGTGGGTGTCCTCATGATCCATGGAGGTGAAAAGGACTGAACTAGAGTGGCCACACAATGTTTTCAATTGAGACAATCTCCCACAGCCTAAGCAAAGCTGACCCCAGGAAGCAGTGGAATAGTAGCAAATAAAAAAGTAAATAAAGTGTTTGGTGTTGATGAAGAGTTGACATGTTTTTCTTCAGTTAAAGGTCAAAAGAGTAGCCAAATTAACAGGTTTTCTGCTTTTAGGCAGAGATCTGTGTCACCAAACTTTAGTAATTTAAAACTTAGATGTCTCATCTAAGGTTTTTAATCAGCCAGAGGGTAATTCCTTCCTTCCTAAAATATGGGTCTAAGTTGGGTGGGATGAATCACTCATCCCTCCCTGCTGACTGTTCAGGAAGCTGAGACAGTGATGTGAACTTAGCTCAAAAAAAAAGTGAATATGGGTTTTTTCTAATTACATTGCTGAGCTGAGCAACTCCTACTCATGAGCAATTGCTCTAACCTCTGCACTCCTCTTCCAGATGAGTCTCCAAAGGCAGATAAGTCAGTTGTCTTCATCATATGCACAATGTAGGTGCATAAAATCCAGAATGAGATTCAGGCGTTGTGTCCCAGTTTCACAGAAACAATTAAGTGCAGACTGGGAGAGGGACAGGCACAGTACAGGCAGTCATGTCCACTCTGAGCCAATGGGCACAACCCATTACCTGGAGCAGATAGGCATTCCTACACCTGTCCCTTGAATGTGACTCATCAAAGGCTAGGGTAAGGTTGTGGTTTAACCCCAGCTGGCAACCAAGCCCTACATAATTCACTCTTCCCCAGTGAAATGAATGAGACAATCAGAAGAGTAAAAGCAAGGAAAATCTTGCATTGAAATAAAGACAATTTAATAGTAAAGCAAAAGCTGCCTATGCAAGCAAACCAAAACAAGGAAGTCATTCACCACTTCCTGTAGGCAGGCAGGTGTTTGGCCACCTCCAGGAAAACAGGGGTCCCTCATGCATAGTAGCAACTTGGAAAGACAAATGACATCACTTCAAATGTGTGTCCCCCTTTTGTCCTCTTCCTCCAGATTTTATAGGCTGAACATGATGTCATGTGGTATGGTATATCCCTTTGGTCAGTTGTGGTCAGCTGTCTCAGCTGTGTCCCCTCCCCTCTTCTTGTACCTCCCTAGCCATGTTCTGGTACAGCAGTACAAGAGGCAGAAAAGGCACAGATACTGGGCAAGCCCTACTCAGCAAAAACAGATTTGTATTGTCCACAGTTTACACCACAAATCCAAAACTTATTCCCATACAGCTACTATGGAGAAAATTAATTTCACCTCTGTCAAAACCAGCACAGGTAATTTCAAACTAAGATCTTAGAGGTATTTACTCCCACCCACCAGTCAGTCACTTCTTTGATGTCCCTGGTACACTAGGAGCCCTAAGGTCACATGTGTTTGGGGCTTGGATGAGATGACCTTTAAAGGTGTGTCCAATCCAAATCATTCTATGATCCTATGCTTTGAAGTCCCTCTATACAATGTTGTAACATAGCTGCAAGGAGATGTTATAAGGTCAGTTCAAACATCAAACAACCATAAATACGCATCTAAAACATGGAAATAAAAAGCAAAAATACAGAGCCATGTTGTCAATGTCCTTTCTTATCATTTTGTATTTGTTTATGGTTTGTCTAGCCTGTAGTACAGCACTTGAAAAGTGAGGGCAACAGCATCCATGGTCACAACAGATACTGAAGGAGGTGCAGTTTGCAGCCTCACCATCTGGTTTGAAAGCAAAACCAGTGAGACCCCAAGTCAGAAATACAAATTAACAGAGAGAGAAGAAACAAACAACAAAAAAGGTAAAAATAAAATAAAAATAAATGCAACAGTACAAAAGACCACTGACAGAGTCAGAATGCAAACCTGACACCCTGTTGGTCAGGGTGTTGGAAGCAGTCCGAAGTCTGGAGTGACAGATGTGGCTCTGTTGGAGTAGAGATGATCATCAAGGAAAGAGTCCAGTCATCCTCTGGGAATCCAGTGGAAACAGGCTCCCTTGGTGTTTGGGATTGCAGGTTTTATCTCAGTGGAAAGGCTTTGGCTCCTCCCACTGGGTGGAGCATCTCACAATGGAATGAGGTGATGTTATCAGTCATGAGAGAGGCCTTAAATGGCCCATTCACAGGTGATGTCCCTTGGAGGAGGATGGGTGGAGGAAGAGATAAGAAGGCACTGCCTTATCTGGTGTTATCAGGTGTCCATTAACAGAGGGCATCTGTCCTCTCTCCCCCCTAGAATACAAGAGATAAAGAACAATATCTCCCAACCAGATTCAACAGGTGAAAATAGAATACATTTTTAGTTACATTTTTTTCAACCCAAGACACTCACCCAAAGCACGGCTGAGCCAGGTGAGCCACAGCAGCAGAGCAATCAGTGGGCAGAGTTGGCGGTGTACGCAGTGACAGCAGCATGACTACAGCAAATTCTGGGGGGAAATGCTTGAAGGACCTATGCAGAGTGTTTTAAATTCCTGGTGGAAAAAACCATCTCAGCTGAGACTTGCTGCTTAGTGAGTGCACTTATGTCACAGACAGCAAGGACACAGATTTCAAATAAGTCAGTAGCTTCTTAGAAAGTTCATCAGCACCGCTCTTTTTGATTTGGGGCAGACGTCAACATCAGGGCATGGGAGACTGCCACCCAAACCTGACTAGATTCCCTCACCTATAAATTATATTACAATTAAACTTATCAAAACAAGCCACTTCCTGAAACTGAGGAGTTCATTAAAGCCAATGTTCAATTTCAACCTACAGTGCCATCAGGCTAGGTCCTACTGCACTAGTTGCTCATGCTGGTTTGAGTGTGAGTAAAAACTACACAGCTGAGCCTTTGGATGAAGTCTAAACATCCATCTATGCAGCCCTGTAAAAAAGACTATAAAAGAAGCCTTTTGAATTATCGTTGTCCAGAACCTGATCTCGTAAGAATAAAACAGCATCAGAAAATAGCCAAAATATTATGTACCTTTTTCACTGTAAATCCTTTGTGTCAGCTTCCCAGATGGTGTGAATTGTTTAGCTCTGGGAAATCAATGAAATTACTCTGCCTGATGCCACTGAAGAAGTCAGCCAATCAAACTCTGGCCAAAACACTTTCAGAACCTCTTTGAAAGCAGGAGAGGGAAAATGCACAGGAGTTACAGAGGTAATGTCTGGCAGCACTTCTCTGGAGCATGGTGCTGGTGCTCTAAAGGCCCATCTTAACACAGAGATTAGAATTCAATGACTAGAAGGCAAAGGTATATTCTCATTACACAAAGATAAAGGAAGAATGACTGCAAAAACAACACACTCATTTGAGAGTGATATGAATGTGAAAAGTTTCAGGCCTTCTGAGATTTTTTTTCATGAGTTATACAAAACGTATTCATGCAGCCTTAGCTATCTCATGGGTTGTGGTATCTTCAAAACCCCATGAAACATTTGTTCTGCCTTCAAGCATTTTTTGGAGTCAGAGCTCAAACTTGACAGTATGCTCCACACTGAGTGTTACTATGTGGAGACAGTGCTTACTTCCCCATAAGGAATTAATTTCAATAGATGCTATCAATTCTGTAAGAATCAAAAGCCTCATCTTCTCTCCAGCTTTGGGATGGTGTAGTCCAGATCAAGAAGCTGGATGTCCACAAAAGCAATAAACCATAGACACGGGGTACTCCTCCCCTTTAAAACCTATTTGAAAAGTTCCCCACCCACACTCTGTACCCCAAAATCATATCTGGGGCAAACACAGGGATGGCACAGGATGAATCCCCCAGCTAGAGCCCATGCCTGTGTTGCTCCCAAAACCGTGCATGCCACCTCTTCTTTCCAATCCTGAAGATGATGGTGACGCCACAGCTGGGATGCTGCTGTGGAGCTGACCAAGCTAGGCGCCCCATCCCCAAAGGCACACCTGGGGGGGTGGTCCTGGCAGTCATGGCAGCCACAGGATCAGCACAGCCATGCTCCCACCTTCAGTACTTTGCTGAATCATAACTCTACAGTCCTGCAAGATCACAAGAAAAAGTGCATATGGGAAAGAAAAGAAAAATATGAACAGGAACACTAAAAGTAATATCTAACAACCAGCTATCACTTTCCAAATATTTTTCTTCTATTCATTTTAAGGGCAAAATCATTTGGTGGTAAATGGGGAATAAACTAAAACCATCTGCACCCTGCTAGGCAGCTGTCAGAAAGCCAAGCAAGCTCTTTGGGTATATAGGCCTGATGTTTAAATCTACTGAAGCTACTCCAGTAGTGTCAAGCACACTGATGAGAGCCCTTTTCCAGAGCTGAAGAAGCCAATTCTAATGTTATGGTATTGCAAAATTAGAAAGTTGCATTAGAGATCCCACTAAAATGATACAGATTTGCAATAAATTAATTTTATTTAAAGATTACTCACACGGCACCCATCTATTTTAGAATAAAAGGAAACCAGCAGGGCAGAGAAGAGATCTCATGTATTGATGGGATAAGATGCCTAGCACAGTAGGTAATTTAAATGCCAGAGGTCTGGACTTGAGCAGAAAGGGAGGGGAGCAGCCTATAAATATAATTTGAGAAGAATGTCTTAATCGTAGAAATAGTTAACAGATAACCTGATGGCTGACTTTGGCAGTTTGATCTAAGCAGAGAACCCTAGTGGTCCTGGAGGAGGGAAAAGCTTTTTTAAAACAGAAATAAACTTAAGAGTATGTCCCATTGGTTAGATTTTTGAGATAAGATTAATGAGAAATAGGTTGATTTGTACTTCCTGAGTTTAAAAGTGCAGATCTCCATGGATCACAACGTCCTGCCTAGCTGCTAATGTTTGTGTGCTGAAAAAACACTACTTCTCTTTGGGAGAGAAAGTGTTGCATATTGGGATAGTGCAACAGTATTTTTCCAGAGCAAATCTAAAAGGTATTTTCTTCATTTTATAGGATTGGAGTTATGTGAGGAGGAGGCAGGAGGATCAGAATTTTTGCTGCAAGGTACTGAAAATAATTCATCTGGAGATTTTGTAACTTTACTGAGACAATTAGCAATTCAACTAATGCAAATATATATTTATATATACTACTTATGATTACACTATATATTTAATAAATATGGATTTATTATCCATGAGTTTAAAATTTTTGTCCTACTAACCAGTCTTTGCAGAGGATAAGAAAGGTTGGATTTCCTTTAACTCACTTTAGCTCTCCAGACACTTCACTTCTCCTTGCTCATACTGTGTAGCAAGGGACAAATAGTTGAGCAGCCCTCTCTGCATCCCTCAATGCTCCTCCTAGCCTGGTCCCTTGTCTTGGGTTGAAAATGTAACTAAAAATGTGTATTCTATTTTCATCTGTTGAATCTGGTTGGGAGATATTGTTCTTTATCTCTTGTATTCTAGGGGGGAGAGAGGACAGATGCCCTCTGTTAATGGACACCTGATAACACCAGATAAGGCAGTGCCTTCTTATCTCTTCCTCCACCCATCCTCCTCCAAGGGACATCACCTGTGAATGGGCCATTTAAGGCCTCTCTCATGACTGATAACATCACCTCATTCCATTGTGAGATGCTCCACCCAGTGGGAGGAGCCAAAGCCTTTCCACTGAGATAAAACCTGCAATCCCAAACACCAAGGGAGCCTGTTTCCACTGGATTCCCAGAGGATGACTGGACTCTTTCCTTGATGATCATCTCTACTCCAACAGAGCCACATCTGTCACTCCAGACTTCGGACTGCTTCCAACACCCTGACCAACAGGGTGTCAGGTTTGCATTCTGACTCTGTCAGTGGTCTTTTGTACTGTTGCATTTATTTTTATTTTATTTTTACCTTTTTTGTTGTTTGTTTCTTCTCTCTCTGTTAATTTGTATTTCTGACTTGGGGTCTCACTGGTTTTGCTTTCAAACCAGTACATCCCTTCACCCTTTCCTCACGAGGAAACAGCCCAAAGACAAAGTGGGAGCCCTCCTGCTGAGTTTCACAGGCCCAAGTCTTACCTGCAATTCTCAGGACAAAGCTTGAGTACATACAGAGATTTGCACTAATTGCCAGGCATTTTTTATTACGCCCCGCATGAATTAGAGTATTTTGCCAATTATTGTTGCCTCTCTCCTTCAGCTCTTTGCACCACGCAGCCCAAAGTGTCAGAATGGAAACATCAGAGCGATGCTGGCCACCGTGTTTGGTGCTACCACGTCTGCTCTCAGTTCCTCATCCAGAGCCACGGATCCATGTGCAGTGCAGGGCTTTGCTGAGATGTGTGCTGCAAACAGGTCACCCTGCCTGCACCCAGCAAGTGGTGCCAGATCCAGGACATGGAGAAGAAAGGAAGCACGTGAGATAGAGGAAGAAGAAGGCAAACTATACCTGAAATTTTAGGAATCAAAGGGGATAAATAAAAAGCAGAAAAAGTGTGTGAAGGAAGATGAGACTGGAGTTGAACAGCCTCTTTAGCTAGACATAAATCTATGCTGTTCCTAGGGGCAGCCTCTCCTCCCCCCTCTCCCCAGTTGTTTCCACCCTTTCGATCTAAGCTGGCTGGAAATGGCTAAACCAACAGAAGCTGAGATGTTGGCCTGTGACAAAGTTCAGGGGGAGTCATAGAAAAACTTGTGTGGTCAGGCAGGAGTCTGTGTGGTCAAGCAGGACGCAAGGGGGACCAGCAGCAGGAGGAGGGAGCCAGGAGCACAGCATAGTGTCTGTGCCAGGCCTGAGCTCCTGGGAGCAGTCAGGGCTGTTTGGGTAACTCCTGCTTGGCTCAACACGACATCCTGAACCCTGCAATGCCCCTCTTTCTACAGCTTACTACACAGTCTAGAGAAGCCTATCTTAGTTGGCACCTACCTTACTGAAAAAATCAAAACTTGTGTTTGAATGCAGTGATTGCTGGGTGAAGGCACTTGCCTGGATTTTCCCAGTGAAAATCTTGGGTTATTTTCAAAGACTACCCCTTTGGATATTCAGGTGGCTTCCACTGGACAACTTCCTTGGGCACACAAAACTGATCATATACCCCAAGTCATCAGCATTGGCACCCTGAAAAATTTCACATCCACATTTTCAGACCACCCTGAGCTTGGTGTCATGCAAACCTGCTGGGTGCCATGGAGAAAGATGCTTTCTCCAGTGCCTGTGAATAAGACTACAGCCCTCAGCAGGAGAGGCTAATGTTTCTGTTAATTTCCAGACAAAGTTCACTGAACTGCAGGGAACTCGAAAAACACAGCTCTTCTCTTTTTCATCCTGTAGAGCCATTGCATGGGAAAGAGAAATATTTATTTTAAGGATTATTTCCTTTCTTTATTCAGCCACCTTTTGATGGTGCATTTCCCAGAATAGGTGCTTGTTTCTGGGCCAAGAGCACCTGTTAAGCACCTACATCCCCGAACCTACATTAGGTATTGCAATCAAATGAAAACCTCACATCAGTTTTTCTAGTCAGCATGAGCAGCCAAAGCTGCAAGTGGACAAGTGGGGAGAGCCACTTGCATAGCACCTGGTGAGATCCTCCCTGGACATGCTGTGCCTCAGCTTTGAGAGGCCTGGGTCAGACTTGGGTCAGTATAGGATAAAACTGAAGAAAAAAAACACTCTCCTTGCCTGACTTCTCCTGTGGCCAGTCTCTCTTTCCCCTGCATCTACAAACAGAATTACCCCTCATGAAGCTTAAGTGTTAGAGTACAAACAGCAACAGCACTTCAGATCTGTGCTGTAATGCACTGTGTTTTTATTATTGGTTTTATTCTATTTGCTCCTAGCAGAGAAAAGAAATTTTACAGAAAAGGATTAAAACAGCATGGGAGAGAGAGAGGAAAAAATATAGATACAGTGAACTGTTCTTCATGAATTTTATTAGCAAATTACAGTAATGGCAATTTAAGTGCTAATTCTTGAGAAACAATCTTTTTACTCCTAATTTTGTACCCCTGAGCACAGCACAAATCAGCACTGAAGAAAACCATTAGTTCCACATCAATCTGTGATTTGCGGAGATATGCAATAAAACTGCATTAATCTTGGATTACAGCTAATTGCTAACTCTCACCCTCCTGTTCCATGGTTGGTCCCTACCCTGGAATTATGGCAGCTGGGGACTTGTTTGTAGCCACAGGGTTTGTGTTTGTCTGAACTGGGTTAGCAAGCAGAAAGGCTTGCGTAGACTTGCTGAAGCATTCCTGGAAGCTTTATAAGAATTGAAACACATGAAATCACATTCATACTTCAAAAGGCCAGTTTATTAAGTGTTGTACAAATGTAAGCAAAATCAGAATAGACTCCTCTATGCTAGAAAGCATCTTTCTAAACCTTTGGGACAGCGAATTTTTTTTTGTTCTGGTACTCAGCAAGTAGACTTCTCTTCCCAAGTGCTCCTAAAGCAGTTTTGCTACAGATCCACCATATTAATTTAATAGAATAAAGCCATAAGTCAAAAGTGCTTTTTTGTGAAGGTTTATGAGCATTGCTCAGAGAAGCACAAGTCACAAAACAAAGACCAAAGCAACACACTGAAAAGAAAAAGAAGTTAGTGGGGAAAAAAGAACAGCATGTTTTAGGTGGGAAAGCTTTTGAGAGTATTTTAGAAAAAAGCTTTAATAGAAAATTAATTACTTTATCCCAATAGATAGTGTGTATAAATATTAAAATTTCAGTTTCATTGTAAATGCTATACTCGTAGTACTTTAGCAGTCACATCACAGAGCAGTTTGAAAGCTGGTGCAGGACTTCATACTAACGGTGAAACCATCTATCAAATGCTTTTGCAATGAAGGATAAGTCTCTGAGTTTTGCCTGTAAATTGACTGGACCCAGGATTCTCTCCTTCCCTGCAGAGAATAGGGTACATATTACACCAGTTGGTTCTGAGTACTGACTGAATACAGGGTGAGTGGGGGAGCCTTTTCTCATGGATGGAAGCAAGAGACCTTGGGAGGTGCTCTAAGAAAGGGGGCTGGGATGCAGTTTTTTTCTTAGGCATCTTCCTGCTTCTATGCTGACAAATCCAAGAGAGGGCTGTCGACTGCCCATCCCCAAAACACAACCCCTCCACGCTTGCTGTGTTTTATTGCAACCATCCAGGTGACTGGAGCAGAGACAAGTCAGTGGTGTCACCTGATTCTTCATGCACATGGAGGGACCAGCTGGTGGGGCATCCACACTGCTGGAACAAAGCACGAGAGCAGCAAGACTGCTCATGACAGCAGCAAAGTCCAGAGGAGGCAGTGATAAAAGCACAGCACAAGATCAATGTTTTCTGATTTGCATTTCCCATAAAACATTGGTTCAGGAAACACATAGAGTGTCTCACATGTGGTGGGTTAGGACAAAGCTCTTGGATGCCTCCCCCAGACCACTGCTGCAGGCAAAGGGGCTGATCTTTGTAATTTACAGTCACTGCCAGTCTCTCACACAGCCCACATGCCCTGTCATAAGCCCTCTGCTGAGGACAAGGGGTGAACTCAGTGACACTTTATCTCTCAGGGCAGGAGAAAAAAATCTTCCCTTATCTCCTCACTCTCTGCAGCATATCCATCTTTACCCTGGGCCTGCTCTGGTGTGTCCCCATGGATCTGCAGCAATGGATCACACTGGAGGGACTGGAATCCACATTAGCAGGGACATCAGCAGGATTGTGGTGTGTGGGATCTGTCACTTCAGCACAGCACAAGTGACAAGTATAGGTCTAAATAGATGTGTCTAAATATGACTGTGGTACCAAAGTTAGGGCACTCACCTGCATGAGGTAGGTTTGCATTCAGGTCCCTAGATGATTTCTGCTTTTTCTCTCATGACTCACTACTTGGCATCTGCTCTGGACACCTTGCAAATCCTAATCTCAATATGCCTAAGCATTCACACACCTTCCTGACTTCTGGGAGGGACCAGGGATGGAGACAAAAATAGTGGTGGTCTGACTCTCTTATGCCATTGGAATGGCACCACTAATGTGATTCATAAAGTGATTTCATGTACAACTGTTTGATTGCTGACTATATCTGGACTGAACACATATTGAAATGGCTAAACACACACCAAATATGGCCAAGAAATGCTTGATCATAAATACATCAGTTGTGGAATAGTTTCATAACTATGTGTGATCCTAAAGTTCTGAGGACAGGAAGGTTATGCACAGGATATTTACTCAGTTGTAAAGGAATTTCATTTCAACTAGTAATGAGAAAAATAAATCATGTTTCTGGTACTATAAAATTAAAATTTTAAACCAAAAATGGAGATGAGTACATTATGGGATGGGAAGAGGATGAGAACACCAGAGCTGATTTTAAAACATTTCCAGCTGAAGCAGTCACATATCATTGTCTTAACTTGGCAATACGTATAGAATATGGCTCTCACCAAGGACTCAAACCTGGTTACAGTCTGCCACCAAGCATCCTTGAAAGGATGTCAAGGTCTGGATAGTCATAGTTAATAACAATTTATTCCAGCAGGGTCAGGGATGCACCCAAACATGGCCTGTGTATCCTGGTCTCCATAAACCACTAAGCTACTGTGTCAGCCCTTTGGACCAGACAGCCCAAGGGTAGGTGTTCATTGCTATGAGCCATCAGCATGATCATCCTGTTGCCCCTTAGCTCCAGGCCACAGAGTCTTCGTGGTGTTTGCCTATGAGCTGAGCTAGCGGGACTGCTCCACACAGTCAATGCCTTTACTGGAGACCACTATTTTTAACATATTGTAACACTTGTAAAGCACTTTGCAACAATAAATCTTTTCATTGTTTGTGACATTTCCCCCACCTGCTCTCTCAGTGTGATAATACACCTTTAAAATAAATATCAGTTTATACCTTCATTAAAACTATATATGCTCTTCTGTATCCCCCAGGCATTTGTGGAAGTCATGATTGCTACCAGTGCGTGACGTAAGAATTCAAGCCCATAAAACCCATTCATAGACACTTTGCAGCATATGCCGTTTATTTGGGCCTCCGTTAAAGGTATTATGTTGCCATACTTTGCAATCATAAAACAGCAAATATTTTCAAGGGATTTCTTGATAGGTGGTTTGTGTTTTAAATGGACTTGGGCTATGTGGGAAATTGCTGACAAAAATGTACCTAATCGAGCCATTGCTGAGTCTGTCTTCTTGACCCTTGTTTCAGCTCTGCAGGTACATTGCTCCCCTGCAGGGTGGTTTGGCTGGGAAGGAGAAGGAAGCTGTTGGAGATGACAGCTGTCACTACAGTCATGAGCAGAAGGCTGCTTACACCCAAGGGTTTTCTGCCAGACCCAGAGCAGGAAAACAACAAGCCATGGGGAATGCTTGACTCACCGTGTTATGCACTAAAAAGATACAGGGCATACTGTTTCATTGTTCAGGCAGTTTGGTTTGATTCGTCATTGTATTGCTACCAGAGATAAGCAGAAAACAGGTAGACCCACATGTATGCACCAAATTACATCCCTGGTAAAAAGCAGAGCACATGTTTACTATGACTTGGATCCATTTGCCATTTTGAGTAAGAGTATTTCTGAGTATTATAAACCAGGAGTTTGATCTCACCTTTCTGCTTCCTACCAAAGAAAGTCACAACACTGCAGACATTGAACTGAATAACTGAATGCATATGGATAATTCCACTGAATTCAATACAATATGCACTTCTGGAGACTAATGTGTATTTAAATAACAAATGGTGGCTTACACTAACAGACTTATCTTTCAACAAGATTTAATAAATAGCATTGCTAATACTGTCACATAAAATCACATTTTTTCCCCTTCCCTATTTTGGAATGGAAGTATGCATTGCAGAAACCAAACAGAAATATGGTGCATCACTGCCCTTCTTTTGTCAGATTGCAGAAATGTTCATTGTAAGCCAATATTTTCCTCATTTGCCTTTGTCGCAAAGTGTAACAGATGAAATTTGTGGCACTAAATCACAAGAGAAAACAAACAGCATTGAATTAGAAACCAACACTTTCTGCTGGCACCAAACCCAGCATTTCAGCAGACAATTAGTACATTTGGTGTTTGCAGCTCCAGATGTATTCTCATTAGAAACTAGTTCCAAACCAGCATGCTACTCCAACAAAGGCAAGTTAGACGCAAAGAGGACACAATTTTAGTCTTGTTGTAACTGCTGGCAAACTACCACAGATTTCAATAATCTACTAGATTGGGTCCAAAATGCAGACATTAGATATACCATGAAAGAATGACTGTCTGGAATTTATTATGCAGCAGATATGCCACCAAACTGGAAATTTCACATAGGGAGACAAAAAAAAAAATAAATCACACTATGTATTTAGCTTGGATAGGTTGAAAATGATGTAATAGAAGCATTATGATTTATAACAAATTTATGAGCTATGCAGGCAAGCTGATCTCTGGGGATATATGTGGTAAATGAAGAATACCAGTGGCAAATAGAATTTACATCAAAGCAATCCTGCAAACCTCAAACACTTATTACTCTATTTCTGACCTTTGTTAGTACACAGAAGTAGAATACAGCTTAGCATAATGTTAATGTTTACATAAAATGAAACATTTCTGTTTAAACAATTACTGAAAATGAGATTAAAACTTTATGTAAGCTACACAACATGTATTTTTGACATTGTGCACCATTGTTTGAAAGCAAGTTGCTTTTAAAGGAAGATATAAGCTTATTGAATTGCTACACTTCAATGCAAGGGGTTGCTTATCTGAGAAAATATATGTGGTGCACCTCACAAGGTACTAGGTGAAGTACATGTGATGTGACTGCAGGCTCAGGCAGGTCTTGGCCCCTTTTTTGTGGATGTTAGCCCACATAGTAGAGATACCACGTCGTTCCTACCATGTCATTCCCAGCTAATGGCAAACTCCTGCAGAGACATGGATTTCTCTATGCTGCCCCTGAAATTAACTATCTTTGTGACCCTAAAAGGGGAACAGGAGCAGTCTCAGGAAAGTTTCCCTGATATTTTGCAAGTTTTGTATTACCATTTTGTATTACCTGCATTTGGTCAATGCAGAAATACTGTGTAGTAGAAAATACAGACAATCTCAAGGGTAACCCCCTGCGTGGCACTGGCACACAAGGCAGTAAGGATTTTGTAGTGGTGCTCAGCAATGGAGGAGCCTGAAGAGAGAAAGAGGGCTAGAGGGGTAAGGAGGCCTTGGCAGGGCCATGCAGCAGGTCACTCTCTCCTTTGGCTTGCACAGCTTTTCTATGAGATAACCAGCAAAAATATTAATCACCTCACCTCTTTTCAGCAGAGCTAATTTGTTAAAGTTTTCTGGGCCTTGCACCAACCCACAGTGGCCAGGTGACCATGGCAGCTGCCAGGCTGGAGCAGTCCCGGCTGTGCTCCACCAATGGAGGTTTTGACCTGCTGCTGAGTAATCAAAGGCCTTTCTTTTGCAGCTGATGGATATTGCCCACCTTGTCTCCAGGAGCTTGCATGTGCTGAGCTTTCCTCAGAAAATTCTAGGAATTTTGCTTCCTTTTCTCCTCCCTGGTTAAGTTTTCTAGATTAAGAGGTATGTCTTGCCAGCGATGCACTAGTTTGTCCAGGTATCACTGGATCCAGGATATGCTCTTTTTCTAGGTATGATCAGGAGTTCAAAGTAGAAAATTGGATGCCTTTGAGAACACTAAAACACTGCACACCCTGTAGGTGATAAACTGTGTCAAAAGGAACATGTTTGTAATAAATGCCTCCTTGTAATAAATGCACCCTGGTGCCAGCAGGTTGAGGCAGTTCCCTCAGCATTGGTGAGGCCACACCTAAAGCACTGGGTCAAGGTCTGGGCTCCCAGTAAAAGACAGGCGTGGACATACTGAAGAGAAGTTCAACCAAGGTCCATAAAGATGATGAAGTGATAGGAATTTCTCTGTGGAAAGGCTGTGAGCTGGGACTGTTCAGCCTAGGGAAGAGAAGGCTCTGAGGAGGGATATTATCAGTGTATAGAAACACCTGCAGAGAGGGTGATAAGTGGTGCCCAGTTATGGGACCAAATGGAAACACAGGAGATTCTTCCCAAAAAATTAGGAAACACTTTTTCGTTTTGAGGTTGACCGAACACTGGTACAGGTTCAAGATTATGGAGTACAGAGTACTCCATAATCCATGGTACAGAGAGATTATGGAGCCTCTCATCCTTGAAGATATTTAAATGGCACTTGGACACGGTTTTTGGCCACTTCTCTATGTGGCCCTGCTTGGGCAGGGGCTGGGTGGATAAAGATGTCATTCAGAGTCCTTTCCAACCTCAACCATTCTGTGATTTAGTGATAAACTCTGACAGTGTACCTCATTCAGTGACCCTTCCAGCTTCTTGAGATTCCCAGTCTTTTTGAAAGCCCTTGGGGACTCATTGAGCTTCTAACATACGGAGTCCTTTACATATCTACATATCTTAACATCTGTTTATATTTGTGCATTGCACCTCTTTAAGCATAAGAAAAGTGCTGGTGTTTTCATTCTTGATTTTCACATTGAGAAGAGTGAATTGGAGTGGTCTCAGGTGACCCCAGACTCTATCACTTTTGATAGAAGTGAATAAAAATATGGTTAGGTATGACATATCATAGAATCATAGAATGCTTTGAGTTGGAAGGCACTTTAAGGATTACTGAGTCCCAACACCACTGTCACAAGGCAGGGACAACTTTCACTAAAACCAGGTTGCTCAGAGCCCCATCCAACCTGACTGCAGTGGGGTTTTCCCACTCACTTGTAGTTTTCCCCCCTCACCAAAAATCAAGCTATTTAAAGCCAGCACATTGACCTTGAACTCTTCCAGGGATGGGGCATTGGTGTCCATTGATATCAATAGAACTCAACTGTTTCTCAGGAGCTGGAACATAGTGAAGGATGTCTGCTAACTTACTGCAGCTGTTTTCATTGGAATAAAACTCTGACCTTCTGTGCCTTTCACATGTAAGTGGCAATATATGGTCAGAAAATCAGATGTTCTGACAAAAAAAAAAAGCAAGCAAGAAGCAATGATATGTATTCCTTATTCTAAACTTCAAGTATTCCCCTGAAAACCATAAAAATGGAACATTGAAAACTACCTCATCCCCTACATCTCCATGTTTTTCTAAAACTTGAAATACATTCTGAGAGAGACTCACACATTTTTTAGCAGAACCTCCTTGATCACCTTTCACAGGAGACCAACAATGATTCATTTTGACCACACAAGTCAAATGAAACCAACTGTAGTAAGTCTTATTCATCTCCAAGTTCTATAGACCTGCTCCAGGCTGCAAATTCCTCCTCAGTGAGAGTCATAGAGTCAGCCAGTGTCTCCAGGAGCTCTGTGCATCATCCTAGGGCAAAGAAATTGAAGGAAACTAGATCAGAGCATTAAACCTTGGTCCCTTAGTCCAAAGAGTAACTGTCCAAGTGTGTTATTCCACTAAGATAACTCCTGCCATTCTTTTAATATTCAGTCACCCAGAAGGACACTGAACAGTCTTTATTTACCGTGAAAACAATGGTATATTTATCTCTGACTTAATCAACAAAGGCAAAGAAGGATGATACAAGGGCAAGCTATTCAAACACAAGTGTAATGCTGGATGTCAAACAATAGCATACAGTAAGTAATACCAAAAAGGGTTTACTCCTATAAGCAACATTTAGGGAAAACATATGATAACAATAAAAATTATTTCCACAACCTTTTCACCACTCGCTCCATGTGGGAATGATAAGTGATACTCCTGCTTTACATTTTTAAAGAAATATCCTTTGCAAATTATACATTACAAGCTTTGTTCACTGAGGCTCTATTATGCATGTGTTCTCAGTTATTACTTTTCTGAAACATGAATTGTATTATGAACATCAGTGTGTAAACTCCACTCAGGCTCATTTAAAGCTGTTTCGAGAGGCTGCTTCTAGCCCTGGGATCTACCAGAACTAAGGGAACAGTTAGTTTTGAGCCATCTTCTCCTAGCTGCCATTTGAGCACAAATATTCCAATTTGTTCTTTTCTAAATCAACACCGGATGGATCATTAAATAGCATACATTCATTAAACAGACCGTGGTCATGATCTGCAGCAAGGCACTGCCAAGAACATATATATATGTGTAGTATTGCTCAGTTCTGTGCTCTGGCTTAGATTTTTAAGCTTGCGTCAATTCACAGCAATAGTTTTGCAGCCAGAAAAAAGTGGAAGAGCAATGGATTTTGTTTTATTAAAGGATTCTTCCAGCAGCAAGACACATGCCTCTACCAGTATGTTCTATAAGCAGAAGTATTACATCTTTCATTCCTATGCTTTTCATCAGTAAACCACAAAAGCCTTTGCAA
The DNA here is from genome assembly GCF_021018805.1 of Prinia subflava. NCBI lineage: Eukaryota > Metazoa > Chordata > Aves > Passeriformes > Cisticolidae > Prinia > Prinia subflava. The sequence goes on along the minus strand of NC_086250.1, from coordinate 40,113,140 downwards.
ACTTGGATTACATCAGTCTTTGCTACAGCTTTTAAAAGAGGTAAAAGTGTAAGATAGCTCTGGTACAGATGGCTAAACTGATGCAAAGAGTGCTCGAGGACATGAATATATGAGCTGCAATCACACCTTTGATGGCAGCATGGACATAAAGATTTGCTCCAGCTCACACAGTCAAAATGTGGCAAAGCTTGACACAAAACCAACAGCAACCCCTTTGTTCTAGTCTGGCCTATTTGGGCTGGGTTTCATTATGCTGTTTTCCTCATATCTCTTAAATACTGGTCTAGATCAAGCAATGAGATTTTTATGAAATATAAAGTCTTCTTCTCAACTTCCTATTTAAAAGATAGTTCCTTCAGTGATAGTATCCTCTGTTCCTAGCCTGCCCTCACATTTCAGTTAACAAGGCTGCTGTTTCTTTCTGCTTGTCCCTGTATTTCATGTTGCTGAAAATAGCTTTTAAATATCAGATTTTTGCTTGCACAAAAAGGAGCAATTTTAGCAGAGCAGAAAAGCACAGACCAAAGAGGCACTTCCCCCCTGTACTTCTCTCTTCATTGCTCTCAGAGTTACACCCAAGTTTATCTGGATCTGGGAAGTGTAAGGGAGATCAGGCTTTATTGTTGTAACATTGCCTTCTATGTTCCCTTTATTATTTAAGATTTTGAGTTTTAAATCAAAGTCACACATTTTCAAGTGGCCAGACCTAAGTTCCCCTTAACCTTCCTATCCTGAGGTAATCCGACAAAAGGATCTTCTTCACACTATTTTTTTATGGTTTACATTTAAATTCAGAGTTGATAAGGTGTCATTTTTTTTTTCTACTGTAAATCAAGATACCCTTGTCTTTGGAATTAACTCCAAATTGTTGGTCTGGAAGTGAACTTCACACTGATTCCCTCCTCTATCCTGGCTGACATTTTCCTATTAATTTTTTTTTCCATTTCATCATTCATTGGCTGATGAACTTATAAACACACTTCATCTGCTTTTACTTTGCTTTTTAAGCATAAACCAATACTGAACATGTTGACTTGATTATGTCCAGAGGCAAAAGAGTTGCATGCTTCTTAAGTCACACTAATAGCTTGAAACTTGACTTTCTGCTCCTTTGGTCCATCAGGATAATCAGTGGGTCACCTCCTCCTACACCCAGAGTAAACAGTGTCATGCAGAAGAAATGCCATCTTTGAAAACTGATTAACACCATGGCTGCTCACAGCCAAGTGGAGCAGAGGGCGGAAGAATGCAGGAAAGTGGTAAATAGCGACCAGGTGCTCCCTTGCTCCCTTCCCTGGTGCACATCACAGGCTTAAGGATTTTCCCTCCCTGCCCCTCCCAAAAGACCTCTGCCCTCCCTGATTTCTAGTGCTCTATAGCAACCTATTCTTTCTGGGAGGTGCTGTCAGTTTTACCCATAGCCTGTCCATGCACTGACACCCCCTACCTAAATTAACACTTCCTTCCTCTAACCTTAGTTTCCAGTTACCTTTCTCAAATAGAGCCACTTGCTGAGCTCATGCAGAGGTTTAGAACCCCTGCAAGGATCTCGAGAGGATTTTTCTCATCTAACTTTTCTCTGGTGGCAGAGGTTAGATATCTCAGTGTTTTTTAGAAGGTGCACTTTGTCAGCATCCTTGACCTTTGCCTGGTGAGACCACCATGGGCTCAGCTTGGGCAGTCCTCGCCACAGCCCTGTCTCCAGCTGTGGAGGCTCACCAGTGAGCTCCAGAATGGACAGTGCTCTGTGTGGGCAACTCATGGCCAAGGGCTCAGGGGGGTGGCAAAGCATAGTGACATGGCACAAAGGTCCTCATCTCTTGCAGGAGGAAGCTCATGCTTGGGTGGAGTTTCCAAAACTGCTCCAGACAAAAACTCATACCAGCCAGCACCTGAAACTCAAAATTGCTCAAAATGAGATATGCTGAGCTAAGAAAAAGCTGTGTACCCTGGTCTGTTGAAGCTTCCCTCTGCAGGAGGGCAGCAATGAGCTGCAGGGGTTAGGCTGAGAGGTAATTCCTTCTCCAGCCCAGTTACAGCCACACTGGAATGGCACACGGAGGTAAGCTGAATCTGGCAGGCTATGGGAACATGACACCTCCTGCAGTGTGTTATCACAAGCTCTTCTTCTTGCTTCTCTCCTGAAGCCTTTCTAAAAGCAGAATAATTTGAATGTAGCCATCCTGAAAGAAGAAATGTAAAAGCTGTGGTGCATTATCCTTAAGAACTGCAGATAAGAATCAAATTGTAAAAAGTGGTTCACCTCTGACATTGATTAAAATTACCTTTTGCATTACATTTACATATATTAAAATTACATTTTGCATTTTCTTCACTTTCCCAGATGGTTTAGCAGATTTAAATCCTTCAAAGAAGTTGTATCTCTTAGCAAACATATTACAACAACCTTGATCAAATGATAGCTCTGTTTTAATGCAAGTACCACAGCAAAAATAGCATTCCTACTATATCAGCAGTTATAGATAGAGAAATTGATCCAAACCCCAGAGAAAGCACAGAAACTTTACCATTGGTGACAGGGTTTTGAATTAAGTACTCATTTTGTATCAGTGCTGTGCAATGTATCTATCAGAAAAGATGATTATAGCTCTTCTCCAAATGATATTTCCCAGGAAAAGCATCAGTTCAGCCTCCATGAAAGCAGCAGTGCTGCATCCTGCTCAAATAACTAGAACCAAAACATCCTTTTGAAAGCGTGTGATTGCTCCTTCTCTGTTGTGAGTTTGGCAATGTGTGTTTAAGCTGCTGCTGAGAGCTTTCTTCCAACTTTCATCAAAGGGGACACTGAGTCCTATTCAAGGAAAAAATCTAAATCAAGCCTCTTTTCAGATAGAAAACTGTAGTTTGTTGTACTTTGTTTATATTTAATTACATGATTGGTTGTATTCTGGCCATGAATGGCATTAAAATAATCTACCAGTAACAATAAGCAAATAAATCAAAAGAGTGAAAAAAAAAAAGGCCCAAATGTCTGGAATTCCCAGATGAAATGATAAATAAATCCCTTGTCCTTCCTTACAAGATTTTGCATATTTCAACAAAGAAGGTGTATGAGGCTCTGATAGGGAGCTCAGCCCCTCTTCCCACTGGCCTTCCCAGTACTGAAAGTTGTTTCTTCCAGCTTCTTCCCAGTATCTGTAGCACAGTGGCTTCCTAAAAAGACACTTTCAAAGGGAAGAGGAAGAGGAATATTGATCTGTATTTTATTGTGTGTGAAGATTATTTAGAAAGCTCTATAGCTTCCATTGTTCCCTCTCATTCATGTGATCAGTTAAAGCCAATAATACTTTAACCCAATCCCAGCAATATGAAAGGGGCATTGATACCTTTTCTAGATAACTACAGACCAGATGCTTTGTGGTACCAAATTGCCAGATTTCCACCCTGGCACCCTTTTCTCACAGCACAGAAAACAAACTTTCACCATCACACTGGGACACAGCTGCACCCCCATCCCCATCACCACTTAGGCAGTTTCTCAGTGAGAAGTTGCAAAAGGGACCTTCATCTGTTTCGAGGACATTTCTTTCATACAGTTGTTTGCTACCCTCTTGCTCCTCTTCCTCCTTCCTCGTCCCTTCTACACCTGCCCTCTTTCTCTGTGATGGTTCTGCCTTCTTCTTCTGCCAAGGTCGGGGTTAATACAAAGGAGTCATCGTTTCGTGTTCGGACTTGGTGTTTATTCTTTATTTTATATTTTAATATATTTTCTATATTACAGTCTCACAAGCCATCAGCTATAACTAGTAAGTTAGAAAATGAAGGTAAAATGGAGTACCTCCCTATCTCTACAAGGTGTTTTCAAGGACAATCCAATTATGAAATGCCACCTAAATTATTTTTATTTTAAACCTAATAACTAACTACTTGAAGTCCACAATGTGGACTCTATTAACCAATTACAGAAAACCACCCAAACCCATGAAGAAGAAGGAAGAAGAAGGACCCAGACAATGTCCAAAGTCCTCCATCTTGCCCCACATACATTACTATATACCAAAACTCAAAATTCTCAGTTTCCAGAATTCCAACATTTTACCTGCTTTTCCACTTAGGTTCTCCCTTCCTATGTAAGACCATGACAAGAGGAGACAGCAGTGTGGCTTTTGCCACCATCCTTATGTGAGCAGATGGTGCCTGCAGATTCCACTGCACCTAGCTAGCCTGGGTGAGGTGTGGGTGTGAGTGCAGTGCCTTGGCATGGTGGCACAGGGCAGCTCTCTGCAACGTGGGCTCTGAGATCTCACCCACAGGCAGGGCTCTGGCTGCCAAGACCCACCAGAAACAGGGTGCAAGGTTGGCTGCTGGCAAATACCATGGCCATGGCATGGCAGCAAGTTCCTGGACTTCCCAAAATGCATGATCTGCACAGGACTGTGTATGTGAAAGCAGCTCAACTTTGATTGCAGCACTCAAACAGCAACACAATTATGGACACACGGTCCAGGATGCAACAGAGCATTCCTCATGAAGAGTTCACCTTGTGATTTGAGAGCATGTGTCTCACCCAGCCCTAGGGTTACCACTGTGTCCTCCAGGGAAATGTTTCGGCTTTAATGTATCTATAAAGCACTTGCATGCCAATACTGTGGCTTTACAACAGGACTGCTCTCTGGCCATGCAATCCCAGGTTGTGCAATAGCATTAAAATCCTGTGCAGAGAGAGGGGCTGAATGCATTCTCACACTGACAAGGATACGGTTGGCCTTGGAGAGTGGTGGGTGCCAAGTCTGTGGAAAGATTAAAAACACAATGTACCCAGTACTGATATGTTCTTGCAATGTACAAAGTGCAGCAGTATGTCACCCATCCCAGCTGCTTCACGTTATTTATATCTGCCTACGTGGCTGATTCATGTCTCCTGAAAACTTATTGCCACAACCTTGTTTTGAAAGGAATACAGTGTCCCACTCCCCCAGCAGCTCCTACCGGACCTCTCCTTGTCTCATTTATTAATTCATTCCTTGCCAAGAACAGCACAGTGATGTAATAACGAAATGTGCTTTGAAATCAACATGATATAAAGGACTTCTGCAAGGCTTCAGGCCGGCAAAGCACTTAAACACACGCGTGACTTTAAGCATGTGAGCAGTAGTCCCGTTGGTTTCAACAACACTACACGTGTGCTTAAGTGCTTTGCTGGATCGGGGCCCACATTTGACAGACAACTCAGGTTATGCCTTAAACAAAGAACCTCTTTGACACAAGATTTCTAGCAGAAAAACTTGGAGCTTTGCGCAACCCTTGGAAGAGCCAACTCTGAGCCCACAGGAGCTGATAGAGAGATTCTCATCAGTTTTGGTGAGGTGGGGCTTTTGCTCTGTGATCTGGAGCTGGGTGCATGTTGGCTGTTTTTCCCTTCTGACTAGGTAAAAAATAAAAAGACAGCATTAGTTTTTGTCAAAAAATCACAAATAAAAATAGCTGACTTTTAGCGTTTACAGGCCGTTTTTGTGGTAGCAGTGCAAATTTTAGACATGTTATTCTTGCAGAAAAGTCTAAAGAAATGATTATCTTGTCTACAAATATAGACCTGTCAAGGTTGAACAGTTATGTTCAATGTCATCTTAAGCAAAACTGACATTTTATTTACTCATTTGTACCACCAGAATGTCAGCTCAGCAATGATTAAAGCTGTCAGTAGAATCAACAAATAGTGTAAAAACAGAGAGTTGCCAGTCCAAGTTTCTGTTTCACTGAACATGTTAGTTTGAGTGAAGCCTTGCCTGAATGTTTTGATGGTTTTGTAGCTTATTTTCACTAATTAATTTGCTTGTCTATTATCCTCTGGAGGAAAACAACATAACTGACAAATAAAATGGCTCTCAGTCAGTCAGTCAGTTCTCCAGAGGAAATCCTGTGCGACTGCTTGTGAATTTCCAGCTGATCTGTAATTTTGACCAGAACCATTTTTTATGCTGTTCAGATTTCTGTCAAGGAGTGGAAAGTCACCTGTCTAAAGCAGAAATTAATCCAGGTTTAATCTCAGGAAGATAACGTTTTAAAAAAAAGGGCCAGCATGTTTACATGTAGAGAGATGAACATTGCAGAGTCTGTTGGAAGATTTGCCTTGTCTGTTTATTAAAAAGAAAGAGGAAAAAAAGGAGGAAAAACAGGCTTTTCAGATTTTTTCTAAAACCTCAAAGCTTAGCTCAGGTTTTTATTGGTATTTTTACACACAAAATTTAGTGCTGGAAGCCCTTAAAGTCAGATTCACATACATAGTTTGTTCTTGTTGCCAATGAGAGAGAAGATTTTCCTTTGATTACACAGATGCAAAATGTAATACCACTAAATCCAAGATGCATGAAAAGGCAGATATGGGACTATTGCTCAAAATCAGTTGCCAGTGTGGTGTTCCTAGACAAAGAAACATCATTGAATCCTATCTACTATAACATAATAGCCGTGTGACTAGTTTTAATTCACTCCTATGACAGACATTGACTTTCCCGAGGAAAGTCTCCATCAGTAGAACCAAAGCTGTTTATTAGAACAGAAAGGAGGCACTTGCTGCACTATATTTATTGAGAAGTTATTCGGGCAATCATCACAGCAATCAGCAAAGCAATTCCACGTGCATGCAGACAGGCCTGGTCCTGCAGGAGAGGAGCTGTGCCAGAGGCGTGGTGCATGGAGCTGTCTCTGGAGCAGAGCTGCAGGGGTGCTCGGTGACAGCCCTGGCTTTTGGCAGCTGCACTTCGCGTCATGCGCCGACTTGCTGGCAGGACCTGCCCTTTTATCACAATGCTTACATTAGATCTGGTCAAAAATAGATCACGTAAGGATGTCACTGAATGTCTGATGTTCACAGGCTGGTTTCCACCATGGTAGCAGATAAGATTTTTGTGGATTCAAGCAGTCATACTATAAGTGCTTTATGGCATTCAGAGTGAAAAGTTTATCTCATTGTTCTCAAAATGTCCAGAAGCCAGGGAAAGCTTAATTTCATTTTAAAAGTCATCTTAATGCTTTTTACTGTATAAAATCACCTGCATTCATTACTTGCCATGTTTATAAAATCTACTGGAAAAAAATAAAGCCATCTGCAATCCTAAACCATCAGAAACCTCTCCTTTTACTTACAGAATTTTACATAAAATTACTGAAGAAGACTAAGTCTAAAAATTATTTCAAGTTTTCCAATTATGGAACACTGTCTTAATTTTAATTTCTGTCTAAAATCCTGCCTCACTTTTATTATTGCACCACAAAAGTTGCAATAACATTCACAACATGTTAGCTGAGTATGTAAAAAACATGAAGGTGGGCTCATGCAAGCTGTTTCCAAAGCTTGGAAAAGGGTAAAATTTGGGTAAAGACTGAGTACAATATTTTGTTTAAGCTTCTCTTTTCCATGTAAAGTTTAAACCTTTTTCTCAGGGAAAAAAAATTTACAGATAACAAAGATGACTTTTGCTGACCTGGTAAAATCTGGTAACAGTCTGATGGGAGTACCCATTTGTACCAGCTATCTACATGCTAAAAAATGCCAGGGATGAGCAACCAACAGTACATTTTATTGTCATTTAGAGCACTCTTCTGTTTAGTTTCAGGAACATCTCTAATTTTAACAGAAGTCTTGTGAAGTTGCCTTTCAAAGCATTCTACTGCAATCTCCTGTTCTGTCCATTTTGTCTGTCTCATGATGTTATGTTACTGCCTCACTTACGGTGCAGCGTGGTCTGCAGTGACACTGTTCATCAGAAATCAAGTCTTCAACAGACTCCTTCGTGTCTCTGTGCCTTCTCTCTTCAAGAGACCATGAGCACAGCCCTGCATTCCTCTCAGAAAACAACAGAATCCCATTCATAGTAAGTAGCCATTTTCCAGCAGAGCTTTTAAATTTTTTTGTTGCTATTTTTCTAAAAAAAAAAAAGAAGAAGAAGAAGAAAAAGACCTCAAGAAATTATTTAGTCTGACAAATACTCTAACAGGGCACGCTTGGCTTTACCCTAGGTGACCACCTACTCAGTAGGTATGTAAGTTTGGGAGGACAACATCTGGCAAAGGCTTGTGAATTACAATTTTCTTTTGCAAGTGGAAAACCATATCCTGCACAAGGTCTCAGTGGGGTTTAATGCTGTCAGAGCACACAAGGTTTGTTTTGATCTGTTATGGAGTAACACACATAGCTTTCAGTTCACACTAATAACATCCCCGTGCCTGAGGTATACACCAATCCAGGGGCTACTAATTAAAGGTTAGAATTAACCAAACACAGTTCCTCTACAAAACATATGAAACTTATTAAAACTTAAAAGTGATGCCTGGTTCTCTGTATTAGCGAAGCAAAGAATGAAAGACTATTGGAGAGAGTTATTTAAGCACATTTTATTTCAGCATATTAAAAATTTCCTCTGTCAGTTCAGCACGTAACATTTTAATGTTTCATGGGAAAGCATAGCAAACTTTTAAAGAATCAATTATCAGTTCTGAATAACATAAAATAAATCCCACTTTCAGTATTACTCATAAAGCTTTTTACGTTATTGTGATCTGAAAGAGGCTTTTTTGGAAGCTCACCCTTTTAATAGCAGAGCAGCACAACAGTGTGCTGAGACACCTTGTATTTATTTCAGTTAACAGTTGGGCATTTTGGGACCAACCTCACCAAAAGGGGTACTCAGACAGATGGGGTGTGCAGCAGCTGTTTCAAGCTTGTGATACAATTTTAATTATTAAGGTACTTCTGCACTAATAGGAATCAATCTACAAGCAGAACACCCTCTTGAAACAGGGGGAGTGATGTACATAACTTGTTAACTTTCACTCTCTTCACTTCCATAAGCAAGAGCAGAGGGTGTGCTATGAGTGTTATGCAATTTATGTGCCCACTAGAACCTCCTATTTACATTTTAAAAATACACTCTCATTAAGCCCTCCAACATTGTCTATGATCTTTGAAGTAAAAGCTTTTGTTGCAGATAGGCTAATCTTTATTGGCAGAGCCTCCTTTCCTCAGCAGCAAGTGTCTTCAACATGTTGCAGCCTGTACCCTCAGCCTGAAAATGTCTTCACGTGATGCTTAATGAACTCATTACCCTTAATGCTGCCGTAATAAGATAGCTTGTAAATGTATTTATTTTTAATTAGGTCTATTCAGCTGCGTGAATTGATTTATATAAAACTAATTAATTAATGTAATTGAAAACCCTGTAAGGATAGGGGTTCACAGACTTTTGTCAAATCCTTCAGTTATCAGGGTTAATTAAAAGAGACCTGGAAACAGCAACTTTGAAGCTGGTAGAAAAACTTAAAATCTGTTGAGTTTCTGTAAGAGTTTTTTTCTGTAACAGTGATTTTTCTCACTACTTACCTCAGTACAAAGAAAATAAAAGGTAATATTTAAAATCTGCATTTGTAAGCTGTTTAAAATTGGGTTAGGGTCCTACATCTTCTGATTAAAAGATAAGAGCTGAAATCATGGAACATAGACATACGTTATTAAACTCTGCACATGTTGGTTTACAGCCAACCCAAACCTTGCTCCCATCGGCTCTTTTTTTTTTTTTTTTTTTTTAAATCAAGCTGAAGCATTATAAAGACAACACCACCACTTACTCATGCACCTCTGAGAACTTGGGGGGCTCTGCAGCAGGGCCAGGTCTTTTGGGTGCTATGGGAAAACTACTAATCCCCAGTAACAAATGCTCTGAGCACCGCAGTGAGTGCTGCACCTCCAGCACCAGAGCTGACCCCTGAAGTATGCAGCTATGGAGCCCTGAGACCACTGAATGAGGTTAAACAAGGCTTTATTCTACCAATTTGGCACAATTTAGGTGCTATTGAGTATGTACAATGTGGGCTGTGAGTTATCCTTCCCGTACTCCTTAAGAACATCTGTGGGTTTTTTTTTTTAAAAGGTAATTATTTGGTTTGAAAACAAACCAGCTGTGATTAGTTACTGTGTGTTAATAGGAGAAGGAAAGGCAATCCACAGTCATGGCCCTCCCCTCTCCCACTATCAATTCAGCCTACAAGCACCTCATCACCTGAACTGATGCCATCTTGCCCTTCAGACCAAGCCTCTGGTCTCAGCCTGGATTCTAGAATCAGTCAGACAATGGAATTCTCCATGCTCACAGAACCCCTAAGCCCCTACACCTCCCAGAGTCCAGAGGTAAATAGGGCCTGCATTGCCAGCTGATTCCTTGAAGACTCCAAATAGCTATCTGCCAGCTGGACTACAGGCATACTGCTCTGCTATGAGGAGCAACTTTAACCAAAAGAAAGTGACAACATAAGAACCTATTCCAAAGTGTGTGTCCCTTAAGAATGAATGCTGAGGCTTTCTGCTTTTGCAAGGACACATATAGTATATGAATCTTCTACCACCCTAACTTAATTCTTCTATGCTGTTACAGCCATTAGCTATCACACATTAGTATTGCCTGTAAGGACAGCAATGAATGCAGCGCTTTGATGGAGGAATGAATGTTCGGTTTCCTGAGACCTCTGAGATCCATGACTTCTTCAGACAACAGACACTGCTTTAGGTTAGGAATCATCAGGAGATACCCACAGCTACTGCAGCCTCGAGTGCCACAGTGAGGAAAGCCTGGTTCCTGATGAGCTGCAGCAGAGTGCTCATGTTTAGCATGCTCTAGACCTATCACAATGTTTTTGGCATGGGAATTTCCCGAGCATTGTGTAATAAGGGTAGCTTTTGGTGGCTTTTCTGACCCACATGTCCAAAACTACAAGAATGGTGTACTGCAGCCTGCCAGATTTATTTTTGTGGCATGGCATACCATTCACGTAAGGAAGCTTTGGCTAAATAAACTCACCAAGGCTTGGATAGTTGAGAGTCTGACATGAAGTATGCACTAGTATTCAGCTCAGTATTCTGCCACTTTCCCACTTAATGATTTGTTATTTCTTTTCATATTAAAAAATGTCTAAAATGGAGCTTAGTATAGAATGTAAGGTTTGTTTTCTGTCCTCAGCATATCAAAGTTTACAGCTGATGTATTAGGTATTATATTGATATGTTTTTTCAATTCAACAAATTTATCTCATAGAGAAAAAATATTGTAATATATAATAAAACCTAAATGCCCAGTCAAGGTCTTTCTGGTAAAGAATCAGTCAACTTAATGTGCAGTGAGTTTAGGAGATTTTCTCCTTTTGAGATGTCAGTTATATAATGGGAAGCAAGCAGTGGTGTGTGATGATGCATGTTTTTTCTGCACCAAAAAACCAAACCAAACAAAAACACAACAAAATGAAACAAAAACCTCCAAACTAAAGCATCTGGCCTCTTAGCCTAAAAGAAAAACAATTAAAAGTTATTATATGCAACAGCATTCTTAGCCACCGTAACACAAAGCAAACTGCAAGGAAAGGTAATATTCTTTGAGAATGTTCTCTGAATGTTCTCTTCAATCTCTGAATGCTCTCTGAGAACATTTAGAGGGTTAAGAGCTGGAGCCTCCCATGAGCAGAGCTGGCCAGTTCAGTCTGCAGCAAGTCAAAGCATCAAGATCAGCTGAATAATAATCTGCAGATGAAATGTCAGTGTGGACACCCAAAATGCATTTATCAATAGAAGGAGATCAGGTACTGATACCACACAGTACTACTTCTCTGCTGTGTGTACAAGTTTTACAAAGGTCGAGGAGTCCAGAGGCATCAAATGTCTCTGAAAGCTGTCTTGCTGTGTTGGGAAAGTTGTCACTGGGTAACAGCCACCGAAGAAAAAAAGTGTTTTGAGAAACAGAAGAAATGAGCAATGCTTTGCTCATTTTCAATCAACACTCTGCCAAGTATTCTAAATGTTGCAGGAATGTAGTTCATGTGTTCCACAGATTATGAGCTCCTTTTCTCATTGCTTTGACCACCAGACACAGCAGCCTTCAAACACAGCACAAAAGTAATTCAAGCAAGACTGCAGTTCCCATTATATTACAGGTACTACACTAGAGTGGGAGAAAAAATAGATCCGTGGCTCCTGTACAGGTCCAAAATATGCCATAATTATTTCTACCGTGCCGAAGAAAAACTAGCAGAAATTAAGTGGTAAGATAAAGAAGTACACAATTAGCAGGGCTGAACTGCAAATCCCTTTGATGGATATTGCTTATCTTCAGGATGAGCTCTACATGTCCAGCTGAGCACAGTCTGCAGGTTGTCTATAGTTTTGATTATTTTGCAGATGAGTGTGCTAAAATATGGCACCAATTGCATCTATACAAAGGATGCTTCCAGCTGAAGGTGGCTTTACAGCACAAACTTTGTGATATATCGTACTAAAAAAATTAAAAAGGGAAGAAAGTAGGTTACAGAAAGAGCTTTGCTGAAGACCTGAAGCACTCTGCTTCTCCAGCCCTTCTAGGCACAACCTTGGAAGAGCACACACATGAAGGCATACCTTATAGATAGTTCCAAAGATTTTGCCTTTCTGTTTTCTTTGAAGAGAACTTCCAACTAGACCCTGAACTGCTAATAGGTAAAGCTGTTTTTGTCAGAAAATGCTTACCCAAATGTCTCTGGATTTACCATCAGCTTGCCTGCTTAACCTCTCAGAGGTCACGTTTTGTAGCAACTAGATTTCACCACAAAGAGGACATCAGGTGGAATGGTGAGGACTTTGGGGCAAAATGTGGAGGAAGCCTGTGTAATGCCCAAGGGAATGGGAGAAAGAGTTGAAAGAAGAGCCTGAGCATTTCCAGGATGAATTCTAAATTTGGCAGCACAGTGACTCATACAATCTATATTCGAAACAATACTATAATAGCAGCTACCGGGAAGCACTGGATAATATCCAAATGCCTAAAAAAGCTAAATTAAAGTCATGGAATGGAAAGCTCTTGTGGTCATTTTTCATAGCTCCCATTTCAGTCTGTCTGAATAGCTGAGGTAACTGATATTGTGCAGAGTATGTACCTGCTGACACACAGGGTTCAGGTGCTGCCCTTTGCTTACCCTGCACTGCTCCACACACACCCACCATCCCCAGCTCACTGGCAGTTCCATGCCAGAGCAATAATGCTAAAGCCTTCATGGGCTTCTCTTTGTTAATTTTTATTTTCTTTCATGTCTTCTTTTGTCTGCATTTAACAGACATTGGGAAAATCTTTTCCAGCTGATTGTGTTCTTGAGAGTTACAACACAGACCCTATGCAGCAGAGCTGATGACACATTCCACCTCTGATTACAAGCCAGAGATGAAGGTGAGAAATTAATCTCCATTTGAATTCAATACCTACCCCTCTGAGGTGCCCACAGTTAATATTTCACCATGATCTTGGCATGTTCTACCACAGACGTGAGCAAGGACCTACTCTCTGTTCCCAGGGAGACTATATCGAGGGAAATTCTTCCTGAAGTGTCCAAGGTAGTGCTGGACCCACTGTGAAGGTATTTCTGTCCTCACTGAGGCTGTCTGTGCCTCTTGTACCAATGGATGTTTTTTGCTCAGTAGCCAGGGGCCAGTGCCAGGCTCAGATCTGTGGAAGGGATGCAGTGGGAAAGGTGGATGGAAGATGGTGTACCTCAGTGGCTTTTTGTCTTTATCTACAGATTAAAGTAAATTTAGAAACAGGCTTGGAAGCAGGGACCAGACCAGCAAGTTCCATTGCTCCCAGTCAAGGCCCTTCACTGTACAATTAGATAGTAGAAGGGTCCAGATTCCATGAGGTTTGCATATCTCTGTGCAGCTTCAGTGGGCTGCTTTCTAGAATAGCTTAAGCCTGGTGGTCAAAGCACTCAGATGGCTACAGAAGCTAAAGTTTCCAATCTCTTGAATCAAAGAGCACCTGGAGCACACATCTCCCTCCTTCCTGGGCAGGTCACCAGGCCACTTGATCATTTGCAACAAACAGCACCAGTGTTTCAAGAGAAACCTATGGTTATTATGGTGCTTATCTCTAAACATTGGTTTTATCTGCCAAACCTCATTTTTGCAGATGTAGTGTTTCCCACGTCCATGATCAGCAGGTTCCTTGCTGAAGATCTGGCCTGGGCAATCACAACCTTCCTCTGTGTCCTGCCTTGTGTGACTACTGGGGTGTTACCCCGAGCTTCACCTACACCACTGCACTAACCTTCCAGCATGGTGCAAAAGTGAGAGAATCTCCAGCCATGTGCTGAATTCCCAAACTGGGAACATGCCAGAAAAATCTGAGGTCTTCAGTGGAGCTCATGAGGAGGGAGAGGAACTTATTAAGTTACTGTCAGAGGTGTAATCTGTACTTCAGGTCCCAGACTCATGCCTTCTAACTTGAGGTGCTTACCTTAAGTGCCTAAAATAAAAGCCTGGTCACTTCAGGGTCCCTTGACAGGCCCTGAAAGAAAGCAGGAGAAAGAATACAGGGGGGTGTGGGGGTTGCTCTCCTTCTCCCAGCTGTTAAAGGAGCTGTTCTGCTTCCAGTTTTGGGGACTGCCACAGCCCCATTTAGGGAGAACCATTACTCTAGCACTGAAACCCCCCCACTGGGCATGGCATCACCAATCCCAACCTCCTGCAGTACTTCAGGCCCACAGACCCTTACACAAAAATAATTTTTCTTTCTTTAAAAGAGGCCTTTCTTGGCATAACAGATGTCTCAATATAGGTAAAGTTGATCAAAATAAATTCCAGCGAGTAAGGGTCTGCCCTTGCTTGAGGAGCACGGGACCATGTTTTTCCTGCCACCCCAAAGGTGCACAGGCTTCCTGCACACCCTGCTGCTCTGCAAAATGCTGCCTGAAGAGGACACAAACTCCCATCACCCACAACATTCAGATAATTATTCAGCATTTTCACCGGGGCCTCACCGGGTGGCGGCCCACCACAAGTTCATTTTTTCCCCCTGCACATTTCCTTCCCAGGAAGCCTCCACCCACCATTAACTTCACTTTAGATAATGCCAAAAGAAACAAAGTTGTCTTTATATATATATATAGAACATTCAAGCTTCCACCACAGGAATCACCTGATGGCTCAATTTTGACTCTTCTTTAAAAACCCTGCAGAAAACTCATGGTAAATATAAAGGCAAAAAATACTGATTGTTACACCCAGGGGCTGCAGAACCTGCAACTTTGTCTTAAATTGACTGGTTTCTGTCACTACTATTTCCCAAAAAGAACATCACAGCACAGAATAAACAGTTTTAAACAAGGGAGTTTTTGAGGGTGATAGAAATGTCAAGTGGGGGATGAGCCAGCTCCTCATGTCCTACTAGCTACTGGAAATAAGAGGAGCTTTCTCTGCTCCAGCTTTGCGTGGAGGACGGATGTAGGTGTCAAACTGAGAGGGGAAGGAGTGTAATAACATGGAATGTATTAGTAATATGTACTTAGAAGTCACTGTAAGGCTGAATCACAAGTTACTCAGCACTTTCCCCATTTATAATCTTGAAAGCTTGTTATGACTAATGCAACAGGCACTAACCTGGCTCAGCATATAGCTCTTTAAACAAACACAGACACTGCCGGGCCAAATCACTGCGTGCCAGGACTTGCACCACCTAATCTGAGATGCCTGTTACCAGTACAGGAGTCTAGACTTTTTCCCTGGATGCTGAGGTCCAGAAAATGGGGAAAGCTAGCAGTCTTTGGAGATGCTCCAGAAAAATCCACACTGAGGATGGTTTAAGACATACATGCCATCACTCCTTCTCCTCTGAGCTCAGAGGCTAACCTCTCCCCTTGAAAAGCAGACCAAGCCTGCTTTTTAATGCCCCTAATAGCTAGCTGGCAGGGGCAGCTATGCTTTTTTTATACAGCACTGCAGTAGCAAGAGTGCTCATCTAGCATGTGGGAGACCTGAATTCAACTTCCCTGTTCACCTGCAGCAGCCCAGGCCCTTGCCCTCCTTGCAGATAGAGGAGCCAGCTATTAGGTAAGATGTGTTAGAGGATGCTGGAGCCTGTATTCCTCCCTCACACACAAAGATATACCAACTCCTTCTTCCTGATCAAGTATTTTCTATTTTCTTTAAGCAACAGGGCCTGCCCCAGGAAAGGCTGGGTACATGGAGAACTGGTCAGGGGATTAGTCCCATCTCACACCATGGGATACCCACAGGACAGCCAGCACACAGCAGCACATCACTCCCACTCTACTCTCATCCTGCTGCTGCCCTTAGGCATTAAAAGAGCTGTAGCTGGGTTAGTGAGCAACCTGTTTTTTTAGGCACAATATGGCAAGAAGAAATGCTTCCTGCAAAGGTCCCAGAAGACTTTCTGGCCAAGGCAGATGCTCTCAGAGGCCACCCTCCCTGTGACCAGGGAGCTGAGCTACCCCTGCCCAGGGTTTGGAAATGGAAAACTGAAGAGCTTCCAGAGTTTCATCCCTTGTGGCACCAGGCTGTGAAGGACTGGAAGGTTTTAGGCTCTCAGCCTTAGAATACCTTCTGAAATTCTTCCTGATTGCTGTTGGAAGTGCTTGGACTCCTCATGAACCTGAGCTTAATGATTTGCTGCTGCTTACCTTTCTGCTCAGAAAGACCAATGCTTTGTGTGGCTAAGGCTCACACCTGCTTCTCTTTTGAACTGCAAAGATTTTCCCATTATTACACACAAAATTTTTTTTTGAAATTCAAGGCAAGGAAATGCTCTACAATTCAAAATATAAAAGGTATATTTGATTGCACTCTCCAGAGAAAGGGAGTAGTGCTGTATTCTAAATATGCTCTCCTCATGGAAAAGTAAGTAGGAATTCTTGTGTTTTGCCACACACACATTTAGCAGTTCAGCAGGAAAAATCTGAATCTCTTTCCATTTCATTAGTTGCTGATACTTCAAACATAGTTTGTATTAGCAGAGTAACTGGCTCAAAAGATATGCCCATGAGCAACCATTTGCAATACACAACTTCAAGGTAGAAGGGAAAATGCCAAAATTAACCTAGTTGTCTAGGAATTTGCATTTTCTCCATCCCTGAAACACCTGAGCAGGTCACCACTAGAAAAGCTTTTATTTTCATAGCATCCTTTTATGGTAGGGAGGTGCTATCATCCTCATTTCTTAACCCAGTTTCCTTAGGAAAATAGCTTTATGCAACCACAGTGTCCATCTATCTGTCTGCCAGCTTCCCAACAAACAACTTCTGGCCAATTTCAACTGAATTTATCAGCATAACCCTTGCCCAGCTTGTTAGGATCCCAAAACCTGATGAGCTGGCTGAGACCACAGCTCCCTCAGCCTGGGGTGCAGGTCTTTGTGCCTTCCTGCAACATACACTTAGAGCTGTAAGGACAGTTTGAGCAGCAACCTGTGAATCTTGTTTGTTTTTATGGGAAGCACTTGGGACACCTTTGGAAAAGGTCTCTCAGCTCCTCCCCTGGCCAGGGCTGGCTTCCTGCTGTCACCATGAGAGCAGCTGGGATAACACCCCTACGTGGTGGGTCAGTGCATATTTACACCACTCTCCATAGCAGCAGGAGCCTCTCCTTTCTCTGCAGTTTGACTGAAGCCAAGCATCTGAGCATGGCGTTGCATGCATGCAATGTCAATGCAAAAGGAGTTTGGTGCCAGCCTCGACCTGCTGCAGGGTGCACCTGTGTCCCAAACAGCATGGACCATGTCGGGGAGATACTGGCAGCAGAATCATGAACTGAGCCCACTCTTTGGCAGCTCAGATCAATGCCTTACCTGCAAGCCTGTCCTGTTTCTACCTTTTAAAACTGGTTATTAAATAAAAACAAGAGCATGATTTGCTGTGGGGGCCCCTTTCTGTGCTTTGCTAGTTGTGGATGGCACTGTAGTGAACTTGGTATGCCCAAAAGGAACAGACCACCTGCATGATGCTGTTAAAAATAATGTCAGACCATCAAAATGTTTAATGTAAAATGTTTTGTTTAACAGCCCTCAGAGTCTGCACACTCACAAGGGCAGTCTGTCCATTACCTTTTCCTACTCCTTACGGGTAAAATGGGAGTAAGCCTGAGTACATACAGCTATGTGATGAATGTTTCTTATGTCCATTACATGTTTGAACTCTTCCTGTGAAAATGACCAGTCACCACTCTGTACATACACTGACCAAAATATACTGAGTGAAAGTATTTTTTCCTTTTTGTCTTTACAAATGGAGAAAACGAAGTTCAGCAATTGATGAAAAAATTCTTACTGAAAATTGGCAAAATTATAAATCTATAATTTAATATCCGAGATTTCTCAACAAGGCTAAACTTTTCCATTATCTGATTTATTAAAAAAAAAAAAAAGAAAGAAAAGAAAAAACACAGCATCCTCAATGGATTAGAAAGGGTCTTTAGTATCTTTAGTATTTATCTGACTGATGAAGGTTAAGTGTTTTTTAAAAGTGTGGTATTCTGACATTATACCTCTGAACTGTACTTAAAAATAAATCCTTTCTTCTTTCATTATTCCATCATGATAATGTGACTAATGTGAACTACAAAAGCATTCTTCATGTTACAGGGTGCTTAGGAATGATGGAAATGAAGGGACTACATTTTAGTCTCTATTAATGGGCCTGTCCTTTTTTTTTTAACCTTACCTAAAATGCAACCAAAATAAACCAGACACTATTACCAGTCTGCATAGCAATGACAAACTTGCTTTGTTCCAGTGAGCAGATCTTGCTTAAAGCACATAAGCTGCTCTGCTTAACGTAAATACGATGTAAAATATACCCTGGCATAAGGGTATAAAAGTATGATTTTGGATCCTCAGCAAGCTCCATCCTCATGGTGGGGTTCTGTATTTTCTGCTAAAGATCAGCTAAAAATTAGGTGTCCTCTTTGTTTACTTGAATCCAAATTTACTGTGATAGAAAAGAGAGAAAAGTCAGAGGCTTTGAAGAAGGATATTATAGGCTATAAACAGGGAAAGTATTGTCAGTCTAATTTGTAAGTATGTGGGACAATATTCTAAAATTGCTAAGCATTTGCTTAAACTGAGTGCTTAAATAGTTTGGTTTATGGAAAAAAACCCCAACTTCTTACATTTTTCCATATTATAATATAATAAAGTACTGTGATTTTCATCTGGTTTAAAGCAATTCACTCATATTTGCTCAGAAACTAATTCTCTTCTAGTTGAGGGATCAGAGAAAATATTTTACTTTGTATATATTTAAGAGCTAAAATGAATTTAAGTAGTCAAGAAAGGGAGTGGAGTCTCAACTTGTTGGAACATATTAAGTGCAAACAAACAATACTTCAAAATATTCCAGTTTTTTCCCAATTGGAACTGGCCCATTCTATTTTATGTGATGATTCAGTTATAGCTCCACAAAACATAGTGGCAATTTGAGATTTTATTTTGAAATAGAATGGTTTTGACTGCACCATACTTTTAATAGCTTGCTTTTAACTTTTTTCCTTTCCTTCCTTTTGCAATTCACTTCAAGTTTCTTAAAAACCCTATTTAAACTCTTCCCTGTATGAAAAGAAATAACCCCAAAGAATTGGTTATATCTTTAACATCAGGAAATGCGTGCAGTAAGAACATAAGAAGTAATAAAATCAGTGTTGATAGTAAAACAAATATAGCACTTTTGCTTGGGTTAAATGTCAGATGTAAGGAAGTGCTGAGCATCCTTATTTCCTATAGAATCACTCATCCTTCCTCTACTGAGGCTGTTTCCAAAAAGGCTCTTATTAAGTCTGGGAAAGGATGTGGCAACAAAAGATGGTAAAACACTTGAACACATGTGCATTATAGACCTTTCTAGCATGAAAAACATTTAATTCACAAAGAGAGCAAATGCAATGTCCAATGAAGAATACAAACCCACTGATTTCCATAATTGTAGGGGGGCTTAGGTAATGAAGTATGCAGTGTTTGATTTAAAACTTTAAAATATTAAAAGAAGTTTTCTATAGCAGAGTGTTCCTATCAAAGTGGAATGACTCATAAGAATGCTAAATTCAAACCAGATGGGCATAAACATTCACTGAAAAAAATCAGATATTTAAGGGTCAGTATGGGTCTTCATAAAAATGAAGACATTGTCTGAGTTACTGAAAAATGAACTTCAGTGATAATAAAAAAACCAAGAGAAAGTATTAGTGATTTTATTTTAATTATACAAGCCACTGCCAATTAGGAGAACTAACATTTACAAAATTTACATTGCCGTTTTAATTTGAAAAAGATGGCTGTGGCAGCCTTTAGACTTCAGACAAACAGCAGTGTGGTATCTCCCGCGCAGGGAGGGAGCGAGGGATGCGGGAGTTCAGAAATGCCATGCTAATATCCTGAACAATTCCTGTGCTTCCCACCAAGTAGTAACACAATTATGGATTTGTATGGGACAGAAATCTCCTGACCCAGTTCAGCGGCAAGATGCCAGCCTTCTGTTCCCTTTGAACCAGACCACAGAAATGGGGGGAAAAACTCTGGTTCCTGCCATCATACTAAAAAAGTTCATACCACCCAACATGGCTGCTGCTCTGTCGTTGTATGTGCATGTTGTTTTGTTTTTCTTTCTTTGTCTCATCCATTGCCCTCTACCATTTACAGATTGTCTGGAGGGTGTATTTATTTTAAACTTTTATACCCTACCAGAAGAAAAATATGTGGGCTCAAAATTAATATTGTTTCTGAGTCATGGTTAAATTCCAGCAATGTTTAACTTGGATCACTAGACCTGTGTGTTTTACAGAGAGAAGAAAGGAATACTTTTCGAGCTGAAATGTGTAATGGGAGTTCCCCACTGTTTTGTTGCTGAGATCTTGGACAACAAGAAAAATGATGAATATATAACTTCTTCCTTTTAAAACATACACACTAACTAAGTGGAGAAAACGAGGGTTCTACCCATGCCATAAGCTATAAAGGCATATGTTTGTATCCCAGTTCCCTGATTAATTTGTTAACCGCTACCTTCAACATCCTAATAAAAAATGATTGTTCAGTGTATATTACTGTCAATGATTTAACAGTGCAAATCATAATCTCTTGGGCCACAAGTCAGCAAAAGATGTGTGTGGCTTCCATCATGCAGAAGCCCGTACAATGCCACAGATAATGGTTTTTCTGGGCTTCTGAGGCCTCTTGCAAGAGGGCCATAATTTTATTTTGCAGAAAATATTGCCTGTACTTTTGGTCTGTGTGTTACTGCCATGAGTGGCATCCAAAGACTAAAGGCAAGGGGTGGAACTCAGCCCCCAGCAGTGCCACTCAAAGCTTTGCTGGTGGGGTTAGAGAAGCGAGCGTGGCCCGCAGGGTGCAGCATGATGCTCTGCAGGGCAGGCTCCAGAGCTGTCATTACTATATCCTGAAAGCTGCATAATGCAAATATTATGCATCCTCTCTTTGGTGGCTCTTCATGATTAATTCTTTGTCTTGTTATAACTCAAAACACTGCTTGGCAATCAGAGCCCTTTACCAGACAGTGCTGCACACATCTAATTACAGCACTCAGCTTTGAAATGCTTCGGGTCCCAACAGATCTCTCGAGATTGCACACATGACTGTCACAAGCTGGATAATTGCAGCACTCATTCTTTAAAAATGTTTTAAAATGTTTCACTTTTTAAGACACTGAATACCACTTGCATTCTCTCACTGCAAAATTAGAGACAGTCCTTGTCCACCAACCTACACCACTACTATTAGTTATTTATTTCCTACAGTTTGCTTTATACTCATGCTGCTTAGATTTGAACATATTAGCCATTTACTAATATTGCTATTTCTATGGGTTAGAACAACTATTGGCAAATGCTTTCCTAGCCTCCAGTCCAAAATTTCCTCTTCATGCCCTCATGCCCAAACTATTGAAACCTCTACCTGCTAAAGGGTATAAAGTGTCAAAAAGACAACAAAAAAAGCCCCTGCTGTGAGCAATCATAGTGCTAAATGAAACCATAGCACTTCCAAAAAATCAAGCAGTGCAGGTTCATGCACTGTACTGCATTGCTGGCACTTGGCCTAGCACAAGGAGCCCACATACACACACACACATCTGTGTGCACAGGCAGCCTTCTGCAATGGACACTTCTCCTTCTGCACCCTCGTGGATGGGCACAAATATTTTAGAGAAGGCTCACAGGAAAACAAGATGCTCAGGACCCTAACCTTTCTGCTTCCTTGAAAGAGCCCAGAAGTTTTGTAAAACACATGGGATAACTCAGGACAGATATCAGTGAAAATCACTGCATTCTAAAGCTCAGATGCCTAAAGCCACACGTGACAGTTTACAAAATTTGTGCTTGGGTCTCTCTGAAGGGCAAGAAGGTGAGAGTTCAAGGGCAAGAAAGTAGCTGCATGGGCAAAAAAAGGACTGAGATGATGGGGCAAGGACCCAGTGTGACAGCCAGGAGGAAAAGGCAACAACAGTGAGGGCTGGGGGAGAAATGCTAAAACCTTCTGAACAAAGGAAGAACCACTCTCAAATTAACCTCAAAGTGAGTCTGCACACCAGGTGTGACAGGGAATTTGCAGAGCACAGTGAGAAGTTTTCTGTGCATACAGTGACCAACAGCTATGAGAAAGTGCACGGCACCATGCACTGCACCACGAAATCCCAAAGCAGCCATGGGAAAAGGCTGGAAGAGCACTCTCTGGTCACCAGGGAATATGTCCTCCATTTCTCTATGGAGGGAGGACAGGGGAGGTCCCTGAAGGGCATTCAGACTAGCACTGTGAGATGGAAATTAAGGGATATTTTGTATGATACAACATGCCTGGGCATTGCCAGGGATATAACATGCCCCAAAGGAGAACTTGAGCCCACAAGGCTTCTTCTCTGAGGCAGCCTAAAAGCCAGTGGAGTTAATCAAAGCAAAGCTACTATTGCCACATTCAAAAGCCTGAGGGTGTGGGAAGAGCATGATAGGGAAGAGGTGCTGAGCCCAGCACAGCCTACCCTTGCAGGACTGTCAGGAGAGGTCAGGCACAGGCTCTGATAGACTGAAAAACCAAAGCACAGCCCTCAAGGAGGGCAGGTCATGGAGCAGTCACGGGAACAAAACCCGACAGTCAGAGCAAAGGAGTGCTGAGATCACTGCACACCGAGGGGCTGCCGGGGGGTACCGGGGGGAGGCATGGCAAGACACACAGCCATCCTTTCTGCCCCCTGAAATGACACGACAAAACAAACACTGACTAAAGAAAGATGCCACAACCCGGCAGAAAAAAGAAGGTTGCCGCAAGGAGGAGACATCAGGAAGTCAGTCTTGCAGGTCAGCTGTGCAGGCAGGATCTAAATAAATATTTCTCTTAATGCTGAAATAGTTTCGTTTTATAAGCATTCAATCTTCTCATGTGGTTACTGAGCACGAATCAAAGGCGTTTGTGGCTCAGCACTGCTCTAATTTTTATTGTGCTTTCTTGAAACATCCTGGGACTGTACAGCCCCAACAAACACAGAGGGGCTGGAGGCTGGGACCACTCCCCTCCTCCTGCCCACAGGTGAAGGGAACCAAGGATGGGCAGTCTGGGATCACAGAAATTCCTCAGAAAGGGAGATTAGAGGAGGAGTGTGAGGCCAGGCCACCGGTGGCAGAAATGGGCAGGAAAAGGTGCTGGGAAGCCACAGAGCCTCCCTGAGCTGTGGTAACTCAGGTGCGGCAGAGGAAGCTGCTGCTTTTCCATCCCCCTGTTCACCCAGCTGGTCCTCCACAGAGGTACAAGCCTCCTGCCTCACCTCAGTTGTCCTCTCATTTCTCTACTCCATCACCCTTATGTTCCCAAACCTCAGAAGCATCACTGCACTGGGAAAGGTAGCCAGAGGTGAGAGGCCAGCAGGGCAGAGCATCCTCAAAGGACAGTGGTAACAAAGTCTGAGCAAAGAGTGTCGACTCTGGGAAAAGCTGAGAACAGACAACATCTGCTCCATCTGAAACTGAAGGAAAAACAATGAAAGCAGACCTCTCGTCTTTCTTACACATCTGTCTTGCTTCACTTTCTAGATTTTCTGCCACAATTTTTGAGCTATATCTAATGGGTATTTTCCAATCCAAACAAAGCAAGCAAACACAGCAGCCCTGCAGTATTACTGCGATGGGTGATGGGGGAGAGGCAGGTTTGTGAGAAGGAAAGAGGGAAACTGGAAGTGCAATGCTCTTATCTACTCTCTTGCTAGATGTTTTTTCTTCTTTCTTGTCTTGTTTATTTTGTTGGGGTTTTTTGTTTGTTTGTGAGGATGAAAAATGAGTTAAACTGTTTTGATTAGGGTTTGTTTTTTCTTAGTTCTGATTGATCAAATGAATCAAACTCTGGTTCCCCAATTACTCCAGCCTGGCCCTAGTGAACCTAGTGGTAGGACTCCACTAGATGTCAATCAGCCCAAGATTTCACCCAGCAGTTGAATATCAACACATTTTGTAAAAACAGACTTGGATAAGGTTCAGTAAATGTCTTTGGGTGATTTCAGATTGCTTTTTCTCGGTTTTGGGAAAGCGATTTTCTTTCTGAAAAATGCCTGCACAAGTTTCACACCTTTTTTTTTCCCTTCTTATTTTTTTTTCATCATCTGTTGTTATTCATAGACTCTACAGATGGAAAAGACCCATTAAGTCACCCAGCACTCCCTGCCAGCACAGGACTGTTCTCCAGCAAACATTTGTTATGGTCTTGTTTATACTAGTTTCACATGCTCCAAACAACAAGGTTTCTGCCACTTCCCCAGGGATAGCAGCCAGCCAAGTTCATATTACTGACTTGCAGGAAGGCTTCTCCTCATTTTCTTCAGCCCCTATCTTCCCTCTTCATGTATGCTGTGTATGCTGCCAGAGTGGCCCCTAAACCACCCGCCAGCCCCCCACTACATGAATAAGCACCACTTTCCCCCAAGCTGTTCCTGATCTGGTGGTCTGTCCAGTTTGTGCAATACTTTCTGCTAATCCCTAGTGACATTGCAGGTTCAGTTGTACAAGGCAAGAATTAATTTCTGCACTCCTCTGTATGCTGCCTTTTGAAACACAAACAAAAATTGCAAAGAGAGCTAGGCCAACAGAAGGCACAAGAGATTCATGTCTCATTTAATGCCAGTTACCTCCATAAAGTGTCCTCATCATGGTCTTGTTTCTGTACTTCCACATCCAGTGGAAGTGCTTTGGAATGCCTCTGTCCCATGGAGTTACTTGAGTTTTTCCAGTTCACTGAAGCTTATAACTTTTATAGCTTCAAAATAAAAAGCAGGTTGTCTTGTAATTGTTTTCTCTATTCTCAGTGACAAACAGTGAACTGGGAAGCAAATGTGCCCTATATAGATAAAACACATGGCATGATATATATTTATATTAATGGCAGGCACAACAGTGTAACTTCCTCTCGGGAAGAATATTTGGGGTTTGCCAACAGTAAACAAATAAGATTGTAATAATAAAGTCATTCCAAGTCACAAATTATAGTGTTGGCTTTCTTCATTTATGTTATGGAAAGCAGCATGAGCTGTTGCATGAGAAAATTAAGTAGAAATAAGGGTGTCAAGTGTTAAGCATTTCTCCATCAAATCAAAATAAAAGTACAGAGTCTATACAATGCTAAATTATACATTGATTTGCATGAAACATGTTGCTTATGTTCATACAAGAGAAACAAACAGAAGAAAAACATAAAGAAATGGTCTTCTTTCTGTTTCACAACTAAATGTGCAGAGCTCCCCAGTTTGCTAGTACTGTTTCTAAAGGAAAATAACACAAAGCCAAAGCCACCAAACTGAAAATACAGGGAATCAAGACAAAAGCTAGCTCAATAACCACAAATGGAAGGGATCATCTTGTCAATTGAGATGAAACATGAGGAACATAAATACCATTTTTTTCCTTAAACTCTGGATGCTGATGGCTCCATCGTGCTTTAATTTTCTACCCCTACACGTCGTGCTCTGCAAAATTCCCACATAGTTCCATTCAGTTTCAAAGTGGAGTCCCTTTCTGAAATGGCACTGTAAACATTTCATTGTGGGGTCCCATGTTTGACGTCTGTCAGTGATTTTCAAATCAAAACTGCTCAGCTAACAAGTGAAAAACAGATTTCTTTTTGTTTATTTCTCAGCATTGTCGTCTTTGGCATGAAAACCAAACTCAGTTCTTTCTGATTCATGTATCAGCCTTAATAAAAACTGGCATTTGAGGGAGAACACACCAATGGACAAAGAGCTGGATTAGGATCGAGCTGGTTTGCTTGCCTGCTGCAGAGTTGGCATGGTTGAGAAGGGTAAAACACTTCCAGGGCAACCCCAGACAGTTTGCAGTCTCTTTCCATGAGGTTATCATCTATGGAGCTTTGCTGGCAAAGCAGTGCTTTCAGCACTTGCTAAATCCACTTTCCTGCAAAATCTACCAGGTTAGATTTAATGGTTTAAATTGAATTAGCCCTGCTGCTGTTGCCTAAAGTAGATTAGGAACTGAGAGACCTAGAAATCAGCCTTAGCCTCTGGCGTGTCAGGCCCATCTCAACTTGCCTCCTTTTCGCCTCAACACCACTGCTCTCCACCTTGTAATTTCCAGAGCTTTAGTGAATATTCCAGATTTCAGTGACCAGAGCATATTTGGAGAAGAATCAGGATACCAAAACGTGGAGGAAGAAGTGGCCATCTAGTTAAAAGCTACAATGCTGCAAAGACCTATAGGCAAATTAGTGACATTTCCTGGTATAACAATAGCATCCTCCAGGCTGCCCAGGTCACACACAGCTAATTGGCATCTTGACTTCTCTCCAAGGCAGCCAATTATTCTGAATGGAGAGAGGAAAGGGAGAAGAGAATTCACAGTGTGGAGAAAATGGGAGATACTGGTAAAGAAAGAAGGGGCCCAGGGACCCTTCTGAGAAGGCTTCATACTGGATTTTTGCTGAAGGCGTTTGCAGGTCAGGGAGACTCGTGTTAGTCCCAGTTCAACCACTAAAGCATTTGCTCCTGTGGGCTCAGTTTAAACACATACTTGCATGTCTCACCAAATGTAGTCCCAAACATGAAAGTATTAGTCACTATACAAAATAAAGCGCATTTGCAAACATTACAGGATCAGGACATGGTATGGTTTTCAGCTTGTGCTGAGGTACTTTGCAAAACCAGACAATAGAACAACTACCATTAATAGCATCTGATAATGAGACACTATGTAATGTGATGCAGAAATTAAAGATGTGAGGAAGTGAGAAACCTCTCTAATAAGAAGTTTTGCTGGTAGTATTAAGGTAGATGCTTCCACCTAGTGACTTACAGAAGTAGCTAATAGATTTTTACTTTAGAGGGCTGGATGGCAGCTGCAGCAGAAAATGAAATTACAGAAAAACATAATTCATCATCTGCAGTTAAGAGACACAGCATCCGTAGTCAAGGAGAGACACAAAAACTTACCTTACAAAGTGGGTCTATACATTCAGACATCAGCAATACCCAGGGCACCCCTTCCACAGACAATGCTGGCCCAGTGCATGCACTCTGATTCACCTCTGGATAAACAGCCACCCCACTGTATCTGGCCGTGCTACTGACAATCCTGGCCCTTCCAAGCCAACATATGGCAGAGCAGGAAGGACGACTCCCAGTGAGGGGAGGTGTTTCTGACATCCTTGCAGTAGGGAGGTCGCCAGAATGGTGATTCCATCAAAGGTGGTGCCAAACTTGCCTTAATTTTTAAAATTTGAAAGCTATATCTTTTTGGTGCTCCTTAGTAGTGCAAAAGCACATGCGCTAGGTCTGGCCTGCTGGTTCATTTTAGCAGCAGTCCCAGAGTCCAGTAGTGTCATCCTTCTCTTTTATGCTACATTCCTTCTCTCAAACTCCTGCGAATTTATACACACCTGCACATGTGCAAAAGTTACTGATTTAAGCCCCTACAGCAATATTCAACAAAACACATAAACTCAAAAAAGATAGAAGTACTCAGTATTAAACTTCAAGATCACAGATTTCAGCAGAGATCCATAGACTTTCAAGCCTAATGTTTCTTTATAGGGGGAGCAATAAGTGGCTTTGCAGAAGGCTCAAGTGTGTTGAATGGACAGCTGTCTAAAGTCAATCTCATCCACTTCAAGATGTATTCTGAATTCTGTTCCGCGCTGAAACTACCACATCCACGCCTAACAAGAGATGTCTGCTCACAACCAATCCACAGAGAATATCTCTAGTGTGTTGCATGCTACTTACATCTTTACTCCCAAAATCTCAACAGTTTTGTCTTCTCAGATACTGCCCCACAAACAAAACAGTTACAAGGCTGATGCAAGGCACAAACTCTGCTTGCAAGGAGTCAAGTCCTTCCTTCCTGTTACCCTGTGGCTCCAGCCACCAGGTTGTGGGTTGTATTGGTTGGGAAGGGACTGTGGGAGGAAAAGAGGAAATCTGGGAGAAAGATATTGGCCATTGCTATGCTAAAGGTCTAATCCATGTAACTCACTCAAAGCTTTCACTGTAATGAGTGGACAGAAGCAGGTAGAGGAAAACAGATAAGTATATGCAGAAATAGTCAACGAAAAATTGAGTTGAATATCCCCTTGAGCTGTCCCTTATTTCCTCCCATGATGGAAAATGTAGCTAAGGATAACCAGCTCTGATTAAAGTCTCTAAATAAAGAGAATAAAGCTGGAGTAAATGAATGCTGCTCTGATTTCCCAGCTAGGCTCAAGGATGCGCTATCAGTCTGCAACAGTTTTGGACATGATCAGAGATACAATTATAGGCACTGAGTGAACGTGTGAAATCAACAGAGAAGAGCACAGGAAGCTTTGGGGTCAGCTAGCGGCTCTTTTTGCTTCACAGTTTTTAAGCTAGGAGTCCTGTTTCTGTACATTTCCTCTTCTGTGTTCCTGGTTTTCATTGAACCTCATTTTTCTTTGTCTCTGGCTTTACTCCCTGGGGTCATTAAGGAGTGACCTGCAAGGCAGTAAGCTATCTACCGTGAGCAGTCAAGTACCAAAATTATCTTGGAGTGCCCTTTTGAAGCAACTATCTGTCTGTTTAGCTGACTTGGGACTTGAGCCAGCAAATGCACAGCATTGACAGTAGAACTCAATGACTTCAGCTCCCCTTGGCAAGGAATCAGGAGACAGTGGCAAGAAAAAACATTTGAAAATTGGTAAAAAATAAAATAATTGAAGATCAGAGTTAGTGGTGTGCCCAAAAATATGACAATTCTTAAGAAACAGATTTACTCCATTTCACAGATGCTGCGTAAACTGTATGTACCTTCACTTCTCATGAAATCATGTAACAAATCTAATTCCCTCGTTGAAAGGCTTGGTGCACACACATCATTTTAATGTGTCCCTAATTTCTTACTGTACTGTGGCCATCGCACTGTGAAGGGTTTTGCTAGCATGTTCTCTTTCATTTGTGCTTTACTGAACTGACATGTATATATTAATCTTTCTCTAGTCAATGAACTCTTGTAGCTAAGATATGGCTCCAGATGTTGCTGAGGTCAGAAAGGAGGAAAAGTACATTATCACCTGGCAACTCATACTCCAATAATTGTGTCAAGGCATCTTAAATGTAAAATGTCCAAACATACCATCATTGAGCACAGGGAATTTGTCAAAATAGTATGTCATTAAAACACTGGCTGATAATTTTAATTACACCAGGGAAACATATGAAACAACCTTCTTCTGTCAACTATGTAGGTAATCAAGAGCTTTGGTTAGCACATCCTCGTAACCTTTAATAATCACAACTCTCTCAGCTGCTCACCAGTTCCAAAACCAAGCAGAACTACATTCTGCATCCAATTAGAAGTGCATCAAGCCATTGAGTCAATTCTTGAGGAAAACATAAGGCACTTCCTTGAATCTCTTGTTCTAGATTTATACTGTACTCTAGTTTTTTCTACAGTCACTGAAATCTCTGTATTTTATTAAAGTAAAATATTTGGATTTAAAACATTTGAATATTTAAATTAATACTACCATGTGAGTATACACACATACATGTACTCACATATATATAGGCATATGTATGTTAAGTTTTAATGTTTTTTTGCTATAATCTATAAAAGTATATAATTTATTGAAGTGCAGAAGATCTATTTTCCTTTCCCTTCTTCTGACAGTTTCTCTCTCGCCCACATGGTTTGTATGAATGATATTTATAACAGAGCTGTTTTGATCTGATAGAGCCTCAGTGAATTTACTGCTGTTTCTGTACCACTGTAACTGAACCTGACAAGAACCAGAAGAATCCGTGGTTTTATTTTGGGCTTTATAGGTTTTTCCTCACTCCCTTTTCTCGTGCCTGGATGGGGTCGGCAGCTAAAGGCGACCCACACATTCTGCAACAACAGATAGCTGTTAGGCTGCAGGAACTGCAGGATGAGATAAATTGCTCCTTTGATCAAAACCAGGGTCAATTTGCCCTGGCTAATAATTGGTTTGTTAAGGGGAAAAAAAAGGAAAAAAAAAGAAGGAAAAAAAAGTGAACTGAACAGGAGCATTTTTACTTTACACAAAGAAATGCAGTATTTTCCTGCATGTAATAGTTGCAGTGTTCACAAATAACATAAGCTGTATTCAGCCATCAGCCTTACTATTCTAAACACACTGGTCTGTTTTCCAAGAATTTATAGGATTTTGAAAGCGGATGTGCATTTCCTCTTTGTTGAAACAAACAATTTGTTTCTGGTCCTCTTCAGATTTTCTCCCCAACGCTGCATATAAAAATTAAACTTGCCTAAACATTCTGGATGGTGCATAGGAAAGATAAATATGAGTTACATTTCATCCTACTATGGAGGAAAGCTATTTAGGCAATCACTCAATAATTAAAGTTTTATTTTACAGTGAGCATTTGGTAGCTACAATCTAATACAAAATTGCTTTTAATGGATGGTTTTATTTTGGATTTTGTCATAAGTGTTCTTACATAATAATGCATTTTTGCTGATTTCAAATGTAATTCTATTGCAAAAGCAATTGCTGTAGAATAAAAAAAATATAACTAAAGTCTTATGTCATGTTCTTTTTGTCAAGTTTTAAAGTACTCCAAGCTCAGCTTCCCTGAAGTGCATGAATGAAACGTCAAGAAACTGCACTCTCAGTAATTCATACTAGAATCCAATACAAGCTCTTTTTTTTTTTTTTTTTTTTTTTTTTTTCAGAAGGTATCCACATTTATTAGCAATCACCAGATGGGATCCCAGTGTAACCTCAGGGAAAAAAAACTAATGAACTAATGGTTTTCCCATCAAGTCATATTTGGATATGATCCAGTCACTGTTAACATATCCAAATTCATTAGGAACCACTGAATCCAAACTCTGTTTAATGCAAAAAGATACTTGTGAATAACAATTTTGGAAATTATTTAATTTACTTCCACAGCAAAACAATCTCTGAAGATGTCAGGGCAGACCAGAAGTTGAATTCATTGGTTTACGATTTTGTGTTAGTGAAGTTTCTGACAGAAATAAGACTTTAAAATGTAGAGTCTGTGAATGAAAGAAAATGTAATTACTTTTAAAAAAAGTATTTAGAAGTTCAATTTACATATGAAAAGGTTTTGCAAAAACTTTTTTGTTCATTTTATTTGCAACGAAAGCTGGAATTTCAGCTTCTCTGTTTTTTTTGTTAGGTTTTTATTTCAAGCTTTAACCTTTGTTTCCAGACTAGAGAATGGCAAAATTCTCATTCACTGGAATTGGTAGGTTACAACATTAATTTACTTTATTTGTATAGATTTATGCAAATTAAATCTATTTTTAACTTACTTTTTTCCCCAAGTATGACTTTATTTCTACTAATTAAGCAACATTCATTTCCTGGCAAGGTAAAACATATTCTTGAGTTTTAAATATTATTCTATAAATTTGTTCAATTGGATCATTGTGTGTCTTTCTTAAATTTCTGTTTAGATAAAGAAACCTTGTTTTGTGTGTTTTTCTTACAGAGTGGATCTTTTATTCCCAAAATATTTTTTCCTCTCTTATTTTATATTAATTTATATTGTTTTACATTTACTCCTGAAATGCTTAAGATTATTTTATTTTTCTCAGGTTCAATTACAAGTGCAAGAATAGATGCATTTGTTGTAACAGTATTTGTTGGTATAAAACCAAATCTTTTTTCTGTGCTTCCCTAAAACCAAAAACACTTTTTGTTTTGTACATGCATAGAAAATAGTTTTTTGTAGTCTCAAAAGTAATTCTACCCAAACACAAACTGTTATCCTTTTTGGTATGTCTGAGGTTACTTTTAGAATTTTATAAATCTAATTCATTTTTAACCATGTGAAACTGCTGGTTTAAATCATTGCACATCATTACATTTGGACAATGAAAACAACACAGGCATTTTTACTTGTCTCTGGTCAACTTCACTTCTGGATTTCCCTGACAGAGGACCTTAGCTGAAATCACCACGTGGAGATTTTAAAATGCAAATAAAACAAGCAGATATAAAACAACTCTCTTTCCACGGAGTTTCTGAAATTGTCATTAAAATGCTTCAGTTGATTGATAAGAGGCTTTTAAAGGGCCTTTCTTTTAAACACAAAACACTATATATCAGAAAAGTCATGGACCTCTTTGTGCACTTTCCTGGAAAAATGGCATGTTTAAGGGGGAAGAAAAACAGATTGGGGAAGCATTTTCATGAAGCAGCACTTCTAGTATATTTTTAGAGAATAACTACACTCAGTTATAAATACATCAGTAAAAACATCAAGCAGTTTTACACATTTTAACGCCACTCTTTGCTAGGACAGAGTGTGTGACTGTATTTCCAGCAGCTTTTCAGGCGGTTGGGAAAGCGCCGAGCCCAAGGGCACTGGGAATGCCCGCGGCAAGCGGAGCCCCCGGGCTCAGGCTCTGCTCTGCGGCGCGCACGGCACCGCGCGGCTCCCTGCATCAATGCGCGCCCCTCGGAAACGCAGGACACGCCTTAAAGGAAAGAAAATGGCACAGGCTGCTGGCGGTGCGATTCCTCACACGGCCCCTGAGCCGAGAACACACCGGCCTGGCCCGGGAATTCTCTGCGGCCGGCCCGGGGACACGCCGGGGCTCCCCGGGAACTCCCCGGGGCTGGCCCCGCCGGGGCTCCGCGCTCCCGCCGGCGCCGCCTGCCGGGCAACGCTTCCCCAGCACAGCCCTGCTCCTCCCGCCCGGCAGGCTCCCGCCGGGATTACTCCTGCAGGGAGGCGCTCCCGCCTTTCTCCAAGTACCCAGAGACGGGCCCGGTCAGCGATGCCACTGGCACACTTCGGGGGAAACGGACCGAAGGCACCAACTCGTGGCATCTGTGTCACTGCTGAATCAGAGTTGAAAATATGACACGGTAGAAGCTGTTGCCATTGAGCACGGCAACGGATAAGCCAGTCTCACTCACTGGTGAATTTGGGTGGTGCTGTTATGGACAATGAAATGCCGAGATGGAAATACATCGTGTGACAGACTTTGCCCTTTGTGCTCCTCCCATCACTGTTACAGCGCAATCACCAGTTGAGGAAGTACAGATTCACTTCGCACTGCTAAGGGTTCCAGTCAGGAGCTGGTTAAGGAGTTCAAAAACCCCCCCCTTTTCTTCCATGGACTGGGGGAACCCAAAAACCCCCAAACCCTATGATTTTCTCAGATTCCAATCTTTACAATTAGCAGGGGATGATATTCTGGAGATGAGATTTGATAGCATGTCTTAAGGACATGCATTGGCTGTTAACATCTTTCTGGTTGCCTAAGGAAACAAATGTAAATTTTGATTTTAAATTTTATAACAGTATTTCTAAAATACTGGACACATAGAGGTCTTAGCAGATTAGTATTTTAAACAGCAAGCAAAATAACAACAACCAAAAAAAACCCATTAAAAAATCTACATGGAATCTCTTCCCCCAAGAGAAAAAGAGAAACCTTAGTGCTTGATACTTTACCTCTTTAAAAGTGATAGATAAAAACACAGGTATCTGTATCTAAACATGCTGTACCCTACATTGAAGCAATAGTTCCTAAAGTTATTACATCAACAGACCAACCTGTAACCCCTCCCCTGGATGATCTTACACCCTGGTCTCACACTCAAGGAATTAAACATTTTTTTCTCTTCAACACAGTAGCAGCCAAGACATGGATGAGCAGTTCCAGCAACCAGCAGTATATGGATCACACTACAGCTGCATTTGCTCCAAAGTGAGGGCAATTTTTTGGTTTCTTCCACAAGAATTCAGGCAGGTTTAAGGAAATTTAGGAGAGAAAAAACAATCAAAGTGTCTGAGGGCACCCAGCTGTGTTTCGGATGGGTCACTTTGCAGCTCCACCACCAGCTTTGCACATCAGCTGTGCACTTCAGTTCCCAGCTTCTTCCTGTACATCCTCTAATACCACATTCCAAGGGGGTGTAACAAATTTAGAAAAAGCAGTGTATCTTGCCTTTCTTAGTTCTCACAAACAATTTAGTTTTAAATATACTTTTGCACATCTGAAGGGAACTAACTCAAATTTTGCATTTGCGGCGAGGCTACTCAGTAGCAGCAGTGATGATGAACTATATCCAAGAGACTACAATCAAGTTGGTGTCACTAAGCCCTTCTAAGCTTTCATAGAAATGTTTTGTTTTCTGTTCCAAGACAAACTGCAGCTCTGATCTGATCTGCACCAAGTTCTGTCATATTTTGCAGAAGCAAGATGGACAGAAGTACAATTAGTAGATCTAAAAAGTTCTTTCAAACACAGATACCAGAATCCACCAAAGCTTGATTTACAGAACTTCTATTGTCCAAGTAATCTAAAGACTCAAAGTAGCAAGCTGTACCATGGAATAGCTGTTGCACCTACTCGTTATGAATTTTTCACCTTTCAAAAGAGAGATATTATAAGTTTCACATAACATGAATGTATGAATGGACCAGCTGAGCTGAGTCAGATGAGCCATCCTGAGACAACAAATGCATCTTTGCTTCCTGAAATACTATCCACAAACCCAACTTCTGGTTAAAGGAAAAGGTTTAGAAATGCTGTAAAATCTGCATTCAGACTTTAAAAGCCTTGCAAGACAATTAACTACAGTTAGAGATATACTATAAAATAGTATAGATAATAGTATAGATAATATACTAGATAATAGTTTACCAAACAAGAATACAAGTAACTTTCATAGCCTCCTAATAGTTGCATAGATTGAAAACAGAGGAAGTCAGTTTGCTCTAAATATACAAGCACTTCATAAGCAGCCCTCATGCTGCCTTGCATAGGACCCTTGATCCATAACCCTCTTTTGCCACACCATGTATTCTTCCTAACATTTCAGACCTTTTATATCGATAGATGAGCATGAGAAAGACTAGAGATCCGAGGGAGCAATGTTTAGGTGACTGGGATGAGAGGAAACAGTGCAAATATCCTCCTCCCATTCTGCCTTCTCTTTTCCTTTAAATTCTGTCACTATTGATTAGCTAGAGATCAGAAAACTGCAGTAGTATAGGGAGAATGACAGTAAAAATGGTGGGCTTGTATCAACTGTGCACTGTTTATTAACAGAAGGAAGTTGTTAGTTCTTTCTCACTTTTAACTTGGAAAAAAATCCCAATGTCTGTTTCTTCTGAAGTAGGAAATTGCGAGTTGTACAATGCAGCTGGAGAAGAGAAAGGAAAAAGCTGAAAAGAGCCTCCTCCTCCAGCAGAGAGCTCTCAGATGGCTCAGTCAGTACTGCCCTGAAACTCCACCCGTACGCAAGTTGGAATTGATGGCAAAACCATGGCCTTATGAGAGCAATGCACAGCTCTTGCTTCAGAGTCTCATCCTCCCCACAAATGCCGTAACTCAATTCAGCCTATGGCACCCTGAGCAGCAGATTGCTTTGCACCACTCAGATTTCTGCACGCTAAGGCTCTAGTCTCATCATGTCTGATACCAGATATGTTCACACTACAGATCAGATACAGATCAGATATCCAGCTTCCATCAAAGTCAACCCACGCCACTGTTCAGGCAGCAGGAGGAAAAGGTAGAATAGAAACAGACATACACTATAAAGCCTCTGTACAGGACTCCTTTTGCTGTTTAAGAAGTGGTGACCACATGTCAGGAGAATATTTTGTACCATGTGGCCATGGCAGCCTTCTCACAGTACTAAGCAGCCCCAAACTGTATTTAGCATCCTCTATAACCAGAGTGTTAGCTGTAGACAAGACTCCAATACTCCAAAACTCCACCCTTCACTGAGAAAGACTTTCAAAGCCCCATTCAAAGCACTTGCTTGACCTGTCTCCAGAACCTCTCTCCACCTTCACAACGCTGTACTGCGCAGTGGCCACACCAAGAGGCACTAGTGGCACGGGGAGAGGTGGCTCATGAAACAGGGCAGCCTGACACAGCCCCGCCTTCACCAGCCTGGTCTTTTTTCCTGATCTTGTACTGCCTCCTACTGACGCTGCTTTTTGTACAGTAAGACTGTAAGAAAATACAGCTGAAAAACATGGGGAAAATAAGAATATTTTCAGTGTATCTTAGGTAGGCCTTCTGTATGTCTAAATTCGTTTCTATAGGAAGGAAAAATTACTTTTTCAATCAATGCAAACAGAAACATATTTCAGATTCAGCAGTATGAATCAAATACTCATAGGCAACTAAATAATTTGGTATTACCATTCAAAAAATAGTTGGTCAAAATAAATTCCAAATACAAAATATGCTCAAATCAAAGTACAGTTTTCCTGCTGTATCCATGACTCAACCTCTGGGGTTACATCCATGCTGCATGTTTAGTCAGGTTCCTGCTGGAAAAAACAAGCTTTTAGCCTGGATTACAGATCCCACCCAAATAGCTCTCAAAAATGTTTTCTAGCCCATAGTGATCTGCCTCACCCAAGTGAGGTATGACATTGTACACAACACACTGGTACTAGACTAAGAGCTATAGTCCAGTAAAGACAGCGGTTTATTCCTTCCTTATCCTCCATTTCACCTAAAAAATCAAACAGGATGTCTTAAAATATCTGTAGTTTAAGTGAACATGTGACTTTATCCTGGACACCATGAAAGAAATACCTCACACAGCCAGTATTGTTACAGGAAGGAAGCAACTTCTAAATAAAACATCAGTGCAGCATCTGCCATCTTTCACTTGAGATTCAAATTCCTAATCTGGTCACAAAAGCAGTTGGTAAAAAATCTATACAACAAAGCTCAGGGTTGTTCATCATAAAAGAACAAATAAGCAAGACTAAATCATCTATGAAGGTAATTTTCTCTTACAGAGGAAGCAGCTGAGGTAGCAGTGAAAAAGCTCTGGAGAGAGGACAGTCTAAGGTAAGTGCAGCAGTGGCAGGCTCGATGAAGATGAGGAAGATGAGGACTGCACCTAAAGAATAAACTGACTCTGAAGCTGTACATCTAGAACAGGGGTACTTTGCCAGTTTAATCATCTCCACTTGGGAAAAGCAGCCTGAAAGTCATCTGATTTACAAACATGTCAGAAACAGCACTGTGCTGACCCTGTAAAAAAAACAATTGTTTTTTTCATGCTTAAGCCTGAGAAGCTCCCCTCCTCAACTCCCCAAAGCATAAATTAAGCAAAATAAAGCCTACATCATTACAATAGTAAATAAATACAATCTGACTGTTCGTTCCATTCCATTCCTGGTTAAACACATTCATAAACACTTTCTTCCATGTGAATCAAGTTTAAAGTAATCCTAATCTACAAGCTAACATTTAGGTAAGTTTGATACCAAAACCTAGATCCATTTATCTAACAAGACCAAAAAAATTGACAGAAGCAGCTGTTTTTATCAACTAGCAGGGCTTTTATCAAGTTAATGGAAATATTTTAATAGTACAAAGTTATTAATAGCATATGATTTGGTAATATGTGACCTATATATCTTACCGTTGTTAACTGTCAATTTATGTGAAAAGAGATTGGCACATTCTTTTTTCCTTTAACATTGTCATAGTTTTTTATGTACCTTTCCCCTAACAATAGTAATAAACACATTGTATTTCACCAGAAAAAAATTATTTCACTGAGTTCTTCTAACTAGATTTTACCATACTACAACCCAGTGTAGTTAGAAGAAGAGATCTTCTTTCCTATGCCCAAGTTATCACAACAGCTACAAATCACAACTTGTGGCAATTATAGAATGTGGATCTCATCTTCCATGAAGCTGAACAAAGGTTATGCCCTGTACCCATGCCTGGTACTTGAAAAGGCAACATACTGCAGGGTTGGTATTGTAATTATTTCCATCTTTGAAATGAGACATTTTAAAAACACAAGCTCTCAGGGTAACTAACCCTTGCATCTGTCATCACATGTTATTGCCAAGTAATATGCACCCAACTGTACCTAATCACATAAATGGCATCTGTTACACACTCATGCAGTATTTTATCCTATGCACACATTGTAAAGCA
The DNA here is from genome assembly GCF_021018805.1 of Prinia subflava. Taxonomy (NCBI): domain Eukaryota; kingdom Metazoa; phylum Chordata; class Aves; order Passeriformes; family Cisticolidae; genus Prinia; species Prinia subflava. The sequence continues at coordinate 40,074,922 of NC_086250.1, read as the reverse complement.
GGATAGGTAAGTACCATTTTAAGGGGAATAAAAGGCTACTGAAAATACATATGGAAAGGAAAATTCTCATTTACTTTACTAAAACTTGGAAAAGATCTTAAATAAAAATTTTATTTTCATTCTGTGCATTTGCTTTTTCTCATTTTAATAATAAAAGAATCAGTTGTACTTTCACTTACTTAGTTCCTACAATATTTCTGTTGCAGACAGCAATGAAATATTTTGTTGTTCTCTTTGTGAACTTATGTCAGACTGACACCTTCTCATCTTACCTGCAGAATTTTCATGAGGCCCTGGTGTTGCTCCAGCATAAAAATTTTGGAATGACATATGAAAACATGTTTTTGTTAATTATCAGATGTTAAAAGCAACACAAGTCAGTCCAACAAATTCTACAGAAGGACTTAGAGGATACAGAGTGTTTACGGAATCCTTTGGTTATATTTGCTAAAAGACAAGTTACACTGACGAAGACCACAGTACAAAAACATTCAGTTTCATTACTTTTAGGATTTCCTTTACTGTTTTCAGTGTTCAAAGTATAAAAGATGAAGACCCTCACCCCCAAGAAAACAGATAGCCACAGGCAATTGGTCTATTCAAAGGCACTCAGCTTGCTTTTTAAGTTTGGCAGACACCAAGCTGCTACTTCTTTCATCATTTGCTGGCCAAACAGTCTCTTCAAAAATTCATTCAACACCATAAATTATACTCATTGACCACACACAAAATCTCATGAACTTATGTAGGAAATTTATTTTGTTAAATAAAATATTCATGATCTTACAAAACTGATTTTACCAGACGAGGCCTTTGGCCAATTTGGATTTTTTTTTCCCTTTAACACGTTGAGCCTTAAGCTTCTTTCTCTGCCTGGAATTCATCCATATGGGGTACTGTCCATGCTGGTCTAGAAGAGTTTTTTTGTTTCGTTTATTATCCAACTCCATTTTGCAGTCATCTGAAAATTAAAGGTATTTTTAGTGAGTAAAACATCTGAATCAGCCTCATAGAAGCTATTTTGTTACTAGATTCCCCCAAAATGATAAAAATGCCCCTAGACACAACAGTATTTGTACACAGAGAACTGAAGGGTTTATAAACTGAAAGCAGTTTCAAAATCAATGCAACTGCAACCCAGGAACTTCAACAGTTGGTAGTAAATGTGCGATATTTTTACTAAAGGCTATATCTGGGCAAAGCAGCTTATTCTTTAGTCTGCAATCTGTTCCAATCCCGTGTCTAAGGACATGCATATTCCATCAGGGAAACATGCATGAAGCCATAAGCTTACTGAAACATATGCACAATTACATATTTTTTATGATGTAATGTTTAAGATCTGCTCTAAACATTTATTCATAGTGGAAGATGGAGACAAGTAAAAAGAGTAGTAAAAAGAAAAGGTGAAATACAATGACAGTGGGAAGTATCAGTGAGTGATGCCACACTTGCCTCAAGGAGTGAGCATGACATCAGGTCTAACACATTTACAGGCAGAAAGAGAGGATTACTCTCTAGGATGAGGAAAACTGCCCAAGACATGGTCACTCCCAAGAACAGCGTCCTCAGCTGGCTAACGCCCCACAAACGCCCTGTCCCGGTGAGATAACAAGGTGCAAGAGGAACACCTTGCTAAGTGCTGACTGGAACTGTGCTCCGCAATTTCATCCCAACCCTGTTCCCAAACCCTGTGTGTGCATCTCAAGTCTTTACCACAAGTTTTATGGAGAGGAAAAAAGCCTTTTATTTTGTGCTTGCCTGATGTTGGGAGACAAAGCTCATGAGGAAAAGTCCAACAAGCTGCTTCAATAGTTGAGTTGCTCCTGATAGTTTACAGGAATCTGCACCTGATAGTTTACAGGAATCTGCACCAGAGATATGCTTATGGAGCCCTAAATTGGGGGGCTTGCAAATACTTGCAATCAGCAGAGAATCAGCACAGGGGCCTGGTGGCAGAATCAAAAGCCTATCTAACCAGGCAGACCTTACATTATTTTTTTTTTAAGAGGAAAAACTGAAAAAAAAAAAAAATCACAGTGTGCTCTAAACAATACCCTAAAGTCACACAGTAGGATGTCTGTAACATTTACCTATAAACTTTCTTTAGCTGGAAAATTATTTATCTGTCTGTGGGAAATATATATTATGGGTGAAGTTTTTATCTACTTGAAACGCTTGATGATGTGAACTCCTTTGTGTCCACAGTTAGTCCTGAAAGTCCTCTCAAAGAAGACACCATTATATTCATTAAACTTGTAGCCGTTTTGTGAAATACATATTTTCTTAGGTATTCCCGAAGCTGCTATCTTTCTGCAAAAGCCATGTGAAACCGGCCACCTGTAGGGAAGTTGCCAGCAGAGTTGGAAGGATGTGCAGGAACGACAGAGAGCCATGCATTTACTTCAGAAAATAGGTTTAAGGCAATGATTTCTTGTTCAACTTTAGCATCAGAAGTCTGACAATGTTCCAGAACATTTTGAAAATTTAATTCAAACTAGCCCTTAAAGAATAACTTTTACACCATGTTTGTGGGACAAATCAAAACCATGGATAAAATTACAAATTATACTCGAAGCTACCCTTAATTGGACAAGTATTTTTATATACCATTCTATTTTCATTTCCAGTATCAGAACATCTTAAGTGGCACAAATTGGAGAATCAGAGTAAGAGTATGATTTCGTTTGGATGTCAGTTTTGGAAAGAGGAGGTGCCTTTCTAACTCCTATCCAGTATGCAGCTATTTAAAACCTTTGTTTCCACTTCCTGGGTTACTTCCTTTACAGCTGACACTCGATCCCAGACACAGCACTATCTGTAGACACCTAATGCCAGCCACACCTGCACCATGTGCAGTGCAACACTAACTGCTATTCAGAAGCCGGGCCCGTACTGCTCCTACCCCGACTTTTGTATGTTTAGTAGCGTCCTCAAATTAGGAAAATTTGGCAGCAAACATAACGCTGTGATTGGAACAATTGCTAAGTGGTGAATCTGCATTCACCTGATTTTGTCAGAGATGTCTCTCCACACGATACTTTACGTACTTTACATAGTTAAGCCAAATGTTGATAACCTTGTTCCACAAGTGACCGGATGCAATATGGATGCCAGTGTGGTGAAATGACCAGATTCGGTGTTTTAGCTTTAAAAGACACGCTTTCCGACTCACCATTCTCAGCCTGTAACACCCATACGCCTGACCACGGCGCTGGAAGTCACAGATCAGTCACAACCCTGCGGGACCTCCCGCACCTGGGCGACTGCCGCAGGGAAAACCGGCCAGAGCCCCGCTCACCTCTCTGCTCCAGGACTTTCTCGGGGGGCAGCACGGTCGCCACCTCCTTGACCTCCTCCATGATGACATCCGCTTTGGTTCCCAGGATCTTCTTCAGCCTCTCCAGCTCCTTGGGCGCGTTCTTCTTCCTCTTCTCCGCCCGCATCTTCCTCCTCCACTTGCTCCTCAGGCTCTTCGCCATGTCCTGCGGGAGGGGAGCGGCACCGGTTGAGGGGGGCCGCGCGCACGCGGAAGGGGGGGGGGGGGGAGGGGGGGAAGCGCGCGCCCCGCTCACCGGCCGCGCACGAGGCCGCCACACGCGCAAGGCCGCGCTGCCCGCCCGCGCACGCGCACACCGAAGCGCCCGGCCTCCCGCCGGGGTAGATGGGCCCTACCGTAACTCTCCGAGCAAGCGCGCAGCACCTTCCTGCTTCGCGTCCGTGCGCGACTGTGGCCTGGTTCCGCTGCGCGGCCAGGGCGAGGGGGAGGCATAAAGGACAAAAAAGTGTTCCAGCACAAGGTAAAAAGCAAGGTTTCCTTCCTAGCTCCTGCCCCACTGTTCTGAATGAAATCCTAAGGCAAAGGGAGAGATTATCACACTCGCTCGAACCCATTCGCAGTCGTACTCGGACCGCCTCCCGGAAAGCGCACGCGGTGCCGGCGTGGGGCAGGCAGGACGCGCATCTTTGCCCAAGTGCTGCATTCCCCGTCGCTCACCCCTCACTGACAGCGGGCAGTAACGATCCCTCACTGAACAGCAAGAACGCCTTTCAAAAATGGCTTTTACGCTCCCTCTTCCTCCAGCATCTCCAGAGCGTGGGGAGCAGCCGCAGTCACAGCACCCCGCCAGCACCGACCCCTCAGCATCCTGAAGTGCTCCAGTCCCAGTTGCAAAAACAGACTAAAGGCTTTCCAATTTTTATTGATACACAGTGAGATTTATTATACACAAGTTGATAAATGCTATAATCAATCTCCAAATGATCAGAACACTGAAAGACAGGCAATAAATAATGCTAAAATGAAGAACATTCCCTTTATTAACACCCTCACAGCTTCCATAGTGACAGCCCTTAAAAAGGACAGAGTATCTCTGTCAGAGACAGTATTTTCATTTTACCAAACAAAAACTAAAAAACAAATTATCTTAGTAAAACATTGCACAATGGTAAACTCAAGCTACCCTTATGTGGTACATAAACGAATGATTGATCCCAAAGGAAACATTTTCAGCAGCTACAGAACAGCAGGGAAGCTTACTCTGGAGCAATCAGAAGTTGGCAAAATTTTAATCATTAACTACGTCAATTGCAAATTAAGTGATTTAAAAAGTGACTGTAATGATTACAGCATGTTAACAATATAAAATACACAGTCTGGAAAAGAACTGTAGCTATGTAAAAAGCCATTTTTCCCCCTAAGAAGGGATCAATATTCATGGAATGCAAACATAATAATGATTCAGTTTTTAGAAGGCAGAACTGAGTTTGCAGATCATCCAAATGCTTAACTTTAATTGTGCTGTGGTCAAACCACACTGGTTTTGACTATTTTTTATTAAATGCCTCCAGAAAACGCAGCAGGTGCAAGAACAGATTTATGATGTCCAAGTAGAGATTGATTGAAGCCAGTATGTACTCTTCAGGGGACAGTTTGTGCATCAGTAAATGAGTGTCATAAATAATAAATCCACAGAACAGAAGAGCTCCAGCAGCAGCAAACACCAACTCTATTGTCTCACTATAGAAAAACAGCTGCAGGCAGATAAAATATGAAAAAGACACTTGTGAATTTATTTTTTTTAATATATTAAAATCCCTGCATAATGATATGCCACATTTAAAACACAGTCTTTCTCATGTTATGTACACAAACCCATATTATGGTATTATGGTGATATTTCAATGCTCTTAATCGATGCACTCTCCAGTCACACAATCTCCACCTCCATAAAAGTGCCTCCACTTAGGAGAGGGCAAGCTCTGGTCTCCAGAATACTAACAACAGAACAACTAGAAAACCAAAATACAATTAAATCCCAAATCTCCTTCACGTCCTCTTCATCAACTAGTGAATCTCAATTGACAAATTTTGTCAATCAACCCACATATCCCTTTTGTGTTGGCAAGAACAGCATCCAACAAAAATCTAAATTGAAAATGTGTGGTTAAAAGATCACCAGCATGATCTAGAACAGTAATGGATCTGCTTAGGAATTTTCTTTCACTAAGCTGTATTGGGCTTTTAGTTATACGAGAAGTTAGTAAAAGGTCAGACTCTGAGCCACCTGATCTTAGTGGAAGGTGTCCCTGCTCACAACAGGGGGATTGGAACTAGATGATCTTTAAGGTCCCTCCCAACCCACACCATCCTGTGATTATGTGAATATTTTTAACTGTGAACATGAAGTATCTTACCCTCAAGAAACCCGAGAAGATTAAAATCCACAAACAAGCAAAGAGGCTGAAAGAGAATAAATTACACGGTGACCAAAAATATACTTTCTTTTAGACTTCACTTAAAATATCCTCCTTTCTTCTAAAACCTCTTTACAATATATTTGGCAAGTAAATGTCTGGAATTCTTACATGCCAACTGTTCACTTGTGTCAGCAGTAGAAGTTTTAGAAAGCTGTCAAAAGTTATGTTCTAACTTTAGTTTTTTTAAAGATTTGAAACATCTGCCTTCTCTCTCAGTGAAAAATCCAGATAAACTAATTTTCTCATTTTTTTTAAAGATTCTTTATCATCGAAAAGAACTTACCAAGGATCAGAACTGGGTAAAATTAATAATTCAAAATAAATAACCCTCACCATTCCCTTGAAGCAGGTTCTGTTAACCTGTATTCCTTATTTTACCTGCAAAGCTTGCTTTAAGAAAGAAAAAAAAAATCAAAAAATCATGAATATGACCACATACCCTGCTCCAAATTTGCTGAAGTCTCTCTTTGATTGCAAGGTGTATGCAGTCAATCCAAGAAATACAGCAGTAGTGAGAATAAAGGCTTGCACCACGACAGAGACATCATAGAAACTCACTACAAGCAGAAAAAGTAATCTGTCAGTTAAAGAACACTACACTATCTATTTCCTGAGTTATCTTTTGAGAAAATAGAAATTCAAACTTAACTGTGAACAAAATTAACTAAATTATGCCTGAAGTTGTCTTTGCATTTCAAATTCATGACCACAGGACTCAGGGATCTTGTACTAGCTAAGTTTGACAGTTACTTTATAGCTGTAGCTTCTTAAATGGAAGTACCAGCTCTTCCCTAGTCAGAATTATGAAAACACCAACAAAACAAAACAAATGATTTTAAGCACATATAACAGAGATCTTAAGGAAAAAAACTATATGAATTTTTCATGATACTGAAACAAGGGGAAAAATAAAACAATCCACTATAAAGGCTCAAAGTTTTGATTAGGGGACAGGAGGGGAAAGACAGCAGAAACAAGGGTAACCGTTTTTTTCCCTCCTTCCTCCTTAATCTTTCTTTTCCCCAAATCAGGAGCTCATAAGCCACAAGGAAGAGGTTTCATCTCCTGCTGTAAGGTATAGTTCAAGGTGGTGCCATGACATGACTGCACATTGCCTCATTTCAACCTTGACCATGAAGCACAGAATTCTCCAAACTCAGATTCCCTTTGAGGAAACTGAGGGGGCAGATAGGACTATTTCAACTTGAAGATCAGCTCTGCTGAGAGCTGAACATTATGAAAGAGGACATTTTTAGCTATACTGAAAAAATGGACTCCCCAACTCACTTCTCACTTCAAGTTTATAGTTTCATTTCTGAATCAGAATTCAGTTTTCCCCCTTGATTCCCTAGTTTTGCTAAAGTCCTATCACTGTCACTATAATTTTCAGTCACATCTAGAAAACCCTAATGGCAATTAGTTCAACATAATGGATTCCTTTTCCAAATTCTTTATGGAATTAGACAATAGGATGGCTACTATTTACCTGTAATGGCAACTGTCAGTGCTTCCAGTAGTGTCTACAAAAAGCAAACCCAAAGAAACAGAAGGATAAGAAAAAAATCAAACCATTTAACATAGATCTCCTGTTAAATCTTTGTGTATGAAAACATGTTTAATTTTCAACAAGAAAATGGCAATCATACTACCTTACTGGGCTGGAAGTTGTGTTACACAGAAAGAGTACAATATAAAGTGAAAACTGAGTGAGGGACTGTCCCTATAGAAAAATGTCACATTTTCTACTGTAAGTGCACAGCATTTATATGACACTCCTTACAAACTATTCAAGGGGCTATAAAATGAATACATTTTTCAATATCTTGTTGGACAGCTGTCTAACACAGCGTCTGCATCAGCTTCCTTTCCACACTCATCCTTTAAACAATCTGTTTACTTACACAGCAAAGCTTTCTTTTTTATCACAAATAAAATTTTGGCAACTCTTAAAGCATCAAATTGTAATTGCACTACTGTAACTTCTTTTCTAAAGATTGATTTGCTACATAATCCAAAATACCCAAGAGAAACTGTTAGCCTGGATCTACAGATTCACAACATCAGGCAGAAGACTGAAATTTGAGGACAGCTCTGACTGCTCTGCCTGTCCTAGAAACATGCTCAGAATTTAGCATCAAAAAGACAACAACTGGAGGAATAAACAATATGGCTGGTTTGGGTCTCTGGATGGCTGGAGGCCATCCATTAAACAATTTAGGTAACAGGAATTTCTCCCCCTTTACTACTGTGCAGTTCCATAGAAAAAGTCCCTGACATCAACAGAACAATGAGAGCAGAGAGATTTCACACACACACAAAAACCCTTCCTCAAACTAGTTCCACGTTCTAACACTCCTTCTAAAAAGATGCTGAAAGAAACCTGAAGTGCCTGCTATCTTGGAACAACCTGTGTACAGAATATTAACTCAGACCTTCATAAATATACAGGACATCTTTCATGGAATACAAGAAAAACAAATGACACACCTCTAGTTTCAAGGAATAAGTTACAATATTTTGTAAAATACAAGATATTCTAGGGTCTGTTAAATTGAAATAATTAATCAATTAATGATTTAATTGAATGAAACACTTACAAATCCAAACAGCAGGTATAAATTAACAGGGTGCTGGTGTCTGTAGAGGGTCAGTGCCACAATTACAGCCAGAGATCCAAACCCAGATATCAATAGCAAGGCAGGCCTGTGAAATTCCATTAATTAAAAAAAGTAATCAAATGTAAGTATCTGTAAGATTATGGAACAAATTATATAAAACCAAGTTTTAAAGTGATCATCTAGGAAAAGATATCCAAAGTAAATGTAATTCAAGTTTACAATAAAACTGTTCTAAAACATACTACTACAAATAATCAATTAAAAATAGTACAGTCACAAGTAAAGGCAACTTTTTCATACTAAAGAGGTAAAGATTGCCCAGGAATCCATTACCTGGAAATTAGCAGATACAAAGAAGAAAATCCATCCATACAAAGTAAGAGTATTAAAGTATATGTACTGTTTTGCCTGTTCTGCACTCCATATTCAGAGAACTGTTTTTCATAAGCACTCAAATGCAACAAACATGGGCACTAACTGCACCAAAGAAAATCAGTACTGACCAGTAAGTATTGCTAAATCATTCCAGTAGCCCTCCAAGGAAAAACGGGACCAACACCAAATAAAAAAACCACAGGAGTTGTAAGTGAGCAGGACAATTTTAAATTATCAGATTTGAGTAGAAAACTGTAGTTTTACAGCCACTCTTATATACATTATACGTTATACAGAAACTGAGACTTTCATGCAGTGTTTAATCCTCCTTTCTTATTTAGGCTTTAAAGTGAAAGTCCAAAAGTGCACTTGGAGGAAAACAGAAAATATACTCAGTGCTCTCCTCCTCTCCCAGCTGTTCCTTTCCCTGGCCTGTTCACCACAGTTTGCATTCTAAAACTTATTTTATCATTAAAATCTGAGAGGCAAAAAGAAGCACAGCCACAGGAATTTAAGCAGACTAATTCTTTTGGGGGAGTGGGGAGGTGGTATGGGGGAAAAGAATATGGCAGAGGGAGGACAAGGAATAAAACATGATTCTGCCTTTTGGAACAGGCACCTCTAAACAACAGCATTCCAAAGAGATTCTAGAAGCATTTAGACTGTAAAACAAGAAATGTCAGTAACTGAGGTGTTCTGCAATTCACATAGAAGTATGCACAGCACAAATATTGAAATAAGCACTATTAATAAAGCATTGATTAAGCTAACAACAACTTCATAGTAAACCAAGGAGAAAAATATCAGAGAAGAAAAGTCACTCTCTAATCAAGTAGAAAATATCTATTACAGCAACAAAATACAGGTTATAACAATTATTAGGAAGACTGAGGGGTAGCAACAATTACATAATTGCAACAATACATAATTACATAATAGCAACAATACATAATTTATACCTAACAGATGCTAAAATAGCTGCATTTCATCTTAGAATTTACCTCTCATGAACAAATGCCTGCACTCCAGTAGAGTACAGGAAAACTGCAGATGTAACTGTGGTCAGTAGAACTTGAACAGAAAGAATGCTGTAGACCTTTCGCAGGAATGCTAGAATAAGAAAAATAAAAATGAAACCACTTTTGACTTACACTTTCAAAGTTCAACAGTAAATTAGATACAAGTTTGCATTTTCATAAGGAACCATTATAAAGTCACAGTGAAAAAGCACAGAACAAAGTCGTAAAAAGCCATTTTACGTTAAAAAACTGACACAGCATTACAGCAAAATTACATTTATTCCTGGACATCATTATTTAATCATTAACAACGATGACAAAAGAAATATAGAAAACATTTGCAAGGAATTTACTTTGGATTAGTTTAAGACCTATGTACACCCATTCTCACTATACTAACAGCAAACCTTCTCCATCATGTTACTGGTGCCTCATGGACCTGACTGAGGATTAACATGGAAGGCAGAAACAGCCAGAAAAGTGAAATACACTTGTAAGCCATGTGGGACTGGGGTTTACTTTGTCACAGTAAACTGATCAAACCTAGAAGAAGCTTTCTAGCTTGCAAAGCTTTCCCCCATGCAATTTTGCATCAGCAATTTTGCTAGTGGTATTACCTGTTTCATACTTCCTGTGGCACACTCCTTATTTTTCAAACAAGGTAAAATTGTATTTTAACAGAAGTGCTCTCCTGATCATCAGAATAAATAACAAAAGATTTGACAGCGCACAGCCGTTTTTATTCCAAAATGTGCCCAGTAACACTATTTCAGCAAGGATTACTGATTAGACACATTCTAGGAGAGTACTCAATGCTTTTGAGACCTCCACATGAACAGCAAAGCAGGATTTCATGGGCATTGGTACGACCTCTCAGCATGCCAAACGCTTCGGTGGAAGAGACAAAGGTTCTAACATTTCACAGAAAAAATTCACATCCTTCACGCTCATGGTTAAACATCTGTAATTACAGTCATTGATTTTAGTGTTTATGAATCACAGAATGAACACGGTTGGAGATCCCTGGTCCAAGCTGTGACCGCACACGGCCGTGTCACACAGACCATGGCCCCGCCTGCCACGTCCAACCTTTCCGGAACACCTCCGGGGAGCTGCGTCTCTGCAGGGACCACGCACCTCATCTACCATTGTTTGGACTTCAAAACTCATCACTCTGGACAAAATCAGGTCTGAACCTACACAGGTACCGGGTACTCGGGGTAACCCCTCTCAGGAGAAGCCCTGCCCCTTCACGGTTAAACGACAAAGCCTTTCGCCGGCCGCGGTCCCTCACCATTGACGCCTAACCTGGACTGAACAGCGCCCCGGCTCCGCACTCACAGCTTTAGCCACGTTAAAACCCTGCGCGGCACCGACTGCAGGTCAAGGCCAGAGGTGACCGGGTATCACACAGGCACCTGTGGGAGCGCAGGGCGCGGCGCCCCTGACCGCCTCGCAGTGCGGGCACGGGGACCTCTCCGCAAGCGCCTCGGGGTCTGAGGCGGGCCGTGCGCCTTTCCCACTCATCCGCAGTCCTTACCCATGCGGATGTGGACGCTGGCCGAGGCCACGTTGCTGCCATAGTTGAAGTCATCCTCGATGGAGCTCCGCGGGTAGCGCTCCTCCGCCGCCATGGCCGCGGCCCGTCTCCGCTTCCGGGCGGAGCAGGGCGCCCCGCCGAGCGGCCGAGCGCATCGATCGCGGGTGCCGCCGCCGCGCGGCCAGCTCCGAGCAGGGCACCCCGCCGAGCGGCCGAGCGCGTCGATCGCCGCCTTAATCCCGAACGCTGGGTCCTGCCCGTGTCTAATTCAGGTCTGAAGGGCCTGGAGAGGAACTACAGTGATAAAACCCAGCCCTGTGGCTGCTGTTCACCTTGGATGCACTCGGACTGTGCTGCAGCAGGCTGCAGCTCTGCACAGCTGCGGACACGTACCTGCGTTCAGCGGTGCCTGGTGGAAGCGGCGTCGGGGCTGATGCTCCCGTCAGCGTGTATCCCATAGGGACGAGCTTCACTTCCACAAACCTTGAATGGAAAGCAGAATTTCACCACGGCATTCTCCTAGGTTCGTGTCCCGTCCTTCACACTCAGTGTAATTGAACAGAAAGCAGAGATGCCCAGCGTTTCTCAGGGTCACAAAACACTAGGGACAGTCGGACGTGAGGGTAACTCACACTGAGCAATCCCAAAGGCTGCAGTTTGGGGATGTGGATGAGGGAGCGCAGTAGGTTATTTCTTTAACTGGTGAATTTTATCCAAAGTGTGCCAAGAAACTGAAGCGACAGACACTTTAGGAATATATGTTATAGATTTGACTGGAGGTGCTTTTGAAAATTGGAAAATAGTGGCCTGAACTGTATTCAGCTTCTCAAGGGAGCAGTAAAACAATCCTATGATTTAGTGATGAAATAATCTTGAGCAGCTTTTCTACCGAGTTGACTTAAGAAACTACATTTTACTTGCAGAGACAAGAATTATGAGCATGACTTTATATTCTGGAAAGTATGATTTTCTTAGCATCACTTTGCATTTTTTAGTTGCTGCAGAGTAGGATTTTTCAGTTTAAATCCTGAATTTTGAGCTTTTTGCATTATTCACACTGCTGAATAGCAACTGTTTTGAAACTGTTATGCTGTCTGCTTTCTTGCATCTGCCCCTGCAGAAGAACACCACTGATGTTCTCCCAAAAGAAGCATTTAGAGTTCTGGTCAAGCATCTGGTGTTGCCTTCTCCAAATACAGGCAGTGCTGTTTTCTTTAAAATACCTCTTAGAGGCATTCCGTGTGAGAAACAGAAAAATTTCAGAGCATTGCTGCAGAGTTGGCTCCTGCAATTAGTTTGAGGCTGGAGATGATTGAAGCACAGATATAATAGTAGCTTCAAATATTTTTTATAAGGCTATTGCAGTCCTCCAGCTGTGGAGAAAGTTTCACATAAGAGGTAGCATGGCTCAAACTGCAATAGGGAATATTCAGAGTGGTGGTTTCAGAGACAACTTGACCACTTATAAGAATAATCAGAGTAAAGCTGTGGAATGGTTAGCCTGGGGTTGAGGCACAGGCTAGGAGATAGGAGATGGCAGGAAACAGGCATGTGAGACTTTGCACTCTCACACACCCACCTTCTTTGTGGAAGATGTTGGTCTGATGGAAGCCACCAAGGATCAGTAAGGAGCTTATTCAGCAAGGCAAGAGACAAAGCAGCAAAATCAACCAGTGACACCACTGAGAAGCACAATCTGCCAAAGTTGCTGCAAACAGGAATAGAAAATTATTTACATCTGCAACACTGATAAAGGCTGCAATTTTCATGCCAAAAGAGAGCATCATTCTTGTCTTAAGGTCTTTCTTGTTACTTCCAGGCACATACAGCATGCAGTTCTTTGGAGTGACTGTACTGAACAAACATTTAATGACATTGAGTCTGCCTGAGTGCTTTCAATGTCTTTGCAATTTTCCATTCCTCACTTGGGAAAGTATACCTTGTAAAATGCAAAATATGCCTTATAAAAAGGAAAGTGTGTTTTACGTTGCCTTTCTCTTCTGTATTTGATGTTTTCATAAACATACCTCCATCAGACTGTTTTTATTTGAAACCACGGCAGTCCCGCAGGCTCGCTGGGGGCTGGCGAGACGCTCCCGCTCCTCGTGCATGCGTGCAGGGGTGAAAGAGCTTTCTGTTCTCCCGGGTTCTGCTCTGGGCTCCAGCACGGGGAGAGGAAGCTCGCTGTCACTGGAGGCCTGGGTAAGGACCATGAACTCCTCTGTGCCTTTTGTCTGCGTTATACATAATCGGTGGCTTTGCTGGAAAACGTCCATCTGTTGCTCAGAGGTACTTGGGAAAGGTACTTGGAGCCTTGCCAGGATTCTGCTTCTTTCCAGAGGTTTGTTTTTAAATCATTGTGCCAGAGGCCCTTTGTTTGCTTTGAGCAGTGTTCCCGGAGTGACCCCTCTCAGCATGGCTTTGATACACATCTGTGTATCTTCACATCACCGCGGCTGCTGTTGAGGCAGGGCTGAATGGTCTCCTCTTCCCAGACTGCCACATCCGTGACCTTTGCGTGGCTCCACACAAATGCATAAGGCACAACCTCTAGTATTGCTGGAGTGTGGTTCCAGGAGTGCAGTCACACGTGGGGCCCTGTGGCTGCCTGCCAGCCTTTCCTCAAGGAGGTAACATCCAGGCAGATTGTGCTCAGGATGGCACAGCACACGTGGATACAAAGCAATGTGGGAAAACAGAGGAGAGAAGTTTGATTGTGTAGGTGCACCCACATGGCCATTAACCATTAATTTATCCCCAGGTGAGCTTTGGTCTCTTGGTCTCAAAATAGATGGCTAAGTTAAAGGGATCATTTAATTGTGTGATCCTGGGGAATCCCAATTTGAAGAAATGGGAGTTGTAGCAGCTTTCCAGTATCTAAGGGGGGCCTACAAGAGAGCCAGAGCCTTGTACTTTTTTACAAGGGCAGGTAGTGATAGGGGTGATGGCTTTGAAATGAAAGAGAGTAGTTATAGATTAGATGTTAGAAAGAAATTCTTTACTGTGAGGATGGTAAGGCACTGGGACAGAGAACTTGTGGATACCCCATACCTGGAAATGTTCAATGCCAGGTTGGATGGTGCTTTGAACAACCTGGTGTAGTAGAAGGTGTTGCTGCCCATGGCAAGGGGATTGGAATTAGATCATCTTTAAGGTCCTTCCCAACCTAAACCATCCCATGATTCTCTGAGTTACTGTAAAATTATCCTCACACTCAAAATGCAAAGTTTTCCATGGGAACTGGAGATAATCATGTAATTGTAAAGTTATTCCAAATTATGTTTCAATGTGTACAGTATGAGGTGCAAAACCATCATGATGTTCTTACAGGGCAGGAAAATAACAAGGAAACTCAGAGACAGATGTGCCATCTGTTACTGTAAAATCCCTGATGGTGAATTTTCAAATCCACTGATTAAGGGGAGAGTTTATCTTCTTTAGTACTTACTGTTTCATGAGAAATACTCTACCCTTTAGCAAGCAGATCACAAAGCCAAGCTATTCCAGGATGAATAAGCTTCTCTCAATGTTTCTTTGGTTTCCTACAGCCAACATCTTTGCCTGATGATGGTATATTCTTTTTCCTATTAAATCCCACCTGCATTATATATTTTTTCATTACATCTCACTCTATTGTAACTCGTTTAGCTCATTTTTAATTTTTTTTAAACCATGTGCATTTTTTATAAGATATGACAGGTTAGTTTTGGATCTTATTCTCAGTGGGGGTCTAGATGCAACAAGAAATGGGTTGTGCCTAGGCACAGAGCTATCTGGTGGCACTAGTCCATTGATATGGGAGGTACAAGGTTACCTGCCAGGCAGCACGATGTGGGAGCCTGGACCTTTATTTTTAGGATTGTGAACAGCTCCTGAACAGACAATTTGGTTTGATTCATGTGATTGGGTGAGACAATTTGAATGGGCTCAGGGTGAGTACATGTCCTTTTGAAAACAGGACTTCAGGATAAATATATCTCTGCAGCTAATAGTAATGGTAATGGTAGTTAATAATCTTAGCATTAAAAGTCTTCTTTCAAAGGTTTTACCCATTTATACAAGTCTTGTATGTTTCAAGGATGCCATCTTATTTTAACTGATTTTGACTTTCTATTTTAAGGTCAGGATCAATCTGGAATCTGTCTTTGCTTATAATCACACCTTTGTTATTTCAGTAGCTGCTGAAGTTTAAATAAAGAACATTTCCATTTTATTCCATGTGTAAGACTGAATCCTAGAAAAACATGGAATGCTACACTGACAGCCCAGATATAGGCAATTTTTCCTTTCTTTATGTAAAAAGTGACTTTTTTTTTCTTTTTCAAGGAAATAATGTTACAAACTAAACTGATTTAATAACTGCACTATCTTGTGAAACAGAAGGTGGATTATTCTTGATTTTGTTTCTCTGGATAAAACATCAAAGCATACTCTGCTCTGAGTTTGGTATTATTTTGTTCCGTTTCAATTTAGCAGTAAGAGCTGCTTGGGAGTACTAGGAGTGCAATATGGACTCTGTTTATAAAACCCTTAATTACTCTTTCTGTACCAATTCCAATGTGCTTTAATTGTCTTCAGTTGTCCTCACTGAACAGCCTACATCACCTGTAATGGCTAGTCATTCTGTCATCTAAAACCTGAGTGTACTCATATAAATGCGTTTATCTCAACATTTGAACTTATTTTGTTATGATCATTTTTAATTCTGAATCTTTTATTTCCTGGCACTTTGAAAAGTTGAGGTCAGCTATGTTTATTTCCATTTGAGTGTCTAGTCCAATCTAATCCTGGTAAGAACTCCTATGTGTAACAACATTAATAGTATATATGCTGCTAAAGGAGGAAAAAACCCCAAATATTTAAAATAGCAGTGGCTTTTCAGCTCATGGTGAGGTCTGTTCTGCAGAGATTGAAGAGCAGGATTCAGCTCTAAATGGAAACAACTGCACTTAAGTGTCTATAAATAGGTATCTACATGTGTACAAAGTGCTTAAACACCCATTACTGTCAGTGGACGTAAGGGTGGCATGCAGATGCCTACATGTAAGTGTCTGGTGCCATTTTATGGCTCCTAGGGTATCAATCTCAATTCCATTTGCTGCTCTGTGAAGGCACTGAGCTTCTTTAAATTTTCTGTTATATCTGCAAAGCCAAGCAATACCTTGGGTACCTTGGAGCATCCTGAAAGGCACCAAATTTCAGTGCTTAAGCAATGGCACCCTGCATATGTGGAACATACATTATGACTGGGATGGGCACATAGCAAGGTCAGGAAAGAGAGAGGAGGAGCTGGCAGAACCCCCTGAAGGCATTGATTATTGCTGTGAAAGAAGATACTTGTATGTGAAGGCTCACCCATAAAACCAAGCCAGCAAACCTCCTTTGATGTCGATGCAGTCTTGTCTCTGCCGGGAGAGCTTCATCAGCACGGAAGTGCTCACACAAATATGGCCCTCTTTATTTTGGGAGCACACTGGTGCTAACAGGGCTGGGAGGAGAGGAGGACACACTTCACCCTCAGGCACTGCTTGCACCCAGGTTTTGTCTAGAGGGGCTTCACAAGGCATGGCTGAAATCACCTCATCTCATGCTGTCATCACACATGTGGTGACCCCAATGTGCAGAGGCTGCATCCAACTCCTGCAGTGTCCTGCATAAGGCTGGGATGAGAAACCTGAGGTAATCTGTGTCTTTCACCAGCTTCAGACAAAAATACCAAGGGCACTAAGGGCCTTTGGGCCATAAGGTGCTGAGCAGCCCTTAGTTTTCCCACACTTTTTTTCCTCAGCTGAGTAGCTTTCAAGGCACTTCCTGGAGCTTCACAGCATTGAAAAGTATGGAGGGAGGACAAAAGTGCTGTGAGAAGTTTGCTGATGGAACAAGGGTGTTGTCAGCCTCATGCAGCCTTCTTTGGGAAGTGGGTCAGCGGCAAATCCTTTGCTTATTCATAAGGTTAATTATTTAGTTGTCTGAAGTCAGCTTCTTCAGCATTAAGTCTCAAGAGATATGTCAGATATGTTGTTGCTGTGTCATGGTGCTGTGTTTCGAGACCTCAGCGTCTCCACGCATGGCCAGCCCGGGCACCGCGACACGGGACGAGGATCAGTTCATACACCGAGTGACAATACTGATTCCTGTGGGTTCTTGTTATGAGAGATCTTTGGCAGCGGTCTTAAAGTGACGAAGCAGAGGCAGGGTGGAAGGCAGAGAGGTAGCAGCGTTTATTGTGCCGCAAGCGCGATATCACCCGCCTGCGCTGCTCTCGCAACTGCCCCGAGGGCGGTTCTGCGTACACTTTTATACAGATGGTGTCAGGGAGGGGTAAAGGTGAAACAACCAATAGAGGGAGTTATAGGGACTGTTACACAGGTGCAATGTTCAATTTTTGCCAACCAGGAAGTGGGGAGAAATACAAAACTCGTGGGCTTCGTGAGTGACAGAAAACTGACAGTTACGTAACTTGCCGCAGGGGTACATGTGATAGAGAGGGAACAAAAGAAGATATAACAAACTTAATAAACCAAATTTAACACACTGCCACATTGCTGCTCACTTTGCATAAGGCAGGAACAAAGCTCATAGCTCCAGACACAGCAGAATTCTTCCATGTCACTTCAAGGTGCCTCTCTGAACAGTAGCAAGAAAAGACTGCCACAGCTCCCTCAATAATATGCTTGGTCCAGCAATGGAGAAAAGAGTTGAAGACAGAGCTCTCAACTGAATGTTTCCTAGTGTTAATATTTAAATACAATTTTTAAAACATCAGTGAATATCATGTAATCTTTACATTCTCAGATACTAGCAGGAAGAACAGTCGTTCATTAGCCAGTCAGAGATTTGGATAATCACAATTGAATTTTTAGCTAGATGTTCCTTTTAAAACTTGATTTTTACTTTGACAAGTAGTATTAACTGGCGTGTGGTACCTGTACAGAGACTGTGAGGTGGACAATCACCTTTGTTGTATTCAGGATTTTTCCCACACAGTTGTCAGCATCACCCGTGTCAAAATTTTTGGAAAAACCTAACCTCCTGTGAAAAACCTAACCTCCTGTGAAAACTGCTCTTTTTCTTTTCTTCTTCTTCTTCTTCTTCTTTTTTTTTTTTTTTTTTTTTTTTTTTTTTTTTTTTTTTTTTTTTTCTGGCATTTGGGTTAGATGTTTCCATTGCTTTTAGAACTGAGATGTATGAATACCAGAAGTTAATGCTGTATCTTAAAAAGCAGAAGCATCACTTCTCCTGCAGCAACAAAGCAGCTCAGCAGTCCCCATTCATTTAAAAAGAATGAATTGTGTGTTTCACTGTATGTTGAACTCCAGAGGTTTTTGACTACAAGGACTGCTATTAGTGACTTTACTTCTACAAAACACAGAATCATCATAAAATAGTTTGGGTTGGACCTTCAAAGGCATCTAGTCCAACAGCCTGTGATAAGCAGGGACAGCTTCAAATAGATCAGGTTGCTCAAAGCCCCATCCACCCTGAGCTTGAATGTTTGCAGGGATGGAGCATCCACCACCTCTCTGGGCAACCTGTGCCAGTGTTTCACTGCCCTCTCTGATCTTTGGTGGTGGCTGGCAGCCCACTACCACTTGGGATCAGAATACCCACACTGGAAATAACAGCCAGCTTTAGGGTATGTGCTGGCTGAGTGGGCTGTAGCATCTAGGGCCTGTGTTGGTGTGGTGAAAAGGTTCTCTGCTGGGACACCAGCTGTGCTTGAGCTCTTGGCCTCCAAAGAGTGACGTATCTAAATTACGTAAACAAAGGGAAGGGGAAATCCATGTTAAGACACAAGCTTTTGCTTTTCAGGAAAGCAGAGCCATATCAAATTGATAGGTCAAATCCTTGGATTAGATTTAAAGGATGCTGTTTTAACAGTTTTTAAGCCTGTTTCAGAGATAGTTAGTACTGAACATGCAGAAAAGCAACCAGAATTACACAGTAATGTTAGTTATGCTAAGAAATTCAGTGACCAGCTAAATTTCTACTGTAAATCACTAAACTTTGCCTACTGTCATGTGTGAGATCTTATCGACCATTCTGTAACATGCATCATTTGGAGCACACCTGCATTTGTTTGCAACCTAATCCAGTCATTCAATACTGCTTTTGTTTTTGAGAGATCCTTGCCTGAGAAAAATAGATTTTAAAATTATTTTCATAGGTAGTTGACTCTGTATCCTAATGAGTCAGCCATTAAAGTGATTGATTCTTTAAATCTAATACTTGGTGTTAGACATCTAATCTAATTAGAAACCTAATATCTCCACTAAAATATTAAACACATTCATTAATACCTGCCAGGAAAATAACTCTAATTGCAATTGAACTCTTTTAATGGTGTTTTTTGATTACTGGCCAAAACCCATAATTGTTCACCAACTGTTCTGCAGTTCCCTCGAAACATTATGTCCAAAGTTAGCAGCCATGTTTTAAATGCTATCACTTTGTTGAAAATCACAGCTGGGGCAAGATTCTGCTTCATTATCTCTGTGAGACTTCTGAAGAGAACTACAGATGTGACAAAGTATGAACATAATTATAGTTCTGTATGAGACTTCCAACTTTATGATTTTTGGGGAACATTTCCCTTTATATTCAAATATATATTTCTCCTTTTTAGAAAATAACAGTCAAAAGGAGAGAGAAATCTGTCAACTGGTTTCTGGAGCAGCACTTCCAGGGTATTTTCTAAGTACAGGATCTCAGCCTGAGGACTCATCTGCCCTAGTATAAAGCAAGACTGAAATACCTGATTTTACATGGCTGGGATGCAAGTAATTTCTGGTAAGAAGCCCAGAAAAACCCCCAAACTCAGAGTAAGCTTCTCTGACAAATTAAGGAAAAAAAAATTCAAATGCCCTAAACCATGTCTCAGGGTCTGTTTCTTCAATATGAGCAAATGCACACAGTAAGGGCTTTAACTCCTAGGGCTGCTGAGGCAAAAAGTGAATTTCCCAGGTCAGTGGAGAGTTCCTCTGTGGAAGTCTTCCTTGCCTAGTGTGTGTCTCTTGCATTAGAGCAGGGGAAAGGTATCTTCCTTGCCCAATAGTCACACTGTTGTTTTTCTAGAGTGCTTTCAATACACATGGCAATTGTTTTGAAGATCTGTGGACTTTTTTGAGGGTGTGGAATACAGCAGTATTTGAGATTGCTTGAGCCAGAAGTTCTTCCTGGAAAGGTGGGATTTACAGTCCCACTTTGATAGCCAACATTAAGCAGTAATTTTAGCCATTTGCGTGGACTTGGGACTGACTCAGGACTTCACTGTTGCCTAAACTTCTTTGCTTGTTTGAATTTTATACAAAGATTTGTATAAAAACTGCATATTAGCCGACATTGGAAGGAATGTGGATGGAAGGGCAGCAGCTCATCCTGAAGAATTTCAGGAGCAGACATTTCCAACTTTCACAAACAATCACATTTTCATATAACTCCATACTGAATAACTCAGTGTGAAGATCACAACCAGTATGAGCTGAACTCTGTGTGGGCTGCTGTCTGTGCTCACAAGAGGAGGGCAATGGGCACACGAGGGTTGGTGGTAGGGAAGGCATTGCTTTTCTGGGTGGCAGCCTGCATTCCAGCAGCTTAAGCTAATTATGGAATTACAGTTTTAGTTAACATTTGACCCAATTTCCTTTGTGGCTATCACAGTCAAGTGTTACTTGGAGCATAAATTAATCCTTCAGTAGTGTTAAGGCTTGGGACAATATCATAAAATAACAGCAGGCTGAAGCACTGTTACATATGAGGTACCAGTGTAAAAGTGTGTGTCTCAAGGTGTGGGGCTCAACGTATGTGGCAGGACCAGCTAGTGCCCAGCCATGTTGTGGTGCCAAAAGTTTGAATATTTCTCTGCCAGTCTCAGAAATACATGTTTGGAATGATATTTCATATTGGGCTTCTAAGGACTTTTGCCCAGAGATGGAAATGCATCCTCAATCTCAAAATACTTTGAAAATTGCCGAATCTGCTTCTATGTCCTGAGCGGAATGGATGACGGAAGTTAAGTGTTATCTGGATGGTGAATTCTCCCTTAAACATTCTTCAAAATCACATTGCTTTTCTCTTCACATTTCTATGAAATTTGTATGTTGCTGAGAGGTTGCACTGCTGTAGTTACCCTGTGGAAGCACTTAAGAAGCAGCTGAAGGTGTCAGTCCTGTCAGATTTTATTTTGAGGGGAGAATAAATCCCAAGAAGAGCTCCTCCATGTAAAATGCACGACTAGAACATTTTCAAATGGATATGATTTTACTGATGAGCTAAGAAGAACAAAAAATTCTGACTTCCTGATGGTTTTATCTTTCTCATACAAAAGCAGGTGTAAATTTTGCAGTGCTAGAAAATGTTACCTAAACATTCCTTGTATCCTGTGTTCCTAGGAAGTAAAGAGTATCATTCATCTAATTGAAGCTTGTGTTAATGGCATTTTAGGGCAGTATTAGGGAACACAGTTGTGTCTACTAAGCACTCTGGAAATACAGAAAATGCATAAATGACCCAAATATTTTGTAGCTTTTTTTTTAAGAGAAATGTGTAGAAGCTGTACTTTGAGCACTGTTTGAGAGACCAGTTGTAGCAATTGTTATGATGATCTGGCTGATGGCAGACAAGAGTTTTCCAGAGGCTGACTTGCAAATGTTAGTATTTATCAACTCATGTTTTTAATTGGCTGTGCTGTGCTGAATTTTGCATAGACATTAATACACTAAGGTAAGCAATGAAATATATGAAACTCAGCAATTTCTTTCTTTTTTTTTTTTTACTTTTTGGAAACAATTAGTGCACATGCATTCCCTAATCTCATCATTAAGATAGAAAATACTGAAATATGCTTTGATCGACAGTTTCTAGCAGCACCAATGTGGGAAAAGATGCTTTTCATCAGCCCACATATAATTGTAATTCTTATTGAAATTCTTTCTGTAAATAGGTTGATGCTGGGAATATAGTGTGAGAAACTCACAGACTTTCCTGAAAGTTATGATTCCCATGATGGTAATAAATTACAAAACTAATGTTAAGTGCCTTCAAGTTCTCAGAATACAAGTGCAGATTTTTCCTTCAGATGCTTACTGACATTCTGCATCTGCAAAGTTTGTAACTTCAGCATAGAACAGAAAACAAATATAAAATTGCTTCATTTTTGTGATTTTATACAAGTTTTAATTCAACAATCTCCCAATATGTAGAGACCATTTATAGCACCATTGATGATATTTCTATATACAGACTGACTTTAGCACAGTTCTGGTTTGGAGTGAAACTGTAGTTTCATTTCTTAGGTTACATCAGCCCAAGCACTAGATGTGTACCATCCAACTGACAGGACACAGTTTCCACCCTCCTGAAGTAACAAAGGACAAATCTTCTGCTTTAATTAGTAAAAATTAACTCTGGGACAATGTTTTCCTGTTACACTAATGTGTTTTATGTGAAAAGCTCTTGATTAGGAAAACAAGAAAACCCCAATTGTTTCTGACAATATAGAAAGTGGATTAATGTATTAAAATATATATTGCTTTCAAATGTAAATTTTTTCAAATTCATATTTAAAAGTTACATTAATTTTAAATATCAAAAAGGTAAATTTTTGTTTTTCCTGGTACATCTATTACCAACTCAGCAACATCCCTCTTGTGACACAGATGAAAAAGCAGGCTAATATAAGGCTTTGTGAAGTACCATGGTTACACACACAAAGGACAGAGAATGATCCACCGTACCTCCGGCAATATTAAAAAAACGAACAGCAATGCTGGTTCTGCATTGCTTCACTGCTTAGCATTTGGTTCTTCCTAAGAAACACATTGCCATTTCATTCTTCTCATTACTAACTTTTATTGCAAACCTTGTTTGGAGAGATTTAAGGAGCAGAGAGACTGAAGAGCACCAAAATGTGGAGAATACAGATGGGAAAGTTTCTGATGTGTCTCCAGCTGGTTTCCTGCCCTCAGCACAGGCGCAGATGCTGAGCCCCCAGCACCTGCCAGCAGTGCTGCTGCTCCGTCATGGCATCACTGCTCTGAGCTGTGTATCTGGAGAGAGGGAAAATCCCATGGCAGAGAGGCACACTTTTCTCTCTGCTTTATAGTCCCAGAGCTCAGCTTCAGTATCCTTGTACCATTCTCTTTTTATTTACTAGTTTTAATTCTGTGGACACAGCAGTGAAATACATGTGTAACACTGGCGACAAAAAGGGGGAAAGAACCATGAAGCTGTTAATATTCTATAAATGGAGAATAAATAATGCTGACCTTACTATGTAAAACCTTACATGCCCATATGTACTTAAAATTCCTCTTGCTGGGACAAATGTTTAGAGTAGAACAAAAGAAGAAGGGAAAATTAAATTGCCTCTTGCTGTCAAGAATGTTATTAATAACTCATTGACTAGTATTATTGAGATATAAGAGGATAGGAATTATCTGCACATGTTTTTATTTACTTTATGTACATACCAAAATTTAATAATTTTCTTGGTTTTGTTATGTGGTGTTGTCTTGCAACTGTACAGCCATGACTGAGAGTCTAAGCTCCCTGCTATTGCAGCTGAAGAGGCAGGGCCTTTTTTTGTGTGCTTGTTTTGGGGGTCTTGCTATCAGTCTGATTTCTGTTAAGGATTGTTTAATTAAAATAAATTAAAATACAATTGCAGAGGAAATGGTGCTAATTGGCATATATGTAGTCCCACAAAATGTAACTTATTCCCATTCATGATGGACAAGATGTGGACTGGATGTCTTACAGCTGTCCTGGAAGCACTCCCAAGGAAAGAGCTCTCCTGGGACCTTGTGCCCATCTGCAAGCAACGGAAAAGGAAAAGTCTTTGGTATCTTCTGTGGTATAGGTTTATTCTTATCTTTTAATCTGGCAAGCAGACACGGTTCTTACATGTTCCCTGTGGCCCAAGAATTGGCTGTCAGTGAGGTAAATGACTTTGCATTTTCCTTTTATGATAGAGGAGTTGCATCCCACATTAACAAGACTTAAGTACATTTGTGCACTGGCTTATATATGTTTCTAGGCTTATATATAGGCAAAACATGAAGAAATGGTGGAAACTCTTTTATTCAGAAGTCAAGGCTTTGCAGTTGTAAGCTGATTTTATTTTAGCTTTTCCTTTTCACATTAACTTCTTGCCAAGATGCATGTAAACCTCCTTTGTCTAGAAAAATGCAACCTTTTTGAGAGTAAAATATTTCAGGGGTTAGCTGAAACTGGTCTTAACAGTCCTATTCTTCTGGCTTCATGCCTATGGAAGTGATTAATGGCTGGAATTTATGTCACAGAGCACATAATAATTTGTTAGAAGAAACTGGATTCAGTCACAGCACAGGCATTTTTCTCTTCCTGTCATTATATTTTGTGAGGACTTACATATTTCCTGCAATCTCAGCCCGTGTGAAGAAGAGAATGATAAAATTTCTGCATAATTTTTCTGAGAATACATTTATACTCCAGATGACCTTTGGAGTAAATTTGAACTATTAGATTTTCCCACATATTTTTAGCTCTGACTGTGTGTCTTAGCCAGCAGATCTTACAGGCTTTATTCACCAAACATTTATTAATGGTTAAAAATCATTTTGCACTGGGTACGCTATAGAAAAAGTTCAAAGCCATTACATTTGAATTTAAGTTTTCATTTATAGTATTTTTTCTGTATTGTCATCAGGCAATGTTATATTCAAATTCATACTACATTTACCTAAGTGACTCTTTATTCAGTGTCTTTCTATGCTGATAAGCTATTGTCTGTGAAAGTGATTTTCCTGAGACCATGCTGGCATATATAAAATACTGGTCCTTTCCTTCCTACTGAGCAATCAAGGATTCTAAAGCTACCCAGTGCCTAGGTTTCTTCACCCAAGCTTTCTTGAAATAGATGGATATTCTTATGGAATGAGCTGTTCTACTTTATATAAGAAAAATATTTCAGAAGCCTTAATTGGCACATAAATATCAGCACTCCCATTTTGTGTCAGACCTTATAAAAGTTTGCTTACACTGTACGAGATATCCCGATGTGGACAATGTTAGAATAGATTTCCAAACAAAACAATGCTTGCCGGAGAGTACTTTTGGTTTGAGAATTTTGTCTCAAGGGTTTGTGTTCAGGATTTTCTGCTTCCCTGTGTGGCTGCACAGAGCTCTGTGCCTCTCGCCGTGTGTGCAGCAATACCTGGATGTGCAGAGCCCTGGGACGGAGCGTGCTGGGCTGTGTTGCTGGCGTGAGGTGTGGGAGAAGTGCTGCTCTCCAGGGATTTACATTAACTCATGGTTTCCTCCAACAAGGACTGTGAAAGCCTGTTAAGGACCCAATTCACCAGTGCTATTAAGAAATGTTTCTTTTCAAACATACCTTTAAACCGGGTCTCAAAATATACATTTAAGTGCTCTGCTGAACTGGGGATTAAGTGTAGTACTTGTGTTATCTTATAGGTTGGGTTTATGTACCACAGGCATTGAAGAGGGTCAAATGGGAGTTCATTTATTCTAATTACTCTGATGTAAGAGAAGCAGCAGAGGCCAGACAGACAAAAAATTATTTAATCCTGCCATGTACAGAATAAAAGAATTTTCAGCACCTTTGCAAGACATGTGACAGCACATAATCTACCATGTCTCTGCCAATACTTTCATAATTGCACTGAAAATGGATTTACCCTGTCAACATTAGCTGAGAAACCCTCATTGCAAATAATTGAAACCTGCAATAGCAATATTTTGTTGTGAAGATTAAATGGAGTTTGAAAGCCTCCAGTACATCTTGATGTAAAACACTCTGTTACTGCTGGTGTTTATACCAATCCAATCTCTTCAATGTTTGTTTTAAGCATTTCTTTTTTGTAAAGGTAAGAAAAGAAGATATTAAGGGTCTTGATATTGCAAATATTTCTATATTTCTTTAGGACCAGTGTCATTATTTTTTACCAAAAAAGGTAATATGATCTTCAATCCCTCTGAAAATGTTGGAAAGTTATTTCTTGATTTTGGTGACAAATCTCAACTGGGTGGTATTTAATGAAGAAAAACAAATGAGATCATTCAGGTGGAGGCAATGTAGATTAATCTGTATATCAAAGCACTTCAGTGAATATCCAGTCTACATTCAAACCCAGAAGGATAGCAATTATTAAATTGTGCTTTTTTTAAGATTGCCATCTATTTTTGTGCTTTTCAAAGTGCAAATTTTGTCTTGTACAGAGTACCTATTTTGTTAATGCCTCTGTTTTTGTAATGATTGCTTCTCTCTATACCAGCAAATTTGTTTGACTATATTAAAAGGAGCAGCCAAAGTTTTTCAGTATTTGCATATTATCCAGATCTGCACTGTGATTTGTGACAGAGCTGCAAGGTATGTCATAGAAATGACATTTTCATACATGTTGGGTAGCATTCATACACAGACAGAGCAATAGGAACCAGCGTGGTATGCCATGTATTTAGAAAGCAAAGAACATAACTGTTTCATTCTCTTAAAAACTTTGAGTTCTAAAATGTTTGGATGATAAACTGCCTTACTGTTGTCCAGTTGCCTACTTTTATGGAGAGCTGAATGAAAGGCATTAAAGTGGACCCCATTTCAGCTCAGCCTTTGGGACTGTCCCCATACAAGCTGTAGGTGACCCTGTCCCCAGCCTTGTCCCATCCCTGCCTGGCTGTGGGCCCTGGCTTGCAGACTTTCCAGCTGGGCCCTGTCTGCTCCCTTGCCAGGCTGGTGGGATAGGCCCAGGCCTGTCCAGCCTCATGGAGATCCCTGGCTGGGAGTTCCACATGGATCCCTGCCCCTGGCAGTCACTGTGCCTGCTCAGTCCTCCCCTAAACACCATACAAGTGAAACTTTGATCCTCCTCAAATTTTTGTTGAGTTCAGTGAGTGGGAGTCATGGTGCATCTGCAGATCTGTTGTAAAATGAGAGGCTGAATTTTGCAATTTCAACCATGCTTGAAACTTCATGGCTATTCTCAGTTCTATGAAAAAGAAATTGAGTTCACGATAGTCACTTCTGTCTTATGCACATAATGTGAATTCAGATGGATGGATTTTACAGGAACCAATACACAAAGACTGTCTTTTGCATGAGGCCAAGTATTTAGAATAAAGGTTTAAAAATAATTTGGTTTGGGAAGTTATGAACAACTGAAGAGAAAATGGAAGTAACTATTACATTAGCCATGCACTACTACTAATAAATACAAGCAGTGCAGGAGGGCACTAGCCCAGTGTATGCTTATGAGATGAGCATCTGCTCATCTTGAAAATATTTAAGGAATCTCACTAAAAGTGATAGGCTTCTTCTTCTAGAACACACATAAACAGAATTGCTTCATTGGAGCTACATTGAAAAATAAAATACTAATAAAAGAAACAGGAAGAATTTGATCCATTAAGAAAATATAGGCACTGAATTTCCTTTGCCTGATTTTTCACCCTCCTTCTCTTCTCTCACTTCCCACCTCTTTTCATATGTAAGCAATATATATACATCTATATATAATTCCAGTTCAAACATACTTTTGTATAGCCACACTCAACCAGAATTACCAGATTTTTCAGTGGTATGCCTGAGATCCCACGTGGTAGCTCATATTTGCACTGAGAGTACAGATACAAATAAGTTCTGTAGATAAACAGAGAAGTTATTGAAAAAGGGCAAACCTTCTATAAAACAACATTTAAAGCTATGGAACTGCAAGTATAAATCTTTGTAAACTAATAAAATCTTTTCCTGAATTACCTGATTGGTACTGGGGAGATGATCTTAATTTTTTTGCTTTATTTGATTTGATGTTAAATATTCTGCAAAGATTTTAACATTTAATGATTTTACCATTATAAGGAATTTAGGCAAGCAATAAATAATCAAATAATTAAAACCCTATTAAAATATATGTAATAGCTATAGTTGGTTACTCATAGTTTATTAATATTTTACAATCTCAAAAGTAATATAGCTTTATTTTATACTATTTTAGGACATAATGGAAGTTTTGACAGGCTTTGAAAAAGAGATAAAGAGTCCAAAACATTACGTTGGTGAGAGTCACAATTCAAAATGGCAGGCTATGTTTATTATTTTAAGTATAACTAGGTTATACTTTTTCTAGCCAGAAAGAGGTGATGCTGAACATGATGGAGAAAACTAACTTTAAAATTCATGCCTTACAAATGCTTGGACTAGTAGGTCAATGTACATCATGTGCGAAGCTGAGATCCACCATGGGAGAAGTTGGTATGAGAGAATAGCTTTTATGACCAAAATGGTGTTTTACAACAAATAGGAGACATTCAGGAGCAGGATCAAAAGCTGGGCACAAATGACAGCATGGGATTGCCACATTAAAATCAGATACCAACAACAGAAGATGGGAATATGATGAAATGTATATAATTAATTTTTATTTTTTTTAAAGTATTTTCAAAATCTCCTTTCATTTTCCCTGTCACGGGCTATATCAGGACTATTTGGATTTGGGCAGCAGTACTGCCAATGTGCTGCTCAGCACAGATGTCTGTGTGTGGAGTGGGAAGAGAGCCCAGCCATGGTGCAATACTCTGGAGCCGTGCAGGGGGACCCTGGAGGAATCCTCCAGGATTCTGGTGTTAAAGGTTGCCAGTACCATAACGGTGAAATGCCTTTTCTGGTTACATTGCAATCCTTATAGGTCAAGGTAGCAGCAGATAAAAATATCCTTTGCATGTGAAGTTGAAACATCACACAGCTAAAAAATTGCATGAAAACACAACTGTCCTAGCGATCATAGGATCACAGCACAAGTCAGCTGCCAGGGACCTCTGCCGATCTCTGCTCCTTCTGCCCAGGCTAGCAAGGGCAGCGAGAAGGGCAGAGGCTGCCTCTTCTACCCCCATTTTTGTGCAATCTCTTCCACCTAAGACTTGTATTTCCAGAAGAAAACCTCAGGTGGCAGCAGCACCACAGCTTTTGGAACCGGTCCTGGTCAGTTCTCTCTTCCTATCACTCATTAGGACTCGTTAATGTTGTGCTTAAAACCATTAGCCAGTCATCAGCCGCTGGCAAAGTGTTTTTTCCTGACTGGTTTAGTGATGCGCAGATCTCATTTGGAGGTATTGCATCCATGTTTTAAATATTCATAGAAACGATGCATATTTTTATATAATCGTGTAAGCTGAATTTGGGTTACTTAGGGTTGATAATGGGCTTGATTTGATTTAAATCTCTCAGAGCACTCTCTGAAAGATTTTCTGTCTCCTTTAAGTTAGATTATTATCCACTTTCTATTTCCTTGTTCATGACCACATGTGATGAGAAAGGAGGGGAGAAGGTAATAAAAGATCACTAAAAGGGCAGCAGGGAATATAGATGGGAGGAATTTGGGAGTAGAACAAGCAACAAAAAATTGAAAGGAAACATGGTGAAGAAGGAAGAATCTTGAGCCTGCTTGGAATAGGAGTTGTTTCTCACAACTCTGCTTTCGGGGGTCTTGAACACCTGTGTACTTACTTGAACCCTTACTTACACTGATTCAGGACACAGAGATCAGCTTTGGAATTTCCTGGTAATCCCACTTGCAATGACTGCATTTCTCCATCTAATTGGGTTTTTTAGGCATTGGATCACTAGCAAATTCTCCCTATACTCTTGGTTTCACTGCCAGTCAGCCATGATCTTTGAAGTCTTTCACACTGTTTCATCTTTCAGGCTCCTGCTCTCAAAATATACCTGTAGAAAACAGTAAAGACCAAAACTTTCTGTTGCCTCATCCTAAACCAGAAAAGTGAACAAAGAGCATTCCTCTTGAGCACAGTGGTTCTGAAGTCACATTACTGCACCTGAACAGAAAAAGAAGACACTTAAAGAATCAGCAGAAAAATTACCACTAAAAGGATAATGGTGATGGGCCATTTCTCCATCCTAGCCCCCAAACCCTCCATGCTTCCTGATACCTCTTGGAGCTTGCAACCTTCTTTTACCTGGTTGCAGCACTAGAACATGGTCTTATGGGAGTGAATAATGGACACCAAATCTACTTCTGCACTGGAAAATAAAGAAAATAGTAATTTTATTCTGTTTTAATGGACTCTGATGTATTTTTGATTCATCCACTACATTTGATAGTTATTACAGCAGGATCTTTGATACTACAGTGACCTTCTGTGTATGACACCTTGGCCTAGTTTTGATACAGGTTAAGTAATTATTTGGAGAAGCAGATGGATGTGAATGGACCACTGCCTAGTGGGGATAATGCCACTACCCAGCATAATTTGCAAAATGCCTTCAGGAAGTATTGTTGGATTTTACTGATATTTGTGAGGAAAATTGTGAGGCTTCCCTGGATAACCTAATGAATATTTTGCATAAACTGATTGTCTGCCATTTTAAGGTTGCGTAACTTCTCCCAGTTTTGGAAGAAATAATTGCAAAGCTTCCAGTAGTGCATGCATTCATTACTTGTCAATTTTAAAATTTGGGTCTTTTACAAGGTGGCCTGTCCTCCCATACAATATATCTTTTCTTTGCATATTTTGAGGAAAGTTTCTATGAAGCATCAATGGAGTCACTGTAAAATAAAGTCATCTACATAGGCTTGAGGATAAGAAAGCCAAACTTAATTAGAAAGTAGAAAGGAGAAATATTTGGATTAATCTGGAGTGTACAAAGTGATTAATATTGGGATCTGGCATGCGTATGGCATTTTTCAGTTGCAGTGGGAGGACACTACAGTCATAAATGGATCTAAAATAGGAGCCCCAGGCAAAAGTTGTTTCCCTGCAATGTGTGATAGGGAAAATGGATGAGGCAGTCCAATGTCACCTGCATCTTCTGCAATGAGAAGTTTTAGAGCTGTTTTAGCAACGTGGGAATAGTGTTGGTGCTCAAAATGGAGCAAACAGTGCTGCAGACAGGCTTTGGGTGCTTTTATGCACCTGATACTGAAACCTGTCCAGAGCAGGTCCCCATGTTCGAGCAGTCAAAATCCACCTGCTCTGCTGCTGGGCTCCACTGGGTGGGTGCAACAGTGGGAACTTCAAACAGGAAACATCAGAGCAAATTTTTGCTGTCTGCTGCAGGGACCATGGGTCTTGAGACATCAAAGGAGCTGCAGGAGTCTCTGTATGATCAGTGTATGTGTAAAACCACAACTATGGTGCAAATGTACCTTCAGACTAGTGTGCCCCAGGAGCCACATAGACAAGTCCAGGTATGTAATTACTTTCTCCAACTTCAGCAAGACTTCTCAAATGTATGATATTTTGAACACGTTTAAAGCGTGAGCCAGTGTAACAAGGCTGTGACAGCTTGACATCTCATCCATGAGTCGTTTGTGACAGAGGTGTCAGAATGGCCAAGTGCTTAAAAAGGCTCCATTTTCCCATCACCTCTTCTCTGGTGAAATGGGAAGCATAATTCTCCAGAAAGATCTTACCCCTGCAACAAAATCTTCCCTCCAACAAAACCTCTCCATGGACATGGCAGTTGGGATACATCTGTCCTGGCAGTCCCAAGAAAGCAGCTGGAGTAATTTTCTTTCTTGTGGTATCTTACACAAAACAAGAAAAACATGCATATATATTACTGAGAGACTGGAAGGCAGACACGGTGTTTGCCATGTTTCAGGGAGCAGACAAAAATTTAGCTTTGCCCAGTTGAGAGGGATTTCTATGGATTTGCTCCTTGCCCGGAATAGTGATTGTGCTGGGAGGGACAGAAAGGTATAATTTCTGGTAACACTAATATAAATACTCCCCAGCTGAGGCTGGTTCATCCCATAAGAGGGCAGTCCATGCTTCCCTTCCCCCTACCTTCTCCCCTCCCTCCTTACATCTCTTCCAGCACAGCAGATTCCAATAATAAACCCATCACTGTGAAAGCCAGGTGTCATCCAAATCCATTTGCTGCAGCGTTTGATCTATCCTCTGCTTCAAGATACAGGTTTCAGAGTATTTTATGAGATGCACTTCACAGTTTTGTACCATATAAGACATTCTGCAGGATTTTATGAGCTGCATTTTATAAAATTTTATTAAATGTTATGTAGAATATTTTAGCCATAAGCTCTTTTTTAGGGGATCAATTCCAGTACAAGCTTGCATACATATGAAAGTGCAAAGAGAAATGTGAACATCCTCAAAACACTGTTAACACCTAACTTTCCAGAAGATCTTTGCTGGGCTATTTATTTTGTAATGCAGCTTGTACATTTCACTAAAAATGGGAAATTGAAATGGGATATAAGGCACAGCACCTGCTTTACTGTTTAGCTCTACAAAGCAGAGATGCCTCAGTCCATTCACTGCAGAGGAGGGATGATGGGCTGAATAGCATCACCTTATTCCTCACGGAGCTCCCCTTGGCTTCCTTGAACAAGCAACATCTTTGTTTCTAGGTCTCATCCACAACTGCCACAGCCTATTTGGTGTGTTCGGGTGCATTTGCAGCTCTGACTCTTCTCACTGTGATTATTTGGCTCCTCCAGTGCTAGGCAGAGCACATCCTGGGCTGCCAGCCCCTTTCAGACATACCCAAACTACTATGAGAGCTCATTACATCAGAGGTCTGGGCATCAACCAGTTAGTGTCACTCAATGCTGGGAAGAAATTAATAAGTGGCACCTGAAAATTGTGGAAATCTCTTTTTTTGTCATCGAAATGGAACACAAAACCAAATCATTACTTGTTAATTTTCTCAGCTTGTATATAAACCCATGGACAGGTAAGATCCATCTTGGCTTCTCTGCAGCCTAGGGATGGAAGGGGAGGATATCTGAAGATCTCCTTGCAGTTGCACAGACACAGGGACAGGTGCTTAGGAGCAGCAGCACTTCTCCAGTCTTTTCCAAAGTCTGGGTTTCAGATCTTTGGGGCCACATTCCCCTGGCTTGGCCAGCTGAAAAAGGCCTTGCCTGAGACGTGCTGTGGTGCAGGAGTCCCTGCACACCTGCAAATGGACATCTTGGACATGCACCTGCCACAAGAGGTCACTTTCTGTAGAGTTCCCTGGAAGAGACAGACCAGTCCCATTTAGCAAAGTCACTATGAAATATTCAACTTTGTGTTTAATTTTTAAAGCCTTTTCCCATTTGTTTAATGGAAGCTGAAACACTGCCATCACTGTCAAGCCCAGGAGCGGTGTTGCTTCGCCAGAATTTTTTGGGTTTACAGAAAATAGCAATATTCATACTTGCATTACAGCAGCAGAAAATAAAATTGAACATGGCATTTACATTTGCAGCATGAAAATTCAGATCACTGAATGCAACATGAGAGTTATTTAAGGTTCTGATAATCTATACATGTACACTGCTGGTCTTGTGCCACGGCAATTGTTTTGAAGGATGTGCACTCTTTAGAGTTTCTGCAAAGGAAAAGAAAAAAATGGGGACAAATAAAATCAACATACTCTGAAGGAAAACCAAACAAAAACGATGTTGAATAAGAAGATATATGCAGTACAATCTTCCTCCATCAATCAAGGGGAAAAAAACCTAAAAAAATTCAGGGCTAGTTTTTGATAATTTATTCCTAAATTGGTTTCTGTCTGTTATTTTTAAAATCTCTGCATTAGTAACTTTCTTCTCAGAAGTTAATTGCTGTTCTTTACTTGGTCACATCAATGAAAACAAGAAAAAACTCAGGTAATAAATTCTTCTGTTGGAAGACAATAATGAATTAGATTTTCTTTAATAATACTGTAGCAGAAGATCATGAAATATATGAGAAATACCTTACAATAAAAATTGCACTACATTAAATGCATAGTTCAGGTGGTTGTCTTGTTTCAAGCTGAGATCTGCTATGCTTACAGAGAATTGAGCCATTGTGAGCTTTGTTCATCCTCACAAGCACTTTAAATTTTGGGAGAAATTGTTTCTAAGCTGGCAGAAATCTGAGAAAAGCATTTTGAAGAAAAGGGTCTCTCATTTATTAATATAACAAAGTGAGTCAGATGGCTTAAATAAAAAAATAACCCTGGCAGCTGCTGAGCTCTTACAACTGCTGTTTTAAATCAAAGGGGAAGGAAAAACCCTATATATAAACTCCATGACAAGCAGGAATCAGTAAAGTCAAGGAAGAGAACAGAGTAAAAGAGGGATACACAGCTAGTGCAAAGGCAAGCAAGCAGGAACATGCTAGCAAGGCTTCTGCTGTTGACACTGCTCTCTTTTTTATATGAATATTTACTCCCAATTAGGCTTTTTGATTCAGTGCCAGTAGTCACTGATGTAAAATGCAAGCACAGTATACTTCAGAAGCATACCCTGATAGATCTGTTGATTAGCTAAGGGATTTAGGAGGAGCATGAGGGTTGGTCATCAAAAAAGTCAAACCCCTCAGAATTAGCAAGGTAATGAATTCTGTTCTGGACCTTGGAAATATTCCAGAGCTATGGGAAGTAAATAATGTAACTGTCATTCAACGATGCAAAGAAGAAAAATACATCTTAATCTCCCAAAAATGTTACATAAAATAATTGCTTTAGACAGCTTTGAAGAGCCCTCTTGGCACACTATTACGGTTTCTGGCTTTCCAGACTCTGGTTTCAGCTCAGGAGAAACTCAGCTGCAGACGCAAGGCTGTATGAGCCCCAGACTCCTCTCCCACTCAAGGGAGCAGACTGACAGAGCTGGAGCTGGGCTCTGACACTCCAGATCCTGGGCACTGAAAATGACCGCGGAGCCCTGCCCTGGTTTCAAGGCAGATGCTGCTGCCAGGAATTGTATCAGGGCTGTGCAGGAGGCTGAGAGCTCAACGAGGGGGGCAGCAAGGAGCATCCAGCAGGGTGCTTCGAGGGTTATGTGTGATCCAAAATCCTGCCTGCCTTGGGATATGGGCACATACATCTGCTTGGAGCCTGCAGCTCAGGAGAGAGGCTTGAGGAGCTTATCTGGCATGAAAGAGCCGCTGTAAATGTCCACTGAAAGCCTGGGACCTCCCTGCCCTGGGCCAGTGCTCAACATCAGGCTTTCATCTTGCTCCTTTTCTTTCACTTTCCACCTAGGAATCTTTGATTTTACTAAGACATTAGGTATCCAGGAGGGCTGCAGAAGCAGACCCCCATGGGAAAGTTAGGGGGAGAAACACCCCAGCTCTGAATCCTCACTAAGCTTTGGGCAGAGACACGGAAAGCTTTGAAGTAAATAAGCTAGTGTCAGTACCCAGGGTGGTTCAATAATTCCAGAATGAGGGAATTACAGAGGGGGTTCGAATTGTAATTTTGGTTTTATGGGCCTAATCTCTGCTTAAATTCAGGTGCCTTCGAAGACTTTAAATATGACTCTAAATTGAAATGCACTGCTACAGGCTCTTTCCTCACTGTCAGCTGAAAAGCAAGGCCTCTGGGAAGTTGTCTGGGGAAAGGTAAATCTTTTCTATCACACTGAGCTACTCTGGATGCCACATAGAATGAGGCAGCTTTAAAGGATTTTCCCAAGTCAGCTCAGAAAAAGTGATTATATAGGATTTATGAAGCAGCTTCTCATAAATTTAATAATGACTCACCCTTTCCTCCACTTGCTAGATTGCTTAGCACTGACTTGGATGCTCTGATAAAGCAGCATTAGTAAGAAACCCCATGATTTATCTTGAGATAGTATTTCATTCTCTGAAGATTGTTCACATCTCTGATACCAGAATGAAGGAAAATAATGCTTGCATAATAGAAGGTATATATATGTTATGTTCAAGAAATATTTTTAACTGCTGTTCTCAGAGCTGTTTCAAACACATCTGAAATGTGAATTTTTCCCCTTAATCCCTGGACAAGTCAAGAAGTGATCCAAAATGCCCTGACTATAGGTAACTGATCAGAGGGTCTCTTTATGGTAAAAGAATTCAGGTAATGCCCCTAAACTCTCCTGTCTGCTT
This sequence comes from Prinia subflava, assembly GCF_021018805.1. Lineage (NCBI taxonomy): Eukaryota > Metazoa > Chordata > Aves > Passeriformes > Cisticolidae > Prinia > Prinia subflava. The sequence continues at coordinate 40,038,746 of NC_086250.1, read as the reverse complement.
GCTTCATCATGTCTAGCAGGAATGCCCTTCACCGTGTCACAGGGAAAACTGTCCAGGTTAGGTTAAAATGCTGTTGCAAGCTGCTAAAATAAACTCACCAGTACTGCACAGGAGCAGCTGAGTGCTGGGAGAGCTGGGTGTGTGGCTTCACCTGTGTGGAGGCTGAGCAGGAGAAACAAACAGGCTGTGATTACACCTGGTTCATCTGAGCACAGCTTAGTCTCAGCTCCAACATTTACTTTCATGGTAACTGGCCAAAAGAGAGTGGTTCATCAGGAAGTAGAATAGCCAGATAAGCAATAAATCCACATATCAAGGTATTGATGTGAATAATCAAAAAATGGACTCATAATTGTTAGGAGAGAAGAAAAAACTTGTTCTGTTTCTGACCAGTGCTATGTTGGAAGGTAAATGTCCTGAATGTCATTAGGCTGGTCTTACAATCATTAAAAAATCCTTTTCCAAAAAGATCTTCTCCTTTCAAACTTAGTAGCCGAGGATTATGTTGTCACAGTTCAAAATACACACATAAAATTTGAGTTCTACTGTGAAACACTTGTGGAAAAATGACCTGGCGCATTTGTTGTCTTTCATTAATTCAATATCAGATTCAATACATGAAATCACTGTTTGTCTTCATTGGTAATAAAACCACACTCTGAATATGTGTCTGCTGGTACTGTGTTAAAAAATTCTGGGGGTCTCCTGCAAGCACTCTCAGCTGTGAACAAAATGAGTCAGAATGCAGCAAAAATCATTTTATTAGAACAAAAAAATACAAGTATGTTATCATGCAAGTATGCTTCATAGGAACAGCTCTGTTAAATTGAGTAAATAAGTGAGAAGAGTTTTAAAATTCAAAATCTATCCCATTATTATAAACAAATTTGTATTTTCTGAATAGCTGTTACATGAGTAGACTCATACACAAAGAAGTAGAAAGGCCTTTATGTGTTAGAAAACCTTTGCCACATGTCATGTCAAGAAATAATTTCTCTGCTTTACATCTTAAAACTAACTTTTCAGGGGTCATCTTATTATTAAACAAATAATTTCTGATGCAATTAGCTCACTGTATAGAATATGTTCATTACTGCTGTTTGGGGCATTATGAATGATGTGTGAGTAGTGCTAATACAAAAGAAAAATCAGTGGATTCAGTCAATGTCTCTCTCCCTGGAAAGCTGTAGGTGAAAGGAAACATGCTCATAATTACTAATCAAAATTCTAGCCAGGCTCTGGTTTCTAAATGAATTCAGGGGAGACAGCACTGCTTATTAAGAGTGTTGGTCTTTTTTTCTTGAGAAACAGCTATGGAAAGTCTGCCTTTCTTTTCTTTCTTTTCTATTTTTCTATAAATTTTCTATAAATTTTCTATAATTTTTCTATACTTTTTCTATAATTTTTCTATTTTTAATTTTTCTTTTCTTTATTTTCTATTTTTCTATAATTTTCTATTTTTTGCTTCTGCATTCTCAGAAAGAGCCTCTTTTTCTTTTCCGTGTTCACATCACCCCATTACTCCACAATGCAGCATCCTCTAAGATTTTTCAGCCTGCAGTTCAAGGTAGCCCCCACATTTTCCTGTGTTTCCCCTCCACTCTCCTGCTCTGTGTGCTCTGTTGGCATTACTGCAGAGCACTGCATGACTGGGGATGTGGGGAGAGACTCCCACACACCACGGGTACCACTGCAAACCCTTCTGTCACTTATGAGAGAAATCTTGACTAAATTGCAAATCTTAGAACTCCACATTAGACTTGCCCTTCTAATTGATCTATTTGCCATGCGTTGTGTCAAATTTTATGCTTCAGAAAAAAAGGAAAGTCCTTTGCAAAACCTACACCAAACAAAATACTATGAATTTACAAAACCCAGAACACACAACTCACTACCTGCTAAAACTGTTGTATCTCAACAAAAGGGAAGCAAACCTGCCAGTGGAGATAACAGGTTCTGATTTCAGAGTCACAAAACAATTCCTATATGCAATCAAGACTGAAAAATCTTTTTAAGTTTTGAAAAGTCGTCCTGTAATTTTATTTCTGAGAAATAACAAAGGCCTGGCCTCCAGTGATCACTAAAGGTCTAATACATTTCCAAAGGAAAAGGATAATAGCTGCAGCACTATATCAATCCCAAAACACAATGCATTTCTACCAGCATCTGGCTGGTAGATGGTCTGGAAAACTTAAATTTCACTCTGTGTGAGTACCCCAAAGGGAGCTTTATTCTTTATTCTTTATTTTTTATTTTACTATCACAGCTATGCTAAAAAAGCCACATGGTTTGGGCAATTTGGCTGTCTCTGTGCATTCACTTTCCATGAGTATCTTCTGATGCATTCTAGATGTGTGACCCAGCACTGTGTTATGTGAGCATTTTAACTTTTTATTAGTTCAGAGCTGCCATATCCCCCATGTCAGAACTATTTCCATTCTCCGGGTGGTTTATTTAGGATGGAAGCCATCCCAGAGTAAAGTGCATAGTGACATTAAATCCCAGTGGATTTTAAGTCCTCCTGACCTCTATACCCATTGCTGCTTGACAGCATCAATCAACAAGACGCCATCACTCTTCCCCATTTTTCTATTAACCACAAGTTCTTTGTATCAGACTGCCTTACATAAAAACAAAGGCAGGGTTTACAGTCTGATACTCTCTATCAGACCTGGGAGTAGTTGGGATGAATGGGAAGATTGTAAAATTCTTTCCTGTAACATTCAACTCCACTAGTATCTCTCATCTGCTCCTTCTCCATCCCTTCTCCTCTGTAAATCCTTATTGGAACCTTGCTTTTTTCCAACGGAACACCTACTGGGAGTGACTGTTTGAGTAAAAAGAGGCAAATTAAACTCAGTCGGAAATTAATCTTTGTATTCATTGATTTTGTTACAAAAGAAGATGAACAGTTGCATTTAAGCTGGTTTTAGCTGTAATCCAAGCACTTCCATCTGCTCATTATGCTTGTAAGACCACATGAAGGAAATTGTGTTAAATTTGTTACCAGAAAAGTATAGAAAATTTGGGGGAACAATAACAAAGGAGGGTTAGTGTAAAGATGTGATTTATTTATGAAGAAAAATTATTAGCTAAACTCAGGAACCCAGCTAAAGGCAAATAATTGGAAGGGCTCTCAAAGGACCCTCTGGAAACAGGCTCAGACCTTAGACTGTGAAAGTGCTTATTTTTATTTAGTTCTTTTTCAAGAAAAGCTCCAAATAAAAGAGGGGGGAAAGTGGCTACAAATGTTTTCCAGCTCTGAATATCATGAAAAGCTTTATAGAGCTAATAGCAGCAGTGGCCTTTGGTGGCAAACAGCCACAAAATAGAATTGTACGCAGGTAAATGACTTCTCTTGGGAAGCTTTAGTGGCTACCTCTGGACCAGAAAAGAAAACAGGATCTGTTCCTTGGTCCTGATTTTGAACTAGGAGAAGGGGAAGAAAAGCTCTCAGGGCCTGGGCATCATCTGAGATGGTGTTTGTTTACACAGGGCAACATGTGCCAGAGTGCCTCAGCTGCAGACACTGTGGATGGTGGCATACCTCCACTTCAGGCCCTGTTTTGGCCCAGGTTAGTTTGCAAATATAGATGGAAATTGGGCCCAGAATCACACCCTGACAGTCACACAGTATGATACTGTTGGCAGCAGGGTGACCTTCTGCTTAGGAGAATTTAAAAACCCATTCCATTAAGCACAGAAAATACTAGTCTTCAGTCAAATCCTGAGGGAAACATACACCCCACCCTCTTACCACCACCCGCCCCCCCCATTTAGTCCTCTGTGTTATCAGAAAAATATTCTCTAAACGCAAAGATGAGCAACTACACAACAATACTTAAAACATATTTACTAATATCCTTTTTTTTTTTTGTCACTCTCCAAAGACAGAGATGTTTCCTTTCTGAGACTTTTATTTAATTTTGAGTTTATTAACCAGATCTTTGCTGTGTGGTTCACCAGGAATGTAGAGATTACAACATTACAGAACAACATAGCTCTGTAAGTTACAAACATAAGGAAAAGTCTTGGATTCTCTTGCAGAAATGCAGACTTATGCAGTTCATTTCTCCTCCAAATCATTAATTATGAAAGCATGCTGGGAGAGGGGCTGAGGGAGGGCAGCCAGGGACAAATGAACCAAAATATTATCACATGGTCATTAAAGTTACCCATACTTTCATTTACAAGTAGAACTGGCGAATTTTAGGCATTTCTTAAGAATGCAGTCTTTCATTTCTGAGGGTTTGGGTATTTTTTTTTGTGTTGGTGGGTTTTTTGTTTGGTTTTTTGTTTGTTTGTTTGGGAGTTTTCTTTTTGGTTTTGTTGTTGTTTCTGTTTTCTGTAGCCTTTTCATTAATGGAACACATTGGGATAAACATAGGAGATTTGTTCTATAAGCCACCAAGATACAGACTGTTTTAGAAATGGTACTTCCAAGTTTTACCCACTATGAAACACTGTTAGGGGGGTGTCATGTGTTCCTGGCAAATCAGATAACAGTACAGGATTTCTCTCCTGGGATATACAAACCCACAAGTATGACATGAAGCCTGGTGAATGAATGTAATATATTCAAGCAGAAATCTTTGTACACATACATCTAATTATAAAAACAGTAATTTGGGTGGGATTTTTTTTGTCTGTAACAGGAGCCATTTTATCCTTTTTTTCCCCCTTGGATTTGCTTTTTCCTCCTTCAGACACATAATAATAACTTGTAAACCATTTTTTAAAATGCTCTGCAACAGTATGGTTAAGTTAAAGTGACCCTGATCCCGTATCTAAGTGAGGTCACCATTCTATAAGGGAAAATACATGCCAGATGCTGCAAACATTCCATGGGCTTGGGAGGAAACGAGAATGAAAAGTTTGTCTTGGTTTTCTTCTGAAGCTTTTAATAAGAAGTCCTGTGTCAGAACTTTGAATTAAATGCAAAGAATCTGCCTTGACTCCTAAAGCCCTGACAATGCCCAGCATGTTTTCTGAGCAGAGTTCAACATTATTGCCAATATGCCGGTTTACACTGGCAGAGTTCCAAGTTAAAGCACTGTATCTGTCCTCACCAGGGGGCTCTATCTTACACCTGTCAGGTTTTCAGAAAGCCCCTCTTCTAGACTGTGATTAAGCATGCTGCAATATGATGCTCTTACGCACTTTAAAAAAAATTTTAACGTTTACATGTCTGAAGTAATACCAGTTTGATTCATAATGAAGACTTTAAGACATATGCATCTCATTCACGGCATGTTTGACATTTTCTGAAATTTACTGTCTAGGGAAAAAGCAATGTCAGTGGAATTACCACTTTTTGCCTCATCTATCGAAATGTCACCCAGCTGTGAAGAGATTTCACACGAGAAACTCTGGTAAGTAAAAGTGCTAATTAATCTGCAGTCATTTTACAGCCCCTTTTCACTAGCCACCACCCTCTGAAAGCTTCCACATGTTGACACCTGTTGATGGGATCCCTGGATCTCAAGAATTCTCACGCTCCACTGTTAAGTCGTGCTGGTGGTAGCTGACAGCTTGTGGACCTTGTGTTCCAGGAGGCTCATGGTTAGCAGTAAGGACAGCTCACTGCTCCTCGGGTCCAGCATTCAATAGAACATCTCAAAAGGCAGTTGGGCTGCGTTGCTGTTGTCCATAATTTCACTTCCTGAAAAGTACTTCTGTGGACATGCTTGCTCTATGACAGACCCTGAAAGACCACAGGGTAGAACCAAAACCTTTCCATCTCAAGAGGAATGAGCGTTTAACCCTTTCTCTGCACCTCCTGCCTTCTACTGTGCTGCATACATCACCTAATTTCATCCTCTGAGGACTTCCAGCTGATGCTCCCAGATGGAAAACTCAGACTTACTGTTGGCCTTGGCAGACAGGAATGCCTTGAATCCCAGCACAGATCAGGAAACAGTGAATATGCAGGCAAATTTGAGACTAGGGAATCCCCCCCTACTCCCAGTCCTAGTCAGAATTGAAGATTAAGTGCTAATTATCCTGTGAAAGAGGGTGTCTGGTGTGGGAAAACACTAAAAAATGTAGCAAGTCTTACTTGAATCTGGAGGCTGGTATAAATGTAACCCTTCAGTGTAAAAATGGTACCTGTCAGAATGTTCTGAAAATTGTTTTCAGAGTAGGATTTCACACACCTGTTTAAAAAAGGGAGATTTATATGGATATACTTCTTATTAAATGAAAACTTGCTACTGTACAAAGCAGCAAGAGACAGCAAATTATCTCTCCCTGTTCACCATGACTTTTCAGGGATTTGCATTTTGTTTCACTGAATGCATCAATATTGGGTTCAAATTTATAAACAGATTTGTTCTCCACAGACAAGAGTAACACTAACTTCTTTAATGTCATGACAGATTATACTTTAAGAATCACAAATTATCATGACAGTGATATCATGGTGCATTGGAATGTAAAACCAAAGGACTATCAAAGCATGTTTCTGTTTACTGTACACTTTTGGATTTTAGGGTGATATTTGAAGTGAGACATGATGGAGAATAAGCTAGTCTCCAAAGGTTAGCTAGGATTTCCAAGGATTTTTCAAAGTATGATTTGAAACCTTTGTGACAGGAAAGGAAATGAAATCTTGAAATTAGAGAGCAAAGTGTAAGAAATACTCTGGAAAAGAGATATGATAAAATGCAATTTAAAAAAAAAAAGAAAATTTGGAAATGGAGTGACTACAACAAAATGTACTGAGATGAAATGAGGTGCAGTGAAAAGGACCGAAAGTTGGCAAAATTCTTCACACTGAGATCCTGAAATCAGGGAAGAAAGGTAAACAAAGAGACAGGAGAAGAAATTGAAGACATGAAATGCTAAAAAAGAAATTTGTGAAATTGAGTGAAAACAATACAAGCAAATGGTATGACATGAAGTGCAGGGAAAAGGACTGAAGCTTGACCAGTTGATCCTCATTGAAATCACAAGCTTTCATTTCCTTTCCTGAAAGCAGCAAAACATTTAGTCTCAAATATTAAAAAACTCATCTAATCTTCACCTATCTCTAGAAAGACCAATCTGACTTCACATGAATGGCAAATAGTCAGATTTTTGAAAATCAAGCCTTACCTAATAAAGCTGGACACACATCAAGCCATTCATAATCAGGATGCATCCTAGTGGATAATAAGGAGAAATGGAAATATAAGGCATCATACAGAAATTCAGCATGTATAGTATGGATTGTAGAAAGACAAGGAAATTCCAGACAGCCTTGCTGAATACAGTATTAAATTTGCATTTTCAGAATAGACTGGGGCAGTCAGAATCCAGTTTCACTTAGACAAATACATAGATGATGTTTCATAAGAAAAATGTATCTTAAAGCACTGATTCAAATGTATGACTGCCTAACACCATTGAACACTTCAGTAAGCTAATGTTTTAAATTTTTAAAATTAACATCAATATTTCCATCCCTCTCATGTCTCCCTGTTATAGGCCATGTGTTTTCAACCTGCCATGTAAAGCAGTTACTTCATCATCTGTGAATTAAGCTGGAGAAAGAATCTCAATATTTATCACATAAGAACTGAAAACAACTATTTCAATATTCTTATGTGTGCATGAGACTTGCAGCTGGGTTTTAAAACAGTAACAGCAGTATTTACATGTCTCTGTCATAGTATAGGTATTCCTTTGCCACAGTAATGTAGGTATTCCCAGAAATGGAGAAATGGCAGAGAACTGTGCCAGGACAGAGGGAGAGTCCCATGCTTCTGTGGGAGAGAGCTGAAGGCCCTTCAGTTTTGTAAGGAAGAAGGTGGCAAAGAGGGGGACATTCTTTGTAAGGTCATCCTGCGGGTGGAAGGCCTCCTGGATCATGCATGGGATGGAGTCAAGGAACAATGTGGGAAAGAATTGTGTCTCTTTCAGCTTAGACCAAAAGGAATTGTTGTACGTTGATCTATTTTATTATATATCGCTTGCTCTAAACACCCATACTAACAATCTGTGCTACTGTTCTGAAGGGTATGTCTGTGCTGCTGGCAGTTTCTCAGAAGCTGGGCAAATTATTTACTGCATTCTATTTAGTGGAGCATTGGGGGCATTTCTGTGTTGCCCTTTGGTCTTTTGGGGTGCGAAACCACCCAGTTATTTAATCTCAATCAGAAGAATCCACCAGCCTTGCACCAGCACCGGCTGCTTTTGTATCTCCTCTAATCTTCTTCCTAGTACTCTGAAGCAGCAGCAGAACATCCACAGTGGCCTCTAGTGAACTGTGTGACAGTATAAACCAAAACAAAGAAGAATTTGGAAGAAAATAGTTAAAAAAATAAAGACAGGGCAAATTAAAACACAAGAGTGAGCAAAATTATTTTTTAAAAAAATAGATCTTACAAAACTTAATTCATTGATGAAAACATGCTTGGTAGTGGCGTGAGCATGCAAAAATACTACTGTGAAATTTTGTTGAGAAAACAGAGCTACATAATAACACAGCAAAGATTAACCTGCTAGCAACTAACCAGTGAAAATCAGTTCAAAACAGGTTGTAGAAATACTTGCTTTCACGACTGGATAGCAGGATTTCTGGGGGACTTCAATGAGATCGATACTGAGTGTGAGAAGGCTTGGTGTTTCATCAATGAACTGCTGTAAAGTTGCAGGAAAGGCAAGGACCTGGTATTGAGCAAAAGTGAAGACTAAGCAGCAACTGCCAGGGTTAAGGTGTGGGGAAGGAAAGGTGATTTTCAAGGAGGGCCTTCCGGAGAAGTTTGCTAGTCCTACACAACACTAAACTACTCTGGGGGCAGCTGGGTGGAACACAATCGGAAGTGTGATGTTATGATCTGATGGGTTTGTGATAGGGGCCGTGTAAAGACAGAGAATTATGTCCCGAAGTATTAAAACAAAGAAACAAACAAAACCGCCCAAACAAAACCAAAAAGACTCGTCGCTCCTGACTATCCCGACCCTCCGGTGCCGCTCCCGGCCGCCGTCCCGCCTCTCCGCGGGGCGGGGAGCTTGCGGCGGGGGCGGCATGGCGGAGGGCGGCGGGCAGCGGGGCGCGCCGCTGGAGCTCTGGGGGCACCTGCGGCCGCTGCGCCGGGAGGCGGCGGGCGACGAGGAGGAGAGCGACGAGGACTTCGAGGAGGAGCCGCTCTCGGTGGAGGACGCGGTGCTGGAGGCCGGCGGGCGGGAGCTGTCGGCCGCGCTGCCGCCGCGCCGCTGCGGTGAGGGCCGGGCCGGGCCGGGCCGGGCCGGGCGGGCTGCGGGCCCTCCCTGCGCGGGGCCCGGGCTCCGCGGGCGCTGCGGGAATGGCGGCGGCGGAGGCGGCGCTCTCCGTGTGGGAACGGCCCCAGCTCGGCCCTTCCCCGCTGCTGAATTGATCGCGAGTGAAGGGACAGGGAACCGCCTTGGGTGGTGAACAGGTAGTGGAAGGGAAGCGTGATCTGTGCTCTTCTACGGGCACAGGATTGCAACTGTAAGAAAACATAAGGTTTTCCCATTCAAGTTAGCTTGACAAGAAAAAGCGCTTTTTTTTTTTTCTTTTATGCCATATGAGAGTGTTGCTACTTGATGTTAATGGTTCCGAGCTTTCTGCTTAGACTTAGAAAACTAGGTGAAGTTGGAGCAACCTCTGCCTAAAAAGTATGTTACCTGCAAGTTGTTTTTAAAATGGCTAAACCGGGCTAAATAACCAGGGAGAAATAAATAAGTTATTACAGACCTAAGAGCTGTCCTGGTAAGGAAAACACCCTGCTAAACAAGAGTCCCTGCTTTGTTCTGGTCATAGCAATTGGTCCCCAGTTGTCAATCAGGGAATGGTGTATTATTTCTTTGAAGGTGAAGAGGAGGCAAACCTGGTCACACAAAATGTTAAGAGTTTAGTATATTAATTCCTTATAATTCTGGTGGTTTCAGTCACGGGAAATAATTGGTATGCAAATGTATCTGAAGATTATGCAGACATTGTGATAAAATATTTTGTGATAAAACTGTTCAAGATTCAGTTGTAAACATGAATTGGAATAAATAGTAAACCATAATATTAAACCATATGTATTTAATAAGCTTAATAAATTCATAGGCAAGATTTATTCCTCACGCTTAGAGAAGGAGTTTTAGTGCTTGTTTCTGAGTCTGGTTTCACTTTTGTTTTTAAATACTAGTGGAGAGACTGGCATTAGGAGTTTGTGAAAACCCCTGCTTTACTTTTACTACTGCAACTTACAGAAAAGACAAAAAAAGGCATTGAACCAACAAAGCTTTTTTAATCAACACAAACTTTTAATTTTTATGACTGTCAGTTAACACTGGATTTGTTTTTCTTTTTAATGATTCAGTTATTATACAGGAATACGGCACCAAAAAGGAGTATGAAGTAGTTGGACGTTTTCCCTTAGTTGACCCTTGGTGGAAAGTTAATGTAAAAGCTAAAAAAATGGGGTCGAAATACTTCATGCAAGGATATCCGTCGTATTTTCTGCAGACTGATGTAGAAGAAAACAATCGACAAGTATTTTCACTCTTTCTTAAGGAATGTGGTGTTCCTGAGGGTTGGAAAGAACAATTTTTTGCTTGGCTTCCTATGGAGTCTGTGCTGAGTTTTAGCAATCTTGAAGAAAAACTAAAACAGTTCCAAGTTTCTCAGCTACAGCCAAGGAAGATCCAAAACGATACCAAGAATTATGACATCTTCTATTATGTTTCAAAATCATGTAGGTATATCCTGTGCTGTTTTAATTGTTTTTAAGCTAAGGAGTTCCACCTCATATACTACATTCAAACTAACATGTATTCATTTGAAATGTATATTCAAATGATTCATTTATTTTAAAATATTTCAGGACAGTAGGACAACTGATCAGTTAAAGAAGGGCATACAGAACTTTGCTGAATTCTGTAGGCTAAGCAGAATTGTCTGTGCTGGGGATACTCCATCCCTGGAAGTGCTTAAGGCCAGGTTGGATGGGGCTTTGAGCAGCTTGGTCTGGTGGAACGGGTGGGGGGTTAGGAACTAGTTGATCTTTAAGGTCACTTCCAACTCAAATCATTTTATGCTTCTGAGATTCCACAATGCAGAGACACTGGTGCTTCCTGCAGTTTATTCACCTGTACCAAGACTTATTGAAAAATGGGTTCAGCACTACTTAAGCAAGGTGGCGATGGCTTTTTGGGGCTGGCACATGTTCAAAAGTAGTGTAGGTGCTTCTCTGTAGTACAGGGATCAGTGAAGGAGTTCAGCATAGTCCTGATCAGCTGCACTAAACAGACTAGGTGTGTGTGAGTCCCGCCTGCCAGCAGGTTGGTACACCTGGGAGCAGCCTGTGGAAGCACTGGAGTGTCCACATGGAGATAGTTCAGACTTCTGAGGATGCTGTTGTGGGCAGTGTTGGTGTGATTGGTGTGATTACATGGGTGTGACTACCTGAGTGTCAGAGATTGGATCAGGCATGTGCATTTGAAGCAGATATCCCCCTTGTCCCCAGTCTCTGAGAGTACTGACTGTATCCCTGCAGGATGAAACCCAAACAATTTTTTCCTGAGGCAGCTCAGGGAAAACAGAGTTTAAAAATTTTGAAGAGGACTACAAAAGTAAGAAAATGAGAGAAATTTGCGATGTTTTGGATATAGGGGAGGTAGAAGCCAGAGTCAGTATAAATTACTTTGCAACAATCTTTGTATATCACATAAAACTTGCTGTGTTTGTGGCGCGTGCAGTTGCAGGGAAGGCGGTACTGGCAGCTCTGGCTTTTCCAAGGATACTGGAGTTCCTGCCGATTCTTCTGCCGCGCCACTTCTGCTGTCTGTTAGATAAGATGTGCTGGCAAAGAAAGGCTGATACGGATGGTGAGGAGGGAGCTGACGAGATAACAACAAAATTGGATGAGATGTTAAAGGATGAGCCATGGAAGCTTGGATTCAGCAGGGTAAGTAATGTTATGTACGGTAAAAATACCATGTTTACTGCATTTGAGGTGCATTAGACTGCTGTTTCAGTTGGGTTCACTTGATTAAATGGGCATTTGTAGGGGCTAAGCATAACTCATTTGGAAATGGATGGTGTACTGGACTCAGTATGAGCAAAGGTTTTGTTTTTCCAGTTGGTGTAGAATAAATTAATGTCAGAAGATTTTTGAAAGTGGTTTTGTTACAACCATTTGTTCAGCATTTTCTACAAGGGAAACAAAATTAAATGCTTGAGGTAATTTGGCCAAAAGTTAGACTGCTGATTTAAAAATCCTCAACTGTTCTTTTCAATTTTATACCAGTAAATGAGACTTTCTAATATGTAGAACAATATCCATGCTTCCATAGTAAGGTTGGAAAGTTTCTCTGTAAGAGCTCATCTGGTCGAGAAGTTTGTTTTTTGGAGTGGAATTTGCAGTGGTTGCTTACCCTCCTGTTTCCCTTTGCTGCGCTTGCCGTGAGCTTTGCTGCTGCACCTTACCTTAGCATTCCCATACCTGACATGAGAGCTGCAGCTTTAGTTGTTCACAAATATGGTTGGTTTTCCCTCTGCTTTAGGCCCCCAGTGCTTTACTGGTGGATGTTCTGACTTGTCTTTAAGAGCTCTGGCTTCAGAGATTCAGCAGAGTAGCCAATATATTCCAGTGTTCCACATAATTTCCTTTAGAAAGATTTTCCTCCTGTCCGATTTGACTATTCCTTGATGTAATATGGACTTGTTGCTCTCTTGCTTCAAGGACCTGGATTCTCACTGCAGTTTTTTGTTCCTTGAACACTCTCTTTAGCCTTTTCTCTTAAGACTGAGCAAATGCAATTTTTTTTCTTGCTCTCAACAGTTTATCTGTTTGCATATCTCAATTTTTCACTGTTTTGTGGTAGTGTCTGTACAGGTGGTGTATTGAAGTAACATGTTCAGAATTGGGTACAGTACTCTGGCTGATGGCTTTCCTGTGCTTTGTTTCTACAGTTTGTGTACCTTTACCTGAAAATGTATTATGTGGTGTGCACAAGTTCTCCCTAACACCCAATTTCTGTGTAAGGTTTTTTTTATTTTTAAAGTTTCTGTTTCATACAGAAGGGTGACTAAGAGGAATTACCATTCCAGCTTACTTTTCATGTAGCTTGAAATGCATAACTTCATACATTATGAAAAATACGTATATTTTTGCTAACTTCCACCCTCTGAATTGCAGTTTGTATTTATTAGGAGGAATGTTATTCAGCTAGAGGCTAACGTCTTCTGAAATAAATCTGTGTTTGCTTTTACTCTTTTTGGGGAGAAGATTATGTACAAGGAGTTGAACCTTCCTTACTGTGAGGCAACGTGGGCCGCCTTCTGTCAGTGTGAACACCTCCTCTGGAAGATGCCTGATTTGCAGAAGAACGCGTTAATTTTGTATGATCAGCTCAAGACACGCTGTAGACAAATGGGACACACATATGAAGATCAAGATGAATTAGCTCGTTTTGTATCCAAACACATGTCCATTGAGCATGTTTGGCAATCCCTTGAATTTTTGAAAGATCAGAATGTAGTGATTAGGGAGAAAAAGCTGGTGTTTCTGCCTCATCTTTACAAATCTGAAAAAGATATTGCAATGTATGTAGGTGACCTTCTGTCAAACCACACATGGAAACTGGATGTGGATGTGAAAAAGATACTTAGGGTTTCTGAGGCACCAAGAGAAACAGTAGATAACAAAATGAATATTACCCAGGCACATGGAATGGAGGAAAATAATCCAGACAGTCATACTGGTGAAAATCACTTTCCTGGAAAGGAGGTGGGCTCTGTGTCTGATACCCAAAGTAATGCAGAGGTAGATGAAGATCAGGTGATTGCTGTGAAAAAAATTTGTTCTAATCCTGTCACAATCATAAGTGGAAAAGGAGGCTGTGGGAAGAGTACCATAGTTAGCTGCCTTTTTCGTCATTTGAAGCAGATGGAAAAAGAAGTGGAAGCTGCTTCTAAGGATTTTGAACAAGACTTGGATGCATCTGAGGAATGGAATACATTTGATCACCACTTGGAATCAGAGAATATGTATGCAAAAAAATATTTGAATGTACTATTCACTGCACCTACAGGGAGGGCAACAAGTCTTTTGAGAGAAAAAACGCAGCTTCCTGCATATACACTGCATCAGGTAAAGTTTGTTATGGTGAGTTTGTTTTATTTTGTTTTGTTTAGTTAGGTTCTGAAACACCTTTTGATACTGTCCATTCTTGTTATGGAAAAAGAACTGCTTTTTATTGACCTTTGAAGAAATGTGTAGTCTATTATTGTTAATGGTTTGGTACAGCTTATCAGCATCTGAAAGTCAGCATTATGTTTGGGAAACCATAAATCAGTCATTTGAAATACATTATTTGCTAACTTTGGTTTCTTTACTATTTGCATACTTGTGCTTCTCTAGGGCATCTGTTTTTTTCATCTTCTCAGTTTTGCATTTTATTTTAATGAAGACAAAAATAATTTCTAGGTGGTAGAGTTGTTTTCTAGGATCCTGTTGCCTAGCAATCATAGCAGCACATACATGAAAAGATCAATAGCCTGGGTTTCAATAATGAGAGAAATTTCATTTGCACTGTGTTTTCTTAATTAACATGAGGTATTGTGGAATTTTTTTTAGAAAAAAGTAGAAAACAAACTCCTTGTTAATAAACTTAGTTTATTAACTATTATTTATCCTTGTTAATAAACAAGTCTCATTTGGCCTTGGTCTCTCAAGTTCTAGGTAGCAAAATGTACCAAGAAGATATTGGAGTTGTGGAATAACCCATATAAATAGGAATTATAATAACCTAAAAAATACTGTTGGCTTTTTTTATCTTTGGGGACTGCATAGGTATTGCAGTTGCATACAATTTTGGGTAATATTAAATGACAGCAAGTTGTAGTAGGAGGTGTTCTGTTACTGAGCAACCTAATGGCCAACCTTGTGTCTTTAACAGTTCCTGCAGGAAAAAAAAATACTGTGCTTTTGTGTAAGTCAGTGTTGCTAATCTCAGCTAGAAGTGTATTCACTGAGGAGGAAAATAAGACTGAATGGTTGAGTCTTCTGAGTCGTTACAGGTATAAGTTCAGCATTTCAGATAATAGCTCTACCTACATTAGATGATACCTCACTATCTACTTTGTAACACAGTTTACAGCTGATTAGTGTCAGAGCTTGCTTTATTTTTATTTGCTTCTAGATTATCTACAGTTTTAAATCATGGAGGCGGAGTGACACAGCCCAGCCATGGAAGTTTTCTGCAGTTACGGTTCTCATTGTGGATGAAGGAAGTTTGGTGTCCGTACACATTCTTAGTTTAGTTTTAAAACTCTTGTGTGAGCATGCTCAGCTTGCTAAACTTATTATTCTAGGTAAGTGAAACAGCAAATTTAGCATTATACAGTGTTTAATAATGCACAACATACAGTGTAAGTATCAGAGCTCCTACCGAGTCTTTTAAAAACCCCAGAATGTTGCACTGTTCTGTACTTGGATACTTCTGCTATTTCTTAAGGTCAGATGAGATGGACAATTTTCCAAATGTCAGTATAAAAGTATCGGTATCTCCTTTATCTGTGTAGCAGTGTTTTGTCTTACTCTGGCTTCCATGTGGTAGGTTACTACATCTTGCAACTGGAAAACTCTTCCGGTTTCCCTAAATCCGAAGGAGTTATTGCTAGCATATGAATTGTATTTCAGAAGGGAGTTGTCATGCCATTCTTAATGCTAGGATCATTGTTTTAATTTAAAAAGTAAAGCAAACAAATATAAAGTCAAAATTTTCTGCATTTTTAGAGATTTCATTTTAGATATGCCATTTATGGCATTTGTTTTTAAATACGTAGCTTTCAAAGTGTGTTTGAATAAGATGTGATCACTGTCAGTGCTCATCAAGCAGAGGGATTTGCATTTGCTAGTAAAGCATTTCTGAGTGAGGAGTAAAAATAAACTACACTACAACCTTATTCCCAAAGTTTCTGAGATTCTTGAAAGTTTTATTTCATATGGATTGTATCAAGGATGGATGTTACTACGTAGAGGCTTGAGTATTTATTCATTCCAGTGTTCATATTTTTTAAGACAATTTTCAACAGATATGCTATTCCTTCTCACAAAAACTAACATGCATTCTGTTTAGGTGATACTAGACAGCTGCCAAGCATAGACCCAGGGAACATGTTGGCTGATATCTTTGAGGGTCTCAAATCAAGAGGCTTTTCTGTGGAGCTGCGAACTAACCACAGAGCTGAATCGCAACTAATTGTGGATAACGCGTCAAGGTAGGATATCCTGATGGGTGTGTGGAGAATTCTTGTAATTCTTGCCTGGCCTTTTACCTGCAAATAGCAGTGCATCCAGATTTAACTCCATAGTATTGCTTCTGTTAGTTTTTTTAGTCCAAATCCATAACATCGGTTTTGAAAACAGACAACCCCCAAAACAACAGCAACAAAACACTGCAGACTTTTTCAGAAATATATATTGGACAAAAAACGTGTGTGCTGGAATGCTCTTGAATTTTATGGGGTGTATTTCACTATTATGCTATCAGATACTCTCTGTTACAGTTTCCAAATGAGTTGTAAATGCACAACTGACTTTATGCCTTCTAAAATGGCTTACAAGTTCCTCTAAAAAGGAAATTTTAAAGACATTGCTGATAAGTGTGACAACAACTACAACAAACTGAATTGGTTGGAGAGTTTAGATGTCAAGGGCCATTACATCACAGTTTATTTCCATTTCTTTTCTGTATCAATACCTAAAGAGTCTAAATGTTTCCAGCATTTGTGTTACTTTTGTTTTGGAAATAATACTGTTTCCTATCAGTGCTTGATTTCTTTTTTAAACCTCTAAAAACAAAATCTAAGTTTTGATGTTAATTGAATTTTAAAATATTCTGAACATTTGCAAGATGTCCAGAACTACTAAGTGTTTTGCAAACATTCTAACTTATTTTTTGGTAACGCTTCTGTTTTACTCCATTTTGCTCCCATGGGAGGAACTGTGTGGGTAATACGAGGTATCTGCTGTAGTGATGGAGGGTTTAGAGAGTAAACTACCAATTTTTTCAATGTGAAATTAAGTTTTGCTCTGAGGAAAGAGTTTTCAGGGCATGTAGTGTAGATGACAAAAAAATTCTAATTGGTGAACTTCAGGCTGATGCAGATGATGATATGCTGGAATTCTTTAACTGAAAATTAACTTCGGTTTCCCTCCAATGCTCTGGTCCAGAATCTCTCACCGGCAGCTTCCTGAATTTGATGAGGTGCTGAACGTTTCTGCTTGGAACGAGGAAATGACAATGCCCATCCCAGAGAAGAAATTTATTTTTATTGCTTTGCCTGCTGGTGGTAATTATGAGAGTATGTGTGTATAGTCACTTTGTGATCTTGATTTTCCCTTTGGTAAAGCATAGACTATTGTCTGGAACAAAAATTTGGGGAAGATTTTTGTCTGGCTTTGTTTGTGGTATAAATTTAAATGCTGCATTCAGTGTTTGTCTTTTGCCTTGTGTAAGTGCAAAGAATGGGCTGTAGAGCTCCAGCTCACCGGTTAGACTTGGAAATGGGGGACAGCTTCCACCACTGTAATTGAATGTGGTTGTCTTTTCATATTATAAAAGACAAACCTTAAGAGATTTTGAGAATTGATTAAGAGGTGAATCATTTGAGTAAAAAGCAACTGTAACAGTATGGTGTGCGGGACAGGAATGTGCTCCCAGCTGTAGAATTGAGTCAGGAAAATTCTAAGAAGGGATGTCCATACCTCTTTTAAAATGTTTTGGGGTCATTGTTTAGTGGAGTTTTTTGACATTTACTGGGTATAAGTGGATTGAGTGGCCTCTCTTTTATATGCATCAAAAAGCTTCAAGGGGAATGCAGGGGAAAAAAAAAAGCACTAACAAACGTTATCACCTTATCTTACTCTAGCAAAATACTCAGCAAACAGAATATTACAAGTAGTTTTCTTCTGTGAAATCCAAGTGTATAGGTCTGTGGCTTGAAAATATTTGATCTTTAGCTCTTCAAGGTGCTGTATCAAAACCCTATTTTGCATGAAATTGCTCCATGCAGCTGTTGTTTAACACAGAAATAAGAATTTGGTTTTTTCCATATCACTCTTGTTTCTCAGATTTTAATAGTGGATTAACTGCATGATGTTTTCTTGGGTATTTTGTGGTGTATTTCTGTTTCGTTGGGAGGTGTGTCATTTTGTGTGGGAGTTTTTTTGGGGGGTGGGTTTCTGTTTTGTTTTAAACAAGTTGAGATGTCATTAAAGCAAGAAATAAGCAAAGGCAATTTCATATTGAATTACATTTTTCTTTTTAAAACTCTGAATATTTTTATGTCTTTCCTTTTATGTCTTTTAAAACAGATTTACAAACTGCAATAAAGACTTTACTTAAAAAAGGGCCAGGATTGGAGGATGCCCAACAATCACAATTCATTGCTTTCAGAAGGTAACAGAGTGTGCAGGCAGGCATTGAAAAAATCCTTGCTAGCAGCCACAATCTAAAAATAGCTGAGAGTGTTCAGCTGGAGAGACCAGTGGCAGTAGCATAAAACTACTTGATACTGGGAATGCTCATCACTTAAGAGGGGTGGGATGTAGGGCTCTAACACACTTTGCAGAAAGACTGGAAGTTAGTAATCACAGGAGCATGAATAGTGTGCATGGCTTGGCAGAAACACTGAAAGGTAAAAGGGATAATGTGCACTAGTACCATAGTCCATAACCTTGAGTTCTGCAGAAAAGGGTATTTAAGAAAAAGCTCCTCCACCTTTAATTGTGAATAACCTTTTCTCAGTAAGTATAAAACACCCACTATTTACAGATTCCCAGTGAGCTAATAAGTGATTTGTGAATGCTGAGTAACTCGATATCAAATTTTTCTCCAGTCTGCATTCAGGTACAATACTGTTATTAGTAATTTTTATGTGTGATTCTTCTAGAATATATTTATAGATACCTAAGCTGCATTTTAAAAGTTAAAATTTCAGGTCTTTAGAAAGCAAATAAATCTTCTTGCTATTTTTAATATATCCACAGACAGAAAATAATCTGCCCAGGTTTTAATTTTTCTTTTGTTTTCTTCTTTATCTTAAAAACAAATCTAGCTAATCTAGGTGTACAGTGCAAAACCTTTCTGTGGTATTTAGACAAAATTTTCCTTTACAGCTTTGTCTTCTAAACTCTGACATTGCTTGCAATTGTATGTTTTGTATATCATGATTTTGTTCATGTTCTTGTTTTGTATGATTTAGGCAAGATTGTGAACTAATAAATGAACTTTGTTGCCAACACTATTCAAATCATTTAACCAGGTAAGCCAGTGTTCTGCATTTTTCCTGTGACCAATCTAATTTTGTTTTTGACAGTCTTATAGCCAAGCCAACACCATAAAACAAGATTGTAAGACTTACAATGTTTCATCAAGATCTGATTATGTTATAAATCATTCATATAATAATATTTATTTGGTGGGTTCTTTGATCTCATTTTGAACAGTGGTAAACTGCTTTTCATTTAAATTCACTACGGGAATGCTGAGATTTTAAGTTACTATTGAATATTCAAAATTCCTACAGGCGCAAATTTTAAAAAACCCTCAAGAGTAATTATTTTTTACTACTATATGATTTCTAAATAGATTCTGAAATACTTTTGTGCTGCTCTATATTACTGGTTTTTACCAAATGGTTTTACAATAGTTCAAGACATAAATGTGTTACCCTAACGATTTTGAATATTAATAAAGTTAATAAAATATTAATCTAGTTCAAGTATAGAGAGTGGAAAGAGAAAAAATACTGATAGATGGTAAGTGCACACTTTGTAAATACATTTTCCCCTTTTTCTTTCTCTGACCTAGAGACCACAAGAACAGACTTCTGTTTCAAACTGGGGACAAGATTGCCAGCACGCGGAACGTGTATCTCAAGGATCTCTTGGCAGCCTCCGGTGTCAGAAAGGGTCCTAACGGCCAGGAATGCAGCAAGGCAGAAATCACACTCCCTGCAGAGGCTGATGAGGAGGGCAAACGACTCTGCAATGGAGATATATTTTTCATAATAAGGGTAAGTCCTTGCTACAAGGATTTGCACAAAGAAAACCTGGTGGAAAATGATTCAGGGCGTGCTGAATCCTCAGCACAAACTAATTCACACATTTTAAGTTTAGCCCCTAATACACAGTTTTGCTAAAGAATTGTGTAAAAGACACGAAAGAGTCAAGGTACAATAGAAAATTCAAAAACCTCAATTTGGGGCTTTTTGATACAGTATGTTTCAGTCGGTGTGATTGTGATCAGTGTAAATGCATTCTGCAAATACTCAAATGTACTGTAAGTGAAATAGGTAATGTTTAACATAATCTGAAGTAAAGAGTAATGTTACAGCTTAAGTCTTCCCTGGCAGAAAACCAAGCTGGCCTAAAAGTAACAGCAACAAGAAACTGGGTTTTTTGCTGGGTGCAGTGAGTTGTGCAGTGCAAGAATCAGTAGTTAGGGTAGATCCGGAAGAATGAGAACTGTTTTGCTTGAAGGTGGTTGGTGAAAACAGGAATTTATTTGGTTTAGCATCTTTGAGTTGGTTGACATTGCAGCTGTTGTAATTTCAGAGAAAGCTAAAATAGGGAAGTGTGGGTGTTGCTCCAGCTGCTGATCCAGGCTCACTGCTGAGTGTTGTGCTGTTCCTTTAGGATGCAGAAATTGATAAGCAGCGCTTGCTGACCATCAGCAGCACGTACGGCTCCACATACACTGTGAACTACACGGCACTGAGGAAGCTGTGTCACATAAAGCATGCCTGGGCCAGAACTATTCACACATTCCAGGTAAAAACACAGCAGCTGTGAGCTGAGCTAATGCACTGTATTATAATTTCACTGTATTCTCTCATGAAAGAATCAGAAACTTTTCTTCAAACTAGAACTCCTTGAATGCAGGATAGAAAATATTCTCGAGTGTCCCCAGTAGCCTCCAGCTTCCTCATTCTCGTCTTTTTTGAACTGTTTCGTGGGGCTGAGCCTCTGAAGCAGCGTTGTCGCACGTTTCAGGGCTCCGAGGAAAGGACCGTGGTGTACGTGGTTGGCAATGCCGGCCGGCAGCACTGGCAGCACGTGTACACAGCTGTCACCAGGGGACGCTGCCGCGTCTACGTCGTGGCCGAGGAGCTGCACCTCAGGAAAGCCGTGAAGAACAAGGAGATCACCAGAAAAACACGCCTGCAGAGATTTTTGAGAGAGGCAATTGCAGAAACAAACACCTGTCCTCTGGTGAAGTGCGGGCAAAGTCAAGAGCTCGAGACTCAGCCTGTTCCTGTTACTCAAGGTGCTCCTGACCCACCTGAACTTCAAAGGGACCTCGTGATGCAGGAAGGGTCATCAGTTCTCAGTAAAGAGCAGATGGGCAGTTTGCAGCAAAGTCCATGTAAAAGACAAATTCCTGCATCTGAGGATGCTACAGAAATACCCCCTGTAAGTATCTCCTTACTGAAAACGTTTAAAACAAAATTTTGTACTCTCTTTCACCACTGCAGATCACCTGGGTACTGTTATGATGGTTTTATTTATTTAATAATTATCAAGTTGACCAGTAATTGGTGAAGCAGTCAAATTTTGCAGATGCCTTTGCAGAGTAATATGTGGCTAATACAGAAAAAGTTGAATGTCAACAGTAGTAAATGTACACGTGTTTTTACTCTCAGAGTGATCTGTTGGCCAGCTTAGCCTGTATCAGCTTAGTTTGTGCACAAATGTCAGATTTTAGGTGACGTGCTCTGAGAGATGTATATAAAATGTAATAATTGAAATTGATTTTTATAAAGTCAAACCTGCTAACAGATGCTTCTTTTTTTCATTACATCTAATTTCTGAGGTCATGGGAGAAGGTGCCTTTTTTGAAAAAGCTAATATATTTCAGGTCTGTTTCAAACTTGGGTAACATTTTTGTTTTGTTTTCACAGACAACAGTAGCAGAATCCCCACTTGGATCTTCCAGACTTAAGAATCTAACTTTGGGACAGCAAATTCCTAAGAAGCTTTTCAAAAGCTAACAGACAACTTAATTGGTCTTGGTATGAACCTTTACTGAACCTGTTCAAGGTTTTTGGGACAGAGATGCTGAACATGCAGGTGCCTTTCAAAGCCTTCCTTGGTTTTCCATGTTCTATGAAGAACAGCTTGTTTTACACTGAGCCTCTTACATTTTCAGTGATGCATTTGTAATAGATTCATTGGTGTACTGGTCATGAAAAATCATAATTCTCTGTTTTACTGAACAATGAACTTACAGGTCTTCGAGGATCCAGGTGTTTCCTTGAAAAATACACAAGGTGTATTTTGATTTAAAGACTCCTAGCTGTCCATAGCAAGATTTATCCATCGCCAAATGCTACAGTATTGATGAGATGCTCTTAGTGATGTGCCAAAACTGTAGTTTCCTTGAGTAAAAAAAAAGTTTACGAAGGGGTCTAGGTTTTTCTGATGTGGCAGGTTTGTGGCCATGAAGCTTTGATGGATTGTGGATTTTAATCTTGTTACAGACATAACAAGAAAGTTGCAATCAGTGACATAGAAATTTTTTTCTATGATGTAGAACTTGCCATTGCTGCTTTAGTTAATAGTTCTATGCTGATGATGATCTTGGTAAGAAAAGCAAAACTCCAAATCAGAGTTCAAATAACATTCCACTTTCAACTTGCTGCACTGCAGTTTTCAGATTATTAAATCAAATGTTAAATCAAACATCAGACACATTGCACTAAAATGTGGATAACCTGCTTAGCTATAACAATTTTTTCTTTTCACATAGGGTAGGAAGAAGTATACCACAAATATAAATATGATTTTTTTTTCTAAAACTGTGCAAAGAACTGTGGGAAAAATATAAATATAAAAAAACTCTACCTCATTTTTAATGTCTTTAAATCACTGTTTATTTTAATTTATACAGTTTTTCCATACAAATATTTGCAACAGTTTGAATTTCAAAAAACATAACATAGACGATAAATATCATGCTATTAAAGTATTAAATTTGTACAAAAATACTTTACAGTTTAATACTTATTTGTTACAAATAAAAATACATATTTAAGTGACTCATGAGCCTTGCAGTTTTCGTTTGTGTTTTTGTTTTTTACATGATTCAGCCTTGAATGTCATTCTAACCTTTTCTGGCAGTGCTGAAATAGAAATTGTGTGTGCAGGGCAGGTGAGTTTGTTTATGTATTGGGAACAGCAACAGGGATACATTAAACAGTTTAAATTGACCAGAAACAGTAACTCTGTAAGGTGATTGCTTAGGTATGGAGACTCTACAAATGTACAAATCCAGTATCTTTATATTCACCAATAACAATAATTACCAATAACAACTTGAATACCAGAATAAACCAATGCAGCTGCTGGTGAGCATATAAAGCAACTGGCAGTATTTTATTGCTTGGGGGAAGAGGGGAAAGGAGACAATCTGTGTGATGTGTTTTTAAAATATATTTACAATTTTAAATTCTAAAAATGTGTTGCAGGGGGTAATGTTTATCATAAAGAAGGCTGAAAACAAAGCATAATAAAGAGGACCTTTCTTCCTTCAAGAAACTGATTGACTTAAAAAGCTCCCATGTGACAGTACAAGTTTACAGGTTTATGGATCATTGAAGAGCTTTTGTATCAATCTCTACTGACGTAATTTTAAAAAACCCATTTTCTTTTACAAAAACCTTTCTAATTTGTCTGAACTCATTTCAGTTTCACTCTTTTCAGTAATCCCCCGTCAGAGGTTTTATCCCACTAAAAAAGTCTCTGCTTAAAAATCCCCATGGGTTGCAAGACAGACCATTAAATATTTCATTGCATAGGGAATAACATATGTTCTAATAAAGTTTGCTGAAGGGGGGAGTGATGTTCAATGCAAACTGCAGCTTTCCTGCAAGCAGTTTGTTATAACATCTGAGCCCTGCTTTGTCTAATGAGTGCACCCTTCTCGCCAGCGAATAAAGGTTTCCAAAACCAGACGTGTAGCCACTCCCCAGGAAAACCCGGTGCAGTAAACCACTCTGCCTTGTCCATCAGACAGCAGCACCTTCCTGATAAAAGGATTTTTAAAAACTCTCTAACCTGGACACTACTGTTTGTTAGCAGAGTCTTCCCTCAAGCAGCTGCTGCTGCTGAAGGGAGAAGAGCATTTAGGTCATGTTTAAAACATCTCCCCAGTTTCTTATTTGGGGAAAATAAAGGCCCTTATGTATTTTTTTACTGTTACTAAGCCTAGATTGTTTAGAATGGAATGACTTGACTTAATGAAGGATGAAACTATTTCCAAAGTAACCGTAGATTAACAGAAGCCTTGAGACAGACCAACTGACCTCCTGTGCTTTTCAGTGCTGTACAGCATCTGAGCCTCAATCTCAGAGAAATCTTGAATGGATTTAGCACCATAATTGTCTTTTGTTATGAGTGTCCCGCTCCAGTGGTTTCTGCTATAAGGTGTTGGTAGGATCCCGTGTCTCCGCACTAACACCGGCGTGCCCGCTCTGCTGGAGGAAGGCAGCGTTCGCGTCGCTCCACTCCCCGCTCCCTGAAGTGTGTTGTTCTGAGCTTCCTTTCTGAGATGCCAGGGGGTTTCTGCTAATAACCAGTTCCAGCTTATTGCCAGACTCTGCGATGAGGGGCACAACCAAACAGCAGTCAAAGTCTCTGGTGCGGACGTGGTTCACCTGATTGATGAGAAGACTGAATTTTGTTACCGTTTTAGGAAAAAAAATGAGATCACAAGAGAAACAAATTTATCCTTGAGACTATGGAGCTTGATTTAACTATTCCAAGTAGAGAATCACCCAATATGAGACTATTTAACCATGATGTCTGGTCTGAAGACATCAGTTAAGTTTTCTACTCACTTCTAACAAAACGTAGCTGAAGTGGAGATATTTTTACTCTGTGCTGGCTGTTGCCAGCTATCAAAGTGCTCACTCCAGTAATGACATTTAACAGCACATAGTTTATCTGACTTTCATGGCGTTAGTCAATTTAAATGCAGTAGAATACATCTGAAATTTCAGTTCAGGTCTTCTCTGGTTTTAGCTAATACATATAAATTTATATAAAGTATTTTATTAGGCTAGTTGAGAAATAATGTGTCTTTTTCATCATAGTCCAACTTGGCACTGTGATAAGTGTGGTGCTGAGTACTACATTATTCGAACTATGTCAGTCAACACTTGGATTAAACACAGAAATATTTCTCAGGTCTGTATGAAGAAAAGCAAAAAAGAAAAATCTGTCTGGATATGCTGTGGGAAATTCCAGCTACCTAGTAAGCATTTGTATGTCTCCTTTGGAGTTCAAAAATATCTAGCATTCTGAAAGAATTTGTTTCTATAAACCTGACTGCACAGGAAAATCCAGCTTTAGTGCCACTACATAGAAGTCCAAAGCTCCACAAAGTGCTGTCTTTTCTTGCCAAGAAAAGAAATCTAAGAAATCTAGACAGTACAGCCTGTGGTGCAGAGCAATTATGGTCATTTGTCCTTCCTGGTCCCCCTACACACATCCCCTCCCAGCAGAAATACAAACAAACAGTGGTGCTCATTATTTAAAATATAATAAGCAGTGTAGACTTGTCTTGGGTTATGTAACCAAAAAAATGTGTATTCTATTTCATCTGTTGAAACCAGTTAGGGAGATTTTTTTTTTCCTTTATCTTGTAACTCCAGGGGGGAGGGGGGTGGAGGCCTTCTGTTACTGGGCCAGCTGTTAAAACCAGGGGGAGCAATGTTCCTTGTCTCTTCCACAGCCCATCCAGGTCGGATATCCAGGGGGATATCTGCTGTTAATGAGCCATTAAGGCTCACCACATGACTGATAAAATTAAATCATTCCATTGTGAGATGCTCCACCCAGTGGGAGTAGCCAAGCGTTCCTACCTGGGTGAAACCTGAGATTCAGAACACCAGGCATCCTCTTTTCCACTGGGTTCTCAGAGGAAGGCCAGACTCATCTCACCACCACTTCAGGATCATCTCTGCTCCAACAGAACCACATCTGCCACTCCAGGAGGACTTATTTGTACTGCTTCCAACACGCTGACAACTGGGTGTCAGGTTGTATTCCTGACTCCATCAGGGTTTTCTAGGACTTTTGTTTGTTTGCTTGCTTGTTTTTTTTCATTATTCCTAGTAAAGAACTGTTACTCCTATTCCCATATTTTTGCCTGAAAGCTCCTAATTGCAAAATTGTAATAATTTGGAGGGAGGGGGTTTTACATTCTCCATTCCAAGGGAAACTCCAGCTTTCCCTGACAGATACCTGTCTGTCCAAACCAAGACAAGACTACAGGGCTGTTCCAAGTAACAAAACTGCAAAACCGCAGTTTTCTACAATCGCATCTCCAAAGATGCATACCCAAATACCCCCAGTGTGGTTATAAACCTTTTTATCAGGTAATCTATATGTCATGTCCCTTCATGCTGAACCTGCACAGTGCCAGCAACATTACCTGTAAAAGTCTGTCATATGGTTTTAAACCTCCCAGATCACCAGGGCCAGCTGGTCGAATGTTTTTAACATACACTCCTTTTTCCAATAACCCATCTGAGACACTGAACCCAAAGTCTTCTCCATCAGAGTCCTTGTACAAAGTTACCTGTGGAGGAGAGGTGATGTGATGATAAAGAAAAAAACTTTGCTCCATTTTTACAAGCATCAGGCAGGTTTTCTTCCTAGGATAATTTTGGTCATTTTTTTTCACATTAGAGAGATCACTTACCTAGTATTTGGTACTTACAGTATTAAAGTTGTCCCCGTTTAGACATTATGTTAATATTCTCAGAAGCCACCTTATTGTTCTGTAAATAAACAGCCCTTTTCACTTCTGCTTGTCAGCTGGAAATCTGTGGTATTTAGACCATCTTTTCTGGTGTCACTTTTTGAATCTTAGTGTTTTGTTTCTCTGTTCTCTAGCTGCCAGGATCTGAGTACAAGATAAGGCTTAGTTTTGCTTCAAGTAGAAGCAAGTGAAGACCTGGCCTCAATCAAACAACTGGAGTTGTGTCTTGCAATTAAGGGAATAAAGACCATTGTCAGTGTAAGCTAAAGACTGCCTGGTTTGGGCCAGGCACTGGTCCACCCCGTAAAGCCTAACCTCAGAAGTGCTCAGTATAAGAGTTATAATGCAATCTTTTAAGGGAGTACAAATAAGGCTCCCTCTGAAAGAGCTTACTGAAAGTGGTCTTACAGTTACATAACCATAAGGAGGTCATTTGAAAGCAGGAAATAGAAGATAATAAAACAGTTAGGAGAAGGTTTTTCAGGTGTTCAGAAGACAAGTCCTCACAGACAGTTTTGAGAATTCAGCTATTTGACAGATAAGATAGACTTCTGTGTGAGTAAGTGGCATGCTTAGGTTTTTATTTTTTCTTGGTCCTCCCTCACATCAGGGATGCTGACCTATTCAAGTAAATTGTGTTTTGGTGTGCCACTGTGCACAGATACAGTTGCACAGTGAAACCTGTGTTTTTAGTGCTGTAGCATGTACCACCTTCAATTCAAAATGCACTGGTTTTATCACACCTTGGCTGATGAAAATGACATTTCCTGTTCCAGGATTTTATAATGGCTTGGTACACATAATGTTTCATGTGTTGCATCTTTGTGTGTGCACCAGCCCCTGAATTCCTTCCCGATGTTTCTGAATTGTGGAATCATTTGAACTGATGGGGACTTTGGAAAGTCTCTAGTTCCGTGTCCTGCTCAAAGCAGGCTGAGAACTCAGTATTTCACAGAAGGATGCCAAGGCACAGCAGTGCTGGGGCACAGCACAGACTGATGCTGCCTTCAGAAAGCTGCTGAGCTCCTGCCTTAATTGCCAGTGTGAAAAGATATGCCAGAACAGACCAGGTTGCCTCCAAACAGGAGTGAAGGATTTCGGGTTTGGGCTTCTTTCCTGCTCTCTGCGTTTTTGTTGACTTGGGTTTAGGGGAGTATCAGCCCTGCTTTCACCAGAATGAAAGCACACCAGTAAGTTTGGTGGCTGTCCTGGGCTGCAGTTGAGAGAAGCTGGATACCAGGGCAGTGGCTGCAGCAGCAGCACCATTATCTCTGCAGATGTGGGCGGTGCACTGTGGGGCTGCTGAGAAAACAGCAGTGTCTTGTGCTGTGAGGAGCACAAACACCCCCACATGGTGTTAATACCTTACTTTACCCCAGCTCATCCTCTTCCCTTGTTTTTCTCCCCCTGAACAGCACTGCAA
The DNA here is from genome assembly GCF_021018805.1 of Prinia subflava. NCBI lineage: Eukaryota > Metazoa > Chordata > Aves > Passeriformes > Cisticolidae > Prinia > Prinia subflava. The sequence goes on along the minus strand of NC_086250.1, from coordinate 40,010,548 downwards.
AGCAGAGACCCACACCCAAAGTCCCCTTAACTAAGCTAAAACCTTTCTTCCTGCCAGTGACTTTTTTGGGTATGAGCTGTCGTTTCATACTGCAGGAATTGTGGTGTTCAACATTTTTGCCTTCTTTTCCCCCGTCCTCCCCCAAGATAACTTCTTGCTGAACCTGTCATATGTCCTCCATCCCTGCATGAACTTTAGGAGTCAGTGGGCATTTCAGCTACTGAAAAACCTATCTGCAAATTCACAATAATTCATGATAGAATGATTTTCATTTGTATCAACAGATGCTATATCAGCAGGACTCTGGGGAAATTTTAGTAATTTGTTATGAACAGAGGCTTTTGTTTGTGATATCATAGCTTGTTTAACATGGCTTTGATGAAAAGTGTGTTTGAAGCTGCTACAAAAGTGCTGTAAGACCACCATTCTGCAAGACTGAAAAAAAAAAAGCAGGAAGATATATCCTACTGACAGATTCGTGTGCACTTCCTGGCAGAAATTAAAAATAATCAGCTCTGGACCAAGACCCTTATAGACCCAATTCTCTTCTAGCACAGTAATTTTTGTATCCACGTCACCACAAAGGACAGAAGCGCTTCAAGTTAACTGCTTCTTAATGAAGCCGTGAAAAGTTCATGTAAAAAGGGGACACCATGCCTAAGAGAAGACAACTTGAAATACTCTGTCCTGTTCCAGCACAGGTGGCACGATTTTTAAAAGGAGCTTCCCTTTTCCACTTACTCCTTTTCTTTTGCCCTTCTTCAGGCATTGGGTCAAATGGAGCTGAATCCAGCCCCAGATGAACTACAAACACACATGAAGAAACAAGGGACTCTCTGAGGTCATCTAGACTGTACTCTTGTCCTAAGACAACATCAACTGCACCCAAGTCCTTTCAGAGATACATTTATCTATCCCACTTTTTCAAATCTCCAGTGATTGGGACTCCACACTTTATTAAAGCAAGCCCTTCCAGTCCTTCCAATGTTCCTCTGGGTCTAAACTAAATCACCCTTCCTGAGGCTTAAGCCTGCTGCCATCCACAGAGAACAAGATCACTTAATTCTGTCTTTCTCTGCAGTGATGTAAAATAAGGCTTGTTTTTCTCTGGGCCCTGTCCATATAGTCAACATCTTTCTTTAAGTTTCAGGTCCCAAACCGGACATTATTACAGTCAAGACCTTCTCAAAGCCAAACCTGGAGTGGAGAATAACTCAACATGGATGGTGGTCCCATACATATGTTCTATGATAGTGTTGCTTTTTTCCAGTTTTTAGTGAGCAATTTATCAGCAAACAACACATACAAGTTCAGCTCTGGACATCTACAGGAGTTGTCATTACACATTAGCTCCCCTGAACTTGTATCTTGTCTGTAATACTGCACATGCTACTTTATGCCCACCTTGTGAGACAAAAAATGAGGAGGAGTTTTGCTCTAGAGGGTCAGTGGGAAGTTACTGCAATGGAGCGGGTAAGGCAGGGGACAAGGAGGGGCTCAGACCTTGGGAGTGATCACCCAAAGTCTTTTACACAATTTACATATTTCAGAATATTTCCTGATGTTTGTAGTTCTTCAGATCTACAGATCTAGATTTTTACAAACTGCCTCCCTTCGGCTATCTTCTCTTGACTTTCGCTGTGTGTAACAGGAGCTTGGAACTTAAAGAAACTGATGCTTGCTTCAGGGATGAGGTAGCAATTAAATTATAATTTAACTTTGTTGCCTGTTTGACAGCTGTCACATTTTTCACATGGAAGTCATCTGCAGACAACTTTCTTTTGTACTAGAGGTTATAATTTTGGGACTAATTCTTCCAAGGGTAACATTCTTCAAAGAGAAACTCTGATAAAAGCTCTGCTATCTGAAATACTTGATTTCCATTTAATAATGGGTATGGATAAAGCCCTACCACAGGTTTCTCATCTTGACTTGCAGCAGCCTTCTCTGAAGGGAACAAAACTGCAGACAATTCACACAACACCTAAATCATGCTGGTTTATCTGTACTGCTGATCACAACTCATTGGAAGGTCTGATCTCAATAGCAAAATCTCCCTTTGGGTGATTTGTTAGACTTTTAAATTTACATCAGGAGCATAAGGGAAAAAGAAAGTGGATTTGGAAATTTGATTCATATTTCATAAGCAATTAAATAGTTACAAATTTAAAACACAAGCTTACACATTTTGAGTCTGTGCCCATGCCTCTTCTCCCTCTCAAATCTATTGGAAAAAGCTTAATTTAAATTCATATATCTTGCACAGATCAGCTATTGAGATATTTTAACTGCCTGTAATTTTAGGTTAATGACTACTTGCAATAATAATATTGAAAAATTATCTGATCCTAGTGCATATTTTTGCTCTCAGAGGAATGTGTGCTCTAGGAAACTTCTAAAAAATGGTCTGCTATGATTTTTAGAAAAATATTAATCTATATGATTACCTAAGTAGATAAAATCATTAAAGGCATTCATTACATTTGGGTACTGATAGAGCAATACACTATCCAGCTAAATTAAATGTTATTAAACTATCTAGAAGAAATGTTTGAAGAGATTTGTAGGACACTCATCTCAATCCTAGTTTCCTCAGGACAAAGACAGTTCAAGTGCACAACTGGTGAATGCAATGCAGAAAGAGCGAGCAGTGAAGAATTCACCTTGCTGCAAAGTGAACCCTGACCCTGGGCACACAGGCCCTGCCTCAGCAGGATGCAGACTCATCCCACTGACACACAGCAAAGGCTCCTGCCCCACCCTGCCCGTGGAACTGGGAAAGCTCAGCAGCACACAGCCAAGTACGTGCCTGAGACTCTGCTGAGGGAGGTCTTAGACAAGCTATGTCGTAGCTTGTATCTCAAAACTGCCTGTACCATCACAGTTTTCCAGTTCTTCCTATTTTTCAGTGGCCCAGCTAATTAAGACATTTGCCTGCAGAGGGCAGAAGACATTGCCAGCAAGAGGTTACATGAAATATACTTCAACCAAGGCATTTCCCTGACAGGGAAGTCATTCCCGTGGCATTGCAGCTCTTTTGGAAAACTCTCATTGAACAAGCTGTCCAAAGGAGAGGGTTATTAGTGTTAAACTAGAGGTCTAATGCAAAAATGAACATGAATAAATGAGAGAAAGTAGCAGGCACACTGCTGCACAAGAACCAGTAGGAAAGCTAACAAGCAGAACTTGCTCAGATAAAAAGTAGCCCATGCTGCCTGGGCTAACCTGCATGTGTCATGGGGGTATGACCTCACTTGGGGGAATCAGACCATAAGATCCAGTCACCAGTTTCTATTTTTCTTGAATGACTGTAAGGATTTGGAAAATCCTCAGCACAGGTTCAACGTTTAGATTTTTAGAGAGAAAATGACTCTTTTCTGGGTGACAGAACTGACAGTAAAAGCAAACTCAGCATCACTTCAACAGACAGGGAAAACTGGGTATATTGTCTGAACAAAATCTGGAAATGACTCAAAGGGAAGGTCAAAGCAATGTTAAAAACAGTCAGCTGAAGCAAGGGAAAGCTTATGGACAGGTTATTTGAACTGCCCAGGACTCTAACAGCTAGTTACTATCACAGAATACCACTGACTCATTAACAGAAATCTGATGACTTTCCAGGTAACAGTTTATTTTACCATGAAAGGCTGACTTTGTAATCCAGAACTGTCCCTTTGCTGAATGTGAGCACAGTGTGAAATGCCTACTGGCGTACTTTGGTTTTATATTTCACATTTATTCACCACTCAGAAAAACTGAGCACAGTACCTGACTCCACTGATCACATCAAGCTGGAAATAGGAATAAGCTTAAAACTATCACAACACATCCTTATTGATGATATACACTGGCAATGAATTAATTTACCATATATGAGATCAATTCTCTACTACCTTCTATGAACATTCATTTAGCCCACATTCAGCAAGTCCTTACACTGCTGAACTCAGCTGAACTACAGACGAAACTTAGGCAAATCCACAGGGATTAGAAACCAACCCAAATCTCTTGAGAATGACCAGGTGATGTATTAATGAAATTTCCCTGTGTTCTGCCTCCTTTCTGGAAAGATCTCAGACCTTTAGGAGGAAGATGGATACAGGAAATGGGATGCTCATTCCCATCAGGAAAAACAGCATTACAATGTCCCTCAAAGTTTTGGAAACTGGTTGCTCTTACGGCCTCACTGGACTTGAGACCTAAAGTGGCTGAGTGTTTGCTGTGCATATCCAAAGATACTTTGTCCAGTACTTGCTTGGAGGGTAGTGCCACCTCCTGTCACTGAGGGATTTCAACCACCTTGAGCAGTGAAAAATTGCATGATCTGAAGATTATTTATCCTTTTTAGAGAAAAGGAATCATAAAGAGAAAAGAAGCAATACCTAATTTGAAATAACATTCCATATTATGTACATTGAATCTCTTACACTTGATTGAAAATGAGTGTTAATTTAAAAAAGGACCTATGGGAGCCCCAAACCCTCTTGAGTAATTTCCTGAAGAAATGTATTTTCTAGAAATTAAACTTTGCTTTCTTAATGAACACATTTTGCAGAGAAGAGTTATTGGTCCTGTCAATTCAAATTAGCAGTGGATGCTCCTTTCAAAAAGAGCAGTGCCTTTTGAGGATTTATTGTAAAATGAAATAGTAGACAAGGATGCATCTTATTCATTTGTTTTCCCCCACAAGGATCTATCATTAATGTGTTTGTAAGAAGTAATATGCATAGCCCCCAAATTACATCTGTGGAGTCATTATAAAAAGTGCTTACTGTGTTACCACATAATTAGAGTTCCTGTGCCTGAATATATTATTTGAAAGCTGTCAGAAGAAAAATTACAGACCTTGTGTAACTCCACAGGAGTTGGTGACATGATTTCTTTCATTTCTTGCTTAAACTTTCTCAGAACCATGGACTTTCTCCCCACATCTGAAGGCAAGGTGTTGCTACGAGTAGCTTGACTGTAATGTGGCCTTACAGAACTTCTCTCCTGGAAGCTGGCCTGTCTTCCCAGCTGGTTGCGAGGTTGTGGGTTTTCATGATTCAAACTCATTGTACTTCCTGACATGATTGTGGCCTAGAGCATTAATGAACAGGTTAATTGGTAACAGAGAATGTGGGTTAAGTAAGTGGTTAATTCACAGCAGTAGAAAAAAACACCTCTATTCTTTGTTAGAACACAGGGCACAGCAAAAGGCAAGAGGATAGATGTTCAATCTGCTTGCAAGTCACTATAAAATAAAGGACCACAACGAAACACAATAACAATGTACGATCCCTATGGGCAAAAGTTTTCAGATGGCGTTTCAAACTAAAATACTGAGCACCAGAATGGCTATGCTTGTAAGTCAGTCCCCTGGCAGACTGAAGAGTGTGTAGTGTAATTGCTTATTTTAAAAATATTTTACATATAAATAAAACAACATCTAAGTTGTGGCACAATTGAATTTGTTGGAATTGGAACCACAGGAAGGCATTTACAATTCAGACAGTGTGTGCAAGGTAAAAAAAATGTGAGTCAGCAGAATATGTAGGTAGCTCTAGAGGCAGCATGGGCAGAGTGCCTGGATTCTACCCCAAGCTCAGGGAAAACTCAGCGCAGGTGAGCTCACTGCCTGGAAAGAAACTTTGTGACATGCACACTGCAAGAGGGACTGCCTTAGCTCAGCACTAACACTGGCCCTGGTCTCACTGCTGGCTTTAATCTCAGGAAAAGACAGCCTTTTGTTTTAGATGCAAGAATACATGGAGGATGAAATCATGAAAGATGATGACGGGAATCACCTCGCCCATTGGGTGGAACACATTGAACTTGAAAGGCATCCATGCAGAGGAGCCTTCTCCCTTGGGAAAGACTTTCTGCCCTGGGAATTGGGAGGCATATGCACTTGGGCACAGCCACTGTGGGGACAGAGAGTGCTGAATTTCCTATTTCTTATCTCTTCTGATGGACAACTGGAAAGGGAAATTTAGAGACCATAACCTGAACTCTGACTGGGACTGTATGCAGACAGCCTGCCTGAATGGGAAAATAAAAAGTAAGAGCAAAATAGACAAATAAATGTTACCTATAACTCTGGTGATCATGTCTGTCACCCTTCCTTCTCACAGCTCCAGCACTACTTTCACTATGAGAAAATGGATTGTAACCATAACATTCTTTTGTGCTCAGTAATGACTGATAGTACTGTGTGATGGAGCAAAAGCAGCCAGAGGACTCAGCAAACAACAGCCTTCTTTGCTCTTTGGCTGAAGACCTTGAAATGAAAAATGATAAGGAGTCCTTGACTACGCCATGGCACTTCATAAAGTAGAGGCATGGCCACTCTCAGCATCCTGTCACACTGAATGAGTCTGGCTTTCTTTTCAGAGCTGGGGGCTGTGCAACGAGGCTGTGCTATAAATGCTACATCTACAGTTCTGAATTTCACTTTTGTGAAAGGCTGAGGAAAATTCAGTGTGTTGAAGCAACTGAATTCTGGTGAGCACGGATGACCTATTTCCCTTTTGGAATTATCTATTTCCATATCTTTTTATTATGTTCCGAATACTGAAAACTGCAATAAAAGCCTGCAGTACTGAACCATATCTAACTATGGAATTAAACCAGCATAACATTTTCTCCTGCATTTCTCTGGTTTTCAATAACAAATATATGAGAATCACATTTTGCTACCCATACATGCAACACAAAAGCCATAAATCTGAGAAGTAAATTAATCTGGACTGGAAAACTTCCACCCAGTTACGCGATTCACATTCCTCCTGGCTGCTAAAGGACTTTATATAACATAAAAATGAAAATGAGATTCTGCCAGTTTTGCAGCTCCAGGAATTTAAAAGAACATAAAAGAAAATATTTTAGGACCTTTCATTCTGTAGCTTTAATTGGCAGTATAGTGGTAATTGTTCTGATTAGATAACTTAGAGAAAAGGTGATTAGAAAATTAAAGACTCCCAAGTTACTCTCTGTTTTCTTCCCCCGATGCCCTCAACACAATCTAACACAAAGCTTGGTTAGATTTGTAATGAACTGAAGGATGAAATACGGAACTTTGTTACATTGTGAAGAAATTACTGTATAATGAACATTTCTCACATTGGCAGCTTGTCTTTCTTTCAGAGTGGTGCAATTATAGGTAAACATTTTGAAAAGCTGATTTTCTTTTATGTTCATCTTAATCAAATTAAGTTTCAATTTCAAGGACAACCTACAACATGCTAAGAAAAGCTGCATGAAGCGTCTGTCAGAGAGTGGAATGTATTGCTGCAGGAAGGTTATGCCCACTTGGAAGTTCTGTGCCATTTGCTGCCTGTACAGACAGCATCGATGGTTATGCACAGCAGAAGCTGCAAGTCAAAAGCACTGGGGTGAAAATGTTTATAAAATTTTGGTTGCATTGCACAAAAGAAAACAGCTCTGGTTAGGGGCAGGGGAGGCAGCTGCACAAGCAAAGATATAAAGGTAAAGGGTAGGTACCAAGAGAGTCATGTTTCTCAAACACAGACGCCTGTCAGCCTTGTCCTGTGGAGAGGGGTTAAAGCTTTTAAATGAATTGGTGTGATTAGTGCAACTTAAAAAAAGGAAAAAATAAAATGAATGTAAACCAAACCAAAACCATTATAGTTCTCTATAATTGGAAAGAAAGGTTAAGATTGTTCTACCTCTAGTTCCCTCAGAATTCCTGACTGGCCACAGGTCTCTAAATCCTCCAGAGCCTGAGACCAGAAATTTTCCTCCTGGTCAGCCTCGGTGTTATCATGGGTACCTGTGAAGCTAGATTTACAATGAGAAGTTAAAAAAACGTGGACTTTTCCCCCCCTCTAAAAATATATATTACACACGTGCCTTGCCACAGACTGCAACTTGAATGACAGAACGTTATGCAGGAGAGTGGGGAGGAGTCGCTGATCAGGAGAGGCCGATGGACATGCAGAGCACATGGCAGACAAGCCTTCTCATAACCTGGCAGTCACTAGCAGCTGGCAGGATCTGAGCAGCGAGTTGTTCAGTAAGGAGATAAATGAACAATTCAATACACATTTTCACTGGATTGAAACCGGGACCTCCCTATGAAAATTAATGAATCAACCAGTAGCTGTATGTGGAGCTGCTCCGTGCAACAAATATTTGCAATAAAACCTTTCAACCTCACAGGCTTCTCCCAGGCAATATGGAGAGTCCTCTTTTATTGCAAACACTCTTTTGCAAAAGAGGCTTGGTGGTGCTTTTTACCTGATTCCTTCAGCCTAAGCTGCATTTATCAGTTTAAGCCCACCTCATTGGCATAATATAAACTGTTCCAATCATTTTGTACATAAACACAGAGAAACTTTCAGGGATGCCACTGTCTTGTATGGAAACTTAGGTCTCTGGTGTTTCATAAATGCACCAAAGCCTTATTAAAAGCACTCTTGAGCAGATGTTGGTGACAGTGATGCTCAGGGAAGTTGCTCAGCAAGTGAGGTCTGATAAAAACCACAACTCTGGGCTGCGGTGACACAGCCCAAAGCAACACCTTTACAGTGTGTGTGTATACAGGGAGGGAAGCAGGAGGTTTTTCTGTCTTAGCAAGGGGAAGCAGCTCAGTAAAGGTTCACACAAGCATCAGAGCTGCTGCATGGGAGAGGGCTGATTGTGTGAAAGGCACAGGGGAAGAAGGACGAGGAAGGAAAGTGACAATTCGCCCTTTTGGTGGCAGCAAGCTGTTACTTTGGAGCAGCTGCCCATGGACTGCAGCTAGTGGTGCTTAACAGCACATAAACAGAGCAAACACTACTATGGAAGCATCTGAGGCCTTGCTTGACAAACAATGTATTACTGAGAATAGCGTGAATGTAATTCTGTTTACAGAATAGCTTTTAAATAGGAGAATTGCCCAGCACAAGGGAGGACAGCTTGAATGCTTCACACACATGACACTCTGCCTCAGAGATGCTTTCTTACAGCTACAATCAGTCAAGCAGACAATGGTCAGCCATTTCAATCTCTTATTGCAATGATTCTCCACCTAGCATCAGTGTCTCTTCTAAGATATTGCAATAGATACAGCAATGGCAAGAATACCTACTCAGATCATAGATGCAATTCCTCCCAGGCAAGACAAGAAAGTATTTAAAACAGGATTTTAGAAAGATCCTTGACTTCTGAAATGAGCTTTTTCAATAAATCTATGTAGTTCTTTCAATAGCCAATGTTGAATGTAGACTAGTTTATCCATTACAATATCTCTTGCTATATTGCATATTGATGATATCAAATGGAACTTAAGCTAATGAACAGGATAATTTGAGGCAATTGTCTGCAACAGCGAAACCTGGATTTCTTAGAACTGGAGGTCCATTTCTTCTCTGACTTCTGTGAAATACAAAATCATGATGCCTCTATGTCTGGACTTCTTGGTTGAAGCAATTTCTTTCTGGGCTCTCCTCTCCTCTTTTGCTTTTTGTCTGAGTCTTGTCTCCTGGTGTGTGAAATCTCAACTTTTGCATCTTCATTACAGACACATGAGTAATTTGTAGCTGAGCTACTACACCAGAAAACCAAAAGAGGTACCAAAATAATTTATCTAGATGTCTTTTTTATCTAAAATTTGAGGGATTGATTTTAAGTCATATGAAATATTGTTTGACATATAATGAACATATTTAGTTTTCTGATGCTTATTTAAAGAGTCATCAGAAATTCAGATGCATAAAAAGTCTGAAGGAAAGTCAGTAGGACAGATAACGAAGACATGGGTGTCTATGATTTGGTTCTTACTGCCCTATGAGAGACAAAATCTTTGTGTTTTTTATTTTTTTTAATCAGGAGGTTCTTGGATCTGGCAGATCTGTAAGCATTGATGTTTTAAGGTGTTAAAAATTCTCTCTGGAGCAGGAACTATAACAGACTTGTCTGACCTGCCAGTGATAGCTAGACACCAGGCTAGAGAGTGGTTTAAGCTCTCTGGTTTCATTTGCTTGCCCACTGAAATTTCCTTGTCAATCAACACGAAGTTAATGTGTTTTCTGCTTTTACCCTGTTTTTCTCATTTCAGCTGTTTTTCCTTTCTTCCCTTGTCTTCTGACACCCCCCATCCCCCACCTCTGCCTCAGCCCAGGTGGATCTCACTTTTGTGCACTTTTTGGTTTCCTACCTGGAAGTATTCCACTCTTCCAGCTGTCCCCCACCTTTCCTTTGCCCTCCAGAGGCACCTTTCCACATCTTTCCCTCTTTCTTCACGCTCCTGATGCTCTCTCCACCTGATCTTTCTACAGATGTTTGCTTTAAATGGTTTTCTTGATTCTCTCCCAAGGTCTCAGTCTCCTTCTGTTGCCACATATTCTTGGAAGCTGTGCTACACAAAATAAAGGTAAGAAAAAATTACTTTCTAGAGCTAGAGAAGAAGAGAAGTTGTTTAGCTAGAACTACAAGAGAGGAGGTACTTTTCTGGGGATTCCTGTAACAGGTTTGAAGAGCAGACACAGCCTTCTCAAATACTCCAGCACCTGGGACAGCAACCCCATCAGATGCGGCACCATCCATTTTACAAAGACACCATTAAAGTAATCATTATTTTGATTTGTACTGTATCTCTCAGGTGTAAGTCACACTGACAAGCAGAACAAGACTCTTCAATGTACCTATTTTTTGCTGAACAGTACTTTAAAATTGTAATAGAACTATGCTTTTCATTTAGAAGATTCTGTATTTTACAATCTAGCTCCCTGATTCACTGCTTATCAATTTTTTCAGCCCATTACTTACATAGCTGCAAAACAGTAGGTGTTCTGGAATCCATGGCTGCATCTCATTTGAGAAACAAAATATGGGCTGTGGATAAAGACCCCTTTAAACTGAAAATATTAGGCTACCAAGAATGGGCAGTATGAAGAAAACTATCTAATTTCCTTTATTAAACACTGTTCACTACTAGCCTATGAAAACTGCCAGTGTGCTTCTGCAGTAGGGACCAAAGGAGCTGGATATGGACTGAGAATTCACACTTGCTCAGATGTTAGCTGTCATCTTGCCAGGCTTGTCTCCAGACAAAATGCCACAAAGCCACAGGCTGTATCAGAGGGTTGGTTATTCTTCTGAAAGCAGCATCTGGACTTTGCCTTGATTTGTATTTCAAAGGTTACAGACTGGACCTCATGGATTTCCTAACCCAGGATGTATATAAAGGCACCAGGAAGGCTTTTCTTAGTACTAAACTTGAATTTTTCATTGACTGGGATTTCAGGTTCACTGTGCTGCCCCACCAAGAAAGTGTACTTTTCATTAGGGATATGCATGTCTGCAAGTCCTGAGGGTGGGTGCAAAGAGCACAGAAATCTCTTTTACTGTGAAGCCAGTCTTCCCACATCTGAGGAAGAACTGTTCATTGGCAGAAATTACCCAAGTATCTGCAGTGGATCCACTAATAAATCCAAAAGAAAAGAAAACTTAGAATAGAAGATAAGAGATTTTTGGGTCTTTCACTATCTCCAGGAATTGTGAAGTAATTTTTTTTTTCCTCAGGAAGGTCTTTTGTCTGCAGAGAAATTAACTGAAAATGAGATTTACTTCTCAGGAGAGGAGGAATAATTGCATAGCAAAATACCAACAGTATGGACAAGACATTTGTGCCTGGATCACTTTTTACTCCTACTGAATCACTCCTACTGAATGTGAATGTCTCAAGCATTTATGGATGAAGACTGTAATTTGTGCTTCTTTGCCAAACCAAAATGAATTTTCATAGAAGACAAACGATTAACACACCAGTTGTCTTTAGCCACATTATCTGTAGGTTTATTTTTGTGGAGTGGAAAACAGATCAGATTTTTTCTGAAGCTTGCCCAGGGAAATGCCCTAATTTTTTTGTTTGTTTATTCTTAAGGGATAAATGCTGTGTTTTATTGGCTGAAGTAACTTGAAATAAATATATGTCTCGGTTTTGGCATCATAATCCTCCATAAAGACCACTAATCCACCCCGATAAGTTTAATGAAGTATCCTGTATCTCGTATTTAAAGGAAGAGCTGCTGTAACTTCGTTAGAAAAACATCATTTAATTGAAGACTGAAAGTGTTCCCTTCTGAGGCACTGCTGGAGCTGCAGCCCAGAGGACAGAGGCTGTTGTGGAACTCACGTGCTCGCTGCAGGCCGGTCCCAGTCGTCGTCCCCCAGCCCCGCGTCGTGAAAGGGGTGGCTCCGTGGCTGCCCTGGAGGGGACACACTGGCCTGCTTGGGACTCCTCCAGTCATAGGCATTGAAGTTGTACCCTGAGGCCTGATAGGGGTGTCCTGAAAAGAGGAATTACAGATTTACAGCAACGCATATGCTGAAATGACAGGAAAGCACAACTCTGAAGCCGGGTTCTCAAGAACTGTTGAATTTGTCATTGTTACCTTGTTTTTTTCTGTAGCCAGATTATTTGACCTGGATTATGTCTGGAATTAGGGTGTGCTCTACAGCTTCTCTTGTGAAAGTCCACTGAAAGCAAAATCTTAAATATATGTAACCGTGTTCTCCTACTACATAAACATGTCTCAGCTGCTTCTATATTTAGTTCTAGATACTGCCACAATTTATCAATTTCCAATTTGACATCCTAGATTGGACAGTGCTGAATAAATCGTGTTATTGATCTGTTAAATCTTTATTACAAAAATTGCTTCAGATGTATTGAAAAAAGTTTCCAAAGATGCATTAAAGAATACCATGAACTTGGCTTTTCATGTGCCCTTTTGCTAGGGCTCTGAGAGCTCTAGGAAAGGCCTGTCTCACAATGGGCACACATTCCCAGGACAAATACACACCATCTCTATCACCCATCTCTAAGTGTCTCAAGGCTGTGTAAGTGGCATCAGATGGCTTTTATACCTGCAGAGTTCATTTCTGGGTGCTTTTATCATACCAGCAAAGCAGGTATTACTTCAATACTGAAGTAATATTTCAGTAATTAAGTAAGTTCAATTACTTCTTTAACTGAAACCAGGTGTAATTTGAATTCCAAGTAGGAAGCAGTTTCCAAGTGATGTATCAAGAAGAACACATGGATCAACGAGTCACAAGCTGATTCTGATCTAGTAAGCAAAATCTATTATGGTAGAACGGATATACATAATATATACACTTATATATATGTGTGTGTGTTTGTGTGCATGTATGTATGTATACACACACACATATATATAAATATATATGTAATATACTTCACCTTGATATATTACTTTTTTAGCTCTATGGTTGGTGTTTTTTGATTATATTGGATTAGGAAGTACTATTTTGTGGATGACTATTATCACTGCTGCTACCCCTCCAAAGAGGGTAATTTGCTTCCATAAATCAGTCTAGACTTGTCTCCCTCAAATGCTGTGGAGCCACAGAGCCGTGAGCATTTTCCAGCAAACTGGCAGATATTAACACAGTCCCAGATTCCAGGAAAGGTGCTGGTTGGGAAGATGTGACTGCTGTGTGGTGAAGGATTAGTAAGGCAGACACGTAAGACAAAAGTACAAAATGGGGTATTAATTCAAGGAGAGAAAAGATAGCTCACCAGCATTAAATTGGTTATTAATAGGATAAAGCATTATCTGCTGCTCCAGAAACATTCCCCAAACTCGTCAACTTGCTTAGTCTGTGCTTATTGCCAAGAAAGCTTGGAAGAAAAGCCAAACTCAGCTTGATGGGTCAAGACAGAATGAACGTTAATAAAAATGGGGGCCACCACAACACCAAGGGATAAAGGCACAAATCTGTTTGCACTCAGGCTGTTAGCAGAGGTGCTGTGTATCCAGCCAAGTCTGTGCTGATTTTTTCAAGGGAGGTTAAAAAAATCCACTTTGAGATACTGGTTCAGCTTTGGCACAGCATCTGAACCATCAGGACTTTGGAAAGCATTCTGGGCCTCGATCCTTTCCACAGCTGAACAATTTGCTCCAAATATCTTCAATTCATCCAGAAAATGAGAATTACCATTCTGGCACTTTTTCAGCAATACTTCTCCTTAGAACTTAAAAATATCAGAAAAAAAATCTAATATAACTTATTTTGATAAACTGACCAACAGTTAAGGAAAAGGGTCAAATTCATTCAAATTCCAACTTGGGAAAAAAAAATTATTTGGGGTAAGGATCTATCTGTCCAAATACCTGCCAAGCAATGGGAATATATGCTTTATTATGGAAAGAAACATTTTTAGAAGAGTTAAACACTGAAGTTGTGTATAAGTTATTTTTCTTGTTATCAAGAATATTACAAGCTGTTATATCCTTCACTGCTTAAATAAACATAGGTTATTTGAAATTATTTGATAATTCTATATAAAATAATAGAGAGCGGTAAAAAAAATTATCATTATGGAAAATCATGCCTTTAAATAGAATGATTGTTTTGGACAGCTGAGAGTTAGATGTTAATACTGACGGAATGAGGAAGAAGCAAAAGATTTACAAATCATAGGCAATGACTGATGTTGCCCTTCAGCAGTTTATAATAAATCTGTTGTCATTTAAAAATTAATGCATATGGGCATCAAACTCATGAACATCTCCAGAATGTTCTGTGCCTTGCATTGATCTGTACTGGAAGGATAAACTCATTTAGTTGTGGATGAGCTATGGAGCAAGCTATTCAGGTGTCAGTAAAGCTAACAAAAGCCTGTTAATGTATTGATAAATGCTTTGTAACACATCACATCCTCGTGAAAGGATGAATCTGAGCCCAGCCAAGTGCAAGAAATCATGCTGCCTGCCGAGGTGTGTGGTCATAATGAGACAGCAGCACATTATAAAGTACAGGGTTAAAGTTATTACAGATAAAAAGTTCTGCTTAGGGCAAAGGAAGGTCAACCACGAAGGCAATAATTCCTGCTTTAAATGTCGACTGTATTTTTGACAGTACCTTGATTTCCAAAGCTGGTATCAATACCAGAGCCATCCCATGACTCCACTGCGCTGTCAACACTTGGGACTGTGGTGGAATAGATGTCTGAGAGCTTGCCAGACTTCTGTGCAGCAGAGCTTTCATCTTCAGCATCACTCAGTTCACTCACGTGACCCACAGGCACTGAAAATTTCTTGGGACTGGTAGCTGAATGGGATTATAGAAAAAAAGGTGTTGATCCTTGCTTTACTGCAGTTCTGAGAATCTGGTTTTTACTCCTGACACAAAGCTTTTCCATGGATGGCCTAAATGCTTGTTAATCTGCCATAACACATGGATGGTACTCTTGGCCACACTCACCATCTGTTTGCTTCTTGATTTTCAAGGTGACAGTTTCTCCTGCCATCTGTAATAAATGAATGGCTTCACTCAAAGGTTTTCCTTTCAGACTGCTACTATTTATTGCTAGGATTCTGTCTCCTATGTGAATTGCCCCAGTCCTACAGTAAGAGAGAGAGGTAAAACATTGAGAAGAGAGTGTAGAAGGCAACAAAGGCAATTTCTTTGCATTTTGGAGCACCAAAGTCTCATCTCCCTTTCTTTCTTTTATTTTGCTTTTATTGCTGTGTCACAGAGTAATTCTTTTGTTAGACACACTTAAAGCAAGTCACCTTTGTTGTAGTGACAATAGCAGAGCTGAGGCATGATGTGGATTTCTGTGTCACTGTGACAGTTGAGTTAATCACCTGTGGGTGATATTCACTGCAGCCCACCTGCTCAAGAGCAATCTCAGACAGCTTAGTAACTCCTAAAATGAGTTTCTAGATGTCTCACAACATTAAAAAAAACAAAGCAGTGTGAGCAAGCAACCAGCTATTTCACAAACCTGGCCTTCAGGAGGGGTCAATCAAGAAAAGAAAATAAAGTATTTTTGTGTAAATGGTTCTGGCTGTGCACAGTATCATGTTTTGTGTGCTGTAAGTTCTGTCTGAAACTACCACCAAAGGTACAAGTTTCAATGACTCAACCAATCTCAGAAATAACAGGTGACAGAAAGCCTTACCATTTTCACTATTCTCCATCTATCACTTACCACGAGGAGCATTTCTGCTCCTCTGATAATGCTTCCTGTGGTGGATGTAAGTGCACATACATGCAGTGGCAGGTATGTGTATGATGAGTCCAGATAAATCTGGACACATGAAGTGCTTTCTTTACTTATTGTACTATACAATGCTATTGGTTTTAAAAGACTGTGACAATGTTGCTGTGACTGAGCACTTTGATTAGGTTTTCCTTGGTGATCTATAATAAGGACCACAGTCCTCTCTGCCTTGTAGAGTATGTAGATCCTGCTCATGCTCCTGGAGCTTGGCAATGATCAAAAAACAACAGCAAAAAGATTATAAACTCAGATTTGGAGAATTATAAAGAAATAAACTGCTAACCTATGAAAATAAGGGGTTTTAGGTAAACAAACAAACCTCCATCTTGACAGAAGGAACATTAAAAAATAATTTGCTTTCCAACTTACCTTTCAGCTAATCCTCCCTTCGTAAGGCTGGAAATGATTATGGGATCAAAGGGCTCTTCAGTACCAGAGATGGTAATTCCAAGGGGCCCACCATAGCGCTTGAGCTCAACAGTGTAAATAATTGCTCCAGAGCTCTCCTGTTCATCTGCAATAAATACAAAGGGGATGCAATTGGTTTCTTATGGAAGAAGGAATGAAAAAAATAGCATATTCAGTCTAGTGACTGGTAATCAAACAACATCAGCAAAGGATCAAATTTTAGATACAATTCTTAATCATATTCCACTGGATTTTTGCTTTTTAATAAATTACCTATTATGCAATTTTCATTGCCAAAACCTGGACACAAGTCATCAGAAAAACTCCCCTTATTCTGTTAAGACTAAATTTTACTCTCTTTAAAATCTTTAGATCTCCTTTCCTATTAAACTAAAACTTAAGGCTATTTTGTTCCAGAATCACAGATTGATTGAAATTGAAAAGGATCTCTGGATGCCACCTTGTCCAACCTCCTTGGACAAGCAGGGCCAGCTACAGCTGGTTGCCCAGGGTTGTGTCCAACTGGCTCTTGAGTATCTCCATGGGTAGAAACTCCACAAGCTCTCTGTACAACCTGTGCCAGTGTTTGGTCACTCTCACGGTAAAGAAGTGTTTCCTGACACTCTAACAGAACCTCATGAATTTCAGTCTCTGTTCATCCCCTCTAGGCACCACTGAGGAGAGCCTGGCTCTGTGTGCTTTACAGCCTCCCTTCAGATATTTATACACCCTAATAAGATTCCCCCTTTGAGCCTTCTCTTCTCCAGGCTGAGTGGTCCCATCTCCCCCAGCCTTTTCTCAGAGCAGAGATGCTGCAGCCTCTTTGTGAGCCTTTGCTGGACCTCACCCACTGTATGTCCATGTCTGGGCGGTACTGGGGAGCCCATGGACAGGACCCAGCACTGCAGAGACCTCTCTGCAGGGCTGAGCAGGACAGAAGCACATCCCCCTCTGTCCTGCTGGCCAAGCTCTGCCTCTTGCACACCAGGAGGCTGTTGTCCTTGTTTGCCACAGTGTCACATTGTTAGAGAAAAGGCAAGTTATTACTGTGGTATAAACACTGATACTCATCTGTTTCTTGAACTGAATGGAAGGTATTTAAAGGGAATTTGGAAGTTTTAAACCTAGACTTTCTTTAAAGAATTCTGGGAAAAGTCAAAAGTCATTATAAGATGAGCAACTGTATTCATAAAATCATCCATGATTTTGAGCTTCTTGTAACAGAATTAAAAATCTTTGGTATATTGAATTATCAACTAAACTGAATAGTAAGTCCACTAGATATTGTTTAATGATATTGCATGAAGTCATTCGCATTATTTTGAAATTTTATCTCACCAAACAATTATCAGAACTGGAAAAGAATCCATCACCGAGTAAACTTAATAAAGTTTATTTCCTTAAATAATACTCAATAGGTATTGCACCAACAAGAAATGTGCCTATATTTATACAATGCTCTTTACATATTATTAAAAAACCCCAACCACAGTAAGACAGCAATCAATTGCAGCATCTTTGAGCTGTAAAGCAATATTTTAAAATATTTTAAAAATAATTTAAAATTAAAAAGAATAATTAAAATGCCAGAATTCTCCTAAATCAAAATAACGAATGCTTTCTAGCTCATGTTCTGATGTTGGTATTCAGCCAGGATGACTGGTCTGGTGGGCAAATTTTCCTAGATCTGTGGGTAATGACATTTTGAGCAGTTCAGTGAATGTGGAAAATGTTTAGGATGCACAGTCCATAAATGTTACTAAAATTAAATAAAACAACTTAGAAAATTCAAATGTTCCTGTTTAGATAGGAAACAGGAACATTTCTGTTCTGTTCCTTTAGATCAAAAAGCTCAAAAAGGGAAAAAATCCCCAAACCTACATCACTAGCAAAGGCTCAGAGAGTTGCCTTCTTCTAATACTGAACACGGTACTTCAGGCAGAGCTGGAGGAACACTAATATCTTAGAAGCCACTTTGTTTCTTCCCAATTTCCAGAAAATTTAGATCTTTAGGCACACTTCCCCCTTCCACTCCGTCCTATCTCCACCTCACTATCCATGTACAGAAAATGCCACAGAGAATCAAAGGAGAGAAGAATTAGTGGTGTTTATTCAGCAAAGAGCTCTGGGGTGTTCGTGCCTCCTTGGGGCATTGCCATCAGTGTTTTGGTACAGCTCACATCACTTTATCTGACGTGCTCTTTCCAGGAGCACCCAGCTCCCCAGAAGGCACTGGAAGCCCTGGCTGGCACACAGTGGGCCAGCACGCAAGCTGCCACTGCACAGCACAGCAATGGCAGCTTTGCTTGCTTACAGCACTTAGGGAACAACCACAAATCTCCTGGGACCTAACGCTGGCACTGCTCATGCAGCTGTGGCACAGACATGGTACAAGACTTCAGCTGAAGGGTGCAAAGTAACACGTCAAGCTAACTGAAAATGTAATAGCCAGCACTTGCTGAGGGTTGGCACAGTACTAATATTTCTCTGCTATAAATACAAAGTGAGTAAGTTACTAATCATCAGAAGCCCTTCCACATGAGAGCTGGAAGTCTATAGATCTCAGTGAGTGACTGGAAAGAACACTGGTCCATTATGTCTGTTTTCTGGTTAGCTGTAGGTCAGAAAATTATTGGCAGAATGTTATGCTGAGCAGAATGTTGGAGCTATCCAAGAACAGGGCACACGTGGCCTGAATACACCAGGAAGGCCAGTTCTGCCATGAAAGCAAAGAATGGTGATATTCAAGAAAGGGAGGTAGCCATTAAGTTAATCAGGATTTAAAATTGTCCTCAGTTTGGGAAGCTGGCAAAAAGAAAAGTAAAGAAAAAAATTGCTGGAAACACACCTTCATCTGGGGAGAAGATATAACTGAAGTACTATGGTTATGGGTCCAATGTTTTGGAGATTTCCATCTTTCTTGTCTTGTGATGCAATTGTGGGTAATTCTTGGAAACCACGTTTAATGAAAGTAGATCCTCTGTGCTGCAGTGCCTCTGCCCACTGGCCTCTTGCTCATCAGAATAACACCCGACCAATACAGTGACAGGGGAAAAGAGCAGCAGGATCTGGGAGCACTTGGCCTCATGCATCATCCTGCTGTGGCCTCAGCTGCACGGTGGCACAGAGGAACACAGCTCTGAGACCCCTACTCCCTGCCTCATCTTCCAAAAAAGCGTGCAGTGAAAAATAAAAAGAAGTTTAAATCTCAGTCTTATTCTCTGTTTTACAAAACGTTCTGGAGTGTTTCATGCCTACTCATCAATTAGCATCAGGCTTTTATTTTCTCAGGAAATTTATTACTTTCCTCTGTTGAGTTTGAGCAGCACATTTCTTCCTTTGTGAGAAAAAAAACTTTCATAAGTAAATTAATGGCAAATGCACAAACAATTATTTTAACTGAGATAAACTTTTTGTTACACCTTTGCTCCTGTTATGCCACTGTTTCCTAAATATTTTTTCTTTAGCATTTCTGGAGACACTCACTCATTTTGAATTTCAAAGTACCTGAAATCTGCTATAAATACTTTCATTTACGCTTTGACACTTAGTCAACTCTTACAAGAACAATTTGTATAAATAATTTTTTTCAGTAGGTTTCTGAGTAGCTGTCCAGTTACACTTGAATTTGTTCAGTTACACTAATCATGTCTGGATAAAACACTGTAGTTGTGTTGTGATATAGATATATCATTTAGCTATAAAACTATAAAACAAGCAATGTGAGTGTGTAAAAGAAAAGTGTGGTATAAGAATCCCACGGAGACTAAAATCTGTACCAGATGCCATGGTGTGCAATACTTAAGAGAGCAAAGATCGTATTTTCTATGGGTGGAGACTGAAATCCACATTTCAATTACAGCAACAATTTGCACAAGGTACTAAATGCAGCTGCCTTTGCTTTGTATTAAAATACTGAGAAGATACTTTGTTTGCTTTCAAAATCAATTAGGAGGGAGGAAGAAAAAGGAAAAGAGTCTTCTAATGCAATCTAATCATCACTGTAACAGTTGCACTTAATTTCAAATAATACAATGTGGCAGGTTGTGCCTGATTGCTGTGAGATTGTATAGAGCTGAAGAGAAGTGAATCTCCAGTTCATGCTTTTGTGTAACTCTGTTATATAAAAACCAGCAGTAACAGTAGTTATAACTACCTTGCTTCCTTTGCACTACAGTGCATAACAGAACTCACTTTATCATCTCCAGGTAGAAATTCTGCTCTTACGGAATCCACAGTGGGGAAGACACGAGACTATTAACAGGTGTAGGTGTAGAAAATGATGGCAGGTCCATTATTCCACTGGGCTGATCAGACACAGCTCCTCCATCAGATATACAGCACAGTGTGTAAAGTTCTACTTACCTTTGAGCATGTGAACAGTTGTACCAAAGTCAAATTTTTAAGTTTATGGACAAAGCCTGCACTACACCCCTTTGCTGGAGAACTGAAGCCTAGGGATCCATGCTCTGCTAACTGTGATTCCAATCTTAAAAGCAGAGAAAATCCCAATACTCTAGTAAGAAACAGACTGACTTTATACGGCTGCACCTGAGGACCAATTGTCTTTTCAGGGAACTGAAGACCTAATTCTGCAGTGCAGCTCCTGTAAGCAATATAGTCAGTGAGAAAATTCAACATTTCTATACCATTAAAATTCTTCTCAGGTGACATTTTCTGATTATCATTAGCGTAAGACAGACATGTTTAGAAAAAACATTTCACTAAAAATTAAAAGAATTCCTCTATGCTCTAGAAATCCTGAAAATACACACGAATCTGCAATAGTCATTGCTAATACCGGAATTATCTTCATCTTTGCGGATCTTTAACTTTACAAGGTCCTCACAGTGCTGAAGGATCTGGACAGCATCTTCCATTGAGCAGTTGTCAAGTCGAATGTTATCTATTGCCAGTAACTTGTCACCCAGTTCGAGTGTCCCAGTTCTGAAAACAAGCAAACAAGCTTACATGAAGCATTAAAAGAAAGGTATCCTAAAAGGTGATATGATATCTCAGTCAATGAGATATGATTATAGAAACAAATATGATATGATTATAGAAACAAGATTGATTTTTAGGCTAATTATTTCTTATTATGCCTTCTATTTTCTAATTTTTCACAGAAGTTTTTATTAAAAATATAAAGCGCACAGTCTCTTACAAGCTCTGTTTAACTTGAATTTAGCTGGTTACACACATAAACATATTTTTATTGGGAGCTCTAATGTCTTACCTGTGAGCAACACTTCCTTTCTTGATATCAGAAATAACCAGAGGGTCCCCTGGTTTTCTACTTGATGGAGCTGTAATAAAGAATATATAGACATTTGGTTTTGTTTCTAGATATGCAGATGGACTTATCTGGACCATAAACCAATACTTCATACACATTCTGTACTTGTATCACATTCCTCTCCAAGCCCTAAATTATCTGAACTTCAGGTACAAATGAACAGCAGCATATTGGCAAGACTAAATACTCTTCAAAAATCAGAAAGTTTCAGAATTGTGGTGGCTGGTACAAAGTGAACTTAGCCTGATATGTCTGAATTCTGGGTTAGACCAAGACTGAACCATGTGAAAATATCATCGTACGGCTCCAGTGACCCATCATAAAATGTTGTGTAGTTGTAACACATAAGGAAGACTTCCTGTCATTACAATCTTTCAGTGCAACTACTAATGATGATTTTTTTGCTAGAATAAATCCTGTTATACTCTATCCCTGACCAACAGAGCTGCTCTGGCAAAATATCTAGAGTGGGCTAGTCCACACTCTTTCCATCCACTTCTGTCTCATCCAGTGCTTCAGGTAGGAAGGTAACACATCCTGGGTGAGAAGGAGGAATCCACTTCCCAGTCAATGGGACACTGTGGGCTGTGGCCACACACCCCACTGGGCTGACACACTCTTGCCATGTTTGCACAGGTGTAGCTCACATCACACCGATGCTTGCTTCACTGTATCTCACTGCTTCCTCTGGAGCAACCTGTGCCTCTTCCGATGAGTAACTCTGCCCTCCTGTACCGCTGCTGGGCCTTAAGAATTGTGGACTTTTCCCAGCTTTGTACTGGGGATATCTAGAAGCATTGAATATCAGTCAGTTCAGTAAAACTCCCACCACTCCTCTCCTAGCACACTTATCTCTTTTTGGAAGAATTTGACATTAATGGCCAATTTTTCTATCTGTCCCTCAAGGTTAAAAATATGCTCTGCTCTTCAATGCCAGGCACTGCAATTCTTTACCAACTTGTGCAAAAGTATTTGACAAGTTTCCCTTGGCCAGGAAATTTGCTCTGCGATTTTGCTTGACCTCTAGTTGCCTAGGAAGCAGTTAAATATACCAGAGGAAGACAACAGTGATCACTATCTTCCCCCAGAGGACTGTTTCTTGAAGTGCCTTCACCAAATGCATTGTTTTGGAGGGTTCATCCTTTTGCTGACAGAAGACTGCATTGAAGATCTGATATGGCAAGCAGTCAGCTTAGAATTTGAGGATGATGAATTCACATTGTTAGACAACTGCGTGGCACATGCTGTCTGTCTTTGGGAAGAGTATCACCTACAGCTGCTCTGAGAGGAGGTGCTCCACGTGGTGAACACAGACTGACTTTTGGGACTGTCAACAAAGAGTGTGCTGACATTAAAACATTGCCATGTGGCATAATGCTCTCAGCTCTCCTCAAAGCACTAATTAGCTTTGCACATTTAGGGTTCCTCAAGTGCCCCACACCATTTCTGCTCTGTGTACTGAGCCCTCTGCACTCTTTCACAGAAGGTATGTTTCCATCAGGCTCCCACGCCTGAACTGACAATCACCCAAAAAGTTGCCCATATTGGAGCATCACCTACAAAATCCTGATGTCAGTTACTTTAGCAGCTCATGAATCTTCTCTTTGATGCAAAATGACAGATCTTCACATACAGCAACCACATGGTAAATTAATAATGACATTTCCAACACAATATGCTAACAGGTCTTGTTAACCTTAGCTGCCCTGGCTGAGACAATCTTTGAATGTAAAAAGGAACTGTTCAAGAACTGCTGAAGAGTCATATTTCAAATGCAATGTCTCCAAAGTCCAGAAGACAGACATACAAGGATTTTGAAGAATTTTTTAGAAATTTGTCTAAAACATCATGCTTTCAGGAAATGATTTTGTTGCAATTTAGAGAACAGTAATTAACTTTTGGCAAGATATGTAATTTTCATAGCTTGTTTCTCATACTTTCATGTCATGGGTCAAATATATTACAATTCCATAATTTACTTGAATCCTTTGGATCAATTAGCATCTTGTGAAAATTTTAGAGTATCACTCTAGTGATGTTTTAATTCTATGTTTTTACCCTCTGAGTTGCCGTACTCTGAGGTTACATGCTACCCAATGCAGACTAGGGTTTGAGTCTTGAAATACTTTTTATGAAACTGTCTTACAAAATTACCAGAACTTAAGAAAACAGTCCATTACTGTTGTAAAAAGAAGAGAGGAGGAACCAAAATGAGGGAAAGAGTACAGCTCAAAGAGCAGAGCCACAAAGTACAAAGTATGTGGATGCAAAGAGTATGATGCTGCACACAAAGTTATCACAGTTTCAAACTGAGGAAGTGTGAACCAGCAGTATTTTGACAGTTCCCCATGGCTATTATTTGGTCTGGAGAATGAAAGCCTTTTGTAGGCACCAAACAGCTCTGGGTGAAATGAATCCCCCCCCCACTGAGAAGCAGATACACCACACTTTGTTTTGTTATTGTTCAATGGTCATGGTACACTTCCTACAAGAAATTCAAGTTGTGTTGCAGAGATAAAATCACTAATTTCCTCCTGAACTTTCATACCCTCTTGCACATTACCATTGCCTAAGATTGCCTCCCAAACACTGGTGAACAGATGCTGTCTCCAGCAAGAAGACTGAGTGCTATTATCCTGATTCTACAGATAAGGAAAGAAAACAGGAAAATTTCAGTCAAAGTTTTCAGTGAGCAATTTGAGATATCCATGCTTTATAGCTCACAATAGTTTGTAGATAACAGCTTCTATGTCCGAAATACAACTGCTGGCATTTTCAGCAACACCTGCAGATGAGTAGCAGTTCTGTGAATGCAACCCCATGATCTCAGTGTTTCTGCATAAAATCAAGCAGCCACTTGTGCAAAATCTCCAGCCCCACTCCCAGAATGACTTGTCTCAGCACAAGTCTTTTGCAGAGAAAAGGAAAGCCACCCTAATTTCTCCAGGGTAGCATTAAACCACCTTGACCATGAGATCGCCTCCTTTGTCTTTCTGAAATCCTCCATCTCATTCACTACGCAGCCTCCATCTCCTTTGTTACACATCACTATTTCATCTCTCCCCAGAGAGCAGAGAAACCAGGGTTCCAGTGGGAAAGCAGTATTTGACCAGTTAATATATCCACATCAATTAATGCAAGCTTGAAGTGACACTGTACAGCTTCAAGTCTCCACTTCAGAATTATTCCTGGTTTTAAGAGGCCATTAAAAAACGAAGCACCTTGCCACTCACCCATGTCCAGCCTTCTTGTTCAAGTCCCAGCTGCCCCTAATCCTGATCATAGCTGTACAGCTTTCCACTCATTTCCTCTCCTTGTCCCATTCTGCTTGTCCAATGAAGATCTTATCTTTTCTCCTCCCTGTTTCAGCAATTAGTCTACCTAATGTTCAGCTTCTGTAGAGACCTTAGAGTCTATGAACAACTGCAAGTGGACTGAAAAGTGCATAAAGTTGCACAGGTACTAAATTTAGTGTTGCAGCTAAACAGCTGCTCTTAAGCAAGTTGTTTGTTCTTTCTCTTTCAATTACTCAATGATCCTAGGTCTCCATCCCAGGTCTCTACCCTATTCTACCGACACTTTCCCGGCCACTTTGAAAGTAAGTTCAATAAAGTGTTGCCAGTTCTGTGTATCAGCTGTTCCATTATGTTTAAAAAAACCCTCAAAAAATGCTCCTTTCTTATTTCACTGCTAACTCAAACAAACCCCCCCTACGAAGTGACTTCAACAGATTTTGGGGTAGACATCTCATCCACCACCCAGACGAAACTCACTACTCTCAGCCTGGCTTCAAATGTTGGAGGTTGAGCAAGCTCTGAACAAACTGAACAAGCAAAGGAAAAACGCTCATGTGATGGAAAAATACTTTTTATACAAAGTCAGTCCATTTATCCACAATGCTGGCTTACAGCAACTAGACAATTTTTAAGAATAATGTGATTAATAATAAATAGACAAAGGAGCTTTTTAAAATTACACTGATGCAGCTCTTTTGTTCCTTAAGTATTGGTTCATGTGGAGCAGCTGAGAAATCTGTTGATATTTTCCTGTCTTGAAAAGAGTAACTTGTAATGGTTGAAAATTAAGTAGAGCTTGGCAGGTGAAATCACATAATACACAGAAACATGCTTTAGAAAATAAATTCTCATAGTCAATGTTATCTGTAGATATTTACAAAGCTTGTTTCTGATGAAATACAAAAACAATAAAGCAGACTACAGTATAGCTGCTAGTCAAAGTGACTCAGAGAAACTGATGACAGTTTGGGTGAGATTCTGATATTCTTACCAGCTTTGCCGCTTCTTATTCCTTGAGTAGTCCCATTAGGTTCAGAAAGATTATTTATGAGGCAAAGTGCTGCAGTTCATTACCAGTAAGGATATCAGAATCTTACGAAAGAAGAAAAGAAAAGGAAAGAAAAAAAGAAAAGGAAAGGAAAAAAAAAAGCTGTTAACTACAATTACCAGAATCTACTAGTAAGTAATTTTACTGGACATCATTCAATGTATTTGACAAAAAAATAATTAGTCTGTGATAAAGTAGCCAGTTGCCTCAAAAACCTTTAAAAAAGGTTTTTGTCTTTAAAAAGAAAAATCTATATTCATTACATGACCTAAAATCAATGTCAATAGCAAATAAATTGAAACAGCTTTGAGTACTACTAGCACTGCTTGTGAGTGTTCCTTCTTTTAGGGAAGGATTCTGTCATAAAAGCAAAATCACTTGCACAGGAACACTTCTGTGCTTTATTTGGATGATATCATTTTAAGAACGGAGACCTTCTGTTTGCTCTCATCAGGTAACTGGGTGTAAAACTAGTGATATGTGAAGGCATTAAATATATAGTCACATGTATTTGAAAAACATGAAATAAGGTTGAGTGTATGTATGTATCTGTCATTGGTAAAATTAGACAGATGATAGGACTGCAATGGGTATATGAAGGCAGCAGTGGGCAAGACCAGTATACTGGGAGGTAACTGACTTGAACTATCCAAAACTCAGAGCCCTGGATTAACATTAACAATGATGCTCATGAAACTTTCTTCTGTCCTCTTTTAAGGGGTTATGCTATCTAAGGGGATTTTTCATTTCTTCTCTTATTTTTCTCTTGCATTAATAAATCAGAAACTAAGGAAAGTCTCTTCTCCTATTACAAGTCTTGTGTTTCAAAGACCATGAATTAGCTTAATTGTCTTTAGTGTCACCTCAGACATGCCTTCATTAAAGCTTCTGGTTGTAACTCCAGCACAGCACTCTTGGTGCTCATTACCAAGGAAAACAATTCCAAGAAAGAGAAATAAATTCCTCTTCTAGGATCTCTGACTCCTAACAATTGACCTAGAAGAACTCCTGGACTTAAAAATAGACATATGTTCACATGTCAGTCCAAAGTGAAGTTGCATTTCCCGTCCAGCAAAAAATGTGTCTTGTCTGTCAGATTAGATAATTTCCTGACTTTCTCCTACAAATCCCAAACTAAATGGGGGATATGCAAAGTAAGAAAGGTGTTTCTCTGTAATGTTTTAATAGCACTTTCTCATTCACCATTAACTCCACTAACGTGAGAAGGAAGAGGATGAAACAGGTCTGTAGCACTTTTAAGAGTTCAAGCCCACAAGTGAATAAATCTCATCATCTCCATCCCCCCAGCTTAAGACATACCAACTCATACTAAGTTCCTCTTAGTATTTGTTTCTTAAAAGAAATCATGAAGATTTCTAAAAATATCAGTAATAAATGGCATGCTAATGTGCTAAAGTATCCTGACAGAAATTTGACAAAATGAATATAAAATGCTTATATTCTTCAAATCATACTGCCTTATTTAGGAGTTAATTAGGTAAAACAGAGCAAAACACTGAAAAGCAAGCATGAAATGCTTGCAATTCAAGACTTCTGCCAGTTATTAATATAAACCATTTAAAACCATGTAAATTATTAATCCTAGATAAATTTAATATGCATTAAATTCTATTAATGAGATTATTATATATAACAGATAATTTAACTTATATATTAAAGATACTGCAGTATATTCACAAGAGCAGAGCTAAGACATGTTATTCTGATTATATAAAGCACTAATATTTGGAATTAAATTCCAGATCAGTAAGACATGCAAAGTTTGGAAGAGGAGTGCTAAATACTAAATTTCAAGAACATTAACTTTCCATTAAAAGTTTATTCCTACAGACAAAAAAAAAAAAGTAGATGTCTGCAGTCCAAAAAATAACACAAATCAGATTACTAGGAAGATTGCATTTTTTCAATAACTTTACAAACCTTTATCAATCCTAAGAATAACATTTAAATAGAACAGCCTCACTCCAGGTTTTCTCATTTCTCAATATTTTCATTTGCACAGATACACGTAGACCAATGACTTTGCTTCAAGCATCACATCACATCTTACAGAGTCTAACATTACCCATTCCAGAGTGCAAAACAAGCAAACAGGCCTGCAGTGTCTCTCATTTGTTCCTCAGATGCAATCCTTAGCACTGAGATCCTTGCTGTACTTTTGATTAACCGCATTACACTGTGCTGGTAAAAGCTTCAACAATACAGGTCAAAGCACAACCTTCCCCCGAGACACATGAATAGCTGCAAAGAAAGACTAATAGCCTAAGAGAGGCCACAGCCATAAAAGAATGTTAATTCTGATGACACCACATTCTGCAGTGTCAAGGCCATTAACTTTGATGTGGATTGTTTTTCCTTCTGTCAAGAGCTGAACTCAGTACGCTGCAGTTTACCTGGCCAAAATCCAGTTCTAACACATTGTTTTACTGTCTCCACACAAAATAAGTGTAGGAACACTTTTAATTTCAAACCATAGCAACAAATACTTTTTGAGAAACAGACTGATGCAGGCCCTTGTGATCTTCAGCAATCTCCGCAGTCCCACGTGAAAGGGGATTTTGCTGTGACCCACACATTCAGGACTGCCCATAAGTTCTAGAGACTGAGGATGTATCTGGGTTCTGAAGCAGAAAATAACCCTAAGTATGTGGATCCTCATGTCTGTGAAACCCCTGTGTTCGGTGGGGTTCTGTTCAAGAGCCTGTGAGAGACCATGACAGACTCTGCTTTAAACTTCACAGCTATGGAAATATTTTGCATGGACTTCATTCTAATAATTTTTAATAAATAGCTTTAATAGGAGTTAAATATGTACTCTGCATGAAGGAATAAGTCAAACATTAGATTTTGCAAACTTCTGGCTTTGTTAGCTACTTGAAAAGGAGTATAAATATGTTACAGAATAGTCTTTCAAAAGAGAAAAAGCAAAAAGAAGTTTATACCAAAAGAAACGTGAGTCCATAGCTACAAGATCTATTATCTCTAGATTATCCCATAAACACGGTCTGAAAAATAAGCACTTTTACTTACAACTTATGGTGATGCCAAGTTCCACATTATGCTTCTTTGGTAGTTTCACATGAAATGTTCCACTGCTCGGTATAACTGATTCTATTAAAAAATATTTAAAATGTTAGATAATTTATAAGGTGCAGCAACTCCATGAGCATAGAACTATACATGTAAGCTGATGAAATCACATCAGAGTCACAAGGCAGGGATGAAACATGGGTGCTAAAATGAAGGAGGTATGATTTATAACTCTAGCGGTAATTTCACGGTAACTCAATTTTTTTTAAGGTTTAACTGAATTTGTGGAGATTGCATGGGCCAGCAGCCAGCTGAGACTGCAGGTTTTTAGCTTGTATGCAAGTTCTGCAAGCACACGTGAAAATTTTCCTGCTGGCAGACAGCTTTTAATTATAAGGACAGGAGATTGAATCTTAGGGATTTCCGACCTTTGTTGCTGCAGGACTAACACTTATTTTTAACTGTCCACTAAGGTAACTGCCATGGGCTTAACATCTAGGGGGAAGAAAAGGAATTCAGTGGTGCACACACATAATGCGTGCACCACTTGCTTGATATACACAGTTTGTGATTTTGTGGGTACATTATGTATGCTTAAACATATTACAGAATAAAGGAATGCCATTAGTAATAATATTCATCAGAAAAATAAATAATAATTCTTCTGGCCTTTATTAATTCAGCTTCTATTATTTTATTTAGAGATACTGCAAGTGAAACACCTCAAAAGGGTGTTTTTCTTTTGTTTATCCACCCTTTTTAATACTTTTCTGTCTTGCAAAACATTTCATTATTTGGCCTGTAGAGGATTTGTCTCTGTTGAGCAGAACATTTCTATCTCAGGCCAGAAAAATGTCTGGAAATAACTCAGAGGAGAGACAGTCACCAGATTTTACTACAGGACCCGTCATTTCTATTTGCTTTCTGAAGTAGACTGCAGGGCTGTGTGAAATGAGTAAGCTGTACAAAAAAACACGTTTCAAATAAGTCACTTGAAAGCTGAATGGTGTAGATGTGAGAAGAAAACCTCTACCTCAGATGCCTGACAATTGCAATGTACTTGGGATTTATTCCTTCATTTTTCTTGCAAGACAGAGTAACAGGACATTCATACCTGCAACATCAAATTCTATTTCCAAAGTGACCTTGTTGGTGATAGAGGAGTCTCTGAGCAGTTGATTGGCCTCATCAAAGGTGCTGTCTTCTGTTGGGACACCATTTATTGACACTATTCTGTCTCCTATTTGCAGCACCCCACACCTTGTTACAAAATGATATAAAACAATCATCAGATGTGCATGTTACCAGAACCAGCAGTATCACAGAATCATTTAGGTTGGGAGAATGCTTTAAGCTCACTGAGCCATTAACCCAGCACTGACAAGTCCACCCTTTCTGTGTGGAATTGCCACATTTACATGTCTTTTAAATACCTCCTAGTGATTTTGAATACCTACCTAGTGATTGAGTCTGATCTACTTCCCTGGGAAGGCTGTTCCAGTCCTTGACAACCTTTTTCATTGAAGAAATGCTTCCTAATATCCAATCTAAGCCTCCCCTGGCACAACTTGAGGCCATTTCCTCTTGTCCTGTTGTGTGTTATCTGGGAGAAGAGACCAATCCCCACCAGGCTACATCCTGTTTTCAGACAGCTGTGGGGAGCTATAAGGCTCCCCCGGAGCCTCCTTTCCTCCAGACTGAACACCCCCAGCTCCCTCAGCTGCTCCTTGTCAGAGTTGTTCCCCAGCCCCTTCACCAGCTCCACTGCCCTTCTCTGGATGCCCTCCAGCACCTCAATGTCTTTGCTATAAAGAGGGGCCCAGAACTGAACACAGGACTGGAGGGGTGGCCTCACCAGTGCTGCGTACAGGGACACGACCACTGCTCCGGCCCAGCTGGCCACACAGCTTCTGATATAAGCCATCTGATCAAACACATTCCTCCAGACCTTGAAGGATAATTGTGGCATAGCAGCTCAACAATCTACCTAGGCACAGAGGCTGCTGCCCCTTTGCACCATGACACTATCAAGCACTCCCACTATGGGCTGTGCCCTCTAGATGCTGGGACTGAGGAAGAGGGGTCTTCATGCTTCCACCCCACCCATTGACACCATCTGTGCCTCTGACCCTGGGCTGCAGGTGAAATGGCAGCTGGTGCTTGGCTCTGCAACTGCTATCATTCTCATGACATGATTAAATACATATATAAGCATAAAAGTGTAACTGAAATAATTAGTAAGAGAAAATTCTGGTATTTGATTCTGTACCAAACCTGAACAGAGCTGGGTATAGCTTCTCCCTGGCATGCTCAATTATCACTAGTTTGACTTGATTTTTTTTTTTGTTTGTTTATGAATATAGCTTCCAGTCTCCTTGTGGAGGACCCTGTATAGTCAGAACACTGTTGGTTGTCATTCTCTCATAGCTGAGCAAGTGCGTGAAACACCATTGTCAGAACAGAGAGTGTATTCCCTGCCCCACCCCACTGAGCAGGGCCCTGCAGTTCATCACAAACCAGCCCAAGGCCGAGGAGCGCTCACCACAGGCACTCAGCAGTCAGAGGAAGAGCCTCACCTTTCCGCCGGACTGTCAGCCTCGATGTAGGAGATGAGGGGTGGAGAGGACAAGGTCTCAGTAGCGAACACGCTACCCTGGAGCTGGATCCCAAACCCCACCATGGGGTCAGCTGTCAGCACTACCTCTGTGGTTTCTGTGTGCACGACCTGCCCAGCCAAACCAACAGTGCTAGAGGCTAAAGACACTATAAAACAGAGCAGACCAGGAGGAAAGACATTCATACACAGCACAAGTTCTATTGCTTTTTGAGAAAATTGATCTTTACACTAAATCTAGTCAGTGAAATGGCTCTTTCAAATTCAACTTAGGCTGAAGTTTATAAATTATGCATAAACAGTTATGGCATATAAGATAACAGAAAACATCTGGTTGTATGCTGGAATGCAAAAAGATTGTTCTTGTTTTGAGTAAAATAAACATGTTTGATATCCCCACTCCAAAAATCTCAAGACATCCTTGAATTCTGTTTGCACTGGGTTTGAGGCATGGCTAAGCAGAACTTTAACAGGAACTAAGGCAACTGGAGGCACAAGCCCAGCTGTTATTCAGGCAGATTCCTCTATGGACATCTCACAGCAATGCACTGATGTTAGCAACAAAGCACGTGCACCAGGCTCGCTTGCAAGGAGTAAGGATGCCTTCCTCTTGTACATGTTTACTGCAAGTCAGCAATTTGTTGGGCTAACTGGGTAATGTAAGGAAGTTGAACCAACCAGTCTGTTTTGGCAATCAGTATATCTCAAGGGATTGTGTGAAAAGAAGTTTTGTGGGGTCTCTCAAAGCCACTGGAAGACCCTTCTATGAGAAATGCAGGCAGCTACTTCTGTTCTGCTTTACTCACACTTTTTCTGAAAGGCTGCAGTACAGAACAAATCAAGACAAAAACAACACTGAGATTCAATACAATTACCTATGAAAGGAGGAGACTGCACCATTGCTTCCTTGATCTCTAAGTATCTATTGTTTTATTGTTTGAATTTGCCCAGTGGCAAACTATTGTCTTTCATTATGTCATAAACAGAAAGCTGGAGTTTTTCAATTCCTGTTCAGTAATGATAATCCCTCCAATGCCAAGGATTTGCAATGGTTTTGTGTTATCAATCTATGTCATTACCTCTCTAACTCTAATTTCCGTCAAAATCCTTTTCTGCCTGCAGCAGCTGTTAAGAATTAGGTAAAATTTCATGGTTTATTTGAGGGATAGTTTACCTGTGCATTCTTTTTTTCCTCTTAGATGCAGGAAAAAATTTTGATATTCTACATAATATTAGAACAACTGTACAAAGACATCGGAGGTTATATAAGTATTTTCCCACACTATGGGGCTGCAAGCATCATACTTTTGCTCCTTATCAGTTAGTATAAATCTGATTGATGTGGCACAGTTGGCAATGACAGTTCTTTGCAAAATTTTCACTTGCCTAAAACCTCACAAGTTTCTGTTTTCTCCCAGCAAACCTCCTTCCCACTCTAAAACCATCCTTCCCAAATTACTGTGAATTCTTCCTCATACCTTGTTTTAAGTTTCCTTTGTATTATTATGTATTATTCCTTTGTATTATCATGTATTATTGCAGATATTCTACAGCTTCCTTCTTCCTGTTTCTTTTATCTGCACTCAATAAGAAATTCTTATACACAAATGCAAATACTAAAAATCTGTTCTTAGAAACTTCCATCAGCTTTAGCATTTACTGCATGTGAAAAATAGGTTTCTCCAGCCCTCACTGCTGCAAAGGCTAAAATGTAACAAAACCAAATAAATTAACATAACACCTAAGACACCCTCTAGAAACATCTTAATTTAGGGCACCTCAGAAAAGTTCCATTTTCCCTTTCTTAAAGGTCATATAACAATTACTTGTTAACTTTATCTCTACTTCCCATCACTTATGCCTCTATTCCCCCCATACAGCAGGTATCTAGCTGACTCTGTAACCTCCTTAGTCTTTTTATAACGTCCTACCAGGAACCTAAATGTCTCATAAAATTTATTTCAACTCTTAGGACACTAGAAGTTTTAATTCACATTGGGAAAACAGGTCGCTATCTGTGGGATTTAAAACTTACTCTGATAAACATTTTGATGATGTTGACACTTAAGTATGACAATTCGGAACTCCTTCTACTCCGAAAGAAAATGGAAGAGAAATAGGAAAACAAACAAACAAAAAACCCCAACCAACCAATCAAAAAAAAAACCCCAAAAACCCCTCAGAGATGAAAACATCCTTTCCTAGTCATGTAACAATACCTGTCTCCTAAGACTCTGTAAAATGTCACAGGTACCCAAACCCATCACTTAGAGGGTGTTGGGGTTTGTAACTCAACAGTAACTGTAGCAAGAAACACTGACATTTTTTGGAAGCAGTGCTGTTGATTTAAAAAGGGGACATGAATGTGTTTGTTGTTCTAGTCAACGCTTCGCTATTGTTGGGGTACATTCCAGCATTCTTGTATAGTTCTTGTCTTAGCAACATTCCAGGAGGTTGGTTTGCTGTATGCTGTTATGTAAATAATGTTCTTGAAGATTATGTACTTGTTACTTTTATGCCTGAACTTATATGAGAAGCAGAGCAGGATGTGTTTCAAGGTGCATATGTGGATTACTATGCCTCCAGTGTCCCACTCTGACCCACAAGAAATTGAAAAATGTTCGCAATTCCTCCTGACAGCTGCTGGAAAAAGAGCACTCATGCATGTCTCCAATTTCTACCAGATATGCAACCCTAGTAATGTAAATTGGTATAAATTATGTTTTGCTTCCAACTACTAATAGGAACCTATTACAAAATACTTCAGGATTTAAACTTTAATGAAACAATAATCTAAATGTTTCCACAATGAATCCCACACTTTAAACAAACAAACAAAAAGCAGAGGAAGAATAAAAACTGAAAACAAGTGGTGTAACAAAAGCTTGTTGCAGCAGGTCATGGCCTCACATATTCAGAAAGACCTGCATAACTAATGCAATGATTGTTAAATCAGGACCATAAAAGTCTTGTAACGCCTCATGCCATCACACTTCATCTTCATGAATTATGCCACAATCACATAATATTATGCAACCTACATATTTTTATTCCCTAGTCACATTCTAAAAGATTTATTAAAATTTACCTTAATAAAACTCTCAAATGATCCAACTGGATTAAAGAAAAAAAATCCCACTAAAATCAAGAGTGTGCTTGATTTTTCCACAAAAAGCACAGCAGTCAATCTACCTGGTTCTCATGAGTGTCCCACAAAGGGAGAGGTTTTCCAAGTCTTGTCAAAGGCTAGTGGAAAGGTACAGGACTGGACATTCTCTATCCTGGTCCGTTGCAGGACATTCAGAGCAGTGTGGGTCTCTTAAGTTGGCTGTTACTGCTGTCACAAGTATGGCTATAGGTCTACTAACAGAGTAAGGAACACTGCATGGGCTGATAAGCAAACTCACAAAAAGAGCAAACAAGTGTGGCTGGCCAGCCAATTCCTCCCAGGCCAGTTCTGGTTCAGGGTTGTTGTAGTCTCTGGCTGTAATGAGGCACTGACCACACAGCGATGGGGCCAGTTTCACATATTTTGAAATGCTCTATACCAAGACCTCACGATGCGAAAGTCTAATAACCTACTGCACAACTAAGCCTCGTGCTAACTTCACCTATCTAGAGATCTGTTTACTCATAGCAGCTTGTCATCCCCAGGGCCTTCTGACTCGAAGAAGATTTTAGGTGGGCTGCAGTGCTTATGTGACTGTCACACTTAAATGCCACATCACTGGCCTCGTTGTGAGCCTTTGCAAGATAACACAGACAAGGCTGCCTTGAGGGAAAAATATCTGAAAAATTTAACACAAGTTACAGCTGTGTCCAAGAGCCATAACAGGATTAGCTTTGAGGATTTCATCCTCTGTTGAACAGCTAAAACATAGCACAACTGATGAACTATTTTTTGCATTGATTTTACTATTCAAAACAATTACTACTAGTGTAACACTATTACTGTTTCTCATGTGCAGAGGAGAATATGTAAGAGCTGGACCTCTACTGATACCATAGCATGACAGACACAGCATCCCCTCGTGACCCAAAAGAATGCATTAGAAGCTAACATGTCAATAGATGAGCTGTGAAAAATGGCTGATTGGATTAAAAATAAAAAATGCACTTACAGGCAAATGCTATGCAAAATTATGTGCTTTACAGAAGAAATAAGAACAAGCAAGCAACAAAAACTGCAAGAAAGCAAAACCTCAGCTCCTCTCTCATGTTTTCTCACAATTCCATAGTGACTGGCCTTGGAAGCTGCTGGTTTGCTCTGGTTTACTATGACCGTGGGGAATCTTTAAAACACAGCAGCAGTGCTGTAATGTGCAGCAGCTCAGTTCTTTCAGAGTGAGCTTCTGAGCATCGTTATCTAGAGCAAATGATTTACAGGGTAGTTCTCACCTCCCTGCTCTGGAGGAACTGAGCTGCTGTGCATTGCACAAAGATGGACAAGCCAAAAGAGAGGTGGCACTTGCATGGAGTCTGGGAAAAAATGCACTGACACAGCCACACTCTTTCCAGCCCAGTGAATGCTCATCAATATTTGAAGTGGAACAGCCTGCACATATCTACTCTGGCTAGGGAAATGACTGACTCATAGGCAATCCATGCCTTCAATCCCAGAGAGTGGTCAAATGAGGCTATTTAGTCTTTGCTTGTTGCTCTCCCTCACCAAAATAACTCTACAGGTCATGGTGTAGATATAAACATTAGAAATACCTAGGAGGTGCCATGGCAAGCTCTGCTTTCCCTAATGTGACAGCTGGTTGAGCTCACCAGCAATCTATTTTTGACTATTCAGCTATGAATTCTATTCCCTAATGGGCATGGGAAGATTTGAAAAGGGAATTTGAAAATCACTTCAGTAACACTGTAACAAACTCTTCCAGCACTGTCTGAAGAAAACATTCCTTTATAAATTTCAGATGAGATAGTTATGCTCATCTCATCTCATCTCATCTCATTTTACCACTGGACAAATATTATATTTCCCTACATCTACCAGAAACTCTCTCTTCTGTCTAGAATTTATGTATATTAATTAAGATACTGTGCAACATTTTTTTTTTTCGGCATCTTCCCCCTCCTCCACCCATTCACTGCACATTTTTGAGCAAATGCTGTTACCACCTACAGGAGCTTTTGAAGTCCTTCTTTTTCATCCTCCGCCTCATCATTGTCCCCCGTGGGCTGGTGGAGTAGAGGCTGCGAGGTAAGGTCCCCATGTTGAGGGAACTCAGGCTGTATGCACTCATGGAGGTAGGAGAGAAGGATGAAGACACCAGAGCTGCTGTAAGAAATCAAACACTTGGCATACAGCATTCAGTCTTCACAGAAGAGTGTGGCACATGCCTGTAACTCATCAGTGAACCAAACATTGTATGTATAGGCTATGTATGAGGTACAGGAATGGTTTGTGCATTTCCAGTAACAAAGACATTGAACCACACACGTGACCCCAGGAAAAATAAAGCCAGCATTTCATGACAACACTTGCTGGAAGATAGCAGAGAGAATGTAAACACAAAAGGTATATTCATAGCATACAACTTACTTCAAGCAAAGCATGTAAAATTAAACTTTTCCACACATATCTCCAAATGAATGGACATCAATATATCTATTTTAATCATTTTAGAAATGCATTTTTGTAGTAGGTAATTTCTGACAAAGCTTTATATACACTTCTCCAATCCAATGGTCTACTCATACATAGAAGAAGAGCTGATTCATTCAGAATTTTCAAGCCTTTCCCTGTCTACAAAGGCTGCTTTGTTACAGAGAGGAAAAGGTGTAATATGTCAGAAATAACCTTGGCATGGTTATGAAAAAGTGTTACATCTGTAAAACTGAAAAGGTTTTAGAGCCTGAAATGGGAAAAGTATGAGTGAAAGAAGGGAGGGAGGAGGAGGAGAAGAGAGTATGTCAGCAGGAAAAAGTGTGGACCATTACGAAGGCTTTTTTGAGGAGGTGCTTTCTGGAATTTCAGGGCTGGCATCCTGCAATGGTCAGGGTGGTGGGTGTTACAATGGTGGCAGGTGAGCAGGCTGCTGTGGCTGTTGGCACACGAATCCCAGGTAGGCTGCCTGTCGCTGCTTTCAACCTTCACTGCCCGCATGAGGGGAGGATGGAAATCAGAAAACAAAAGGACCAGAGAGGAGGGAAAAGTAACTGAATCCGACAAACAAAACAAGAAAAAAACACAAACCAGAAGTGAAATAAAAAAAAAATTGAAATTAAATTGAGAATTAAAAAAAAAAAATATATATATATATATATATATATATATATAAAACCTGGTCTTGGCTTTTTATCAGGGGATTCTAACTTGAGGAGCAGAAATAATTTTTTTTTCTCAGAAAAAATGCTTCTGATTGAGCTTTTTTGTATTTATTTTAAAAATGATGATTACTGGATCAATTTCTAATCTCCCTCTGGCTTAGGGGCTAAGACTGCAAACTTTCTCAGAAAATACTAAGACACTACATATGACCACTAACTGAAGGTTAATAACTCTCTGCTTGCATTAATCTATTTTAAAAAAACCAACCAGATACTTTACATGGCTCTGCCTAGAATGGAGATGCTTTCCTGCCATTTCAATTTACTGTATTGACATTTTAATTTTGCCACAATCTATTGCTGGCATTCTGCTATTCTGTGCAGTAAATGACTTCCCAATGCCAGCAGCAGGAAAACTCTATCCTGAAACCTGGTTAATAAAGAAAAGAGGTCTTATTGATTAGCTGCATGTGCAATTTTATGTTTTTGCTTTGTGTTTTGTTTTTCTCACTTGATCTTCGAAACTTTAAAATGTTCCTTCACTGGATGAAATTTGAGACCGTATTCGATTATTTAATTGTGGGTTCTACATATGTGGAATCTGGGATGTGCTGAAAGTGAAGACTGATATTTCCTAAGAGAACAGGATGCATTTCAGCTGTCAAATCTTAAAGGAAAGGGACTGAAATCTCCCTTGATTGAATACAGTATATTCATCATTAAATTCAGCATGTCTGTATCCTTGCTGAACCATAAAGGCACAGTTCAAACTGGGAAGTAGTCACTGGATTTTTTTGTCTTAAAACACCAAGGGATTCACCCATACTACAGAATCATGGAATGGTTTAGGTTTGGAGGGACCTTAAAGATCATCTTGTTTGAACCCTTCTGCCACGGAAAGGGACACCTTCACTAGACCAGGTGGCTCAGAGCCCCACCCAACCTGGCACTGAATACTTCCAGGGATGAGGCAGCAAAAACTTCTCTGGGCAACTTGTCCCAGTGCCTCACCACCCTCACAGTGAAGAATTTCTTCCTAACATCTAATCTAAATCTGTTTCTAAATCTGTTTCTAGAACACAGAGTTTGCTGTCTTTGTCCCATGAGCTGTATGACCTGTGTCCCTCTGCTACCTGCTGTACCTATAACGGCTGCAGACTTGTCTGTCTCCATGCTGGCCTTTAATGGGAGCCCAAAACCTTGGACATTTAGGCTGGATCTACACCTTGTGTTCATTTCTTATTCCATGGGACAAAATGAGGGGAGAAAAGGCAGCCACCACGGCAAGCCCTGTGCCCTGGCAGAAGGAAAGCTGTCCTTTGGTTTCATTTTGTATTACAGGAGCACTGATCTGCTAATTGCCTGACTGTACTACTTCTGATTTAACAGTGATGTCTATATCTACAGGGTCGACCTCTGGAGTCACACACCAGGGAAGGGACAGGGAAAGGGGAGCACAGGGTCTCATCATGTCCCTGCAGCCTGGTGGAGTGGTGGAGACCCTGCAGACGCTGCAACTGCCTGACCAGACCCTGTCTTCAGTCAGATTGCCTTGGAGTGGCACCCCTCCCTGACAACACACTCTGTGCCCTTGAATGAAAAGATTTATTTCTTTGCCCCAATATCACATATCAAAAGTAAGGGAGGAGTGTGATGTCAGCATCAGGCTGGGTCTGCGCCCCTGGGGCTCCTCACCCACTGGCACCACCACTCCCAGGGACTTTGGAAAATCTCGTGTTAGCCACAAAAGTCCCAGAAACACCAGAAGCAGCACAATACGGCCTCATGTGTCTTAGAGACCTAGCATGGCTTCTC
Source organism: Prinia subflava (assembly GCF_021018805.1). Lineage (NCBI taxonomy): Eukaryota > Metazoa > Chordata > Aves > Passeriformes > Cisticolidae > Prinia > Prinia subflava. Next base: position 39,970,717 of record NC_086250.1, on the reverse strand, counting down.
AGATGGAACTGTCTCTTCAATTATGTGCACAGACAGTGAGATTTCTTAACTTCAACTATGGTGAAAAAATTAAAATCTGATAAGAACAATGTGGCCAGGTGGATTTTCATTATTTTCAAGCTGCTGTGAGCTTTGTTTAATTAAAAAGACTGCTTCCAGCAGGAAATTATCTGGTAGTCCTTGAGATTTTTTCTTAATGTTTTATTTTTGTGCTGAGAGCAGAGATAAAAATATCCTACAAAGTGGGAAAGTACACAAATTCAGTTTGCTCAGCTTGTAGAAGGATAGTCCCAATTCAACAAAAGTTCTGTAAAAGAAAATCCTTTTGTGTGTAACCACAGTAATTTAGTGGTAATTTCAGCTATTCCAGTACAGAGTTGTGTATAGTAAACATAAAACTAATGGGGCAGCAAGAGAAATGAACGTCAGCAGCACAGTATAAAGAAAAAAAAAACATGAAAAAGAATCCTATCTTTTATAGAGCTCCTCACTTTATTTTAGGGCTAAAATTTCAGTTTATTTTATATACTGACTTTCCTGCCCGTTTTAAATTCCTAACATATTTCCACAAGACCAATAACTGAGCTCAGCAGTTACAGTCCAAATGACTCAGCTTATTCCAGACATATCAAGGGAGATTTTCACTCTCTGCAGCCTCTAGGTCATACCACACCTGATGAAAGGCTGTTTCTAAGAGGGTACTTGCTTCTATAAAGCTTGTTATATCTTGAACTGGTCATGGTGAAGGGCTGGAAAGGTCTGTAAACATCCTAGTTATTCTCCTTTACTGAAGAAAGCAACTTTATTACTTTAGGGATGCTTTCCCCCAAAAGATGCTCTTATATATCATCTTTAGCAGATCACCTTGATATGATTTTATGACAGACACTTCTTAACTCTGGCACAGCAAGCGCATTGCTTTTTCTAAGCATCTACACTGGTTACTAGAACATTAACAGCATCAATCTGTTATAAATGTTGCTTAACAATCATTGCTTAAAAAAAAAATCCATCTCATTCTGCTTGTGCAGTATCCCCCTCTGCTCGTTGTGGCTCTAACCAGCTTAGGTAGGAAAGCGAAAGAGCTGATTAAAGGGAGAACATAAAATTGCAAAGGTATTCTTTGCTCACCCTGGTCTAGGGAAACTAATGTCTCCTCTGTCACTAGTTCATTATTCCCTACTCTGAGAAACTGTCTAGAACATCACTTATCAAAGGACAACTTGGATGTTGCATGGATGTCCCAGAACATCTACCATCACTGACATTTCGAGACCTCAGAAATCTTGTCTTGGTCTAAATGAGACAGAAGAAGCACAGTACCTCAGGCTCAGAAAAACGATACCACTGGTTCATGCTGCAACACAGGTACCTATTCTCTGTGTATTTGATGTTACTGTTTTGATGTCTATCAACATGTGCTATTTTAGACTGAATTTACGGATTACTGTGTATCAGCCACTTTCTCACAATTAGTTAGAAGACAAGACAGGCAGCCTCCATCTTCAAATACTAAGACATTTGATATACATTTGATTTGAGAATGGAAAGCCATTCTATTCAAGCATGTTGGTATGAAGTAAGTATCACAGTGAAAAGGTCTGCAATCTAGGGAACTGTTTCCAGCTTTCATAAGCACTGACAGTGAACCCATGAAGAAATCTCAGAAGCACTTTAAAAGACGATGGCAATAAATAACAATGCCATTAACAAGAGAAAATACAGAAGGGGTTTACGTATTTTAGGGGAGAACAGGTGTCATTAATGAAGTGACCATAACTATCAAGTCAATATGCTGAAAATAAATTGGCTGTGGTACTGCTTTCCCACTCTAAATTTAAGAAACAATGTAGATTAATTTACTGAAGTATCTCGTAGCACCTCCAACAACTGCAACAGTAGAGTCAACATGTGTCTTTATGTACAAGTTTGTAGAGGTATTTCTTAGCAAAACCATTCCCTCTCTGGCCATAGGAATCTCAGAGGGTTCATTAAGACCAAGAAAACACAGAGCTGCTCAGAAACTGCAGAAGCATCACCTGGGGAGCTGAAACAACATTTACAGACATAACTGCGGTGATAGCTTTGACCACTCAGCATGGGCAGCCAAAGTAAAAGGAAGAAAGAGAAAGGGGTATTTGGTGCTCCCAAACGATCTCTTACCGTGCTCTGGGCCTTTCAGCGCTAGCCGTGTCTGGTGGTGGGGCAGGATCTCCAGTTTGACATTATCCGCGGCATTAGCCAAAAACTGCGTTGCCTCTGCCAGCGTACAGTACTCCATGCTGGTGCCATCAATGGACAGAATATGGTCTCCTACGTGTAATGCACCACATCTATACAAAAGGGGAGAAACTTGGTATGATCAGGTATGCCCTTCGCTCTTCTGCCTTCAAACTGGTCATGACAACTATGAACGTGTTCTCTTTTTTTCGAGAGACATTTGTGATTTGTAGGCACTGCCACTGGTCAGACTTTATCTCTATTAGTACAAACCTTAAAAACAATTCAGTTAATACAGTATATGCCAAGACATCACTCACAGAACTGCAATGGGGTAGCTGACTCTAAAAATATATGTGAATGACAGCAGGATAAAATGAGAAGAGCTTAAGGAGACTTGAATAACTTGGTCACATATCCCTCACACAAGCACCCAGTTCATCATTTTTTGAGTTACAGTTCAAACACTTATTAGTACAAAAGCTGTAAGTGATGATGAAATTATGCAGTAGTCAAACAAATAATGAAACCAGGGCTAGCATGGTGACTCTAGGAGTGGGGTGGGGGCTATCTGCTAAATCTTGCTGCACTCAAGAGACTGGCTACTGGATGAGTTGAGAAATGCAAACACAGCAGTCAGCATCCCGACGTACCAGTCAAGTGGACAGCTCCTTTAATTGGTTACCCCCTGCGAAATGGGAAAAAACAGAGGGAGAAAATTAAAGCATCCTGCACCATTGAACTGGAGAACACCCCTGGATCAATGGCCGACACTGTCAAAGTTTATACTGTAGGGAAAAGCCCACAGAGGAGCTGTAGACTCACTGCTACAAGTGGGTGCTACCAAAAGCACCGTTGACAAAGAGGAGTTACAAGGTAGGGTGGCTGGGGACATGCAGGAGGAATTTGCTGCTGAAACCTAATATTTAAAAAAAATTTAGAGATATGAATATAGAAATATATTGTTTATGTACAAACACACACATACACACACACACACGCACCCCAGGAAAGATACCACAACTCTGTTCCAGGGGTTCAGACCACTGGGGAAATGTATGTAGCCATAATTTTAATGATTTAAATGGTTTTATTTAAAGGTTTAAATGAAGTGGAAATACTACAGCAAAACAATTTATAAATACAGAAGCCAGTCTTCCTTATCCCTCACTTGAATTCTAAAATATCAGTAAAAGAATCCAGACATAAGGAGCTCCATTTCACTGTGCCACAAGAATGAATGATATATTCTAAAAGAACACTTCAAGGTTGCAAGACCTCAAAATTTACTTCCCTTGACAGCTGTTCCATATGGTGGGGGCTTACTTCAAGAATTCCAGTGGGTTATGGGTTTTGGTTTTTTTTTAATACTAATCTGTGCCTCAGCGTTACATTTAATAGCCAGAGCAGACCTGTAAACTCCTGTGTTGCATGGTGCAATCAGCCAGTCACATTTTACATGGGGGCTGGCTTATGTCACCGAATCCTACACGAATGAGCTAAAGTAGATTGTGTCCTGGAAGTCTTAAACTCAGCAGTCTGGAACAGCAATCTGACAAAGTGCTAATTTTAAGACATGCAACCTTGAGAGGACCCGGTTCAGTCGATTTTCTCAAAAAAGAGAAGAGTTCCTTTAAAACCAGACCAAACAGAAAAAGAAGTAAAATGTACACATGGACCTGCAGTGTCAGTCCTCTGTCACACTCACCTGTCTGCAATACTTGCAGATTTGATTTTGTCTATGACAATGACCTGTTTGTTGCAGCACATCGAGGTAGTTAGTGCAACCCCAAGAGCAGCACCGGGAGTTTTGGCAACTTCAACTAGTAGTGGCCCAGAAGCTGTTGCTACTGAATCTGTTAAAATTAAACAACAAAAGATCAGTATTACACCAATGTGGTATTTATGCCATTTTCATGTTTTCCTCACATAAAATCTCCATGGCTCCTCTATTTCTCTAACCAGATAACATGCCACTTCAAAAAATACTGTAATAGCATCAATTAAGGTGTCAATAATCAGCTCCTGATGTTGAAAAAGATAAAAGCAAGAGGAAGTTTGTGAATCTGGGACGTCCAAAAGTTTCAGTCTGTCAGAATCAGAGATGGACCAGATGAGGGAAACGGGATGTGTTAGTGAATCATTCTCTTGAAAAACTGAAGATAAACATTACCTGGAATTTAAACAGACATGCTAGAAAACCAGAATTAATTAAAAAATAGAAAATTATCTGAAAAAATATGAGCAACTGAACAGGTTAGAGAGGGAAGTTAATTAATTTCCACAAAAGAAGATGAAGGCCTGTAGACAGCAGCTATAATAATCAAATGAAGAAGATAAAGAAAGAAAGCATTCACAAAAAGGAAGGACAAAATGGTGAAAGTGCAGGAGGCATGACACCCAGAAGTAGTAGAAGTTAAAGCAAAATACATGTGAGGAGGTTCAGAAGATTTTAGTAACATTTTGTTACTGGATAAAATACTGCCTTACAGCAGGACATAGATAATAAACGACCAACACTGAATACAGAAAAACAGGAAAGTAAGCTGGAGCAGCAGTCATGATCCATGACTGTGGTGAGAAACTACCCAAGAGAACAAGTGCTAGACACAGCAAGGCAAGGAGTCAGCACGTTTCCTCCTAAATGCCAGAACAAAGCAGGCAGTGGTCAGGATGAAGCACATTCTGGAGACTGGCTGAGAACTCCTACTAACCAATACCCATTGATCCATAACTCATCTTGGTGCAGTAAGATACAGTAAGAGAAGATGTCCTTTAAGGATATAAAAAGACTGAGACAAATGAAGTGCTATCAGAAGCCTTTGGAGGTGCTTACAATCAGAATAAGAAAAAACAGAATAAACAAAGACTTATGCTGGATCAAAGTTATCAAATGTCCTGCCGGCAAACAGGAGAGATTGGTATTCACAACATACTGGAACCAGCTGTGAGGCTACAAAGACAACATTCAATTGTGGTGTGTCTCAGAAGACATTAAGATTGAAGCTGTATAAGAACTGCAGCTGGGCTTCCAAGTATGGGGGAGAGGACAGATGTAAGATACTCCACTCAGTCTTAAATCAAAACATCAGTTAAAAATGTAATACTGGCACAGAAGAGACAGTGAACTGTATTAGCATTCAAAATTAACAATGTATATTAAGAGACAAGAAATTGAATGAGAGAGTGATGAACACTCAGTGAAGATGCTCTTCCTCATTAGAGTGTAATGTAGGTAAACTGCATATTGGTATGGAGTGAAAGAAGGTTGGATCGAATAACACACAATACCAGAAAAGTGTCAGTTTCCTTTTCCCCACACAACTTAAAATAATTTTTATATTCCTGCTGGTTTTCTTTTTTACAAGTTCAAAATCTGAGTGTTTGAAGGCAAGATTCAGCAATTTTGAAAGCAGTCATTAAATCTGAGTGAACAATTTCTGTCCACAACTAGAGCTGAGTTTTTAAAGGCTCAACCTTCACAGACACTACCAAAATAAGCTACTCCACAAACCTGAACTGATCTTTAAATTCTGAGCCAAAAGAATACAGTCCACCCAGCAGCATTTCTGCCTGGAGCTTCAAGCACTAAGTAGCTTTAAAGCTGGAAGAACTGCCCTCGGAAGCTACCTGTACTTCTCTTACTGACTAAAGAAGGAGTTTATCACAATGAAATTCCTGTCTTAGATGACTTGGCTAAAGGTCTAAGTAAGACAGGATGCATGCAGTGCCCTGCAAACAGCAAAATAAACATGTGCAGAAGAGCAGAATTTAAGTATTCCCTATTCCCGTTCCTGCACTGAGAAACAATTATTTTCATCTTGAACACTCCAGTGGTTTCTGGAGCTACACACAAGTTCCACGTTTACAAATATATGGGAAGAAGACTCAAACAATGTTTGACATCAGTACCTTGGCAAAGGTTTTAACTCACATTGATCCAGAAAATGGCAAAGCCCAACTTGCACAAGTTCTTTCTGCAATAGTTGCCTTGAGGAAAGGAAACGGAATGCAAATATCTGTTGAGAATGTGTAAATCTTTCAAGATGCTGTTTCCAGCTCCTTGGGAAACTGCATAAGCACAAGCAGCTTATGCCTGAGTGTTATTTCCCAGGTGCCCGTTGAAATGCACTGGGAACACAAACCAAGGCAGACAGGATGAATAAATAAGATAACTACATTAGAGGAACCAGAAGAGAAGAAATGGAGTGTGTCTAACGGTGGAAAAGAAGCACAAGGAAGAGAAATCAGAAGGCAATAATCAAGCACACATTCTCTGACAGAGAAGAATTAGTTTTTCACATTGAAGTAAAGCATGGATATGAAAAATGAATCATACAGGTATAAATTATTCATGTGTGAAGATGTTTCAGTCATTAAGATATTTAGACCATGACTGAAGTGCTTACACACTATGTTGATTTATTGACTATGTAATTACATAAGATACACTGATGAATATTTGCATGAAAGACACTCTAGATTTTTGATTTTGTTAATAATTTTTCTCATTTTAGAGTACTGCATCTCAATCACTACAAGAGGCCTGATTAAAACCTCCCAGAGGAAGCAGCATTGCTTTCTGCATGTTAATACATTTCTTCAGTTAGATAGCTGCACACTTTTTTTATTTGACAGCTTAAATCACTGGCAACAAGGGGTTTTACTCTGTATATACTTTTATGAGATTTAAATATACTATATTTAGTACAGTATAAATAGTATATAATATAATATTTAGAAAATTTCTGGATAAAATAAGCAGTGTTACCAACCTCCTTTGCCTCAAAAGATAATGGCAGATAATTTTGAAAGTTGAAAAATGTATTTTTAACCTGATAAAGACATCACATTACATGTGTTTCTTTATGTCCTCAAAAATGTATAAATTTGTTAATCCTTACTGGTCCTCATGGTATATGAAATCCAGGTCAACAACTGGTGGATGGTGGAGGACAAAACCCACCAGGATTCCCACAGTGAGGAAACCAAAAAGCAAGCTGCTTGTATAGGCAGCAGAGGTTCTGCATGTGAAATAGTACCCTTAAATGACCAAGAAAGGGAAAAGCTTCAGTCATAGCTTGCAATCAGCAATGACACTAAATCCACAGGAAACCAAAATTTTTAGCCTATGATGCACTTTTTTTTCCCTTTCCAAAGCCTTCCTGTACTTAAAACTGGGAAGTTCTGCTATTGAGCTTGTTCCTGTAGGAACACTGAGCTCTGTTGCTGCTACCTGTGCTCTGCAGCTTCTCACTTCTATAACTGCAAGGTTTGGGTGCTCTTTTATTTTTTTCAAAGTCATGGCAACACAAGGTATAAATCATTTTTTTGAGCAGCTAAAAGAGCTTGACACAGAGGAAGGATGTAAAAATAGATTTTGACTCTAAAGAGCCAGCTGGACCAATTGAAACACACAGCTTCAAAAGACTGCTATTACCCTCTCTTAGACGCTGCTGTACTTAATAGTGATGATGAGACAAACAAGTGGATATCTTACTATCTCACACTAATTTCCCAAGCTTCTTCCCTATTAGATGTTCACAGATTAACAAGTTTTTCACCTTAAAATTGTATATAGCACGTCCCTGTAGCCTTCTTGTTGTGATTCTCCGACTGACAGTAGTCAAAAAATCTGGCAAGGTCCTGGCTCAGACCAGAAAAGAATGCATAGGTCCTCAAACCTTGTACTTCTTGCACTGCAGTGTTTTGACACTTTTGCAGCACTGCCTTCACAGATCTAAATGTGTCTCACTTATGTTAAAAACAGAAGACAGTATTTCACAAAAATAGTTTTTCTTGATCAAAGAAATGTGCTCTTCTACTCACGTCTTTTTTTGTTCCCTTCATACAAAATCTTTGCAGCCTACAGATAGCAAGTCTGGCTGGACAGCTGGACTTGCTGATTTTACAGGTCTTTTCCAACCATAACAATTCTATGATTCTACATAAAGGAATCTCTCCCTCAGGTAGGAGTTCCCTTTTCTCCATTCAGCCCTTGCTGGTACACTTGAAACTTTACTGTCTTTCTCATTTTCTGCAACCCTAATTTTTATACTTGCATGCTTTATGTTCAGACTAGTGGATCACAGAAGCGTATCTTAGTGAAGTTAAGGAAGATTGTTAAGAATTGGAAAAAACCTGAATATCCTGCCTTTAAGAGCAGAAAGTTGGAACATTTGCAGAAAGGTCATGATTGAAGAAATCAGTTTCAATCCCCCATCACTCCCAAATGCCTTAGAATATATTCTTGCTTTCCTCTGCTCTCTCTGTTCTTTTTTCAATTCACAAAAATCAATGATCCTTTTCCAGTACCCACTCAGCCATCATATATGTGACAGCCCTGATGTATAAGAAACAGTCACTGCCTGTTCCCCAAAGAACCTGTTGAGTAAACTCTCATAGACAGACACTCACAAATCCTTAAATGCACAAACACACAAGCCTTTCCCTGAACTTGCTTTCTTTAACAAAACCCAACAGAATGCAGGGGAAGTATGTGTGTGCATTTGTGTACACAAGCCTCTGTGAGTTCCAAAAAGGGTCCAATACAAAACACTCCACTGCAGTCAGTTCTTACTACAGAAAGGTTGAGACACCCCAACAAGCCACTGTCAGCACTCAGCACACAAGCAGAAGGTACTTGAGAGTGGCAGTGATCAGTTTGATGTGTAAGGCACAGAATCAGCAGCCAAATCTGTGCCTTTACCTGGCATCTCAGTTCCAGTTGAGAATAATGTACAATGTTGGTTGCCCAGAGAAGTCGTGGAATATTTTGAAGAAATCCAAGTGCTTGGCTTTTAACCCATCTTACTTGGGGGAAAAAAAAAAAAGAAAAAAAGAAAAAAAGAAAAAAAGAAAAAAAGAAAAAAAGAAAAAAAGAAAAAAAGAAAAAAAGAAAAGAAAAAAAGAAAAAAGAGAAAAAAAGAAAAAAAGAAAAAAAGAAAAAAGAAAAAAGAAAAAAAAAGAAAAAAAGAAAAAAGAAAAGAAAAAAAAGAAAAAAGAAAAAAAAAGAAAAAAAAGAAAAAAGAAAAAAAAAGAAAAAAGAAAAAAAAAAGGAAAAAAAGAAAAAAAAAGAAGAAAAAAAAGAAAAAAAAAAAGAAAAAAAAGAAAAAAAAGAAAAAAAAGAAAAGAAAAAAATAAAAAAAATAAAAGAAAAAAAAGAAAAAAAAAGAAAAAAAAAAAAGTAGGAGAGGGTCTTTTAGTCTTTTATACATATAGCAGGTTGTCCAGAGCAATTGTGGATGACACATCCTTGGGAGTGTTCAAGACCAGGTTGGATGGGCCTCTGAGCAACCTTGTCTAGTGGAAGGTGCCCCTGCCCATGGCACAGGGGGTGGAACTGGATGATCTTTAAGGTCTTTTCCAACCTAAATCATTCTATGATTGACAGAATAATCAATGGTGAGGAAAGCCAAGCAGGTGTGGTTGTGCCAGTCCATTCAGAATCAGCATACTAGGGATTAGCCCCCCTGTTTTCTGTTTAAAGAAACAAGAGCTGAAATGTTACAAGCTTTTTGCTTTTTGTAACAGAAATGGATCAAAATACCACAGGCTTATCACCATGAATTTTGAGTATTTGCCATTGCTTAGGGAAGCTAGATTGCTGAAATGCAAAAATCAAAGGTGATACATATCTTACAGGGCGCTTGAAATCTACAGACAGTTGTACAAACTTGAGACCACACCAACCCAAAGAGCAGGCAAGACTTCTAACAGGCTTGATGAATTTAATTTCTAAGACGTGTGGTTTTAGCAGTGACACTCTCCATACAGACCATTTTGCAAGGTCCTTTACAGTACTGCTCAGCTGACAGCAGAGCAACATAAAAGCACTCAGGGACTCTGTGTGCATTCACATCCACTTTTCTTCACCCACCCACAGACTATTCATTACTGTCAGACAGTATCTTAAACTACACTTGATGAATCTCATCATTCTCTGTGTGGTTTTTGTATTCTTAAGGACTATTTCTTTTACGTGAATACCAGCTCAAAGCTCCCGTTTTCTTGGTGTCCATTAAAACATTTTCTCGGTAAGACTGACACACCTAAAGTTGTCCTACCTCCTCCCAGTCTGGTGCAAGATTGCATTCCTAGGTGTGACAGTGAGATTCACAGCCCTCTATCATCCTCTATTTCCTTTCTCATGTTTCCCTGAGACTGCCATAAAGATAGGAAGTCAACTTACCTGTCTGTCTTTTCCATGATCTCTTGCAAAACAAGAGTCACAACCAGAAACGTGTGTGCAAGACAAAGACCTTCTGCAAGTAGGGAAGCTTTTCTCTACTTTTCTCCTTTCTTTCTACTTCAATTCACTTACACCTTCTTTTTTTCCCCAGGTTTCACTAAGTCACTGATAAAAAGAGTTGACAAAATCTCACTTTTGCCCCTTCTCTTCATCTACCTCATAAAGCACTTAGGCTATTTTGCTAGCATTTTCAATTTCTTTTGTAGGGGCATTTTCATTTACTCATTTGTTTTACTGCAATTGGATGACTAGCCAAGTCTCTTACAGAGAGTAAAGTGATGGTTATTTAAATACCGACTTTTTTGGAAGGACGTGGGGCCATGGGAGGTTGTTTATTTATGTAATACCCTTTCCTTGTACTGCAAAGATTGTTTTATCTCTATTTTGAAAAGAAAGGATATAATTGTGTATTTTTAAAGATGATCTAATCAAGAAATTGAGATTGGGATCATGGGTGAATGGTTTCAAGAGGGAATGTAGCAGCAAGGAACAGAGGCAGGAATAAGACTTCTGCAGTGTTTAAAGGGCATAGGAACAATATTCAAGATGCCCTAGAGCTGGGTAGAACCATTATCACTCATTCAGAGTAATATTATTTGATTCCTCTTACATTTGTGACTAAAGGTCATAAATGAACCACACACAGAGCACGATTCACGGCACTGGCTTTGGTATTCTGTTCTACTAATACTGCATAATGTTTGCACCCTGGCTTTGTTCATGCTTCATTTAGCAGAGTAACCTTTTTACTCATCTCAGATCTTACAGGCAAAATAAAATCAATGACAGCTAGCAAGCTCTAAGAAGGGTTTCTGGAAAGACAAGAAAGCTGTGGACCTGTTGGAGTAGGTGCAGTGGAAGGCCATGAAGCTGCTCAGAGCACTGGAGCATCTCTCCTGTGAGGGTGGGCTGAGAGAGCTGGGGTTGTTCCGCCTGGGGAAGAGAAGGCTCTGGGAAGACCTCACTGCTGCCTTTCAGTACCTGAAGAAAGCTTTTAAAAAAGATGGAGAGTGACTTCTTACATGGGTAGATAGTGATAGGACAAGGTGGAACAGTTTTAAAGTGAAAGAGAGGAGACTTAGTTTAGCTTCTGTTTACCAGAAGATGGTAAAGCACAGGTACAGTTTGCCCAGAGAAGCTGTGGATGCCCCATTCCTGGAGGTGTTAAAGGCCAGGCTTGATTGCGCCCTAGGCAACACGATCTAGTGGGTGGCATCCCTGCCCATGGCAGAGGGGCTGGAACTAGATGATATTTAAGGTCTCTTCCAACCCAAACTAGTCTATGATTCTATAAAATAGAGTAAGCTGACAATGTATTACAAGTGATATTTGTGGAGAAAGGATAGCAGTTATTAATAATAGAATCACTATTTAAAAATTTAATATTGTTCTTGTTTGAAGTGTCAGTGTCAGTCTCCAAGGCCCAACTTACAATCTAGCATAAAATATATGTGCTCCTTGTGTTCTCTTGATTTTGGGGTATTGTGTGTTTCTGTTTTACAGCAGGCTGTAGAATGAGCAATAGCTGTTCTAATTTTACCTGGTTGAACTACAATGAGATAGGCAAAACCAGTACCAAAATAGATAAATAAAATAGTGTATTTTCCATTATTGTAAGTAACAGGACAGCACTGGAGCTGCTGATCTACTGAAAGATCACAGCATCCACAGGAAAAAAACCTGTAAAATTTCTGCTAAGGAAAAAAGCCACCAATGGCATTTTATACCCTCTCACCTTTCGAATAATCAAATTTCAAAAATGATAAATAGGAATAATTCCAAGAGGATGCCAGCAGAATGAGTGATAGCAAAATCAGAGAGACCTCTCAACCTCAGAATGGAAAATGGAGACATTATTCTCTAAACAAACGTGACATCTATTATCCCCTCTATACACAAGCAATTTAATATTCTTGTCAACTGACTGGCACAGTCTTTTCATTTTCTTCTTGTTGCCTAATTCCTGCAGCTCATTTATATGCCTCTAATTTAGCCAAGTTCTTAAAATCAAAAGCTTAGGAGCTGCCTTTACCTAATTTCACACTTTGCACCCTTAGCCCCACCATCATTCTCAGTGAAGAAATGTCACTTACTCGTTGAAGACACTAGTCACTAGTACAAGAAACATCTCTGCCTTCAAAATGCTCACATAGTGTGGATGTGGATATATCCAAAATCAGCTTGGGACTTTCTCACTGTCCATAAACATCTGCCTGAACAACTTCAGCTCAAAAGACTTTCCCCAGTTCTCAGTATGCCGCTTTCTCCTATTAACTGTTTCAAACTTACATCTTTGGCTTCCCTAGGCCCCCTCCCATCTCAAAAGCTGTATAAAATCCCAATCTCTTAATTTATCTCTATTTTTCATGTGCCCTGTTAATCTAAAACACATTCTGTCTACCGCACAATTTACAACACAAAAGCAGCTTGGTAGATGATGCCTGTACAGAAAATCCTGAACCTGCCTCTCTGAGGATAGTCTGAGTGCATTTAAAATAAGCCCAGGCCCTGCAACTTTCTGCCTTTGTTATCTTGAGAAAAGAATACCATGTAGAAAATTCAGGTGGCACCTAAAGAACTACCAGAGAACTCAAGTATCTATCCCTGATGGCAGCACATGGTTTCAGAACTTGGGAGCCTGTAAGTACACCTTTATGGTTAGTTTGGCAACCTGAGCCTCAAATTGCACTTTTCCATTGAAGGGTGGCTCCTGAAAACTGCCTTGAACATTATATAGCATTAGAGTGATTGTAAAATGTTTGCAGAAGTCAGCAGCAATGGAATTCTGCCTGCATTTCATTCCAGGAATGGAACTTACAAATAATTATTTTTAAAAACCAGCTTCCAAAATGAGACAGACCCCCAAAATAGTGCAAATAATATGTCCTCTGCTGAGGTTCTGCAATACAAAACACTAATCTTTCTATTGCACAAAGCATGGATGAAATCAAAGAACCACTGAATCCCAGAATGGTTTGGGTTGGGAGGGACCTTAAAAACTAGTTAGTCCCAACACTCTGCCATAAGCAGGGACACTCTCCACTAGACCAGGTTGCTGAAAGCCCAGTCCAACCTGGTCTTGCACACTTCCAGTGATGGGACATCCAAAACTTCTCTGGGCCTGATAGACAGATACATATGTCCAAAAGAACTTCCCATACTTATTTTCTACTCCAAGTAAGACAGAAAATAAAATGCACAAGAACTTTGATATCTTTAAAACTCTCCATCTCTTTCATGATTCTGTGTCTGACTAATCACAACAAATAGAACAAATACGGGCAACATAATCTGCACCTCAGCCTGCAAACTGAGACACAGCTGTGTGTTGAATTTTACATCAGCCAACCTCTAAAGCGTAGCTGTAAGTACACACCACAGATAACAGAAGGAGCTGCAGTACCCATCAATTATGCCTATTTGACACAATGGCCCTAAGTTCCATCTAACGGGAACAGTAATCGTTATAATGGGATTGGATTATCTTCAAAAGCCTACAGAGCACAGAGCCCCTCACTGCTGTCACTTCAGAGATGGGAGCAAGCACTGCAAACACCCAGGCAGCCAAACTTTGCTTGAGCTGACAGTGCCCATCCGTCCATGTCTCCCCCAGGACAAGACATGTCAGATAATGCCAAAAGCTTCCCAACAAAGGTGTGCTGTGGATAGTTCAGACACCTGGATAAGAGAGCAGTTAAGGCAAATAGGGACAGGTCAATGCTGTGTTAGTGAGGTATCTCAGCTGCCCCTGTCTGTGCCACGGCAGTGGAGCTGAAGCCTTGGAAGCAGCAGAGCCACATGAGCAAGATGCTGACAGCCACTCCTGCTTGTCAACAGGATGACTGACCCAAGTACAGCCCCATTCCCACACAGCTGAGCTGCTTGGTGTACATGAGCTGCACGACTGGACCTTGCTCAGGGCTCCTCTGTACTGAAACATTCCAACTTCACATTCACGGTTACTTCTTCTTTACATGGGTTAGTGACCTCTGCACACAAGATAATTGCAGTCTCTGCCTTGGAAAGCTGACCTGGGGTGTGCTTCTGCTAACATGGACATCAATTGACTTGGTTTGGTTGAACAGGCAGGAGTCTCAGACTAGTCTAAAACACTCCTCTGCAAAGCCTATCAGGTAACAACGAACCAGAAGAAAAGAAAAATGATACTGTACATAGCTGTTCATAACAGATAATATGAATGTCTAACCCTACAAATATGTACTGTGGATACCACATTTTTCACCCCAAACTTTGGTCTCTTCAATAATCTGTGCTCTAGCACAGATGTCTTAAAAACAATTGATGCATTGGCACGGTCACATTATAAAAGGCTACTATGTAGGCTGAGGTCAAGGCTGAGATCTGACCTGGAGGATTTTGCACTGAGGACCAGAGTGAGAGTTTTTCTGCTCTCAGGGATTCCACAAACTTTGGTACAATTAGTCAGAAAACAAGTTTATTAACTGCCCTCTCTTTCTGCTTTGGTACTGCCTCAGCAGCAGTTCAGCAAAAACATTTCAAAGAAATAGAGAAAGTTGTTTAGGTAAATTGCCCTTAAATCCAACACAGAAGCCATGGTTCTAAACATAAACTCTTACATCCCTCATTGCAAAAATAGTCTAGGATTGCCTATGTCTTTCCACCTTTTTCCTCTTTCCTTCTTCTTCTTGTTCCATAGAATACATGAACAGTACTACTGGGAGTATTCACACATTTAAAGTAAAAGGAAGCTTCTATATCCCCTGTTCTCTGCAGCACACATTTCCAGCGAAACCAATTCCCCACATTTCTGCTTCCAAAATCCCAACTAAGCAATAACCTCTAGAAACTCAAGTGGCCCATAACTGTTACAGCAATGGGAAGGGCACTCTATCATCTGCTACCTCAGCAGACAGCCTGCCAGCTTGCTGCCAGGGTCACCTTTGGCAAGGTTCCCATGTGGCTCCTCCTTTGCTGCAGGACAAGACATTTACCTCCTGCCAAAGCAGCTCCTGCTGCCAGGCTCGGAGGGGCTCCAGCTCCTTCCATGCCCCTGCCTGGTGACTTTTTTCTTTTTGAAGATGTTCCATTGCTCATATTTATTATTAAGCAATTACTGAGTTTATCTAAAGGAGAAACTGCGAAAAGCCTTTTTCAGCTGTTTCTTTTCAGTCTGTTTCTTGGGTTTTGTTGTTCTTTTTCTTGTACCAGTGAAATCCACCCAAGTTTACCTAAGGTCTTTGTAAAGACCTTGAAAATTTAGAGGTCACAATGCTCAGAAGAAGGTTATTGCAGACAACTCTACCGAGCTGACCTTAACAGAAGAACTGTGCTTATGCAAGGTATAAAAAACCCAAATGAGAAGTTGATTAAAATCTGCAGAACATCATTATAAATCATCATAAAAATACATGTACACCAATAAAGATCAGAGGCATCTGTTTACAAACAAAATGACATTAAAAGGAAAATATTACAGTCACCATGTGGGCACAAAGCACTTCAAACCTAATGATCCCCAGAATGAATATTGCCTGGATGTACTTATTTTTACCTCCCCTCTTTAATTAAATAAGCACATATACTTCCTTCTTCAAGAGCCTCATGTGGAAGGTAGACAGTGAATATTTAATGAGTAGGAACACTTTCCCTTTTTTTCCAAGCTCATGCCTTAATTACTAAACAGTATTCTCAATCTTCTCTGAGCATCTGCAGTGGGGGAGAGCTATTGTATGCTGCAGCCTCTGAGTATTCCCTACAACACACATTTATTAACCATTTTCTCTTATAACCACACTTTAGAGCAAAAGCATGGTGTTTTTCCCACTATAGATATAAACAAACAAGGATCAAAGAAATGAATGTTGAAAGCATCCACTTGTCTGGAGAGGACATTTTAAGATACCTGTGCCAGGGTTCACTGCAGCAAAATGCAGACCTCTGCAGGGCAGACCTGCAGTAGCTACACCTGAGCCTAAACTCTCTACAAAGCACCCAAGAAAACTGGCATTTGACAAATGTGTTTCACCTGCCCCACTTTAGGCATCTGCATCAGGATGAGATCAGCTTTTTTTAGAACACTTGTCTCACATGACTGTTTTTCAGATCATTTAGTACTATGCAGCAGGTGACTGTGGAAGGTAAAATGTATGCAATCATTCCAATTAAAATTTGTGAAGTAACATATGCACCAAGGCATCTGAGTAAGGCTGCACGGGCATCTTAAGTTCTTACATTTCTAAACCCTGAAGAGCCGAACTGAAAAGAACTTCTTGCAAAGACAAGAAAAAACTTCCCCCATATACACAACAAATCTTGGGTTTATCTTCAAAAATCTGTGGGTTTATCTTTAAAAAACTGTGAGTCAGTTTACGAAAGCAGCAAAAACGCCATTTCTCCAGCACGGGAGATGATAAAGGAGCACAGAAAAGAAACATCCTTTCTTGTTCACTTTCCCTTTGCAGCTGATTTCTAGTTTAAACATAGCAGCTGATGCTTCTCCCACCTTCCATATCCAACTAAAGAATGACAGGATGTACTGAGAAGACCAGCAGCATCAGTGCATTGCCATAATTTATAAAATCAAATGCTGACATTTCAAATCTGGTCTGTTATGTGAAAGCCAACAACTAAATAAAATGAAATGCATGGTGGCTGTTTGTTCATCCAACAGTTTCTCTGGTGTGTTCAAACGTAGAGACTTTTGCTGTGATCTAGATCCAAAGTGAGATGACCTAAAAAACTTAGCACAGAACTGGCTATTTCATGAGTGTACACCCTGTTCCCATGCTAATGCTACAGTACCAGAAGAGAAATATCTTAGCAAAGGGGTAAAGAGAAAATGGGCCTGGCATGTTCTTTTTTCATTAGTAGAAAGGAGAGGACAGAGTGGTAACTGGGTGTAATTAAACATTCTAAACAGCACAATTTTAAAGTAATCTGCATGAGTCAAACTTCTTTCTACACTTCAGATTTGAGCTGGCTGTAGAATCCCTAATCTTATGCAGGCAAAAAAATATAACGTTGATTTAGTGGTGTAAACAGTGCTCAAATTAGAAAACTTTTATGCTGGCAGAAGACATATTTGTTGGCATACCAGATGTCCATTTGGTGAGAACTGAGGAGGGGGCAAAGAAACACAGGTCTGATTTATTTCCCTTTAAGCAAAGCTCTTCAAACATAGGACATGAGGGGGTTTTTTTGCCTTTGGGTCCTATTTTAAATCCCAGCTGAAATCAGTTAAAGAAAGTCTTCTGACTGAGTCAAACATTTGTTCATTGTACAATACCATTGAGCAATACCATTGGAAGTACAACAAGATCATGTTGTAATATGTGGCACTGCTGCAATTATCTTGAGGAACTGTGTTGATTTCAAGATAAACCCATTCACCTTAAATGTTGATTTTCCCCACTACCTACATTTCCAGCTCTATCTTCTCTGAGCAGTATATATCTCCCAAGTGCTGAGTACTAGACGGTGCAGTCTCACAGGATCAGCTCCAGGCCTCATTCACACGGGTTTTGCACTAAAACACCATTCCCTGAGGTCATATTTAGGCAAAATATATAAAAATATTCATACTTTGAAATCCATCCATTTTCAGCATAAATGTTCTGTGAAATGATTAATGAACCATTAACCTTACTGTAAAGGAATAAAAATCTGCATCCCATTTCAGTCTCTTAGATTATGCCTGGTACAGGTATTCCAGCAAATGACCTGAGGGACTCTTGGGTTTTCTCCCCCTTGACCTAACCTGTCAGGCACAGTCTGGATGTCTCATACCCATTAAAAAAAGTCAGAGTGGTTCAGTTCCAGGTTTTTTAAAATGCCTCCCCTCAGGGGTAGTCTTGGGAGATATTTAGTGTTTTCCTCTCCCAGGAATGGAGGCAGGACTGGTGCCTTTCTGCTGTTATTTCCTTAGAGATGGACCCTTTTAAAGACAGGTTCTGGGGTTCCAGCACAAATTCTCTCTAGTATAAAGAAAATCAGATCTGTCTCTTATTCCTTAGTCTCTCAGGTGGCCCTAACACAAATCTGGGGCTGTATTTTTTTTTTTATTGGATTCGATGAGAGAGTTTCTCTTGCTTTGAATTGCATGGCACATACAAAAGATCTTTTAATCTCCAGAAAACTTAATTATCACTATTTCTGTAATGCTGCTCTGCATTCTGAATTTAAGTACTGCAGCTACCTGCTTAATTTTTTTTTTCAGACAAGCACAAGCCAGGATACCTCATTATCCTGTTATCATAGTCTCTGTTGACCAGCATGCTAATTTAACAGAGAAGCCAACTTACTGACCCATTTCCAGCTGACCAGAGGTACAGGCATGTGGTAGAGATGCCAATTCTGGTGGCATGGTGTATTTGGATAGAATTGCACGGTGTATCTGGATAGCCCTCACGTGAAGTGGAAAGATTTGATCAATCCAGTATTTTCCATCCTTTACTAAGTGTCTGTGAGGGTTATTTGCTCCTTTGCTCCACTTTCCTGAAGCCTGGATGGTGGACAGGAGAGATTACTACAAGAATCTTCTCCTTCCATCATTTGGCTTAAATCACTTATTAAAAAAGAAGCAAAATAGCATATTTTTAAGAGGTAGAGACTGCTTCCATTTGAGGATCTCAGCCCTTGAATTAGCGTCTAAAATACTGAGACCATGTGCTTTGTAAAGAGATACTAACACAGATTAGCAAGGGTCTCCTTTAGTGAATGCCTATCATGAAATACATTTGATATTTCAGATTGATTTCTTGTAATTGTAGCTTATTTAGATTAACTGCGTACAAATGCAAGTTTCACCTTCCTGATAAGTCTTTGAAGACAAATGTTTCTATTATTCTCAGAACTCAGTAAGTAAACCAGAGTATTTTCATACATGAAGTGAAACTCCTCTCCCTTCCTAGTTATTTATGACAATTAAATTGTACTTTTAGTTTTCTGTTTCAGGGACATCTCATTTCACCTTTACAGTTTTTTTCTCCCACACAAAGCCATGTTTATTAAGCTGCTTTTAATGAGGTCATAGTTTCAAAAGCACTTGAGATAAATTTTAATTGGACCTGTTAGAGTAATTTGTAACTTACATGGTTCAGCTAAACTCCTTTTATTTCTCTCTAGGGACGATCAAGAAGTTTGTAAAGAAAGAAATACCTGTAAGATTTATGAGATCCTTGTAAAACATGACAACTCCTCCCTTCTGCAATCACTTACTAGCAAAATGGCTATTAAACTGCAGCAGCAAATCACAACCAGGCGGAGAAAAGACACCACACAGGTACACTTAGGAATCATGGAAACCATACTTTTCTGATTAAAACATCTTGCTTTTAATTGCTTGTAAACTTACAACTTGGCCACAGTACAAATATGTGATGTGATTTTTTCTTAAAATGGTTACCTTTCTCAGACTTACTTTTTTCTCCCCCCTCTAGATTTTTTAGCTGAAACAGGTGACTAGGAAAAGCCCTAGTTTGCCCCACCTAGCCTGCTCCTCCTCCTGAAAATTCTATAGGCTTTATATGGAAAATTCATGTTCCCTATGTGTCTTCTCCACCTGACAGATCTGGCACTGGGAATCAAGAGCTACAAAGAGGACAGAGAAGGATTTTTTGGGCAAGATGGGGAGGAACTGAGGTGAGCGGGTTATTGATCTGTAAAGAAGCTGCAGAACAAGAAACTTGGGAATGGTTTGTTAAGAGCCAGGGACAAGAGAAAGGGCTAAAGAAGGACAGGCATGCAAACTGCAAAAGGCCTTTAAAAGAGGGAAATCAGAAGTGTGAGAGAAATGTGTTGGAAAATTACCTAAGCCTTACTTGGCAAAAGATAGCAGGAAAAAATGGGTTGTAAGGAGAGGGAATAGCATGTTGGGGATTTAGGACCTTCAAGAAGAGGCAACTCAAACTAAGTCAGTAGAGAAAGGAAAAATCAAGCAGCTACTGGGAAAAGGATAGTAATGCAGCTCAGAACCAGTATAAGAACAATGAATGGAGGAAAGAAGCATCATGCTCCATGAAACAGACAGGAAGGAACCCTGGGATCCAGAACCCTTGCAGTTGTTCTCCACTTTCAGCAAACGCCTCCAAAACCCTGTGGTTGTGTGTGCTCGTATCAGGACTTTTCTGGTCTCCAGGAATCGAGCACTTGTGCACTGTGCTGGACAGCTGGTCTGACAGCCCTGCTAACAGAGGGCAGGCTGTGAGGTTAGTGGCTCTCACTCTTTTGAGGAACTATTCCAGTACAGATGTCAGAAGCTTGGAGTTTTTCTGACAGAGAAACCCAGGTAATGGTACACAAAAATGTGTCAATGTTGTTAAGGAGGCAAGCTTACACAGGAACTGGTAAATGACAAACTGAGAGTTGCTTATGCAACCCAGGAGTACCACTCACAGGAAGGAAAAATCTGTTTTCTTATAAGGCCCCACTCCACAACACTTTGACTGCTCAGCAGTCCTCACAATGAAACAAATGTCTTACCCATAGGTGAAAGCACCATACATTTTGAGGAGCTAGCAGTGAATGAGTTGGGTAGGAGGTGTGTAAGGCATAACGAGGGAACTGCGAGGAAAAGAAGGTTATGTAACATGGAGGGAACACCTGACTGCTGCTTTTAAGTATCAGATTATACCACAATTCCTGTAAAGGCTGAAAGGGGCCCACAGCATTCCTCACCAATTGCAAGTAATTTTTTTATTTCACTGTCACAGCCACCAGCTGTATCTCTTGATCACACAAAAAAATGCCCAATCAAGAACTGGTTTTTGAATTTCAATTTGAATCCAGCCAAAAAAGCTGCATTTTTTAAAACAATAATGCCTATTTACCTTAGGTTTCCATGCTACCCCATTTATCTCAAGAGGTGCTTAAAAAGGTATTTGTATTTCTATAAAGAAGATAAGTAGAGTAGATTAAAGCAGGTAAGGAAGCAGGAACTTATGACAAACTATCAGAATCAATCATCTTACAGGCTCATGATGAGACTAAGTGATGCCTGTACATCACGTTTAGTAGCAGCATGAGAGACAAAGGGTTAAAAGGAATAGCCCATTCCTCCTATTCTAAAGGTGCAGTCCTGAGAGCCAGAAAACTCAATACCAGAAAAAAAAAATCACAAGCCTCAGGCTTCTCATGCCAAGGGTAAATCATATCCCACACTAGATGAAATCACAGGATCACAGAATGGCTTGGGTTGGAAGGGACTTTAAAGATCATCTAGTTCCAGCCCCCCTGCCATGAGCAGGAATTCCTTCCACTAGATCAGGTTGCTCAGAGCCCCATCCAACCTTGTCTTGGGCACTTTCAGAGATGGGGCAGCCACTTCTCTGGGCTACCTGTTCCAGTGCCTCACTACCCCTAAGTGAAGGATTTGTTCCTTGTATCTAATCCAAACCTACTTTCTTTCAGTTTGAACCCATTGCCCCTTGTCCTGTTATTACAAGCCCTTGTAACAAGCCTCTCTCCATTTTTCTTGCTGGCTTCCTTCAGGTACTGGAAGGCAACAATTAAGTTACCCAAAACCTTCTGTTTTTTCAGGCTAAACAACCCCAACTCTCTCAGCTTTGCCTCACAGGAGAGGTGCTCCATCCCTCTGATCATCTTGGTGGCCTCCTCTGGACTCTGTCCAACAGGTCCATGTCCTTCCTGTGCTGGGGACCCCAGAGCTGGGTGCAGCCCTGCAGGTGGGGTGTCACCAGAGCAGAGCAGAGGGGCAGAACCACCTCCCTCCCCTGCTGCCCACGCTGCTCTGGATGCAGCCCAGGACACCTTTGGCTCTCTGTGCTGTGAGTGCCCATGGCTGGGTCATGTCCAGCCTCTCCTCCCCGGAACCCCCGAGTCCTTCCCAGCAGGGCTGCTCTCCATCTGCTCATCCCAGCCTGGGCTGATTCCAGGGTTTGCCCCGATCCAGGTGCAGCACCAGCACTTGGCCTTGTCAAACCTCATGAGATTGCCATGGGCCCAGTTCTCAGGCCTGTCCAGGTCCCTCTGGATGGTGTCCTGTGCTTCAGATGTGTCACCTGCAGCACCCAGCTCAGTGTCATCTGCAAATGTGCTGAGGGTGCACTTGATCCCTTCATCTGTGTCATCAACGAAGATATTAAATAATATTCATCCTCTGAGGGACACCTCTTGTCACTGATGCCCATTGGGACTTTGAGCCATTAACCACCACCCTCAGGATGCGACTGCCCCATCAGTTCCTTATCCATCTAACAACAGTCCATCCACTGAATCCACTTCTCTCCAGTTTAGAGCAAAAGATGTTGTGGGAGATTGTACCAAAAGCTTTACAGAAGTCCAGAGAGATGATATCTGTAGCCCTTCCCCTGTCCACTGATACAGCTGCTACATCATAGAAGCCCAATGGGTTGGTCAGGCAGGACTTGCCCTTGGTGAAGCTGTGCTGGCTGTCTTGAACCATCTCCCTGTGCCTTAGCACAGCTTGCTAGCACTACAAAGAGAAAAGTTATTTATTGCACATATCCATGGCTGAGTGTCAGTCTATACTGGTGTCTCTGATGCAGGCATCTGGCACCAACAGCAGAACATGCCATGTGTTTGCTAAACAAGTAACCAGCACAGTAAGATGAGACTAACGTGCCACAGCACACAGATTTAACTATCTGCTCACTGAATGTGAATTACTCCTTAGCCCCCATGAGAGACAAAAAAATTCCACGTGTTTCACCTGGTGACACATCTGTAAGTGGGTATTTCTGGAACTGTTAGGGTTATGTCTGTGTCATCTTCTGCTGTAAGAAAGATCCACTACGCATGGAATGACCTTGAGACTCAGAGGTTTCCTCCCTGAGATCTGCATATTGCCTGAAGCAATCAAACTGTGGCAGGATTAGGGCCTCAGGAAAAAACACCAGGAAATTAATAACTTTGCATTTAGACAAGGATCTGGGCAGTACCTTCAATAAGCCTGTGGTCACACACTGGAGGCAGAAATAAAATTCAAAGTGAATAGCTGCATAAAAAGGTTATTATCTCTCCTGTGACTGTACTGTACACACACCTCTCTGGACAGTAGCTGAGCAGACAGTCTCACTTCTGACATTTCCCAAGTGGAACGCTCAACATTTTGACTTCCAGCACTGTCTTGTAACGTAACTTGTGTATGTCATTGTGTAGCAGTATTTAAAGCAATGCCTCAACTAATACAGCTATCATGACCTTTGCTTTGCACACAAATTTTCATTCTGTCTCTGAAGCAACATAAGACAAGAAAACTTCTTCAAAGTTTTAAGCAACTAATTAATACTTAGAATTTCAAGGGATCTAAATCTATCGCCCTGTGATAGCCAGGAGACCTGCAGTTCCAGTCAAATGCTAGAGTATGCTATCCATTTGTTCTGTCAAACCCCTATATGAGACAAAGGAAATGTAAATTTTAAGTTTGTAAAGCAACAGAAGAAAAAGGCAGTGTGGAATCCTACAGGAAGGTTCCTGACTTTACATCAGCTTCCAAGGTCTTGCAACACTTTTAAAGCTTAGGAAGATCTTGGAGTCTCTGGGGCTCCTGTTCCTTTGGGCTTGTAAAATCTCTAACTTTTAAGGGTCTCCACAGCTTTCAATGCACTTTAGTGATATTGCTTTATGAAACTTAAGGGTCAGCCCATAAGTTCTTTTTTCTCCTTTCTTTCTTGCCTCCCACAAATTACTGAAAGTCTACACTATACCACAGATTATCTCACCTGATCTTTAAACTGTGCAAATTTTCTCTCCCTAGTGCTCTTCTTGTCAGGCAGAACTGCTAAAAGGTGAGGCAGATTTCTCTAAATATACTTTCATATGATCATTACAGCATTAATTAATTAATTAATTCATTCATTCATTCATTAGCTTATTTTAAAGGGTGAACTTAAAGAGGCAAAAGCCTTGCATAAGGCTGGCGAACAGATTGACTAGCAGATGTCTCTGCATCAATAATCCCCTTTCCAGAGAGTTCTGTCAGTGTTAAACAGTGAGTTCAGAAAATAGAGGGCGTTGCTCTAGTTAAAATCAAGTGGTTCTGTGTCAGGGTGACTCTGGTAGATTTGCAACAGCAAACAAGCTGACTATTTCTGTTTTGTAGAGAACACTTACAGGGTGCCACATTCCAGCAAATCTATTCTGGCTCAAATAAGAGCAAGAACTGTTAAAGAAGCCGGAAAAACATATGGAATTTGAAAGTGCAATATGTTCCTTCACTCCTGAACACCACAGAGTGATTTGAACCAACAAACAGCCATTGAAGAGATAAGAGAGAAAGATGTTGTGTCTCACAAGTGCAAACAACTAAAAAAAGCCTCCTTTTGTGCCAAAGTTCCAGCATAAACTATTAGTTTTATTTAACTACAGTATTCTTGATTCAAAGATTGCTCCAGCACAAACATCAATGACTTAAAAACTAGGTTGCTCAAAAGATCAGCAGCAGCCATTTATGAACATTTACATAAAAATGGTCAGAATTTAAACTCAAGATAGTCATTACCTTTGAACTTGTCTGATTGCTCCCTTTCAGAGCAAATATGGAAGGTTACCCAAGCAGATGCAACCCCAGTGATAGAGACAACACAGACCCCAGTGCCATCATGGCAGAACTTTGAAAACCTGAAGGGAAACTGCATCTCTTCAGCTTCAGTATCCTGATAAACTTTTGTTTCGTGTTTTAGACAGAGGCTGTGAATCTTAATTTGTAGCTTGTTATTAGTGCTGCGTTCTTGCTGTGAGCAGCTAATTATGATACTTCATATGACTACTGCATAACAGTGAGAATTTCAGTCTCCCTAACCTAACCTTAGAGCTTGGAATTAATATTTTCTATTTGATTGCCACAGGAGAGGATTCAGGTTGCAAAATTATCTTGACAGTGGCAGCAAGTCACTGCCAGCTACCACTTTGCCTCTACTCTTCCTCAAAATGAGGATGTAATCGTGAGGTATAATCATAGGGCACAGAGAGCTGTACTATACAGACCTCTCCCACCACTAGATGAAAATAGGGGATCCACATGACCAGAAAGCCTGGACACTTAAGGTGTAAGGATTACAGAGAAAAGTAGTAAGGCCCACAAAGATAAAGTTACCTCTTCTATACAGTTTTGTGTACAGCGAGTCACCACACCCATGTCCTTTGCAAACGCTGAAATGCAGCATTAGTAAAGCATTACAAAATTAAAAAAACACAGGTAATTTCCTCTAAAATCAACAAGAAAGGTAAGCAATCACCATGCTTCAAGATTGGAGAATGTGTTTTGGAAAACAGAATAACATTTGGAAGACTGCACCTTCCACAACTTCAAATGTAACTTTTATCACATTACAGAATACTTCCTTGGAAATTAGGTTTTCCAATTTTCCTGAGGCTTATCTTGGTATTTTCAAACTCCTGCTATGTCAAAGTCTCTTTGAAACTGCACAGCAGTACACTCCACACACCAACCTGGAAATATTTTCAGCAGAATCTAAAAAAAACCAAACCCAACTCTCTTCCAAGATGCTGAATTGACAAGTTTATTTCCTAGGACCCAGCTGAGCAAGAGATTTCAGGATGTACTTAAACAAGCACAGGTGTAACCCCAGAGACTCAACAGGAATAGCCACATCTCTTACATTATATACACACTTGATTACCTTGCACAGAACCCCTTGATGCTTTCTTTGCTCCAGTTTGTCTGGGGTCCAGAAACAATAAAATGTACAAGCTTCCCAAGTGACCTCTTGAAGACTTCAGCTGGAAGAACTAAACTTTGAGAAATACAGCACTTTTGAAACAGCTTATGCTTACAGCAGTCAGAAAAGTCAGTTACACACTACAGGACTGTAGTTGAAAAATAGTTCAGGATTATTTTCTTCATCTAGTAAAACCATTTCAAATCAAGTTCCAATTTCATGCTATCAGAATGTATTTTACGGCTCTTTCCAGTTCTGGCCACATGCAATTCTACTTTACAGGATATTACCATCCACTAACAGAAGAGAAGGTATTAAAGCAAATAGTGCTACAATTATATCTCTACGAATAATATATTCTACTGACAGCTTATTCCAGGAGGACCCTACAGAATACACAAGACTTCTGTGTAGCTTTGGGATCGTTTCTGCCTCCTCCAAGCAGGCTAACCTACTAGTCTATTTTCAAGCATCGGTTATTGAAAAGTCACCTTACCCAATACTCTTCCTTTGTTTTAGCCAATTATCAAATTCACATCAACCCTTAGATAGGATTACAAACAGTTTATGGGTAACATATGAGTTGGGGAAAAGAGTAACATTCCTGTAATTCTTAAATTTCTCTTCATGACTCATGTTCTCTCTTTTGTGTTACTCCCAACTTTGACTTTCCTGCTCTTGAGCAGAGCTAAGAGAAGATTCAAATGAGCAAAGGTTTCCTGGGCCAGGATTCAATGGATTAGGATGAATGATTTTCAGCCTTTGCACCATGGTCATAACATAACTGCACAAGAGAACTTCCCAACACAATCTTCTGTTCACATCACTGCTAAAATACTATGCAGGGCATGCAAATTCGAAAAAAATCAACCCCTCCTGGGGGCTAGGTAATATCTAAAAAAATCACAATGCATTAGAAAGACAGTCTGCTGGTTCTCTCCTTATTTCTTCTTGCAGACTCTGCTGGACCACCATTCCATACATTTCCCAGTGTTTGATTTCCCTTTCCTTCTTTCTTTCTGACTCCACAAGTCTCAGGTTCTTCTACCTCCTTTAATTTCCATTGGATAACACATTCATTGCCAGGCAGCCAGGAATGATAAACCCAGATTTGGTGCTGAGAGCAAAAGAGAGTTTATTCAGAGAGAAAATGACACGAAGAGACTAATTGGTAGGTGCTGCCTTTTGAGTTACAAGCCTGGAATTTCCAACCAAGTTCTGTGTCCTCCTGAACTGAGCTCTATCCAGATAGTACTGAAAAGAAGGTTCCTGCTTTGAACAAGCTACAGTTTAGGACACAACAGAGTATTTCATCATGTGTTCTCCCCCTTACAGAAACCAGCAAAGATTTCCAAAGGATTCTCATTGAAATGGAGGCTGCTCTCCCCCTGGGGTATACAAGGAAAATGGGGAAGGGAGTTTTCTCTAAAATGAAAGTTTGCTGGGAACTTTGTCTAAAGCCAGGGGTTCCTTTTAGAAAAAGTGGAATAGAAAGAATCTTGATTTAACTGTGATGATAGACAGGGTTTGGTCATCCATCGTCTTTCAAAGAAAAAGAAGAAACAAATGAAAACACCTAAATTCTAGTTCTCCTCAGAAGCTAGAGTTCATCTGACCTGTCTCCACCTTTCTGGACATGAATCTGTACAGCTGTCCATCAGGCCTGCCAGACACTACACAAACCTGCCACTTCAATTCTTGACAGTTAAGTAAACAGAGACATATATTGTAATAAAAAAAGAGAAATCTGTGTCTCAGAGAAGAATAAAGAGGGTTGTTCCAGAATAAGCAAATATCTGACATTATTCTTTTCAGTATTAATCTTTTCCAAGGCTTTGAAGTTTGACAGTGCTATTTCACAAATCCCTAGGAGGCTGCTTTGCTGCTAGGCTAGCAACCTGTCTGTAGAACTGAGCAGACAAAGAAGTGAAAAATCCCCAAACAGACAAGAAATATTTCAGTCTGACTGGTGAGTATTTCTGTTTCTTGCTGCTATGAATTTTCTGTATCTTGAAAAAATTGAGGGGATACAACAATTTCCAAAACAAATGGAAACAAGTCAATTCCAAATCTCTTGTTAAATATCATCAGGTCTACTTGATTTCCCAAAAAACCTTCCATACTTTCAGTGAGTTCAATCGAAGTTTGCATAACATCTAAGCTCATTTTTCGAGCCATGATTTGCCACCTCCGTGTTTCTTAACAAATTTTCCTTTCCCTTTTCTTTTCCTTGTGGCAGTCTTCTGACTTTTTAATTATGTCTCAGCCAACCTAGCAGCACTGGCAAAAGGCAAAAGAATTCTTGTTAGATCAAGTATCCCCTCTTTCATGTGACACAGAAATGCTTACACTTCATTAACCTTTATTATAAACTAGTCAGTGGAAAAGTTACTTTGCTAGAATCCACACTATGGTTTCAGCCTACAAACCACGGAATGTCAGAATGCTAAATTACAGTAAAATACCGCTCACCTCCTTATGAACCCAAGATTAATGACACGATGCAGAAGGGAATAGCAGTGCTGCTAGGAGCGTAACAGGTCACAATCACTTCTAAAATAGCTCATGGAGAACAGGCAGCGAAACATCCCAGAAGGCTCCCAGGATTGCAGCCCCACTTCCATGCCACAACCTACCCATCACTGAGACGTCGTATTCAACCAGCAGAGTCGCCTCCTGCCCGCATTGTTTGAGAATGCTCATGGCTTCAGCATGTGTTGTTCCCAACAGTCGGATCCCATCAACACTCAGCAGCCTGTCCCCAGGTTTGATTGTGCCCTCTCTGAAGGGAGAATAAAGCAATGATCTTTGTTAGTGTCAGATATATTGATTTGGAGATAATACCATTTTTATGCAAAGCGATTCTCTTGCACCCTCCCTGACACCCATCCCTCTTGCCTTAACACTTAACATTTACTTTGACAGTGAGAATGATCAGAGGGAGCAGTGGAAAGGAAATTGCTTTAATTGGAAAGTCAGTGACTGGAAAACAGCTTACCACACAGTAAAATAATCAAGTCACGTTAAATTGCGTTAAACTGCAACTAAGTATAGCTTCTGCTCAACATATGCTTTCTTTCTGCCTTGTCCACGCAACTCTTTTTTCATACATACATAAACACATCCTCCTCCAATATTTTCTTAAAAATAAACACGAGGTGCAAACAGATGGGTGCTGAAACAGATTGCAAAATATGAATGTCCATTTATTGTTTTTCTTTTAAAATATCTTTTACTTGTATAATTCCAGTTTTCCTTTCTTCCTACCTAAAAGTAATTCAGCTCTAAATCTAAAATGCTGTCTCCTAGGTATATTTCATGTCCTATTCAGAATTATAATACAAACTGAAATACTAACACTGTCAGATTAAGAATCATAGAGAAAAACAATGTAACCAGGGATGAGGGAGAGAAAAAAGTGAGGGAACAAAAGAAATACCCTCTCGAAACATTTTCTTCTCAGTTAATGTTTCCAAGGTCAAAAATGTCAGCATAGGCTACAGATATCAATCTGCTTTAAAAAAGCTGCCCTTTGAGGTTCTTTAATAGTTTAAGGACACCAATACCATTTTTGAAAATACAGTTTGTATACAAAAATAAAGTGAATATTCTTTCTTTATATATATATATATACAAGATGGTATTATATACAAATATGGCCAAAAAATAAATCAGTACTCCGAGGTTTTCTAGGTAAAGTTTTGTGTGACCTCACATGTAGATATATACAAACATCTTAACAGAATAATACAATACTCAAACTTGTCACAGTATTATTCTGAACTGCAAGAGAAAAAGATTGTGGTGTTAGAGTACAAAAAGAATAATTAAGAGCTACATCAGTTGTCTAAAGAATGTAAAAACCTGTGCTCTGACCTATTGCAGGAATTTATTCTAATTATTTTAGGTGCAGGATTCTAAATTAAAGTTCACACACACCGTAACGCGCTGAGCCTCTGTACTCGCCGATTAGTATTGCTGCAGTGGTTTTTATTTCTATTGCAACAATTAAAGACAAACCATGAATTTCAAAGGACTGTGTTTCAATGCATCTATTTCACCCGAGATCTTAACTTCTGTCCCAAATAATTCACCTTTCTCCATTTCTGTTTCACATGAACTCCAGAGAAAGATGAATTGTACCTGTCAGCAGGCCCTCCAGGTCTGACACACGTTATTACAACAGGACGAGATTTATTTCTGTCATCATGTGCTCCACCTAGAAAGGAAAAAGTCAGAGAAAGTATACCTTCATTTTATGCTTTTTATGAAAACTCATTTCCAAAAGGCAAGCCTACATCTTGTAGCATGCACCTTCACAGATGGCCTAAAAAGACCAGAAAATGGCCAAGCCATTAATATGACCCTTCACTGAATTTTACCTAAATAAAATCAGCTTACTCTATGTATAAATGATTCTTTAAAAACTTTTTTGTGGAGGGATTCTTACTAAATGCACATTTTTTTCTTAGAACCTTTACTCTGAAAATGTGATCTCAGTGTGAACACATTGTTCTGCAATGTTTGCAGCACAGAGGAAAAAAAACCCTGTACTTTATCCATCGTCCATTTTGGTTATCCATCGTCTTTCAAAGAAAAAAGTGACCACTAAGTAATTTATGTATTAAATAAAAAAGACATTTTCCCTGAAGAAAGTAATAATTCATTACTGGGGTATATTCGTTAACAGCTGCATCTTTTCTTCTGTTCTCCAAGTCAGTGATAATATTTTAGTAGTACATTCAGACTACGAGTAGTATTAATCAGATTTAATGCCTAATACTATATGTGAATCTTTTTTAAAGAACTATGATCTTCCTGGTGATTTCAGTGGTAGCAGAATCTGGTCTTATGTGACCAGAATTTGTCATGTTTCCTTGGCATAGTTAATTACTTAAGGTTCTTCCATAAACAAAAATTAAAGCAGGTCACAAAAGCAATACATGATGGTATGAAAAGTGTAATATATCGATTTTTACAAACTGTAAGCCATAAATCTTGACATATTTCTGAATGCTTTAAAAACTTACCACCTTTTTTTTTAAACAAGAAAATACAGAGTTCAAACTCAACAATAACTCACCTCTTATTACAAATCCAAAAGTGTTCCCCTCTTTATGTAAAGTAACTTCCACAGTTCTAAAGATGAGACCTGATCCTTGTACAGCTGAAAGAAAAATAATCCAAACCTTAACGGTTATTATTTTTCTAATTATAGAAATTAGAAATTATATATTCTGTCTTTTCTGAGAGAATTTTGGGCTATATACTTTGCAGAGTGACAATGGTAAGGAAAAAGACAGATGCATATAAAAGCCGAGGAATTTGAGTCTTACTGTTCAAATTATGGCATAATTTTGCTTTTCTTACAGTTACAGAAGAGTGTTAGAAAATATGAAAATACACAGTATCTCGGTTTGAGGGGGAAGTGAATTTTTGCAGGGAGTTGTGGGCAAACCAATTAGTGGTCAGGTTTGAATGTTGGCATTTTTTAGTGGCCACTGAGGGGTTGGACACGCCTCCGAGGACACAAGGAGTTAAAAGCAAGGACTCTCAGAAGGTCTGCCTCTTTTGGGTTCCGGTTTCAGCAGTGGGAACATCTCCTCTCCCCTGCTCAGCTTTAGGCTGAGTGGGGGAGGGCAGCCACATGGCCGGGCTGAGGAGAACCACACGGCCAGGCTGAAGTAAGCTGGGCCCCGGGGGGAGAAGAGAGTGGACAGGACTGGAACTGAGCTGCCCTGTCCAGGATGGAGGGGTGGAAAACTGTGGAGGTGCCTTCTGTGTGTGCTCACCCCACCCCCCCTCTGGGAGAAGGTGCCCAGCCTAGGAGTGCCTGAGCCTGCAGCCCTGCTGAGAGCTAGAAGCTCCTAACCCCTTCTTGGCAGAAAGAAACTTTTCTTAGACATTGATTCTCATGACTGGTAGTTTCAGAAGAGAGAGAGAAACAGCTTGGGACCGAGATGATAAAGTCAGAAGATGAAAAGAATCCTGGATGGGCAAAGAATGAGAAGAGTAGCTTTGTGGGCTGGACTTTTCTCGCATAATGTCAGCCATAGACTGAACTCGAGACTCTTTTGAACATAAACTGCATTTTGGGGTGGATGTAGCCAGCTCGACTTGCTGCAGTGGAGCGAACAGAGAAGAGAGGAAGAGAGTGTAGTGGTGCCCTCTGCCCTCAGAGAAGAAACCCTTGGCCCCAGGGGAAAAATGGGGAGAGCCTGGCATGCAAGCATCCTTAGAAAGAGCCCTG
This sequence comes from Prinia subflava, assembly GCF_021018805.1. Taxonomy (NCBI): domain Eukaryota; kingdom Metazoa; phylum Chordata; class Aves; order Passeriformes; family Cisticolidae; genus Prinia; species Prinia subflava. Next base: position 39,938,355 of record NC_086250.1, on the reverse strand, counting down.
TATGCAGCTTTGGCCCATGGACAGTGGTGAGAGCGCTGGACATGGAGAAGAGAGTGTCACCATGGTAGCCAAGTGGTGGCCACGAGTGACACAAACACACATAAAGGGTAGACCTGTGTTTTTCTGAGGAGCAGTCTGTAGTGTGAGAAAGACTCCTCTCTCCCTTGCTGAATTGAAGATTAGGTTTTTTTGAGTGGTGATTGTTTGATTTAAAACCCAAGGTTTTTTCGTCTATGGAGGGTAATGTGTAGGGGGTAGAAATTGGGAGAAGAAATGTTCTGGAAAGGTTTCATTTCTGTTTTGTGTGTGTGTGTTTAGAGTTTTCCTTTCTATTTCTGTTCCTATGTAATGTAATAAAGTTTTTGTCTTCTGTTTTCAACTTGTGAGCCTGCTCTGCTCTGTTCCTCATCACATCCCACAGTAGTTGCTAAGAAAAACATACTCATGGGTGCATTAACATCTAGCCAGTCCAAACCCATGACACACAGTGAGATGAAAATGACACAAAATTCTTAAGAGTAACCATTGAGCTTGCTGTTTAGCTATGAAAACATTTATTTTTGCTGCTTAGAGAGAAGACAAGATTTTTGGGGTGTTTCTTTGATCTCAGGTTACTAGATTATGATGCATAATGCATTTCATTGTCATAGGGATTTTTTATTCTTTTTCAAAATGCAGCATGCTCCCTCATAATTGGTGAGTTAGTAAAGAAGTTCTTTGGCTTCTAGTTGAGTCAGTATTTTCTCTGGAAGTACTGAAGAATTGGGTGTACAGCTGGAGTAGGAGGTGAGAAACCTAGTGTACAAACGAATGCATTTGGGTGTGATAATCCACTTTACAGAATTTGAAACCACTGCTGTTAAGAGACCAGAAGACAGTTTGCTATTAGATTTTACAGGAAAAACTTTGGCAGGGTCTAACAACTCTCTTTTCCAATGGGAAAAGGACTCTGTGCAAAATCACATGCACTCAGGCTTCTCACCTTCCAGTCAAATACTGCAAACAGCACAAACACACATAAAATTAAAATAAAATCAAGCCCAAACCAACCTAGCTCTGTAAAATACATGCTCCGTGAGCAGCAGAACTAATGAAAACTTGTGTCATTTAATGTTTCTGCCTGCAATAGCCAGAGTTTCCCTGTCAGGGTACCCTGAGGGGGCAATGGATGCCACAGGCTACCCTGTGCATGCTGCCAATCATGGAAGGCACCAGAAAAGCAGAGAGCCCTCAGCGCTCTCTGCCCCTTCCCCTCTCTCTCTGAGAACTCCCCTGCTCACAATTCACTCAAGTGTTTATTTCCAGATGTACTCTATGTAATAATGTACTTTTTTCGGAGTTTTTCAGTCCCTATAAAAAAGTTACTGCAGGGAACCAGGAGAACCACCCAGTGAAATGACATAAACCTCATTTCCTTAGGAAAACAGTGAAAGATGGCCCTCCAGAGCACTGCTCTGTGCTGTAGGAACACCTGCTACAGCTTGGAGACCACGACTGTGTTACTGAGGCCATGTGGTTGTTTTCAGTCAGAAACATTTCACTGGCTAAAATGAATTATGAGAGAAGACAACTGTTGCCTTCATTCCTATTGGCAGAAAGTGGCCTCGCGTGTAGCTCATGATGAATCCACACTTCCCCACTTGTTTGGTGTGGCCTGTAACTTCTCCACTGGGGAGAGGTGAAACCCGCAGCTCGGCAGTGAGGAATGGCTGTTCCCACTTGGGAACAGCCACGCAGGTGCACCTCAGCCTGCTGTGGGAAATAAACCCTTAACCCTTGCCAAGAGCAAAAGGCAGACGTGAGGCAAGCACTGCTCACCTTCCAGCTTTAAACACTGAGGTGGCTCGTGCTGAAAACAGCAGCTGGATGCTCCTGCTGGGAACATTTCAGAAATGGAAGGAAGCACTAGGGAGCGGGATTACTAGTGCTCAGCCAAATTTAATCCATCATTATTAAGTGATTGACATTTCCTGGCTCTGAAACTATGACAGTCCTCTCTCTGAGGGAGCAAGCATAGAAACAACAGTAGAATTTCATTATGTATAGGAGGGAAGTGCCAGAACTTCTCCGCATGACTTACTGGAAAACTTACATGTTTAACAAAAACAGTTTGCTCACTAGTAGTTCATGGAAACAACTAGACTGCTAATTATGTCCAACTTTATTATCTATGCTTGTATGAAGAGGCTGGAAATTCCAAGGACTTAAAGAAAAAGTTACAAATGCTCCTGTAATTCAGTGTGGCAAAATCCAGTCTCAGTGAACTAGAATGGCACAAATGCTAAAAGAGGATGAAAAGCAAAGGAAGCCCAGTTGAATAAATGCAAAACAAATAATGCTGATACAACTACATCTGCAGCAAAGTAACTCTGAACTCAGCTGATTAATTCAGATACTGTGCTTCAGATCGTGAAGTTCCCTCACCACAAGCAAACACTAATCAACAGAGGACATTCAAAATTTTTTTAATGTGCTTATCAGAAGGTTGTAAAAAAACCCCAAATGCATGACTTGACTAACCCTCCAGCTGCTAGAAAACTGTGGGGAAGTTCATCAGCTTCTGAGCACAAAAAACAGCGATGGATTTTTTTTTAAATTCTTTTGCAAGCAAACTCTTTATTTAAGAAGACAAGAGCTTCCCAGTTGGCACCTGAGATTCTTCTGGCCAGACACCAGGAAACCACATTTTCTGCCCTCCACTGAGCAGAATGAATGAGCACAAAGTCTTTCAAGGGTGTGCCTGGTGCAGCCCCTTGCTGACAGTCAGCCACCTGACACTCCTTCATTTTAGGACCCAGGTGTTCAACTCACTGTTTCTCTGTCTTTCACTTCATACCTGACAGACTCGATTCACACTGCCTTTGTCCTACAGACACATCGTTACAGACACAAGCACATGAAGACAGAGCAGAGGAGAGGCAAGGAAAACATTCATTAGCAATCTGTAACTTTGGTGTGAGCATAAACTTGTATTTTGAAGAAAATCCTGCTCAGTGAAAGACCTTGTTTCAGTCACACATTTCTTGCAAGTTCGTGTATCCTTATGGCCTATCCCACTGTGTCTTCTGCTCTAGAAATGAAATTTTGCCTAAATGTGGTGTCAGAAAAGACTAGAAAAGTCCCAAAGGATGTTGATTACTTAGGAGAGAGGGATGGTGGTGCAAGCAGAGAGAAGAAAGGAAAAGGCAGAAGCAGAACTAGCAAATATACTCACTGGTCTCATCTCAGAGGACCTTACTGGAAAAAGAAGGATTTGCTTGCCCTACTTAATCTAATTTCCACTGGAATCTACTTAATCTAATTTCCACCAGAATAACTACCAGTATTCGAAACTGCAAAGCAGCAAACAAAAATCCCAAACAAAATCCAACCAAACATCCAAAACCAACGAACCAAAAACTAATTCTCACCCACAGAAAACCACAAACCAACAAAAAGCAGAGACTGATAACTCTGCCCTGTTGTTGTTGGGATTTCTGCTTCTAAAACATCTGACAGCATCCCTCTGTACTGCCAGTTCTTTTGTACTGCTTCAACACTCTGTGACAAGGTGCAGAAAAAACAAAATTAGGAATAGAAAATTAAAAAAGAACCAATACTAAAATGACTATTACCAATCATGCCCATCTCACTGTCGACTACATCCCCTATTCTGCTTAGGTTTTCAGTTTGCTCTGCAAATACTTACAGACTGGAGGCAGCTCATACTCCACTTCTAACACAACCCTTTCACCAACATTCTTGAGCAGGCTGATGATCTCATCGTGGCGAAATTTGGTCAGGTTGATTCCATTCACAGATTTGATGTAGTCCCCGACATCCAGCTGGTCACTCCTAGGGAAAAGTACATATTCCTTTTGTGAAAGACAGATCTGATAAACCAAACTAAATCCTTTACATTACTGTCTAGTGATTGTAAGATTTTGTTTCATGAATCTAGATTAAAACTAGCTGATTTTTCTAACAGAAAGTGGCATGTTAACATCTTAATCTACTCTAGCTTGTTAAATATTAAAATAAGGACATTGTTGCATTATTCATTCCTGAGGTACAAAATCAGCTGTACAATAAGGGAGTTGGATGGTCTGAACAAGGGATCTGGGAAGTCATCTTCTTCATGTCCTCATCCTTGTCTCTCTCTTTGGGAAATGTTCAAAAAAATTTTTCTTTGGACATTGGTTGCCTTCACAGCTGACATCACATCATCAGGAGATGGGCCAAGGCCAAAAACATATGTTCTACTCAGTTACTTGGGATGATTTAGCTCAACCCTTATCTTTTGAATTGTCTCACTCATGAGTAATAGTTTTTTTTCTTTCCACTGTAGCAACAAGCAAGGACTTATGACTTTAATCTCAAAGCTATCTAATGAAGAGTTAAAAAGGAATTAAATTATGGTAGTACTATAATTCTTTTTTCCATTTTGGTTTTTTTTTGCCTCAGTATGTTATGCTACTTCTCTCAAGTTTTTGTTAAAAGACAAAAAATAGAGAAATAAAACATATATAATTTAGAAGAAATATCATGAGTCTTACGACAACTTTCAAAGATCTCATTGATATTTCTGGTTTTTATCAAAGTAGCCTTGAGCAACAAGACGAACCAGCTGTTGCCATTTCCCTCTGAGGTTCTCCAGTGTGATGGGCTGCCATTACAGATGCATCAGTCACATATTTTTAGGTGACCTTTCTGATGCAGTGCATATTTCTGAAGCAATCACATCTTATAATGCATTTTGTAGCCTGAGATGCGGTTACCTAGCAGCGATTCCTCCTTGACGAAGGTTAGATACTCTTGGTTTCCCATCCTTGTCGATACCACCCGATACTGTGAGCCCTAGGGTGGTGCCTTCTTTTTTCATTAATTCAACTATTGTTGAGCCCTTGAATTCCTCTGTTGAAAGAAAATTATTCACATTATTAAAATTTAAGTAGTAACACAGATGTTGCCTTTCTAATATGTCACCTTCTTCCCAAGAAAATCATTCTGTGTTAGTAAGAAATACCATGTACATCTGGAGATTTTTTATGTTATAATTCACAAGTTCTGTCCACAAGGCTCTGCATATAGATAAATCTTGAGCCATATGTTCTGTAAAAGGTTATAAAAATTACACCAGTGTGCTAGTATACTGTACAGAGCCCACAAATATGAAGACTGGGAACACTTAAAACTAAAGATACTTGTTTCACATATTAAAAAAGCTATCTTTTCTCATTTTCTGCTCTCTATCTCTGACCTCTATGTTTTATACTGCACTTGAACTGATTAAATAGAAGGGTAAACCACACAATGATATAATAGAACTATAATTTTAGGTTCAGACTCACTTTGAGGCCTCTAGCAGATGTCAGTGTTAATAGGAACAACTGAATATAGACAAGAATCCAGACCGAGATACATCAGATCTTAACAGTTTTATTCCCTATTTTTACATAAATACAGCTCCACTGTTACTCTCTGCAATCTCTGCAGAACAGGTATAAAGTAAATGAAGGGCTTTCATAATGATTAAGTGTATATAAAATTTCCTTCACGTGCTAAAACACTCTCTTCTGCAGTTTCTCCATTATTGGAAAATGGTAAGTTAGTTTCACAGACAACAAAGGCAGGTCACGTGCAACAAAAAGCCTCAAACTTTCAAAAAGAGAGGTCCTTATTGCACATGGATGGACAAGGTAACCTACATATGCAGTTTCAGCAGGACTGCAACTCTTTGGAAAGCCACCGCTTCCAGTCGGGGAAGACCTAGTAAAACCACCAGCTGCCTAGGTATTCTGGAAAAATACATGAAATCCTAAAGATCCACTAAAATCCTGGAAGGATCATTCATCTCAGGATCATCCTTTTCAGTACTAATAAGCAGCTCTTACGTGAATTTATCAGATACAAACGTCACATATTCACTGTAAAGAAACACTATATCTGCACTGCACTAGCAAGTTTGCTGTGGCAGCATGAGACTTAAAGATGAAAAGCCATCAAAAAAACCAAACAAGGTCCTTGTATATGTTCAAATGTTCACCAGTAAGCGTAGAAGTATCACTATACAAATAGCAACAAGGCTCTATCAAGATCATTCCACATGACTGATGAGATGACATAACACATTTTCACCTTACGATGAAGAACTGCTGCCCTGAGCAAGAATTGCCAAACCACCACCATCATCTCTGTATTTGAGGAAATTGTGGCAGATAGAGGAAATCATTCAGAACAGACTTCAGTCCTGGTGCATAGGCTGGTAGTCCTTGGTAGTATTTCTAATAGGATTAGCTGCTGAATCTTTTTCTGATGTGGCATCCTCCTGTGCTCCTGCCCATTCCTAGGTGGCTGACAGGCTTTTCTATCTATTCCAGCTGATGATGACCGCACTTCAGTTATTCACATTTCTACCATTATAAAGCATGAATTACATGCTTGGACAAGACTTCCTCTATGCTTATCAAGCTTCTACTACAAAAAAATTCTGCAATGCATTCAGCAACACAGGTTGTCAGATGCAGATAGTAGCATAGCTAACCAGTACATTCTCCAACTTGGCTGACACCAAACCACCATTTGGTACCATCTGGAAGCTGAGGAGCTTCCATAATGTTTGCTCACATCTGGCCTCTTTGACAGTTCAGAAACAACAGATGTGATTACCTGCTTCTGAACATGTAGACACGTAGATACAGGTGTAGAGATGCTATGGACCAAAATGCTACTTTGAGTTTTATGAAAACCTGTAAGTATTCATAATGAATACAAGAGTTAGTCATGGTACTTACTGCAACCAAAGATACTGTACACTGGCACCCACGATGCAAACTCAGGTGCTCTGCCAGTATGTGACACGTTTACTGAGGATATACTCAACCACATGATCTGGAGTCAAAAAATGATTCCCTTCTCTTCCTACCTCCCAAACCGAATCTTTCATTTGTAATTCTCAGTAGTACAATCCAGCTTTTAGTAACCATCTAAATTTTTTTTAACAAATACTTTGCCACAATGCATATACAGGACACAAACAATGCACTGCACTGCATTGCAATGTCTAATCTTTTGCCATAACATAATATTGTCGTGTGTTTTGATCTTTTACATAGGTTCTGAGTTTGCAATCCAGTGCTGGGCAATATTCCACTACCCAAAGTACACGTAGAACAGATGATCCAAGCAGTGTTTCAAGCAGGCTAACAATTATACAATTCTTTTCAACTACTGGCATGGAAAGTGATGACCAAGCTCATTCTTCTCACCATTCATTAGGACAAATTTCTGTTTACCTCTGTCAACAGAACAATGGCTTCTAGGCACTCTTCCTTGGTAGGCAGGAGAGAAAGACGCACCAGCACTGCAAGGGAGGAGCAGTTTGAAGTGCTCATTGCACGCTGACAAATAAGGTCATCTAGGCATGCACAGTAGTTTCATTAGGTTTGCTGCTCTGAAGGATTTTGTAGCTTTCGTTGGACATAATCATATCAGGAAGAAATTAAAATACCTAAGCTGGTTTTGCTCATAAGCGACTGTTATCCCTGCAAGTGCTCTGAACCAGGCCCATTTGATACCCTCATCATTCTGTTTTTCATTGTCGCTTTCTTAAACTGCACATGATTACTGTTCTTATAATGCTATATATGACATGCTTACTCATCTGCATTGCTTTGGCATTATTATTACAGACTAATCCCACTGGAGTATTACTGAAATGCTCAATATCAGAACAACTCTGGGACTTCATTTCCAATACAACACGCAACCCCATCTGTACGTGCATTCCCCAACTAATGCAACGTCAGTCTCTATTTCCTAGTAAAGACAATGCTACATTGCAATTTGAGGGTAAAAAAATCAAACTACTGCATGTATCACCTCACTCATAATTCATTACTTATGCCAACCAGCAAAATCCTCATTAGTTAGAAGTCTCTGGAGTTTGCTCTTTCCTACATGTACTCTCACACAGGTAATAATATTAGCATAGTCAGCATCAGAAGGGAAAGCACAGAAGTTATCTCCAGACTTTTTATGAATTCACACTGGGACTTGCCTTGCCTACAGAGGGTCTTGGGACTGCCTCAGGACTTCCACAGCTTCCTGCTGTTGCAGGGACCATCCCAGGTCCATGCCTGTCCATGCTGCAGCAGCCACCCTACAGCTTTCTTGGCATCCACCTACTTCTGGTAGGGCATTCAGGAATCCTGCTGAATCCTGGAGATGGCTCGGCAAGGGGAGCACAAATATGCACACTTTTACACACAGGCAGACATAAGGTGAAAAAGAAAGGTTTCTGCTCCAAAGAGCTTCCCTTAGATCTCCAGTTCTGTAAGCAGAAGCATACCCAGCAGCTGAATTCTAAAAAAATCATTACACTGCTGCTGTTTTCTAAATTGCTGGTCTGGGTGCTTTTCTCAGGCTTGCTGTTGCAGTATCATGACCGTGTGTGCCTGACTTGCAGCCAGGTCAGCTGGTGCATTAACACTGTGACCTGCCCTGCAGCCTGGAGGACTACTGGGATACTCAACGTAGCACAAGAAAGCTTCAAAGACAAGCAGATGCTCAAATTCAAGACTGGGTAAATCTTACTGTGAGTGGATGAATACATACAACAACTTGCAGGTAGGTAAAATTGAAGAAATACCACGACTAGTTTTTCTTCAACAATAATAGCAACATAGTCAAGCTTCTAGTATTTTTTACATGAGCAGACTTCTTGTCATTTTCTACTTTTTGGTGTGTGTAAATAATATCTTTCAATTAATAAACAGCACAGAAAATAAATTCTCACGAGACTTACGAACCTGGCATATGTTCACTTTTTCAAAAAGAAAACAATACTAGATGACAGAAGAGATTTTTTCACAGAAAAAATATTTGAAAGCTGAGAGAACTCTTAGTCAAAAGTTTTATAATTTATTTTCTAAATTACTACCATTCTATATCTTAATGTACATATTAAAGTAAAACTCAAAAATATTTGTCTCCATTTCAGCTATTGAGTCCCTTCTATGAAAATTTCATTTAACCCCCCCCCCCCAAAATGTCTAAAATCTACACAAACAGGTCAAGTGCTTGCTTCTATTCTCTACCCAGTGAATGAATTTAAGTGCAGCAGGAACAGGGCAAAAATGGAACCGAAAATAAAAGTAAAAAAAAAAACCCCAAACTTGCTGTTATTGACATTTTCCTACCAAAACTATATATAATTAATAAGTAAGTAATTGGTAAATTTGCTGAAAATACAGTGAATGCTGTCCTTGACTGGATTTTCCCTTGTATATCAGCAGAAATTTTGCAGAGAAAACATTTTGCTTTACATCCCAGTAGGCATCTCATGGCTTAATAAGAAATCACATAAAGATAAAGTCAATTCTTGGGAACAGATAGCAGTTTGTTATAGTGGAGACATCATGTTTACTCAGTGTTTCAAGTCCTGTGGGTATGTGTATTTCTCTTAGTGTGACAAGAGGGATGTCAAGAGATGATGAACAGCCCATTCCTTGTTGCCCTTTTTATGACTGGCTGTCACTAACTTCTAAAACACTCACATTTCTATCAAAAACAAACAAAACCACATCAGCGAGGACAGTCTGAAGACATGAAGTTGGTCACAACCTGCCCTGTGGCCTCCCCTCCAGCATGTGGAGGGACAATCCCCACACCAGTCCTAGTTCAGAAAGCAGCGACCCACAGTGAAGACAAACTGGTGCGAGGGGTAGCAGAGCACATCTGCAAGGCACAACACACAGCAGCTCCCAACAAGACTGTAAATTTGGAACACTGCCAACGCAGGCTGCCTTGGGTCAGCAGCCAGGCTAATCTGTATAGATGTACAGGTGAAATGGTGCACCATTTTCAGGGAAAGCAAAGAAGATAAGTAAGGCTAAGACACCTGCAAAAAACTGTCTCAAACAGATCCATTTTATACTGACAGCTGTTCTGGTTGTGTACAGGGCATTAGATGATTTCGTTTTTATCTTTTTTTTTTTTTCATCTATAAGAGCATCCACAAGATAACTTTGCCATTGCAAAAATATTACCTAAAATCCAAGTACCTTCCACCAGTGCTTATAGACTAGAAAAAGTCTGCCTAGCCTAGGCATGACACAGAAAAGGAAATAAGGGTATTCTATGATCCATCACAAGCAGTGATACAAGACATGATCACATAATTCATTGAAAACACCAGGCCTGTAGGACACAGCAGCACAGTTCACACCTGGGTTCACTGGTTGCTTGTCTAAAACAAGCTTAGCTCTTGTGCTGTTTGGTTTTGGGTACATTTTTCATATTCACAGAATCTTTGGCAGCCAACAGTCTCTAAATCCCAAGTGAGGCATTCAACAAAGATGGTCTTCAATTTAACCACAAATGTAAGCATTGTATTTGAAATTCTGTTTCTAACTAAAATGTTAGAATTTCATACAAATATCTGAAGCCTGAAAATCAAATAACCATCAAAAAGACAGCTGCAAGAACAAAAACCCCAGCTCTTAATGAAAAAACCTCACCAATTTCTTAACAGGAGAGTATTGAAAGAAACATATATGACACAGTTACCACAGTTATACTGTAGTGTATGCACACTACAGTAACTTCAGTAATTACATTTCAGAAGTGAACAATGACTGGGTAAACCATTATTACCTTCCCAGGGCTTCAAAATTGAATCCCACAGCCTACAGTGCAGCCCCAGTGCTTCTCCAGCAGAAGAACAGCCATGCTGCCAATGGCACATGCTCTAGGCACAACATCATGCTTGTGTCTGAATCCACGCCTTGTAGACAGGAGTAGTAGAGAACATTTGCCAGAAAGTGAAAAAAAGCATGGCATAGTGTAAAATCAGTTCTCACATTAAAGCAACTTCACACAGAAAAGACTAGAATGATCTATGAAAAATTACTAAGGATGGCTTCATATGAGGGTGCAAAAAACCACTGCTTTGAATTTAGAGGAAAAAGTGGTCCATGGCAGCAGCTGTGTAAGAAGCAGAGAGGTTTCTCCAGGCTAACTGTGGCAGATACCCTGACCAAAACAAGAGATGGATGGCCACATGTCTAGATGCTTTTTCAAGCCAGGTAAGTGCTGATGAGGGAACAACAGGCTTTTTGGTCCTCTGGATAGTCCTGCTTGCAAAAATTCCACAATGAAAGAGTTTTCGAGCATGTTTTGTTCTGTTCTCTTGTATTAACAACTGAATTGCACAATAGTGCCAGAAAACAAAACGAGAATGTTGGTACTCCAAATCCTCCCAAATATTCCAAGTACTATCAGCCTAAAATTATTCATGACATTATTTAGACAGATATTGTGCAAAGAGATCAATCTGAGTTATCTTAATACAGATGATGACATCTGATTCTTCTAAGAGCTGAGTCCATTAGGAATTTTTATCAGTCACAACTTCTGAATTCTTTTCTCTGTCCTTTTTTTTTTGCTCTACATCAAGGACTGGAAAAATCAGGCTAAACACAATCATTCCCTATTTATAATCCCTGAGCAGAGAAATTCAACTGGAGGAAGAGTTATTTTAAAAAAAATATATAAAACATTAAAACATTTTGCTTCAGTAAATATGAACACTTTAATATATTACTGTAAGAATATCCAGATTTAGTTAAATCACATCAACAAAACCTTTTCTAGTTTTATTACCAACAAAAAAAGTATTTTTATCCCTGACATGCCACCTTGCAGCAGGGATGGAATAAAGATACAGTGCAAACTACAGCTTGCTCAATGATGTAGTCTTGTGAAAGCACATTTATTCCTTAAGCCAGCTGGGAAGTTCTAGTGTTTTCATCAATGGCTTTCTTTGAGAGTGTATCTATACTATCCATTGATCACTTGAAAATCCGCAGTCATCACCGTCCTCATCTTCAGATGAGGACCAGTTCCACCTTGAGGCACTTGCTATGTTTCAGAAATTCACGCATTTTTTTGCTTCCTCATTATCTATGATGGCAGTCAAATTCCTGGACATTTGCTGGGTCCAGAGCAGCTCACTAAACAGTCAAGGTGGAGCTTTATGAAGCAAAGACATTGGAAGGTAAAGACGAGCCCAGCGATGAATGACCTGATGGCCTCAACCTTCACCTCTCTGGCAGACATTGCAGGGCTTTCCAGAGCTCACACTTCCCTTGCTTCCACACCACATTATAGTTACCTTGGGTGGGGAATGGGAGTAGAAGGTACTTTTGAGCTAAAGGTTATGCCCATAGATATCTCAGCCTCAAATTTGTATCTCCCAAATGGATCAAGTGTCTCCTTTTGAAAATTGTGATCATGCAATAAGCAACAAAAGCTTAAACTCAAGAATGGCTCATGCATCAGCAGTGGTACCCTGAGCTCCTCTGCATGTCTGTTGACACTACTGATGAAGAAAGGACAGAGTCCCATGGCATTAGTCTTTTCTACATTTCTGTCTGAATAAGATAAAAGCTTTATTAATGCTCCATCACTAGTAGAAACTCTACTGTGAAGAACAGCACAGAACTTTGACACTAATTTAGATTTATAAAACTTCTTCCCATAACTCTGATGAATTCCCCTCCAGCTTCCTCTTCATTTCTTTTCAATGAGAGATTAACACCACGAGAACTCTTGATAATTTGTGTTTCTTTGCACTGATGTGTCACTACTCACAAAAACACAGCCTGACTGCTACAGTTTCTGTGCTTTCTACAGTTACCAAAATGGATCAGGCAGGATTGATTACAGGATTGATTGCATTTGTGCATTTCACAGCAGGAAAGAACCACTGAAAACAATTCTTGTCCTCATCACCTGAGTGACACAAGCAGAGAAACTTGATATGGCAGTATCTCCACCTATAGATTACCTTTTAAAAAGACATCCAGTGAGGCTTTGAAAGCATCATGTGATGAGAACTCTGCTACATGTGTAGATAATGTCTGTCTGAATTGGGAGTAGACAAGCCTTCAAGACCAAGATCTCATTATAGTACCACCATTACATTCAGGATGTCCCTGCGATATAGAACTGTAACCTCTGATCAAATCACCTCTTAATCTTCTTTTCCTTTTAGATTAAGAACTGTCTGAAGTGCCTAGGTTTTTGATATTTAAGACATGTTTTGCCACAATGCTTTAACATCCTGTTGCTACCAGGTAAATTTTAGCAATAGTGTCATTAAATCACATTTCTCCATTTGAGCTGTCATTTATTTTTCCTAACATACCTTGCACTGCCTGTCACGATCTACAGCTGCTATATAATTTAACATTTTAGTTAACACAAGACAGCGGTTTTCCTTTTTATGACATAGAGCTAGATCACTAGTGTAATGCAAAACCGAAGCAGTAAGGATGAGAAAAGGTTATAGTTATGATGTCACTGCTTTTTAGAAAAACTATTGTTCATGTATTCAACTAGTGGGTAGTGAATTTTCAAATATTTGAAATTTGGAGGAATGGGCCTGCAGAATATTTCCTAGTACTTGGATTAAGGAACAAATATTTAAGTTTTTAGGGGTCATATACATAAATGTTTGTGGAACAAATACAGCTGAATGATATGCACACCCCGCCTTTCTACTTGGTAGTACTGAAGGAGACTCAGCACGACAAAAGGGTTTATCAAAGTCTCTGTGAAGAAGATTAGGCAGTCCTTGAGAAAATGAGATACGGATGAGAAAAATGAGAAATATGGAAAACGCGGCTGAATGCTTCCCACACATTTTACCTTTTGTCCTTTGTGCTCAGTGACCGCCGATATCTTTACGGTTTGCTTACTCTTCACCTTTGTGGAAAACCCCAACCCAGAAATGCTGATCTCTGGAAGATGGTAGCTCAAAATCAGGCTGGATGAATGCATTGCTACACATGGCTTAAAAAGTGATCTGTCAATGACTCATTCTTTGCATACTTCAATCTGATATAAAACTGAAGTTACAAAGATGGCTTAGGGGGCAATTTAATATGCAACCTGACAAATAGGATGCACTGATTTTTTACTAGGCTTCTATAGTAAAAAAAAAAGTGCCTGGGACAACAGGATTATTAACTTACTCAGTATTCAAGATGAAGAAAAAATACAGTTAAAGCCAATGGAAAAGGAGGGTTAAAGAACTGCAAAATAAATTACTGGCTTATATTAAAAGTTACCAAATTGCAGAAATAGTGATGACTTTAGATGTCAATATGCATTTAAGATCCACAAGAATTTACTATTCATGTAAGGCAAATGTGCCAACATGGGGGTAAAAAGGGGAAAAAAAGAAAAGGAATAATTCAGGCATTTCTTGGCTGCTAACCTGTGCTCTGGAACTCTCTAATCAATCTCTGTACTTATTCCCTGAAGTTTAATGTATGCATAATGAACTAATGGCAGAGAGGGATGAAGACAGATGCCTTCATTTGCATGAACTAGCTTATTAGATAGTCAAGCTTGCTGAACAAATCACTGCAGTGAAAAAGTAAAATACCCAGCTGCAAGAATCTACCTATGTGATTTCTTTTTTCATCTAAATTGTTACCATATCCCATTAAATTAGCACAGAAACTGAGATGGCATCATATTAACACACAATGACATTGAACATATTAGCCTGTGAGACAATAGGAACATTTCACATCTTCAGGTCACTTCAAGAGGTGTTTGCAGGTTTTTGCAAAAATCAAAATGTGACATCAACATAAGAGGCTTATATTATCCCACAGCAGTCTCATTATTATATATAGGAAAAAGACTTTCCTCTGTCAGATTTCAAAAATATGACATAAGTTTCACAGGAAAGTTTTTTGGCTTTTCTTTCAACATTTACTCTTATTCTCCAGAAACTTTGGGTGAAAAGGAATAAAGATTACACGTATCTTCCTCTCTAAAAACATTAAGACGTGCTAGCTGTATATTCTGGTTCACCTCTACTTCAAAAACACATTTTGTCTGTTGAGTCTATTGCAATGTCCTTCTCCTCTTTCAGCGACCAAGAGGTTAAAGCAGACAGGAAAACGTTTATATGAATTGAAGAAATAGCTAAAATCTTCAAATAGATTGAAACAGATAAAGATTCAACTAAGTAATACTACCTGGAGGCTTTAATGACATCTTTCATTCCAAGCACAATGCAATGTACAGAATCTCAACAAAGGTGCAAATGAGGAAACTGCTAACACAACTCAAAGCACGCTTGTTGAAAATACTTCTTTTAAAGTAAGACTGTCTGTGAACAAGAGCTGTCTCTTAATAAAGGGTGTACTTAAACAGAAGGAAACTGCAGCATGAGAGTACCTCTTCACGTTGCTGACTCCACGCAAACATTTCACAAGATGTGTTTGTCTCTTTTTTTTTCTCCTCTGCTTTTAAAGGCTATACTGTCATCATTTTTAAAGAAAATTCTTTCATTTAAATTCAAAATTATTTTAAGTTTACAAAAATCACTTAAGGAACCTAGCAGACCTTTCTCAATACAGAGGCTCCGGCTCAGAGATGTTCCGCTACCATTGAGAGTAAAATTTCCTAAGAAGAACTAGAGAAAAAGTGATGGAATTTTTACATTTCATATGGTTCCAGGTTGGTATAAAACTTTGCTAAGTTACACAAACAAGCGCACTCTGAAATCTTTTTCTTCTCCACATAAATCATTATGTGGTGTTTTTGAAATGAAACAAACTTCTGCTCTCTGTGGTCTTATAAAATGTCTGTAAAAGAGTCTTTGCTCCAGTTTTTCTTTCCCTTCTTGATATACCAAAGACTGTAACAGGTCTGCACATTCATTATCTTTTCCTCAGTGAAGACTCAGAGCTTATGATGGAGATAGAGATAATCAGCCTAATGTTAGCTGCAACAATCTCATAAGAATGTTTGGAATGGATTTGAGTTTATAATGCTTAATTTTAAGTAAATATGCATTAGAAAACTACAAGATGATGCCCTGTCATCTGATTCCCATGTTTTGACTCCTGGTCAATGATATTTTTATAGGGTATTTTTATAGTGTAGTAGATATATTAAAATTTGCAGTGGATCAACAAATAAAATGTTCTAGTTCTCTACTCCAATTTTATACACAGAGAAAACTGGGACTACTAATGTATTTACAACTTGTCAGAAATACTCGGATTTCCCCAATACGCTTAACTCAGGCCATGAAAAAAGTCTTACCACACATTATAATCATATCCAGCTATCATCCTCGTTGGCTAGCACCTAAGCTAGACTGACTTAAACAGCTTTCCTATTATTTCCTGTGCTGTGTGATTAAGTCAAGCTTTATGATTGGATAGATGCTCCCCTCCACTGTATGCTCTCTATTGCACCATTACTTTTTGTTAGTGGCTAAGGAAAAAGCCCTTGGCTTTTAATGGCTTCATCAGAATTATGTACCATCCTCATCATAAAATTGCATAAGTTCCTTACTAGGTATCTGGGTTTGTTGCTACCAGTTTGTAATGACTTTCAAATATATTTGCTAAACTTTCAATTCCAGAAAGAAATCTGAAATCTTTCTGAAAGAGAACACTTTTAATCCCATGTGAATACGTTAAATACAAGTTTTTAGGAATTATTAACTGTACTGTAGCATTTTTATTCTTAATAGATTTGGTCCGTTTTCTTGCAGTCTTGATATAATGGCATGATTTCCCTGCACGACCTCTATCAACTTTTACATCTCACTTTCCTTTACAGAAGCAATATTTTGGGGTTCAACAGTCACATTGTGTTATCAAGTATGATCACTCATCAATCAGCAGTGATATCTAAAATAAAGCTCTAACAAGTCTCATTTTTCTATGACATTGCCTCTCTAGTATCTCAAAGGTCAATGCTCATTTTCCATATCATTTATCCAACAAGTATTCAGGGTCATAGTGACACCTAATGTAGGAAGGTCTTGGCAGAATCTTGTCTCACAATTAACTATTAAGCTAGGCTCGTTTTGCTTCATCAAAAAATCAGTTAGAATTGAAGACTAACATTTGTACCTGCTTGGATTTATATTCACAGTGTCCTTCTACCAATGTTTTCTGGGAATAAGAGCAATGAAATCTCTTGATTTTGGCCTTGTTGCTATTTTCCCTATTAAAATACTCCTTGTTTTGCTTTCTTGTACTCTTTTCAGGATGGTAAAAAGGGAGACTTCACTGAAGAGCCTTCCTTATGTGTTTACTCTCATAACATGAGTGGATTCCCCAAACCACACAGACATAAAGTGTGACAGATATCTGCAATTTGAACAAGGACAATAAATCAAAAAAGATTACTATCTGCAGTCTCCTATCCTGTATATCACCTACCAAGTTAAAAAATGTACCTTACTCTACCAATGTAAAAGATGTGAATGGATGTTGGGTGCACACAGGTGCACCCAACAGGTGCCCAGTAAATTAATTACAAAATTAAAGCTGCCAGAAAGTTTTTTGGGAACCCTCCCAGGTGATCAAACCTCTCACTGGCCAGAATAATTAATACAAACCATGAATAGATAAAGAAGACAGTTTAACACAGCAGTACTTAGTATGCCTTTGTGTTAGTGAAGTAGTGACTGCCACTTAGATGCTTTTTTCCTTCTTTTGACACAATTCCCCAAAATTATTAGTAACAAAAAAGAGGACAAGGAAAGTCATGAAAGCGTTTTCACAATAGTTAAAGAAAAATGCCTGAGAGCAAAGACCCCTGAAGCACAACTCTATTACTTTAACAAAGGCAAGATTAAATGGTGATTTCATAGTGAAGTGACTATAAAGGATGAAGTGAATTTTGATGAAAAACAACTTATTCTTACAAATGAGGTGAAGCTGAAGCTGCGCATACTCAAACTAAAAATAAATGCAGTGAGTTTATTAAAAATAAATGCAGAGAGTGCACACACTAAAGGTTGTGATGGGTTTTGTATCAGCAGCAACCATAAATAGATTGAACATCCTTCTAAAATATCACTCAAATACAAGTTCATACAAATACATTCCAGGGAGTTGTA
Source organism: Prinia subflava (assembly GCF_021018805.1). Classification (NCBI taxonomy): domain Eukaryota; kingdom Metazoa; phylum Chordata; class Aves; order Passeriformes; family Cisticolidae; genus Prinia; species Prinia subflava. The sequence goes on along the minus strand of NC_086250.1, from coordinate 39,920,426 downwards.
TGCTTAGTTTAGACACTCACAAATACCTCTTCTGACCCCGTAAATTCACAATAAATACAAATACATAGAAACTCAAACAGACAAGAGTTTTGTTCTTACCACTGCATTTTTAAATATAAGGAAATAAAACCCAGCTTGCACTAATGCTAGAATAAACTTCTGGTCTTCCAGATCCTGCACAGACCAAACTACTTCTTTTATTCTACACTATGAGGCATACCAGTACATCCCTGTCTGCCCCATGTACCACAGATGTGATGAGAAAGACACACGAGCACCAGAATCTTTTTCCTCTTTTAATTTTAAGAAATGCATAGAAAGCATGAAAATGCTATAAGGCAAACAAGCAAAGAAACAACCTTTTCTTCATCCACACAAAATACTTTGAGCCATTTCATACTGGCAAAATGGACAGAGAATTTTACAGCAACAAACAAAAAAATAAGATTTTTGTGTCTAAATCAAGGTGTAGAGTGAGAACGAGCAACTTTGATCCACTGCTACAGTTGAAAAGAAGAGACAAACTACTATCCAGATCTGGGGTGGCATATTTTGGTATTATCTTTGTAGATGAAATATTATTTCCTTATTATTTTCATACCTTCTTACTGAAGAAACTGAAAGAGATTAAAAAACCCCAACAGATGGAAATCATGCACTATGTCCTTTAAAGAGGTATTAGAAAATATATTAGGAACATTAAAACATCAAGTTAATTATCTATAACTGTAAGATGAAAGGAAATTATTAAGTGCAAAAAGACTTAAGCAGGCAAATGATTAAAAAATTATCCCCAGCTTCTCAGATGAGCAAACCTCCCAGATCTTGAAGACCTGGGTTTTGTTTGCTAGTCCTATGCTTTTGTCTACAGGATTGTACAAGACAAGACGTTTGAAAGAAAGCAAAGCCCTCCTGGGTGAGATCAACACTCCATCTAATCCTGCTCCATCTTGGAAAGCAAGAAAATGAGGTTTAGGGACAGAATGAGAGCCAGCCTACTTTGCCCAGTCGGGTCCTGCCACAGTTTCTTGACATCCAGTAGTGTCACATTAGAGTACAATGCTTCTCAGTCTTTGCAATATTTACATATGAAGCTCTTGGTGATTAATTTATGCAGTCTCTTCTGAATCCACTGACACAGTCTGTATACACAGATCTACTGCTTGCTCTTCCTCTCTAGAGATACTGGATCCATGAGTATCTCAACTGAATGATGTAGAAATCATTTTTACTGTTGAATACACATTTTTCCTCCAATACTGGACCGGTAGCAGTACAAAGAAGAATATTTACAAATATTTCCACTCAGATAAAAATATATTGCCTGAAAATTTTTTAATACATTTCCTAACTTCTCATCAGGATGGGGAACCTGAGCATTCCTCGTGGATCTTCTTATGTACTATCCATTTTTCTGAAGATACATGCTTTTCTTGCCCCAAGAAAGCTCAGCTGGCTAGTCCATGAAAATGCAGTCATTTTTCAAGAGGTCAATACTAAATTTTAGCTTCTCAGTTACCCAGAAAAATCTCTAGTAGCTGTAATAGGCTGCTGTATTCCACAAGGGATGGTCAGTCCAGTTTCACAAAGTTTTACAACTTCTTGTAGACAGCAGTGTTTTACTGGGATTGGTAAATTTTACGTTCAGCCAGGAAGAGATTGCCATTAGTTGCACAATCTCAGGGTTACAAATCTCCCTATGCTTGGCACCTCCTTCCATGACCTTTTAAAAGCATATGGTTTTCCTCCCTCTTTCCAAGCTCATCTAGCTAGTCCAGTGCCTCTTTCACAGACTGTCTCCATGCTCCCATTTCAAACCTAGTCTTGGCCATCTTTCTTTTTTTTTTTTTTCCTAGTTTCCCTCTCCTCACATATCCACTATACTCTGCTTCTTCTTCTAACTGAAACCTTCAAAGGAGAATAAATTTTTCGACAGACATCACCAACACTTTGATTAAAATGAACAAAACCAACCATCACAAGGGTATCATCCCTTTGAGGAGCTTAGAGGGCATGCCAGAATTGTGAAGGAAAACAATGGAAGATGGGACCCCCAGCCTCAGGAGATGCACTGATGCTTCCCAGCCCATTTTCAGGTTCCAAGTTCCACTGAAAAATCCTGTGGTATCCCCGTGACTGGAAGGCAGGCCCTAGGGACTCATGCTTCAAACCAACAAATGGCCAGTGGAGTACATGCACATGTACACACTGCAAGCACATTTGCTGAGTACAGAACAATTTGCTTGAAACTGCCCATCCTTGCCCCCACAATGTGTGTATGCAACAGCTAAATTGCTGAGACAGTTTTTTAAATGGTGTTATAGATGTTATATGGTATATGATCCTATAATACACATAGCAAATTGATTTTTCTGGGAAAAAATGCAGCTGCAATAAATGAATACATTTTGCTTTGGAAGGCTAAAGGTTGGCAAAACTAAATGCAATTAAATCCAAATACACATGAACAAAGGTGTTTGGTACCATCAGCAACAAAACCTGCTACTGGCTGTGTGAACAGCGAAAATCATTTCAAGTCAGTTAAATTTTCAGACCTTGTATCAGTTAGGTATTTGAAAAAGTACACATTCCTCAGGTACAGTATTGCCCTTAATACATTTTCTCCTTCATGGTGAAAGGATTCAAATGAGACTGTTCTCTAACCTAATCCTTTTCAATACTGAAAAACACCAGCATGTAGCAGACCCGTAAAGAATATGTATAAATAAATCATCGGCAATCTCAATGAGGTGAGAACTCAATGACCTTTGTTAATTTTCTACAGGAGACAATTTTCTTTTATCTGTTTATCTGTGCATGCAACACGAATGACATACAAAATCCTTCCAACAAAGTTATTTCAATGAAAAGGAGGAGGGACGTGAAAGAAATCTTCAGTAATGAATATGTGAAAGCAAATTCAGGAATTTTCAAATCAGTGGGAAGGAAAAGACATATAGCTCTGCAGCTGCCTCACAGACCATTTGGTAAACCTCCAGCAGGTTAAACAAACACACAGGGAAGCCTGTAAATGATACAGCAACTATAGTCTCTCATCAAACATGAAAATCAGCAAATGACTTTGCAGATATAATAAACACCTCAAGTGCAGAAAAGCTTACCAGCCTGTGATCTGCATTTCACAGGTCAGAACGCTTGCTTCTGCTCGGAAATCACCCAAGATCGTTACCATAATAACTGTGACTGCAGAGGTTACACCTAATGGATTTCTAAATGCCTAAGATCTCTTCAGTGGCATTTTGTGCTGATTTTTAAAAGTACATAGTAAAAGTAAGTGCCTATGAGAAAAATGCAAGTTGAGGGGAAAAAAGTGCTTTTGTAGACACATACTTGAATTTTCCAACCCAGCTTTTACTGATATGCATTTTATTTTCAAATTTTACTTCTGAAGTTAGTTCTTTTTTTCTCACCATGAGAACTATGAAAAAGGTCGGGGATGATTGTGACAGGTTTTCTCAGGCAAATCATGCTCTTACTCTGCAAAACCAGTTAGCCAATGAAGACTATTTCACATTTTGGTGGGAGATGAAGGATTAGGTAAAAGTGCTGCATCTGTGACATCAGAGTGCTTCTGAAATCTGAGGGAAACTGAAGCTAAAGGCAAGGCTGGTTTCTTTTGACAAGAATGGAAAAAGTGACTGAGGACTGCACAAGTCAGGCAACACTGCTGGAGAAGGTGGCTGCATTGTAACACATGATGCAAGGAGCTGTGCTGATGTTAGGAGCACTCTGTCAAAAAACAACAGGACTGTTTAAACCTTCTGCAGTTTTACTCAGCAGAGGAGCCTGAAGGAATTGGACCAAGTTAACTGCAGCATGAGAACAGCTGCTTTTGAACACTCCCTGTCTTGCCAATGCCATAGTAATCCCCAAGGAAAACAAAACTGGCTCTGGAGGTGTGTTTGCACATAGGCAAACACGTACCCACAGGGATGCATCATCCGTCTGTCACATCTGTCAGTCACTGGGAACGTGGCTCAGATGTTAGGAGCTGAGCTACAGGAATAACCTGGGAGCCATCCTCCCTCCTGAGCAGTGTCACTTCATGGACCTTAGATCCCAGGATCACTTCAGAAGTCTAATTTTTTTTCAATCAATGTGGACTTTTTTTTTTTAAACCCTTTTATCTCTCTGCCTTACTTTCCAGATTTCTCAAGGTTTTCTGAGATTATCTTGCAACAGAAAATTAATGCACTCCATCTTTTCTACTATTACGATATGCAGGACAGAACTTCTCATTTAAATTGAGGCATACCACACAGGATCTTAAATTCTGCTAATACAATTCTATACTGGCAACTCAATGACATCATAACTGGAACACATGTTCTGCCTTTAATTTAGATGGGATTCTGGAAATTTTGAATTTATATGTATATATACACATATACATATATATATATATAAATTCAATTACTTTCTTATTTCTTCACAAACTCTGCTTGCTTTCTGATAATATATTAATTATATAATATATTTTTATTTAAACAGACATTTCTAGATGCTACAAAACCCCAAGAATCATAGTGAAGAAAGAAGGGTCTTTAAAATTCTTCAGCTTCCACCTGACCTACATTTGAGTTCATCAGTTATGGGCAGTAGACAAACCCCTCAGGAAAGCCAGATTTGGTGCAGCTTGAGACAGAATATGAGCATTTGCTGCACAGCAGGCTGTGGGTCAGGGAGGGGAAAAAAAGGCATACCTCTGTATTTTTGTGAACAGCTCCTCTATGTGTTCACAGCCAAGGAGCAGATGAAAACTGCCTTACTGCTTTCTAATGACATTTACATTGTGTATTTAAGTATTTCAGAGGCTGAAAACTCCCAGGATGTTAATTATTGGTTTTATTACAATAATTTAGTATTTCATAACTTCTCTTAGGAATATTTTGTGTCCTAAGCAATTACTGAGGACACTACATCATACAGCAATTACTTTTATAGTATCATCTCTGTAAATATTATCTTTTCAGGGCACTTTAAGCTTCTTTGATTTGCATGTGCTCCCTTCTAGCTAAGCAGTTCAAAATTCAGCCTACCCTAAAATTATGTTTGTTTAACATTTTATTTTTGCATTAAAATCCTGTTACCAAGCTCCCCCCAAACAAGGCTGCAAACCATCTACTAACAGCAATTCCAGATCCTGAGCCACTGCAGAGATGTGCTCAGGGCTGTACATTCACTCTGCTTTCCCTCCAGTTTGATGGCTACCCCTGTTTTTGAGATCAAACACTGTGCTGAAATACAAAACCTGTATTACAGCATGCTTCAAAGAATCAGGTAGTGTGGAAAGAAAGTGCAGTATTTACACATGTACAAAGGAATTGAAAAATCTAGTTGCTTTAATTTCAGCCTTCAAAGTATTGACAATTTTCCTTCAGAGCACAGTGACCTATTTTAACAACTGACCTGTTAGTACCTCCCTGCAGCTGCGTACAAAACTTGCAAATGAAAAATAATATTAAAAAACTGGTTAGAGAGAAAACAAGGCTCCTGTTGGTAGAGAAAATGTCAAAAGAATGATTCATAACATCTGGGTTTGGTCTTTTCCTGCTTGCCTCTGCAAAGGTTGGCATGCAGTCTTACTATAAACACAGATAATTTGCTGTTCAGCAGATCTGTTATCACTGTAGAGTAGAAGGTGGCTGGAATGAGACTCGGGAAGGCTCCTGTGGGTCCCAGAGGCAGGCAAGCTGGAGCACACGGGTTACATGGAACGTGAAACAACTGTGCATTGGACAACATGGTGAGGACCAGAGTCCAAGAGCATGCTACTAGGTGTGTTGAGCAAGGCAGAAGGCAGGCAGCTGTGTTAGTCTTCTGTCCCAGAGAACAGGAAAACTCCTTTCTTCGAGGAAATATTTCCACTACTCTTTGTTATTTGGTGCCCATTCCTTGAACAAGAATTTACTTAGGAAAGAGACAGCTCACAACTGCAATCGTCCCAGCTAAACAAAATCCCCGAGTTCACAGATGATTCAAATAGCTCTCCCAGTCTATAGCTCACACTACAGTTCTTCTGAGCCCTTGACTACTTCAGGCAACATGACTTTACACAGCCAGAAGTCTGAGACAATGCACATGTCTAGGTCAATGCACATGTCTAGACAGAAGAAGGAGGAAGTATGGATTTTTAATTTTTTTTTAATTTAATGCCAACTGGATTGGGCACGGATTCACTTTTCCCAAAAAAACAAAACAAAATTGAAACACTGAGAAGCTGAAGCATTTCACCTCAAAAAACTGTGGTGCTTTTACTACTTTTTTAGTAAGTTTTAGGACTCAAAAAATATGAACTAAAAACAAAATGAAACTTTTATTGCAGATTCTATGAAATATTTTAATCGGTCTTAAATTTATGGTGTCTTATTTTCACTTCACAAAGCAATAATTTTTATTCTTGTGTCAGGTCATTTCTTTCCCCTTCATGTCCCCAGTTTTCAGTAAGTGTATTCAAAACAGAGGAATAGATGAATAAAGTGAACAGTTTGCACAGCATTACTGTTGACTGATTTACCCATGTTGTTAAAACAGATAAGAGGGCATTGAATTTTAGTTTGGAAATCATGGGAACAGCTATTCAGCCTGTCCATATTCAGGACAGCACAGGAGCATGCTTATCTTGAAGTAAATGTTAAGGTCTCCTTGACTTCAAAGTGCCTCTTGAACAGTGCCATCTGCTTTTGACATTGTTATCAGTGCCACAGGGATAGTTAATGTGTTTTTTAAAGCTCCTGCAGGAATAAGAAATCCCAGGAATGACACCTTTGGCTCACCTGCTACTGACCTAACACTTGTCCTTGGCTGGGCACTGCCCGGACCCTCGGCAAATCAGGAAACCTCAGCCCAGGAACTCGGTGGGAACTAAGTCCATCTAAACCTAGGGATTCAGGAGGCTGGCTATCAAATACTTCAATTTTAAATTACAAGTTTTTTAACTGCATCTATGATGCTGAGAGAAGGGTCTTACCCACGACTTCTGAAACACAGTGTTTTCATTTATGCGCCTTAACACTAGTCCTGCAGTGGCAGCTTCCTCAGTGGGGCACAATATACTCGCTCTCTCGGCTTGTGTAAGGACAGGGTAGGAATAAAGGGTTCATCTGGCTGACAGTCCAAATTTAAATGTTTAGAGGGGAAAATATGCTTGTTTCTGACTGCAAGCTGCATCTCATGCTCGCATTACCTCAAGCCTTACTTTTAAGTTAAGAAATTCTGACTGCGAAGCTAAGTAACATTTCAAACAATCATGTATATATAACTGTAACTAAACACCTACACATATGCAAAACAAAGTCCAAGTTTCAAACTGCATTATATTAATGCATATCATTTGAATTTACTATTATTTCAGCAATTTTGTAAATCCCTTTGAAAGGATCTGTTGCTTGTTGATTTTGCACCATGTGAAGACATGGTAAATATGACATGTAGTCCCATCACATGAATAATGCATTCTGCATCTGAAATAAGCAAGTTCTGCTCCAGGGAGATGCTTAATCCATTCCTTCCTTCTGGGGATGAAAGGAATTAAACTCAGTGCACTGATCTCACAGTATGTGCTCATTTGACTTTAATTATAAAATTATTATTTCAACATTTTTTCCTGTAAAATAAACCAAGCCTGAGCTCCATGTAACCTCCACAGAATTACATTACTTCTCTGTGCACTCAGTCAGTGCTCATCAATACTGCTCTTTCAATACAGTTTCACATGGAAGGATAAAACCCACCTCTAGAGGTTTGCAGCTGGTATAGCAGTTTCAGGCCTCACAACAACAAAAGCTTCCCTTTTTGACAGTTGTCAAAAGGATGGAGTGCTGAAATCCTTTAAAATGAGTTCTAATGTCATGAGAAGGCACTTTCACCAGACACAGGGAGATGCCATGATCCCATTACCAAGCTGGAAGATTTACATCTCACATCCTGTGTATTTTCACTAGTATTTTTTTCACAGACTGTTGAAACCCGTGCAAAACTCTGCACACAATCAATTACCTTGCTAAACCCCAGAAGTTTTCTCTTGGCTAATTCAATAGGCAAAGCATTCCTTGGGAATAGAACATCTGCTGTCCATGTCTTAGGAATGACAGAGCATCAAGTGGAATAGACAGCTATACTGCCAAAGGTACTCCCGTGCTTCAAGCTTGAAAAAACAGCAGTTCAGGAATGGAATGTGTTATCAGGCAGACCATCTGAGGGGATAGAAATTAATGCTTTCCATATAGGATAAGATCTCCATGTGAGGATTACTGACAGTAACTCCAGCTGACATGTTCCCATCCAGGTCCAGCAGAATTTACTGGGTTCAGTGCATCACACCTTCCAATTCAAAAGCTATTTGGAGCTGACCTACATAACGTCAGAAGTGTGATCCTCCTCCCAAGCAAAAGCAGCTGTTCTGCTTCTGTTCTTGTACTAATTAATGTAACTAGTTAATAGTAAACTTCCTATTGCCAAACAAAGCTGGTTAGCTGGGATGCTTCTGCACCTCTGCCAAGACTAATGCATAACGTGAATAAAAAGCTCACACACAAGCAAGAATAGAAGCTATTTACAAGGGGCTATCTCATGTACAAAACATGGTGTCAAGTGATACAAATGTTTATAGGTTATTTTCAGAAACTTCAGTCAGCTCCTAAATGTTCAAGCTAATTCTCAAAATAATGCTTAATTCTGCAAAGCCTTTTATGTATCTAAACCCACAATATCCATTGTTCTACAAAGACAAGTTGCTAGGGCATGAAGAATGTTAATTATAATTTTTAAAATTATCCAACTAGCTCAATCTCAGTTATCCTTTGGGGCTCCTAAGGTCTAGAAATGGAACAAGGCATTCAGAGAAATGTCATCACTATGTTAGAAGCTGAAGAATATACATAAGCTTAGATCAGCTCTTTTCAGAACACCTGAAATACAGCAAAGCACATCTCACCAAACACTTGTATCATCTCTCCGAATAAACTGTAATTTATGCAGAGCACACAGTAAAAATTGATCTGCAATGCTCTCAAAACCTCCAGAATGTGCATCAAAATTGTAAAACAACCAAAATAAATGGTCATTAGTCATGTTGATTATTACTCAACACTTGAAATTCCTAATCTTATCAGATTATCTGGCTCTAAGAAAAACTGAGCCAGTACATTTTCATCAAACTTTCTCTTTAAAGAACACAAGCAAAAATCATCAGGAGTTCTCAAAACATCATGTGAAACCACCAACTTCAGTCTGTTCTCAAACCTTAGCTTAAGTGTTTTATAAATACAGTAACCACACAAAAAATGATCACAGCAAAAAAATCAAAAGGTTGAATACTTTCAAGGCCATAAATATTACTGACATATGAGCTACAGCATTACCTGAAAAGTACCCTATAGAGGTCTTCATTCACTCTGAAGAACAATGAATATTGATTTGTATTGATTTGGATTTAAAAAAAAAAAGGTTGATGTCTGTATAATTAAATACTTTCTTAGAAGAATAACTGCACACTGGATGCCTTCTCACAATGGTTATGATCTTCAGATAAAAATAACAATTTTAAAATCACTAGGATGTTTCCAAGAATGAACAAGAATGTTCATTATAAGCAACACTAAATAAGCCAGTTTTCTCTCTCTCACACACATAGAAACATGCACACAAAGCATCCACAAAATGTGCTTTGGCTGTTCACTGTAGCTATTGGGATGAGATCAGAGCCCAGCAGTGGCAAAGGTCTGAGCTCCATCCCCCCTCCACAGACTCTCTGTGTGTCTTTGTTCAATAATAAAGTCACTTAGCACAGGCAATATTAACCATTAGAAGGTGAGTGACACGACCTTACAGCTTCTGATTTCTCTTGCAATGCATCTTCCTTTTGAGTCAGAGGTTACTGTGCTTGAGGTGAGAACGACAACATCAGTAATTCCACCTGAGTGCAACCTTTGTCAGCATGCATTTGTTTTCATTAAAAGGTCTCTAAAACATTACTTGAGGTGAAAATCCCTTTAGATTGCTGCATAATATGCATGTCAAACTTGTACGTATATCAGACTTGTCTGAGGTAATTAAAAGAGACACAGGTTGAAAGATCACTTATTTTAACCAAGCACTGATCTAATGGTCCAGCTTTGTGCCATGTGATGACACAAAAGACAAGGATGGACAACTGATTCTACATGTGGCAGAAAATCCCATGAAGACAAGAACTCTGGGAGAATGTTTCTCTGTTAAGACTTCTGAGCCTGGCGGATGAGTAGTGGAAAGTGTGAGCCAATTTCCCTCTGTTATTGAAACCAGATATCAAAGAGCAGATTTCAGAGGGCTTGAAAATATATGAGCCTCTGATGAAAAGGTGATTGTGCTCAGCGTCTCAAATCTGCTGCAAAAGACAGAGATATGGGGATGCTCTTGACAGCAAAAGCTTGAGGCAACCTAACTGTGGAAACTCCTTACAGCATCCTTGGAACTTTCCTTATCAAGTTGCTTGATAGCAACTGTAATGCGTTTGCTTTTTATAACTAGCTAAATTTTGATTAGTATTACCTTGCTGTTCAAAAACAAGTTAGGTGTTACAAAAAGCGAAGCAAGTCTTACCTGGAATACTCTGTCTCCTCACAGACAGTGCTCCATCAGGTGCCTTTGCCTGGTTTGCAGATTTTGTGTAAGGACTCTCATCTAAACAGAAACAAGCAACACCTCCAGTTACTGTTAAAGATAATGTTAAAAACAACTCTTTATTTTTTAATCCAGCTACTGTATTAGTTCTGTTATACAGAACTAGCAGTGCAGATCACAAGAGATGCTGTGAGCCAGATGAGGATGGGTATTTCTGAATGCTAACTCAATGCTCAATGTCATGTTTAGACTAGATGGCAAAGGCTCTGGATAGGAGAGCTGAAAAGGATGTGCTAAAACTCAGACTAGAGGTAACACATATCGATGACAGGCCTGATATACAAAGGCTTTCTCAGGTTTAACACAATGACAGAAATTGCCCTTTTCTCATGTTTAGAAGCTTCATGTGTCAAAGACTTGAATGACAGAGGCACTATCCCTGTTCAGGAGTAAAAGGCTTCCAGAAGCTTTTGAATATTTTGGCTGGGACTATGCATTCCTTTTCCTTTAGGATCTGTCAGTAGGTGTTTCCTTTTCCTTTGTAACAATTGGTTGGGGAAAACATCAGAAAGCTGTTGCCAAACAGGCCAGGCACATCTGTGCCTGAGGAACAGCACTGTACCTGTGTCTAAATAGAAAGCTATGTGGAACACCTACAGATCAACTTCAGTGTATAAAAGACCACTAATGGTGGGATGAGCAGATGAGTCTCCAATTAGAGGCAGCATTAGGCACAAAGTGAGTCACTTCTACATCCCTCTTAAGAGCAGAACAGGGTAGGGGAAAAATCAACTATACTGTAGCTTTGAAAAGGACCAGCTGTAAGTGTAGGAAAGAAATGTGAATGAAAGAGAAGAAATAGTACATGTATTTTATTATTTCAATCAAAAGAAAGGAATCAGATGAAATAAGGCTTCTGCCTTGCTTTCCCTTTAATTGAGTGCTCAAAGACTTAAAGTGTCACAAATCTTACTGTTTGCATATTTTCCTTCAGATTGCAAATGACTGATGCATTTACAGCATGTGCATGAATACATGCTTAAATACTGATCAATAAGTAGAGCAATCAAAGACTACATTATCTGTTATAGCATCCTCAGACCAAACAGAACCATACAAACTTTTTCTGGAGAAAAAGTGTCATCTTTTCAGCTGACACTCTTGACAGTATAATCCTTCTTTCCTGATGGCACTTTTTACATCTGGCAAGGTCTCAAACTCCTTTAGAAACTTGCATCAAAGACAGCAGTCCATTTTTATACCAGTGAGATAAGGGTTTTGGTCAGCATAATTTAATTTAAAACGAGGCCTCAGAGAAGTGACTGAAAGAGCTGGTTATCCTTTAGAACCAGAACTTCTGTAATGAAGTCTACTACTGTTAGGCAGTTGCAACAACAAAAAGCTTAAATTAATTAAAAAGAAAAGGAAATGGAAAGACAAAATAATTATTTATAGCCATGAATCTTGATGAAGGTACAGCAACTAGTGAAGAACATGTACTGGTAAAATAGCCACTATAATTGTGTTTTCTACTGTAAAATGAACTGCAATTGTTTGAGGATGACAATATTGCAAGTGCAAAAGTAACAGGCTTGATTATACTATAGGCTAGCACAAATATCAAGAAAATAAACCTGCCAGCTACAGGAAATAGAGAAGCATGGAAAAAAATATTAACATGGATCCAGGTACATATTTTAAGAAAAAGGTATGTAAAGCCTTATCCTTCCATTTGAGGTAAGTAGATAAGTTAATATTATTGCATATGTAGAATATACACCACCTCATTAAAGGAAAAAAATACAGTTAGATTGAACTAAAGCTTCTGAAAGAAGAAGCATTTATATTTTTTTCTTTCACAGAGGAGGCACCACTGAGCTCAAACTCAAAACAAGGCTTAAGACAAAGAAACTGAACATATGGCTTATATGTCCCATCCATTCCTGTTTAGCTGCAGTTGCTGAACATGACAGCAGATAGTGTGAGACACACATTTTTCTACTAAAAAGTGGGCAGGAAACATAATACAATTTCTCTGTAACTGATGGATAGTGATGACTTCTGGGCCCTATCTGATGACAGTATGCCCCACCTGTGAAAAATCTATCAACTGACAGAACAAAACAGTCCTCTCCAAGTCATATCTATTACACACAAATTACTGCTATCAGATTGAGGGAGAGGAAAAAAGGAAAGGAGAATTTTCACAACTAGACCTTTTCCACTGAATCTTTGTCACTGAGCAAATGAGTTAATCATCTCCACTCTCATGCTGAAAGAAGATTTTCCCAATATTGCCCTGGACTAGGAGTACCTGTGGTAATTCTGAGTTCAGAACACCGGACAAGTCTGCAAATCTTTCTGGTTAACAACACCAATGAGGGGAGGGCACTGAACATTCAAATACTTACTAGGGTGCCTGAGCAAAAATGTTTTCTACATAATGACTGGCAGATGTGAAAGTAACTAAGACTGCACAAGTGAGTAAGCTAGTATTTTAATTTAAGCCTATTAACACAAAGCTTATCAGATGTTTATATGGGTTGGGTATTGTAGGCATAAAGTTGCATTACATTTCTTAATCATTTCACAGATTCTCATAGCAAAACAAAGGGCCCAAAAAGTTTCTTCATAAACTTCTGAAACTCCATAAATGCAAAATATACCCTATTATTATTGGGAAAGAACAATAAGCCATTGGTGGACTGGTAAGCTGTTCCTTGAAAAGGAAAGAATTTTCTTCCAATGCCCTTTGAACAATAAAATCAGACTGAAACATAACTATAAATAGGTATAAAGGACTCCAAGGAGCAAAGGAAAATAAACACAACCAACTGCACAAAGAGTTCTTATTGAGATGCTTAACTGAGACAGGAAAGCAGAATAAAGATCAGAGACAGATGCAGAAATACATGTCACCCTAAAGAAACTACAGAGACAAGGAAGTCCTGATAACCCTGAAATGTCAGACACCAATCATGGTGCCCCAAAGGAAAAAATTTGTTTGTATGTACTAACACAGTTGCATGAGTAGCCACAAGAATTTATCATCAAATTAAAATTTCTCGATGCCTTCATTCATTCTGTAGTTAGCAGGGATGGTCTTAAAAATGTGAAAATGTCTTATGACAGCAGTGCTTAGGGGGATTTGTAGGAGAGTTCTGTATTACCAGCACTGATAGACTAGGAGATGAAACTCAATTCAGCAAGCCAAAACACAGAAAAAGCAAAGGAGCAAGAGGACATGAAGCACTCTCCCTCCAAGCAGGAGATAATAACTCAGTATCAGGAAAAACTATGATATATTTTAAGTCGCCACACATACAAAATAGAGGGAGAAATAGGCTAGATTCCAAAATATAAATCTCACTTGTTTACACCCCTAGAAGTAGCATATCATTAGCAGGGAGTGAGCCACAGCCCATAAAGAACTCACAGGCCAAACTGCATTGCCCCGAAGCACAGAAATGCCTTCCCCTGGACAAACCCTGCCCCTCAGAGCACCAGTTCTTGGTTCTTGTCTGCATCTGAAGGAATCGCTTCAGGGCCACATTCCCTACCACCTTAGCCACACCCAGCCACTTGTGCAGCTGCTTTGGATACACCACTGGATTTTTTTCTTCTAGTCATTTCTTTTGGCTAAAAAAATCAGACAACTCAGAGTAAACTATTCCAGCTAGTCAGTAGCTCATATAAAGGTGTCAGCTATGCCAGCAGATTTCTTCACTCAGTGACTGCAGGAAACCAACCCTCTTAGGCTGTTAAGAGGCAGAGGTCATTTCCACCAAATTCGTACTTTGCCTTGTTTCTTACAGTTGTAAATGTGCAATAGTGAAAGATGTACACTGTGTTAATTCACTCCTTCTTGGCAGAACACAAGTGATAATCTCAGAAGTGACACCTTGCAGATTATTAGGATTCTTAACGAGCAAAGCAAAATTACATTTTTGTCTTCTTTTTTTACTTGTCCTCATCAAACAGCCCCAAACACCAGTAACAGTAGCTGACACATCATCCTTTCAAAGTCCTACATACCATTAAAACTACAAAAATAATGATCAAGTGGACTAGCAAGTACTCCTACTGCTTACAGCTATTACTGTAGGTTTATTGCCTTTTGCTCATGTGGTAGATTAACAGCTTTTTTTGCACTTTCCTCCCTATTTTTAACTTGATTGCATCTCTATCCTGTAATGGCATGTTTTACTCTTTGAGTTAGGGACCCTGCTGTGACACATTTATATCATTCTGCATTGCTCTTACAGGTGTGGGGCATCTGTCCAAGACTAATAGCTCCAAAGACTGTAAGAAAGAACAGTAATGTAACCCTAGAAAGATTAGACATGAGACAATGTGTACAGATATTCCTCCGAAGTGCCTGGCACTGTGTCAGCAAAATGACCATATGAAATCTTTAGATATTTGCTGTATTTAGGTTAATATCCTTTGAAGGATACCAGCTGGGGGCACATAAGAGGGAATAAAAGGAAGGCCTAAAGATACTTCCTCAACAGTCAAGTCTAGACATTCAATGTTCCAGGCAGTTTATGACCACTGAACCATCCTTGTGTCTCTCCTGGGGGCTGTGAAAGCTATTGACACAAGAATGTTGTTTATAGATGTGGTAAAGGCTAAGGGCACTCCCTCCTTCAAGTCTTCCAAAGGGGTTAGAGGACATTTCCTTTGCTGCCGCCACGCACGTCCATGAACGCAGTGAATGTGTCCAAATCTTGTGCAGCACCAGTGCCCAGAAACAGCTACCTCCTGTTTGATAGGAAGGGGAAGCTTCTTCCACCCCACTGGAAGCAGCTCCTGAACAGCTCTGTCACTTTGTTGCAGTCACTTTGCCCCTCCTACACAGAGAGGAAATGTGAAGATGCTTCACACTCGTTCTCAGCTCTATGTCACCATTTGCACCTGCTTTACTACTGCAAAACCTGCATTAGAGGGAGCAGGGAAATAATGTGACATCAAATTTGTATGTGAGCAATTTCAAACACGAGAATTTTCTAATATTTAGGAGCTTGAAAGCTGTATTACATTTTTTCAACAGTAGATGTGAAAACATTACAAGGGAGAACAGAGTTTCCATCTTCCAGTTCTTCATTTTCCATTCTTTGCTGGCTTTACCTATGTCTCACCACAGAACAAACTGTTCTTTGGCCAAGGAAAAACTGAATTTAAACAAATTTAGACCCATATAGGTCCTCAGCAGACCCAAGCAAGCGAAATCTGAGGTGCTTCTGAAATGTTCCCCACTATGAAGCATCTCCAGTTAAGTCCCAAGACTTTTCAAAGAAGCACATCACATCTTCAGCTGTCACAGTGTACAGGATCAACTTATGTGTTGCTGTTTGCACCATTTGGGACAGTATGCACCCGAGACAAGTAGAAAATCACATATCTGTACAGAGATAGAGACTGGCAAGACCACAAATTGTCAAGGGGATTGGCTGCAACTGAGAGAACATCCCCAAGATTAGTTCGTCAGAAAATAAAAGCACCAGAGTCCCGGTTGTTACTTGCTCCTTCCTAGATCTGTAATATTCCATTCACTGAAATTTGTTGTTACTTAACTTTATAAAGAAGAACATTTTTCACTAAAAAAAGCTAATATTTATGAACCCTGCCAGTACAGCACAAAATACCATAGGTTCTCATACTTTTTATATCTGAAACCTATCTTGAATTTTATCTTTAAATGGCATAAAGCTCAACATTATCTAAAAGCGTATTTTCTTTGCACAGTATCATAACAGTGATGGTAAATTCTGAGCAACAGCATTCTTCATTATTGCCACTACTTGCAGCTAGAGGCTTTTACAGATAAAAATAAACATGTATCCACTGATGCCTGTGGTTTATAGAAGCTCTGAAATTGTGGAAGGCTTACAAGGAGTCTTAGTAGAACTTTTAGGATCATTCCTGCAGCAGCTGACTCTCTTATAAACTCAGACCTTTTTGTTAAAGATCTTCCCTTCTGGGAGAAAGCTGAAACATGGTTTGGAGCAGGTACTTGAAGCCAACTCCCACATTCACAGAGAGTACCCAAACTCCAGCTACAGAACTGCTCAGTCTTGCTAGCTCACTCTGACAAAATAAATGAAAAAATATCTCAGAAAATATATTTTTCCTGGGAAAGGAGGATGTTTTTGTAAGGTTTTCTTTTAAATAATGCAGAAGTCTAGACAAAAATTAACATCCTGGAACATTCATGGTTAGTACAATGTCACTACAGCTGTGTCAGAGCAAAAGGGACTATAAACTGTTGAAAAAAGAGAAATAATTATCTTAGCCTTTTTCACCAGATGTATAATGTGCAGATTTTGAATGTATATGCTTCAGGAAACAACAGAATGTCAACAATTTGCTTTGCCCATATGCTAAACCTTTCAGATGTGTTATGGGAGCTCCAACCATGAAAGAAAGCATTAATTTCTCCTACTGGTGCAGAGAAATAATATTTTTTGCAGTTCATTTTAGAGCTATGGCTTCAGTCACTTCCAATGAGACTTGATTTTGAAATGCAATGCTGCTCTTTAAAGTAGTGCTTAGAATTATCTAAATTTTTTTAAGCATTGCATGTAAAGTAGCCAATAATGGACTAGGCTCCAAGTAGGACAAATATGAATGTATTTAATCCTTTCTTATCAAATTGTGTGCTCAGTGCTCTCAAGAGTCTTTATTAAGAAAACATAGGGTTTCAAATGCTTCCACAAGTAACATTTGCTGGTGTGTGTGACATGGAAAAATTATGAGAAGAAAGAGTTAGTATAATTCCTCTGGTAATTTTCTTTTCCACATTTAGCAGACATGTCTCTGGTTTTCTTAGGAACTTAATTTTAACAGTTATACTACCAATGAATAACTGTGTTGTCTCTCTAAAGTAAAAATTTATTCAATTTTATTATACTTTATGTAAATTTAATTCTCTTTCTTCTGAATTATATGGTTACTTATTACAGTAGCAGCTCAGTTTTAATCTAGAAGCAAGAGAAGTAGGGTACTGTAATTATGCATAACTGTGAATCCGTTTCATATTGATATTTACAATACCTCAGCAAGCTTGACTGTTTGAAAAATGATCTGAATATCCTCCAAGTTTGCTTTTGCAAAGTTAATTTTCTACGCCTGTGCTTAGGCACCTGAATGGAAATGCTTGGTTTCCTAAATGACTAAGTATGCTGATCTCCTCCCAAAGCTATTTTGCTCATAAAAATTCAGAAATTTCCAAGACCATTTAAAACATGCAGGATCTGCAGAAAGCTCAAAATGTGTCTCGAGAGATATTAGCATATGGTGAAATTCACTTCAGTGGATTATCTAATAAAGAAGTAATCCTATTTAAATAATACCCCAACCACAAACTACTTGAAATCTGATAAATATGTCTTTTTGTTTATACAGCATCAAGCATTAAGCACGATTGCCATAAAACAGAATCATCACTGAATTGTTACATAATTTAAAAATTCAACTCGAGTTTCACTTTATTGTCTTGAGCTGCTGTTAATTGTTTATGGAAATAATACAGGCACCACATGAGTGATATATGTGAGGATTACCCAGAGCAGCTAGAAACTGAAGAGGCTGGTGCATGAAAAAGCTTGAAGAAACCAGGGATGTAAACTATTTTCTTTTCTGCGACAGTCTTGGGATTTTTCTGTACATACAACTTCTGCAGAAAACCTTATCTTAGAGGATGGAGCTATAAACCTTTTCATTTAAAATGAAATTCCTAAGTGACACAGATATCACTGACAGGAAGCATTTCCAAATATTCAAGCTTCAATTTTATTCTACATATCCTGTTCCATAGGAAGGTTTTGTTTCCCTCTTGCACATGTGTAGCTCTGATGTACTGCTGCATGCTGGCATTGTATGTAAGTGCCATACATTAGCTTTTGGGGGAAAAATATATTGAAAACTCTTTTCTTTGCAAAGTAAAGAAAATAATAGATATTAATAATTACTAAATTCAATTACTTTACCACTGGTAAATGCTAAATCAGAATCCCTCAAAATATTTGAGTATTAATGCCCCACTTCAAGGAAAAACACCTTTATGAATAGTTATTAACTTTAAAAATGGATCAGTTACCTTAGTATTACCTTTAATTCTCTACCCTTTATTAAGCTACCCATTCCCAGATGGGCTGGGAAGACAGTGGTGGCTGACAGGGAGAAAAGGGGCCAAGCCACATCCCATGGCTCGTGGATGATGCCTGAAGCTACGCCACCACACTCCTGACTGCTGTGGCTGCCCACCACTGTGCCTCCTTTGGACAAAAGGCTTCCTGGCCAACACTTCCACTGTGTCCATCAGACACCACGTCTGGTATGGTCTGTTGCTACATTTGTGGTTAAAATGCAGCAGCAGAAATACATACTGGTCACCTGAGTTCTGCATGGCACCTCTACTGTACCAGCAGATCTCAAAAGCGACATCTTTGTGCGTCAACTGTGCCTGTGCTTTTTCAGCCCAATCTCAGTAGAAGTTTTCCCTGCAGTCTGATTGCTTGAAAATTAGGAAGCAGAAGAGAGGAAGAGACACACCATTTTCTTTGAATGCAGACCGCAACACAAAGCGGATCAGGAACATCTGCCCAGGCTGCTGACATTACAGCTGGCAGGGACTGGGGAAGAGAGGATGCCAACCAGGAACTTCTCTACTGCTCCCAGAGAAAGCAGATGCTAATTGTAGGTGTGCAGGGGGAAGCCAGTGATAAAGGTTAATAGCTGAGCTAGTGAGACTGTCACTCAAGTTGCATAAAAAATAAGTAAAATATGTTAAACTATTTAGAAAACAGGTGTTTAGTTTGCTTCACAGAAAATAGGAATAAGCAAAGTCACAACACTACCTTCAAAGAAAAGAAGTTAGAAATGGTAATTTTTTCTTAAGGTTAGTTATCCTGCTTCAATTCAGTGCTGTACTGATGCTTTTTGCAGTAAATTATATAATGTGTTTTTCAGCCTATTTGTGTCTTTACTTGTCTCTAGTGATGACATCTTCATTGCCTTCCTCTGGAAGCTGCTCCACAGGATGCATCAGGTCTCACAGCTGGAAAATAATTCCCTCCATCAGTTCCCTGCAATTTTCTTTCCTTGCTTTAACTGTCATTCTATTATTCCTAATAACATTCTTCCACTCTTCAGATCTTGTTAAGAATATCTCTCATGTATTCTGCTCATTCCAGAAACCACACAGATTACTGAGCCTACTGCTTTAGGCTGTGATCCCACCAGTTCCTCTTGCCAGGCATGACTTAGCACAAACACTGGCTGATCCTGTCACCAAGTACACACTGACTAGGAGATTCATTTGGTGGAGTATCCCATTTAATTTTAAATCAAGAATTTACACAAGTTAAACTCTGGTGTGGACAAAATTAAGAGTAAAGCATACTTTTCCATCTTTGTAATGTATACTCTTGCAACATTATAGTTGTTCTTTTTAATCCCACTAACAAGCTTTATTTGATTCACAGAATCATTCTGACCTGCCACTAGGAGCTGCATAAACATTACACCAGTACTAGTGTATTTATACTGGCATGCCAGTGGGATTGTCCTCTTATTTATAGTCCAAGTGACACACATTAGTCCAAACTGGCACAGCTCAGGCTTAGTGAAAAACAGATCTTTCAGACTGCACTTCTTTCAAGAGTCAGGCCATAAACCTGGCACCTTCCTCATGGCCTTGTGAAATACTGTCCTACTTTCAGCCCCTACCTTGGAAGAGTTTATTCAATATATCCACAGAGACTGCGCAATAACTTAGACTAACTTCACTTGCCAGCAAAACTTCATTGTTTTTGGAAGATGTGACAAGTTTGAACACAGTGCAGAGTAAGAGTCTTTTAAAATAAAGTGCTGTGTGCTTTTAGAAGGAGGAACAAAGCATAGTAACAAAAGAAATGTCAAACTGACAAAGCAATATATACATATTTGTCTTACTTAAAACTCACATAAAGCCTAGGCCACCTTCTGTGCTCCAGACAGCATCTATCCATGCATGTAGTTCTTTACAGCAGGGCTTTTAACCTGTCAAACAATCTTTATTTGCCAGTGTCTCCTGGGTCCTGTTTAATCTCAAAGCTTATTTAGGGCAAGCAGTCCACTGTCTGCAGTATTCCTCAAATTCTGTAAAATGGTAATTATTAGATCTGCTTGCCCACATCTTTGCCTACATGCAACTTAGTCCACGTGTGAATCAGCTTTTTGCAATCCTGTGGAAAATACAGCAATGAAGAAATAGATAAAAATGAATGTATGGCATACATGAAAAATTATACCCCCATATAGCCTTCAAGAATGTAGACAAAAAAATTTAATCTTTCTATGCACAAATCTCCCAAGCCTTTTACCTAGGATCCCTTCTCTTTCAGGAATTCACAGATGTACCTTCACAATGTCTTTGGCTCTGAATCTCCTAGAAACAAGAACAGCATTAATTTATCGCCGGCCACAACTGCAAGGAAGAATAAATATGGGTTTAGTTTTCTACCTAAAATTCTACCTAAACTTTTTCTCCCAACACTACAGTAATGGTTATTCAATTATTACATCTTTCTGTGTATTACCAGCACACTGCCAGTATTTTCAGATCTATCACGATATGTGTATGTACATGCACATTTAATTTTAACAATGGATTTACTAAATTCATGAAATAATTTCAACATAGACAACAGAAAGCAACCAAATATAACAAAAAATCACATATTAAAAGTAAGTTAAATAAATCTGATGCAGCTGAAGAACTCATTCTGCATGATGTTTAAGGCAAAAGCTCACACCTTCCAGACTGGCCATATAATGAAGGTCAGATAAGCCCTTGTTTTGGCAGACCAACAGCATGATGAATGCCAGAGTCCAGATCACTCTATCATAGCTAGCCTGTGCCTTGTTCAGGTTTTTATAATGAAGATTGAGGGAAACCAAGCTGATTTCAAGAGTAGACAATAACTATTAATAAGACATGGTGTGTAGGGCTTCAGACCCAATGAAGTGCTAAATACATTAACATCTGCACACTATTCAGGCTGGGGAATGAATCTGTACTAAACCTCTGAAAAAAGAAAGTTAAGAAAAATAGGCCACATCATTATTTCACAGAGACACTATTTCCTATTTCCTTCATGATCTGAAGTCTCTAAAAGGAGAGCCTGGTGCAGAATACAGTACACATTAATGTAAACTGCCACTGAGAAGGAAGGGAGGAACATTCCTATGCATGCAAGGAGCAAAATGCTTTCAATTACTTGCTGCAGCTTAGCAATCCAGGCGACAACAATATCTTATTAACCACACCAGGAAGCAGCCATACAACCAGCAGCACCACCCCTACCAAGCAGAAAATACAACCACAAGCACAGCTGGAATTTTATTGACCAAATCAACAGGAAAACACAGAGGACCGTATCTGTACTGATAACCAGGGCACAATGTCCTACAGATGATAGTATGAGTTTGATCTTTAAGGTATTTCAAGAAATAACTGGT
Organism: Prinia subflava; assembly: GCF_021018805.1. Taxonomy (NCBI): domain Eukaryota; kingdom Metazoa; phylum Chordata; class Aves; order Passeriformes; family Cisticolidae; genus Prinia; species Prinia subflava. The sequence continues at coordinate 39,898,298 of NC_086250.1, read as the reverse complement.
ATTTAAAAAAAATGCTACTAATTCAAGCTATGATTTCCCTATTGCACAAAGCAAGTAGTTTGCTGCACAGTCAAAGAGTTGAGTTGAATACACTCATTTAGACTGTGAGAACAGCAAAGCAAGCCACTGAGACTCACAAGAATTGTTGATTAGGGCAGTGGCTTTTAACCTTTGTCTGTCAAGCCCTGAAAGACTACACACTACTGTGACACATCTCTTGAAAGGCCCTTAAGAACAAATTACACCATTACTCTACTGCAATCTCGTCCTTAACGTGCACAACATGATTAAGTATCTAAATAAAGATAAATAAATCCAGTAGGACTAACAGGCATCATCATCTGCCCTGAGAGCTTGAACAAAACAAGTTTCTGCCCTCCATAGCCAACACATTCTGACATCCAGCTTTTACAAAAAGGGTGTAGAGGATGGAAAAAAGTACAGGAATCAGTGGTGGACATGCTGTATGAGCATCAAATAGAAGGAGAAGAAACTGTGTTAGAATCTGCAATAAACAAATAAATAGAACTGGTTTGTTCTAAAATTCTTGGGGGGGGGGGGGAGGAGGGAAGAAAGGTGGGGCTGGGAGGAGGAGGATTGTTTGCTCTAAGATTGCTTGCATCCAGGCAAATGTACTTTAAAAATAACTTGGGTTCCCATCAATCACTCTAAAAAAGAAACACATTAAAACCTACCTCAAGTGGTTTACCAGCAACAACCCCTGCCATTCACAACACGTAATACAGGAGTCAAATTATTCTTTGTGAGGCTTGTAAAACATCTTGCTAACACTTTCCCCTTGTCTCTCATACTCCACAAAAATTCCACTACTATTCCTGTCTTCTTGCCTTAAGAGAATAAATAATAATAAACTCATTGTCTATGAAGTTTATGGGTGCCAGTCACCTGCCATTTTCATGTAAAGTACAAGCCCAAGCAGACTTGTCCTTGAGGGAGCTGTAGAGCAGCTGAGCTGGTGGTATTGACCCTAGGCTTTCTGAACCCATTCTGTCTCAGAGTTTATAATAAAAATGTTGTTTTCGCTCTGTCAAAAGACACTTCCACCAAACAGCTCTGTGAAAGCAGCTCCCATGCTTTATATTTCCGTGTAAGGTCAGACCAGAGGCAAGGGATGCTGAACAAAGCTGTGCTTTTGCATGTTCCACAGCAGCATCCCTCCTGCCTGCTTCTTTGAGTCCACACTTCTTCCCCTTGAAGGGTCAATATATTTTAACAGTGTATACAGAATAGAAAAAAAAAAACAAAAACAGATGAGATCTGACAGAAAAAATAACAGAAAATAAATATATGCAATGCATAGGATGCTGTGTGCCAAGTAAGGAAGAGGGATAGAAGAGCAAGACCAAACTATACTGGATTTGCAGAGGAAAAGGAAAGGAAGTAACAGTATGGGAGAGGATGAATGGGACTAATCTCACTTCTCAATTCCTTCTTGATTGCCTTCCAAGCTCCTCTAACAAGTTATATTTCCTTTGGTAACTACACAGTACAACTGAAGCAGGCTGTTTTGAAGTCACACAGATGTTAAAAGTCCTTGACTTTGAGTTCCTACTCGTAATAGCAAAAGGCCAATGGAGAAACCACTGGAGAAGCTGATTTGGCAAGAAACACCAAGACATCAGTATCACAGCAGGAACTAATACTTTGCTGCTTCCCTTCCCAAACTGTGTCCTCTGCTCTAGGCTGATGTTTCTCCCAGTGAGACTCAAATGAACAAGGGAGATAGTGAGAACTGTATTTCTTTTCTGTCACCATCACCAGCTCAAGGAACCTGAGTGGGAACTAAAAACAAGCTATAAAGTTCAGGAAACAAAGTTCTTAATACTTTTGCCAGCATGCAGGAATTTTTGGTTCAGATAATTTCTTTAATATTCTGCTAGGCAGAGAAGCACACATAACAATGATAGTGCTACTTCTGTCATCATATGGATAAAATAAAATATAGAAGCGTCAATGACAACCTAAAGACAAAACAAAGTGAGCATAAGGTCTTGGCAGAGAAATTATTCTTTTAACCAATACTGGTTTGTACACATTTTTCTTTCTAGCATGATTTTTTTCAGGGACTGGGTTAGCTTCAGAATTACTCCCAGTATGAATGTCTATTGAGACTTGCATGTAAAAAGTTAATTGGAAGTTGAATAAAATGACAATAGAGATCAAAGAATGTCTATTCCCCAAATTCATGCCAAGATCCGTATACATGTAATGTTTCATATAAGCAATGTAAGTTATTTCAATATGTTCTTTTCAATAAAGACTATGATAAAGAATAAAATATTCCCATTATCCTTTTCTAATGGATTTATTCAAATGAAATCAGAAGTTAAAACAAGAAAGTTAAACACTAAAGGATTACTCTTGCATTGATATTGCAAGGACACCTTCAGTACAGTCAAACTGGCTACTACAGCAATAGTAAAAGCAATCATTTTTCTTAAGACCCTGATCTGAAAAGTATGTCAATTTAAGGGATCATTTGTTCCTATTAAAGCCAAATGAAAAGGCAGTGGGATTTTAAAGTTAGCAGACTGCTTTAGATTCAAACACAGGCTGGGTGCTGTTCTGATTTGGGATGCTCTCCTGCTCTGGTTTTGCTGCTATTCAGGCACACGCAGGGCTTTTTGCTCTCTAAATGCATTGAGAAAGTCAAGACATGTACATTTACATAAAATGTACAACAACACATTTTTCTGTGTGGTGATACTGTATTATGTTTTATAATGTAAGGAAGAAGTAAGCAAAAATCCATCACAAATTTATACATCATCATTTCTACAAGCATTTCTAAAACATGGCACTTAATATCACATTCCTATATGCAGCTATAACAAAACAGGCCACTACTGTAGCAGCTTCCTGCTGAATACCCTAGCAAACTGCAGTGAGCATGGCTGTCTGCAAGTCTGATACACAATTTCTATGTAAGAATAAAGAACTGGATATTGGAAGTCACACATTCATCATTTTAGTCTCTTTTAAAAAAATATTGTAACATTTATTCTCATAAAGCTTTTAAAAACAAATGTCTCCAACACAGTGATTTACAACACAAAACAGTAATTTCAGAATAACAACATTTTGATATAAAAAGGCTATAAAAGGTTGTCCAGCATATTTTTATAAACACACAATCTCTTCTGAAATTCCCAGATGTGTAGGCTACCATCCCTTTCTTCATAGATTTTTTGTGTGCTCATACACACTTATAATAGACAGCAATCTATTAAAGTGCATCGAAGTGCTGAAAGAGAAGAGGCTGCAATCCATTCATGCACACAGACACTGATCTACAAACACCACCACTGTAGTGGCTTTCCATTTAAAAAAACCCCAACTTTATTACCTTAATTTTGCTTCAATTCACTAATTAGTATTTAAAGGCTTCACAACCATTCATGGGTTATTTGCAACTAAACTCCAGTCTTATACCCATTTTAGTCTTTTCCACTGTACAATGGAAACAGTAATTTTTATGTGAGCAGGTAAGTGATAAAGGAATAGTGTGGATTTGTAAAAGTATGGGTGTTGATTTGACTGACCCAGTTCCCTTACGAAAACCTGCCTAAATGAACAGAGAAAAGCCATTCTGGATTATGATTATAATTACAGCTCTCCTGGATAATCTCAGTGAATCATCATTTCTTCATGTTGCCATTTTAGCTTGCCAAAAAGTAACTCCAACCCTGGTGATTTGCTAGCTCCCCATACAACTTAGAGTACTGCCAGTCCGTAAAATCGTAATTTCTTCTTCCTCTCCCAATTCAAGCCAGTACACTGAAAATCCTCGTGACAACCCAGAAAGGGCAGTACTTTACACCTAACAGTGACACTGGCAAAGATCAAAGATGGAGAAGAAAATGTTAATTTAGTTGATGGGTTCAGCAGGCAGATATTAGGCAGATGTCACACGTTACACATATATGTGCTCCTATTTCTATCACCTCCAGCCTTTTACCCAATAATTTAGGCCAATCATCCAAACCCATGAAGCACTGTGGAGTAAGGCACAGCAGTTAACTCATCCACAAGATAGGATGATTAGCACTTAGAATGCAACTCTGTGAACCTCTATCATTACTTTAATGACACTATGTGCTAATTTTAAATACAACAGCTGCTTCTCTCAACTTCTTGCTACTGGATTTTACTAAAGAGCACCTTTAACATTACCACATAAATTCAGTGAGATCATACATAAACAGAAAACATTCATTACCACCTCAGTGAACAGTAAGATTTGTGGGTTTTCATATGTACATTGAAGACATTCTATATGAACTGGCTAAAATCAGAAAATAAATAGTGGTATCAGTACTGGCAGAAAAGCCAAATAAGCATGAAGATAAGGCATTTAAATTATTAAAAAGTCTACAGAGCTATTCTCTCACTTAAAATCTACATTTTTTTCCCTAGGAAAGGTCTATACAGTAGATTTCATTTATGAGATACTACACTTAAAAATTAAGCAATAAAGACCCTGGATAAAATACATCTTCACTTCAGCTGACCTCAGAAATACCCCCCAAATAAAGTATCATCTGACCTGTCACTAGAGTTTTACAAAACAACTATTCTCTTCTTTCTTCAAGAACACTGTAGAAGAAAAGCAAATTTGTTTCTGTAAAATATAATTTACATTTGATATTATCTACTATTCATCAAGTAATTTGAGTTTATCAAGAACTCATCAAGAGAAAGCTACTGTGGAGAAACTAAATCTTAAGGAGAGATCTTCATGAAGTGCACTTTATGTTCATTTCCAGCTCTTGCAAGAAAATGTCCTGATAATCTAGGTTCAATTCACCATGGCCTGATGGCCAGCACTGGCCTGGCTCCACATGCCATGGAGCATTTCCCTGCTGTCACACACGGCTGCTGGGAGCAGTCAGCAAGAAGGAGAAATGATCCTGCAGGCAATTACATGTGTCCTCCCAGACGAGTTTCAAACAGGAGAGATTTTGAACTGAGCCCATGCAGAACAAAGCACAGCTATGTAGTGACCCATGTTTCATCTGGACTGCACGTTTGATGCTAATGGAGACTACAGGGGGTTTTTTAATGTGTGCAACCACATAACTCACACAAGGGATCAGTTTCATGACTTACTGGGACTAGAATTGCAACTGCGATACCGCAGCACTGCTTTTCCACCACAGTAGGTGACAACATCCTCCCCAGACCCACTGCAGGCACATTTTCTATTACAGACATCTGAATCACTCACTGAAACTGGCAGGTATTTTCAAGGTTGCAGCAGCAAGCTGACAAGCTGAAAGCAGATGATTTCTGCTGCTAAAACACTTTAAGGAGGAAAAAAAAAGACATGCTGATATTACTAGGGATAACTATATCTCTGACTTCCCCCTGGTATCCTCAAATAATCTCCTCATTAGGCTGCCTTCACCTTTGGTGTCTAGCTACCGTCTCTCCCTAGGAATGAGAGCACGAAGGAGGGAGGGAGATTGCTCTGCTCTCTCAGTGAGTTTTCAATGCCGCTCCCCAGCTAACCACTATTCATTCTAGACCAACAGAGTCATAAAATCAAATTTTAGGAACTGCTGTAAAGTAAGGTTCAATAAGGTATTGCCATCTCTGATCCTGTAGAGTGTCCTTTATGCTTTTGAAAAATTTGTACACTGATATGGCCTAGAACCAAGGCTACTTTATTTTCAAGTATGAACAACAGATGTTCAAAAGGTGTGCAGATGTGGCACTTGGGGACACAGTTTAGTGGTAAACAGGGTGGTGTAGCCTGTAGCCTAAGGGCTACACTCAATTATCTTAAAGAGTCTTTCCAGTCTTAATGACTGTACATTCTAATAAAGACTGCATTTGTAGATCTGTACTATTACATCTATTGGCTATCCACCATCATTTTGTCCACTACAACCTTCCCAGCGAGTTCAGCCTGAACACAGACCCAGTGAACTGGTGCATGTATCAGTGTGCAAGCTGGCTACAGATTTAGAAATTTGACTGGTAGAGCTCACCTTTGACAACAAAACAACATACCATGAACCACTCAGCTCTCTGCTGATGTGTCCTTGCTAGGAGAGGCCATGAGCACCATACTGAGCACTGTACTTGGTGCTGCTCATTGGATCTACAACCCAGGGAGGACCTGATCCAAAGCCCTCTGAAGGGGAAACCAAGAGTTTGGGAGGCAAAAAAAGCAGAAGAAACATGATTGCACTGTCTTCAGACAAGAGGACGTCACTTCTCAGATTATGTTATCCTAACCTGAAGTAAAATGCAAAAGTTAAGGTGCTAGAAGGTGATTTGTGGCACTAAAATCAATCTCCTATTTCCCTTATTACCTTTTTACAAAGCTCTCAAGTTTAAAGCTTCTCTTGCCTTGAAACCAGGGTCCAAACAAATATTTTCATGGTTAAGTGAAAAAGAGATCTGAGGTTTACTTGGAACAATAACAAAAAAAACCAACCAACCGAACAAACCCCACCACAACAAAAACAAAACAAAACAAAACAAAAAAACCCCAAACAAACAAACAAACCAACCCCCAAAAAACCAAACCAAAACAAAAAAAACCCCCACACATGTAACCAAACAAGAAAGCCTGAAGCTACTCACTCTATTACTGACAGGCTCGTCCCTCTGTTTTGGGCTTCCTCTCATTGTTTCTCTTGAGCAGCCGTCTACACAACTTAACCCTTATCCCCCCACCCCAAAGCACTGTCACTACAGATTTAATTTTTTTACCATTGGAATACACCAGGCAAAGAGTAGTATAAAGGGAGGGGTTTTTTGTTTACTTGTTTTTATGAAAACAAATTAATTAACTCCAATTGCAGTATCTGATGCAAAAAGCAACTGGACAAGAGGAAATGGCCTCAAGTTGTGCCAGGGAGGTTTAGATTAGACATCAGGAAAAACTTCTTCATGGAAAGGGTTGTGAAGCATTGGAACAGGCTTCTCGAGGAAGTGATTGAGTCACCATCACTGGAGGTATTTAGAAGACACTTAGATATGGCACTTAGGGGCATGATTTAGTGGTGGACTTGGCAGTGCTGAGTTAACATTTGGACTCGAGGATCTTAGCGATCCTTTCCAACCTAAACGGCTCTGAAGTCAATTTTGAAGTCACTGTTTCTGAGTGCATGGAAGTCACCAGACCCAAAGTTAACTCAGATCCAGGAGGAAAGAGGATGCTTTTGAAAAGCCTCAGTTTGTTCTGCACTCAGCTGAACAGCTCCACGTGCAGGCAGTGCACACCCTGACCCCGCTGCACTCGGGCACTCGCACGCTCAGAGCGCGCCCAGCCCCGGTGCTGTCACCACCCTGAGCACTACAGGGGCAGCACCAGCACAGGCTGCAGCTCAGGTTTCTCTCGTTCTCTCTTGCCCTGTCTACCTTTGCAGCCCTGTATGTAGTCAGGTTACCCTCAGCTCTGCAGCCAAGGACTGTGTCTCCCAGAGCTCTCTCTAGCCCATCTTCTTGTCGCCCCGCTGTTTGGCTGCACTGCCCTTGCCTACAGCAGGAGAGCACACAGAGCACTCACTGGCACCTCTCCCACCACGGCATGCAAGAGTTCCTGAAATGGGAAATTACAAAGGAAACAGCATTTGCTTGAGAGGAAAGCGTAGCAGATAGAAGATTTTTTTTTTTTTTGGTGGGGCTCCTCTTCAGGAGAGAAGACAAACCACTCAAAGGCAAGGGCACTGCTGCAGAATTTGTAATGATCAGGGAATTTCAGTGAAACTCCCTGCAGTTGGGAAATAGCACCCACTTGCCAGCAATGCAGCCCTCCATACCAGAGCTTATCGGTGCCGTGCAAAATGCTGTGCTACAGAAGCAAAGGTGGTTTGTGCAAACCAAAGCTGTGAACTGACAGCTGCGCTCCAGCCTGCCCATCCTGGGTACAGCCTGTACAAAATGCATTAGTAAGCCATTTTGAGCAAAGATTTGTGCCAAGGATCAAATGACTGAAGCTGTTAAGGTCCACAGGGCAATGGGCAACAACAGAGAGCCTGTGCCTGGCTGCCATCTCCCACCACTGCTCCCACAGGAGGCCACAGGCATGCCTGGAGAGCTCTGGGCTGTGGCAACTCTGGTGTGATGAGATATGTCACTTCTCATAGATGCCCAGTGGTTTTTCACCCCCTGCTTAGACAAATGCCTGGCATCTGGATAAAGGCCAGCTGGTGTGGGTCCAACTCGGATAAACCAGGACTGCTGGCCAGCACAGGGATGCACTGGGATAAATACCCGAATGCAACATCTGTTCCTATTGCACATCTCCCCAAATCGCCATTGATCGTCACACACAAGGCTTCCCTTTGTTCCAAGATTAACCCCGCAAACAGATGCGTTAGCAACCCTCAAAGACAGAAGGGTGTGTCTGTACGGGACAGGGCCATCTTCTTAAGGAAAAGGGCTGACAACCCAGGTGCCCTCCAACTCAGCAGAAAGAGAGTCAGCCTTGTAAGAAATAGGTCAATCAGGCTGATAAGATTAATACCAAAAAGGAGAATGGCTGGAGAGGATGGCTAGTGAGAACAAATAAATATTTCATCTAACATTAAAAAAAAAAAAAATCAAGGATTTGGGAAACTAATCTATTTGAAATTACTTAAGATGGGAAGTAGGAAAAGAGGATAATCACATCTGCATCGAAACTAGAAACCTTAGTTCTAGACAGGAGATGTCAGAACAATTAATATATAGAGAGAAATTTAAGCTGAAAATAATAAAAGTACTGGGGTGAGAACAAAAGCTTAATTAGGCAATTAAAATGCATAATTAAGACTTGTTGAAAAAGGAGGATGACTGAGAACAGGTTAGGGGATGTTATACCATGTAGAAATGCTGTTCCTAGTTTACCAGTCACTAATATTTCATTGCTGTGAGAGAAAGCAGAGGTAGACAGTGATGCACAGAAACCACAAACTATCAGCTATAGAGATCTACAATAGAAGTTTTGAGGCTTCAAGAAAAAACCTGTGTTTGGCAAAATTAAAACCCTACAAAATTTCTGTGCAGTATTTTTAGGAAGAAGAATCACAACTGTCAAAAAACAATGGATTATATAACTTATCATGATTATAACAGTGTGTTTCTAATTCAACAATAATTTAGTATGATGTTCAACAATAGCAATGTAGGCAGTCCACTATCAGCAGGTCTGGATGAATTTGGAAAAGCTCTTGGATCATTAATACTGATTTTCAGTAACACTTTTGCAATAATGTTAATTTTCCATTACTAAACATTTTTTAAAATTAAGATCAATATTTAACTACAGGCTGCTCAAATTTAAATAGGATTAATTCCTTAATTTATGGAAATCAAAGACTTGTATTACACAAGAATATATTACAGAATCACTGCAGACATTTTTCAAGTATTTGACTGGCATACTGAAGATAAGCAGAGCAAACAGTGATAAATAGGAAGATTAAGGAGCATCAGGCAGTTTGTTCCAGAGATACACACTGTGTATTTAAAGTAATTAAAAGGTACACAGAGGTAACCATTACTGCTGAACCACACTGCTGTCAAAGCCACCAATACATGATGGTACTGTACAGGAATTCTCCAAGGCCCCAGAACAGATGCTGAAGGGCTGACAAAGTTTCCTGAAGGAGAGGCAGGAGGCCTTTTCCAACCAAAATGATTCTGTGATGCTGTGATTCTAAAGATGCTAAGAAGGTGCAAAGAGTATCACAGAAGGAGCACTAAAGAGTCCTGTCCCATTCTTCCCCCTCCTACCATCTCTTGAAACCTCTATAAAATTTCACATTAATTGTGGGAGAAAACCCATCCTCAAGCAGTTCACATTTAAGGGTGAGACAATGGACACTTAAAAACCAGAAAGTCATTCCTGCACTGTCCTGGAAGGCAGACATGTGATTAAGAAATCGGCACTGATTTCACTATCTATGCCATGCTCACCTCTGTCTAAGCAAACACAGAGCTGTGCCGGCCTGCTGAGTGTGTACATTATCCTCACGTAAAACATAAATGAATTGCCTGTGTCTTTCCCTAAGATCCAGCAAATAAGGGAGGGAGAGTCACAAGCACAGACAGAAACTAGGAACAAAGCAGAGACAGAGGCTGGAAGGAGCACATTTCACCTCTGAAAACATGTGGGAACAGGTCTGTAAGAAGCCACTGCTGGGAACAGGCAGTATTCCTGGGGAGGAGGGACAAACCGGGGCTGTAGTCATTGGAAAACCACCACAAATGCTTTCTTGTACATCGGGACACACAGAGTTATCCACTTCACTCAGCCTGCCCTAAGCATAGAGGGAGAGGGATGTCTCCTCCTGCAGCCTGCAGAGACATGCAGGGCAAGGCAGCAGCTCCATCTTTTCCTGTGCTTGGAAATGACAAACAGTTTAAGTGAGCACTGTGTGTGCAGGAATACGTTTATCTTCTGCTACAAAACTGATCACCTGCTGGTACCGCTGTTCTTGGAGAGGCCACTGCACAACAATTCTGTCTTTTTTTCCCCCTGAATCTCTCAGCCATTTCAACTTCTACCAAAATTGTCTGAAGTTGCTCAGCTCCAGTCACATAGAACAAAGATACACGGATAAGGCATGGACAAAAAACCCCTGTGCATTAAAGCCTGATGCACAAATATTTCTGCTCCAGGAAATTTTTTTCTGCAGGTGGTAGGAGTTGCCTAGTGCTCTTAATAACTTCTTACATGAAGTATTTACTACATTTTCCTTAACTGCAAAAAAATAAACAATCCATATCAACTTCCAAGGATGCACTACCTTCTTGTCATAATGTAAAGTCAATAATGAAGACCAGAATTTGGAAACATGGGTTTTGCATCCTGGGACATGAGGAGGCAGACAAAAAGCACAGTGGGTAAGAACTGGAATAGTACTGCCCACCAAGCTGACCCAAACACAGCTGGCACACAGTCATTTGGCACATACTCAATTGATATGCATTGATATAGCACTTTGTTTCCTAAATTAAAGATTTTCCTGCGTTCTCAGTCACAGAATACTAAACCTGACTGTACAGTGCACCTCCACATTAACAGGTGTTTCCATAAAGGAAAGAGTTTAAGTTCACCCCTGATCTTATAAGGCAAAAGAAGGAGAAACTTTGGTGCTCTTCTCACTATAACTGGCCCACGGCCAGGACGAAGGCACCTGTTGGATCCTTGAGCTGTACCTCAAGAACTGTAGCTATTTTCTCTTGGGCAGCACGCCGAAAACCGCTCCTAGATCATTAAATACTTAGAGGAGAGCACGGAGTCTCTTGGGGCATTTTTGGGGTGTGACAGCAGCTGTTAAGATTCTCCCTGCACCTCACACAGCTTTCATTCTTTTGTTTTGTGGAGTTTGATATTTTTTAAAAAAGGGGTTTTTAAAACCTTTTGCTTTTCAAACCCCTCTGATCATGGCATCTCGCTATCTTTCATAAGCCATTCCTGAAGCTGCGGCCAACCCTCGGAGTGCGATGCACCTTCGTGAGGCTAACAACGCTCTGGCTTCACGCAGAAACGCATCACCTGGCAATCACGGGCAGGCACAAAAGATTAGGTGAGACAACAGGAAAACAGGCAACAAAGTACAGCTGAAATGCACCAAATAGTAGCATCGTTTGTCTGCTCCCCAGAGAGGTCTGAACTGTCTTCTGTGCAAAGGCTGTTAACCAGATAATTATTTATTGGGAAGTTAATACAGCATGGTTACAAACATTCCATGCAAGCTGGCCAGGTACACAACAATCTCTACTTACCAGAAGAGAGGCAATCGTCTGGTTTATGTGGAGATATAGTATATCTTCTGAAACATAAATTACATCCATTTTACTGGAAACTTTCAAATGACTTCTCATACAAACTCCAGATTAGAACTGAACTGATGACAGTTTTAAACACGAAACATAAACAAAAAAAGTTTTAAAAGGGCGGATGAGTTTAAATTAAACAAACAGGTAATTCTGAAAAATAATACAGTAATAAATGGCTTTTGGGGTAAATCTGAAGTATACTTTTACATCCAAAATGCATTATTTCTTTTAATTTCAAGGTTATTTAATCCTTAAAAACATGTTTTCTTTAAGGAAAAAAATACAGTAAAAAGCTCCAAAATATTTTGAAAGGAAAGAGGACAGATCTAATTTTGAAAATGCTGAAATAAGACACTGCGGCATCTGGGGAAATCATCTTCTTTTTCAGTCAAAATTACTGGCAGTAATCATCCTTGAAAATGCACATATTTCTGATCTCTTGCTTCTCAGCAAATTCATGACTTGTCAAAAAAGACTTTTCCAAGCTTTATTCATAAAGACGGAGGTAATTATCACTTTCTCAACCTTTATAAGAGCGAATGTGTTGCTAATGAAGCCGGTGGGAATTAGAGGAGATACAAAGCAGTTTGCACAACTCTCACAATTATTGTGGTGAATTGTAAATTATGGTAGAGCATCACTTTCAGTAGTAGTAATATAATCCCTCCCCAAAACTAAATGGAACAAGAAACTACACATGGCATGAGAACTGTCAAAGAGAAAATGCAACAAAACACCTTTCTTCACAAACAAGACAAAAGGGACATATCCTGCAATTCAATTACAAATCTGACAGCACAATATCCTAACTGATACTAACACGGATGACCTGGCAGGGTGAGTGCTGGTTTAGTTTTGTCATTTTATGTCTGTTTTCAAGCAATCTGACCTCATCCATCTAAATGCCATAGTTGGCTAAGTTGGTATTTTCCAATGTCTGTAGTTATACCCAGATGACTAATTTAAAATGACTGTTACTAGTATATGCACCAGAGGCATTGCTTTCTATAAATGTCAGGTATCACTGAGGCCCAATAAAACGAGCTACAAGCACTTAATGCTGTGTAAAATAGGTTGATTAATACTCTTGGAGAGTATTTTATACCCAACAAGGAATTTGTCAACTCTGAAAGGTGCAAAAGTACTACTGTTACTCAGAAAACATGATTTCAGTTCTGTCAATTCATGACTGCTACAACTGAAAGCTGATTTTTCAACTAAGATAAAATACATTCCATTTGATAAATACATAAAATATATATATAAGGCACATATATAGCCTTTTCTTTTCTCTAGGTTTGATCTTATTACATTATTTTGGCATTTTTATTAGGCATTAGTCCTGTTCAGAAATGTGCACATGGTAGATGGTTCTGCATTAATAATGGAAAGCCACGTAACACATACTGGGTTCTGAGACTCCCATGTTGACCCAGGTGCACTGGGAGAAAGCATCCCACTGCTGTTCAAATAATACTGAGATTATTCTAATGGTCTTTGCCTCTGTTCCATCTACCTGTGGATACTAAGAGGTCAAGGAAACAATTTTGCACCGAGGAATGCATGCATTGTACTGGGGTACATGACTTCACACTACTTTCATTTTCTCTATAGGACATTTGGAGTTGTCCTCTCTTGATATTATTGTACATCAATAAAATGGACCACGGACAAAATTATAACTGTCTAATCACAACTTATCTGTCCAAGACTTAAAAGAAATTAGAGTACAATGAGGTACAAAAAGTTTCAGGAAAACTAAGTTCCCTTTTCCACTGAAACATCTCACAATCTACCAGAACCATAAAATTACACAAATAATATTTCCAAATAAACTAGTTGGGGAGCTTAATAATTCAGCACTGTTCTTAAACATACCAAGCCAATGAGATTTAAGCAAGCCTATAAAGTTCAGTTGTGTGCACTTAAATGCTATGCTGAGTTGGAGTGGGTTGTCTCAATCCAGTATCTAAATATTAACTGTAATATATTACAGTGAAAATCTTGCAAAAACTTTCTACAGAAACACTGCTATGCTTCATTATGCAAATATATATAGTCAGGAATGCCTTGCAGGGACTCTTAAATTGGCAAGGATGCAATTTCCATTATACCCTACCCCAGACAGCTGAATGTTGGCAGATAAATTTCCACACAACATTTAAGATGAAGAAAAACAACAACAAACTTCAAAGTTTTGAGGGATGCTGCTTCCATCTGCCACATTCTATAAAAACAAATGCCAGTGAAAACCACATTTGTTTTTATTGTACCACAGAATATGAAATATCAGCAATGAGATTCAAGACAGCTTGAAGGATGGATTCAGTGTTGATGCTGTATACCTACATGGAGACTTCATAATGGCTTTTAGGTCTCCAGATTTCCATAATGTAACCCTAAAAATTCTTGCTCTGTGCCACCAGTCTCTGAAGGCATGCACCTCTCCACAGAGAGAGCAAACCACAATTTCCATGTAGAGTGAGGACCCATAACACCTGAAAAAGCAGTTTCTGTATCTTGTTTTTTACAAGGATGAAGCAGCTGGAAGCATTTGATTATAAATCAGAAATTTCAGGCATCCCTCTGCCTAAATAAGTCTATCGTATTCTTGAGTTTTTATTCTGAGATTTTTTTTTTAACCTGGTAATGTAATTAAATCAGACCTTAAATGATTTTAAGAAGACCATTTGTCACTGACTGCCTAATAAAGGAAATGTAACCCACTGTTTAGGTGGCCTTTTAGAAAGATACAAATTTGGTTTTACCAGCAATCTCTTTCATGTGGAACAATGAAATATTCCTATAAAGAGAAGAAAAAAAGACCCTTCCCCAGGAAGGTCAAGTCCCTGTAAGATAGAAGGGTACAATTTCTCTTCTGCTTTCTCTCATCTTCATCCAAAACTTTGTCAGTGCAAATTCCATTACTGTGTACCATGACAAGAAAAGAATACATATTATTGCAACCATTACAGTGGTGTGACTCAGGGACCTCTTTTGTCATGTGCAGGTGGAAGGTATAGGTTTGAATTCTTCAGGATTAGAGTGGAACTTAAGTGCCCACATACTGACAAAATGGAAAATCACAGAGGGGGTACCCAGATTTTTAAAGAAAGGAATGGCTTCTCCCATTCTTTATCTCTGCTGAGTTTGTTAAAAAAGGGCACATATGGGCATGCACCTTCAGAAGAGAAATGCCCAGGCTGTGGAGCCGGGGTGGAAAGCTCAATCTTTCGGTAGAGTCGGGAGAACCCCCAGCTCACCACACTCTCAGAGCTACCTGCTGGCTGATTCAAGCTAAATGCAAGTGGTGTGCCAGCAACACAGGAGCTCTTGTCCAGCTGAGCTCTCACCTTGTGATGGCCAGTTCTCCTGTGTAGGGAACATGGGCATCTAAGAGGAGGTCTGTGAGTTCAGGGTCAAGCATACCAGAGATGCACCTACATTCTCAGCATCAAGGTGCAGATCTAGCCCAAAACAACAAAACGTTTTCAAAACGAATGTGGGTGCGTACTTATGCCTCTAAACCTCAGTGAAAAACCCTGCTAGATTTCAGCTGCTGGCTTTCCCACACTTCTTGTTAAAAGTATTTATTGTTCAAGTTAATTTTCCCTATCACTTGTCATATTTGATTGAGCAGTTCCTTCAGGGGCTTTTTAAAGAACCTGAACTTTTTTGTTCAGAAATATTAGATGGAGAACTGCTAAAACAGTATCAGCTACATTTCTAAATCTTATACATGTTATGGATTTCTATTATTACATTTATTAGTCCAACTTATTTTATATATAAGTAAAAAATGACTCAAGTTATTCCCTCAAATACACCCTTATTTTCATAACATTTTCATAACAAATACCTAAAGGCTGTTAAAATGAATTTAGTAATTAAACATACTATGCAATACTGAAATATTTCATCACTGCCATTTTATTCAGGACTGGAATTTCCAGAGTGTTGCACTAAAAAAGACTTAGAGACAGAGCACAGGCTCAAAGGCCTATTGCTTCTGCAAACAACCTTCCTCTTTGGAAGCCAAACTTTACAGAAGTCTGAATCACCAGGAAAATTACAGAGATGCTTATACATTATTTGAAAATACGATAGATAATGAGATCACAACAGTGTTAGAGAATTGGACAGGCCAAAGTGCCTCTTTTTTTGGGTATTCTCTGAACTCTTAAATTAAAGCAAGAAGAAATCTGAGGTACAACATGCCCTTGCCTCCTAAAGATGTGCAGAGAAAACACAAGTGTGAAATTGGAACTCTTTTGAGAAGGTTTTGAAAACCCGAGTTCATAAAACTTACACTAAAAATCCTACTATTTGTTTCAGAGGGGATTTGTTTCAACAACGTAGGAAAAACTAAAACCAGAATATTTGCAAGCTGAAGGATGACTTGCAGAAGCCTCTAACTGCAAACAAAATACTTTTGCCAAATCTTGCTATGATCTGTGAGAAGGTTCTTTATTGTGTAAGAACCTGAAGATGTCATAGTGCCTGAGCTACTGCAGTTGAACTGGATACACATACTGAGATGTGAGGAGGGGATTTGTAAGGGCTGAAAAACAAGACACTTGCCATATGTCAAACGTTGGTCTAATGCTCAGCACATGCTTCTGCAGCAGCAAATGAGAGTATAATGCGTGTCACCAAATAAGTTTGTCAAGGTTCTGTCACTGTAGTTCGATTCTCTTGAGGCTGATTTTGCTTATAACAAGTTTTGTATCTCTCAGAATGTGCAAAAAGACAAAGCATTATGTATATGCATGCCGTATGTGCTTTCCTGTATGCATATAAATCTATATCCATTCAAATGTCTCACCTACTAATACATGCTTACTGTCTTAATACCTGCATAAATGTGGTACACAGTGTTTTAACAAATACCAAAGATGGTCATAGTAATGTACATGCATAATGCTGCCAAGCCACCAAAAAAGACAAAAGCAGAATGCATAATGAAGTGCTGCTTCTGCCTGCCAGTAATTACATTTGCATAAGAGCAACTCCAACCACTATCATTTATCATTTCTGGGGATAGAAATCTATACATATTCTATCCAATTAAGAACCCTACTGCAGCATTAGAAATGTTTGTTTAGCATATACAATATCCTTGAAAAGTTTTCAAGAAATACAGAAAACATACAGCTATATCTCTTGCAGTACTTCATAATTTACGAAGCACCATAAGTTTGAAAGGTAATAACAATACAACTGGCTGCCAGCCTAATCTCCCGAATGACCTGCATTTCACAGTTGTTAACACAGTTATCAGAGTCGCACTACCACCAGAATTCTGACAAAACGAAGTGGGAACGACAGCAAAATGCTTCTCAATACTGATTTTAATGTCATTTTTTCCAACGAGTTCTACAACTTCTATTAAGACACAAGCTGCAGCAGTATTTTCACAGGGGTGCGATTTTTCAAATACTTACGCAGACGCTTGGAGAATCAAATCCTACAAGACTAATTAATGTGCACAAAATTCAGATAAAATTATTCATATATAAATAACTTTTGAAAGAATTAACACATGCAAACATACTGGATGGCTCATGCTAATACACTATAGATAATTAAAACATAGACTTATGAAGTAAAACTCATTAAGAACCAGCTATAAAACAGAATGTGATCTTGTTTGAAATCTTTCATCTCCAT
Organism: Prinia subflava; assembly: GCF_021018805.1. Classification (NCBI taxonomy): domain Eukaryota; kingdom Metazoa; phylum Chordata; class Aves; order Passeriformes; family Cisticolidae; genus Prinia; species Prinia subflava. The sequence goes on along the minus strand of NC_086250.1, from coordinate 39,880,823 downwards.
CTTTGAAAATTTTCCTCATCCCAAGGAATTTAGCTTCTTTCTAAGGCTGTGAATAATTTAACCCCCAATTAGAACTTCACCTGAATGTCTTGTATACAGCACTCCTCTATCTGTGGCACAGTAGAAATCCCTGTATTAAAACTGCTACCCAGTAAAATGTCAGAATTTTATACTTTATGGTTTAATAACTCCCTTCAAAATGAGTCCAATACTTAAGCTGTGCCCAAGCACTACTTCTGCATGTACAGACACAGTAAGTATTTGCAATGTTTTTAAGTCCTTGCAAATTTTTGTGTCACAGAAATATAAGAGGTCTTCCAACATTAACGCCTATGTTAAGCTCCAGCCTGGAAGAAAGACTGAGCCACTTTGTACTCCACCTATTGTACTGCTCATTCAGAAGCTAAAGCTGAGTAGGGCATAAAATGAGTTTTTCAAGGTTCCTTCATGGCTCTTGGGACTCATTCTGTCTTTATCAACTTTTAAAACCCTCATGATGCTCAGAAACACACAACAGTTTCTTTCATGCAAATCCGTATCAAACTGCACTTGTATCCAGCTCAATATTTCTCCTTTACCCTTGGTGCCTGCACCAAGCAATTGTGGGAGGCCATGAAAAACTCTCAAAGACATGGTGACTTGCCAGTCATCTTTCAGCCAAAATTCTATGATTCTCACCCCACCTCATTACCTGTTTTTAAGGTAACAAAAGAAAGGTCACTCTAACCTCCAAATAAAATACACAAGCATCCATTAATATGACATGCTTCCTGTCTTTCAGATTTTATACAAATATGATTGATGTTTCCCACTGTGTGTAATTGCTTGTGGAATCCTATTTTTGAATACTGAAAACCAGAATTATGTCAGTGAAAAACTGGTGATTAATCACGATCAACTGTCACAACTAATTTAACTTTAATTCTATGAAAAGCTTTCTATACAATCCAAGTAAAAATATACATTTAATATGAGGTGAAGACAGCAACAGAATACTTAATGCACTTTTGTTTTTCCACCAAGAAAGGAGATTCCCCAGCTTTAGAATACTAAACTATGGCTTCTTTCTACAAAGTTATTTAAAACTCTACATGAAATAAAGATATATTTGGCATTATTTTTCAAATGCTTTCAAATTTACTGCTATTTCTTTTATATGAGTCCTATCAGTTTACAGGACAACTTTTAAGTGTTTCAAATGATGCATCTTTAGGAAGAACTCATCATATTGGTTTTCCCTCAGTATAGAATACATCAGACATTATGAAAAAGCTGAGCTTCCTTCAAAGCTAGGGGGAAAAAGAGGTTTGTGCTTTGGAAGAAGGAGTTTGCTGAACATTCTTAATACATTTCAGGGGAAAAGGTGAATGGACAAACTGAGAGAAGCCACTGTAGCACTACAACAATGTGACTGGTACAAAAGGCAGAGAGAACTGCAGTGCTCTGTCTATTCAGCTGGTACAGCTGCCTATGCTTATAGCAATGGTAAAAGTACTAACATGGTGTAACTTAATGCAGTGTACCTTTCCTATCATCCTAATTTCCAGTTATATCCCTTTTCATATCCATCCTTGACAAGATTATTAAGGCAATTTGTTAGTTGTCATCACTACACTTTCAACTCTTGCCTTAAGTATACTATGTTGTTCACAATGCCATGATGTGGTAGGAACCATGCACTGATCAGAGAGCTAGAACCAGCAAATAAATGAAATCCACAGTTTAAAGTTTTGGGGTGACACAAGGAAAGCTGCATATATCCCCCAGGAAATGAAAGCTATTATCAATTACTTGATTTCTTAACAGAATCATCCACTTTTACCACAACTGGAACAAAAGCCCTGAAACTCCATACCAGTGCTTAATGATGCATTTAGGAAACTAACATTGCATTAGTAGTTTGAAATGTTCCAAGTTTGGAAACAGTTGAATAACTTTGGGTCTGCCCTCTGTCTCAGACAATATGTAACTAGATATGTCATTCTCCTGACTGATCTATGCCTCCACAGATGGAACTTTGAAATTTCTATACATAACATGAATTATTCAACACATGTGTGAAAATGACATTATTTTACACTGGGTGACATGTGGCTATTGAATAGCTATTTCACACTGCATCAAGACTTTAATTTCTGAAACATTTATCTTTCACAAATACCTGGTACAAAACAACAAAGATATCTAGCGAAAAGATGCAGCTTGAAGGAGAGAAAAAACAAATTCAATGGCAAAGAAGTATTTCAATAGAGACATGATTCCTAGTAGTTAAACCAAAAACTCACAATCTGGAGATACTGATGTCTTCTCATCTGTCACTTGGAGTCCCCCTCCTTACAGCTGTTTCTGGAAAGCTCATTTGCTTCCTCACACTTGAATGTCAGGACCCAGAGTCAAGGTCAGGGACTACATATCCTTCCTTGCCTCTCAAAATTTTAAGCAGGAAGTGTGGCCAGGCAACATGAGGCTCTGCTTATCCCCACCAGATTCAGACCCACAGAGTTTGTTTCCTGTGATGGTCTAAATTCAGACAGCCCCACAGGCTGAGGTGAAATCATAGCACCCTGGCTCAAAAGCAAACTACCACAAACCAGGATAACATTTCCAGCCTTACCTTTAGAAGGCTCTAAGAAAAAAAATGAAAGGACAAGCATCAAATGATTTTTGCCACATCATGGGGTTCTATCACCATCTTTGTCTAATACCCCTAGACAGAGGATGAAAAGAGACTGGAAACTCACTGAGAGCCCACGGGATCTGCTGAGTATAAAGAGAGGGGCCCTCATTGGACCACAGCTGTTAATGATGCACTCCTTATATTTTATCCAAGACACATGGCTTCACAGTTTGTGTGTGCAAACAGGAGCCACTCCTGCTCCTGAAGTCAGGGTTGTTTTGAGAAAGGAGAAACAACTACAGGAAAGACAAGCAAATGCAGTGTACACAGAACCTGTTACCATTTAACTTCTTTAATGTGTAACCACAATTGCCTTAAGGCACAAGTATCAACCACTTTTACACTCTAAAAATAGTATCTGATAATTTATTTTCTGCACTGCAAACTAGGAGACAAAATTCTTATAAAAATCAGAGAAAACTCCTATGTTACATTAATTATTGTTAATTACATCACATTACTGTAAGGTTTGCCAAATCAGTTAAAGGACATTTTACCCTGAAGAGGCTCCCTCAAGTAACACAGGAATAAGCAATTAAAAAAAAAAAACAAAACACCAAAAATTACTGACGTGGAATATAGTGCAGCAGCGAGAGATGTTTGGCAAGCATGATACCACATGACCATGAAGAATTAAAAGTATTTCCAAATAAAACAGAATATTCTTGACCATCCTTGGAATGAAATACTGTCACCATCCTCTTAATTGTTCCTCACTAAAAAGGAAGAGTTATAATTATGTACATTCACAAAGTCTAACCTCCACAATTCTCTCACCATTCTCCACTTGAGTGTTTTTAATTTTGCTTATAAATACATATAACAGTTAAAAAAAGATAAAACAACAAAAAATATATTACAGAATACAACAGTGATTAAAACTACTTTTAAGGGACCTGCAAAATCAAGTTTGAAAATAATATGTAGTCAACTCAAGAGAGCATCAAAACCAGGCTCTCAATCTGATGAAAAAGTGAAGTTGCCAATTTTTTATAATCTGAGAGTTTCAGGTATTATTTCAGCCAAAATCCTCATGATAACAGAAGGATAACTACATACAATTGCAATGCATAAAGCAATGACTACCAGTTCTCAGTAGCAGCCCAAATTCCTGCCTTGTGGAAACATTAACAATCCAAAATACAGCTACCTAGAAGTGCTGTAAGAAGTTCTGAATAAAACAATATGAAATGGTATAACTGCTAAGGTTTGAATACTGACAGCTTTAGGAGTTCAGTCAAAAGACACTTGATTTGTAGAGAGAGAAAAATATATTTATATATCTATGTAAATACACAGATATAAAAATATTATCCCAGCAAGGTAGCAGCAGTATGAGCTACCTGCATTTTGTCTGACACCATCTTCCACTCTTGAGAATACTGTATACAGCAGTATTAAGATGGTTGCTTGAGAAATGGTTGAAACAAGCCATCATTTGCTAGAATATAAACACAGAAATTAAATTATGTTTAACATTTCTCAAACTGCTCAGGTTTTAAACAATTTTCTAAAATAGCCAAGTTGCACTACTGACAAATACCTTTCATATCAGTAAAACAGAGTTTTGAAGCACTGTAAGTCATTATTATAAAGAAACTACCTGACTTTTGATCAATGCACCTATGCAGCAACAACTTGTTAAAATATGCACTATAAATTTATTATGCCTTAATAAATTACAGCTAGATATAGCTATGACCTTTAGCAACATGAAATGCTGGAGAACAGAGACATTTAAAGATGAAGAACTTTAAATCTTTAGGGAAAGGACCTTAGGATAAGGTCTTTAGGGGTCCAAGCATCACTTAGAGAATGAAAACTACTGAATGCTATACAAAAGCTGTGCATTTCTCCACCTAAGCCAATGTGATGAGCCCTCATGTCCATACAGTACTTTTCCTGCAGCATAACAGATGGAAATAATCTAGGGATCATCCAAAGAATCCACCAACTACCACCCCTCAAAACTCCAAGCTGTGATTTCTTACCTATGCCGAGTATGACAGATTTGACAGAGTTGCAGAAGTGGTCTCCCAACATTAACAATGACATAGCTGTTCAATCCCCAGTCTCTCTCCACTGCAGATAATGATATGGCTCTCCAGTCAACTCCTAAATGTTAGAAGTTCAGCTCCATTTCAGGTGAGAATCATTGACTCAAAATCCCTCCCAAATCTCACCTGGCCCCTCTGTCCTCTGGAGAGGCCACTGCTCCTTCTCTTGTATCAGTCAATCTAGATCAACACTTCCATCAGTGGAAGTGGAGGGTGTTGGTCTCTTCTCCCAAGTAAGAAGGGATAGTAAAGAGGAAAGGGGCTCAAATTGTGCCAGGGAGGCTTAGCTTGGATATTATGAAAAATTTCCTCACAGAAAAGGCTGTCAAGCACTGCTACAGGCTGCCCACAGAAATGGTGGAGTTGCCATCCCTGGAGGTATTTAAAAGACTAGCAGATGTGGCACTTGGGGACATGCAGTGGTTGCCACTAAACCACTTGGCAGTGCTGGCTTAATGGTTGGACTTGATGACCTTAGAGGTCCTTTCCCACTTAAATGATTCCATGAGCCTACCAGACAATCCTGCAGAAACTCACTCAGACATGTTTGGTCCATGGTTTTCTTTACACTTTACACTTTCAGTGACCTCCTTAGGCACATAAGTCAGGAGAACACTCTTGCTTAAACTTCTAGCATTTGGCTTCTAGAATCAAACCAGCCCCTCTGATGCAGTTTTTCTTCTGCTGATGAAGGAGATCAGTTATGTTTATTTCTTGTGGTTTTACGTCATGCTTGAGAATCTCCTGAAGAGGACCGTACAGGGATACTGCACTGACATCCTTCGCTACTTTTTACAATGCTGCAAATAGATACTGTTTCTTCACTGCACTTTCCAGCCGGTTTTGGTGGGGTTTTAACTGTCTCTTCACCAAGATTATCTCTTCCAACAAATAATTCATCCTTACAACAAATACTTCATTTTTACAAATGGTGTGAGAATATACTTACTTCTCACAAATATCGCATGGCTTCACCTGTCACTCCATCCCAGACTTCCCTCCATGACTATCAGTGGTTATTTGCACTGGCATATATACCTGCCAGTTGGTCACGTTGAAAAGTTTGGGCTTCCTTTTAGATACAAGCTTTCATCCTACCAGGCTTGGGTTTCATCCAGTTTTCTGAGAAGCCATACCATCCAAGCTTCCACACCCAGCCACGTGTTCTGAGCTTTGAGTGTGGCAGTGCTCTTCAGCTTTTGTTCTCCTCAGAGCTCCTTCTGAGCTTCACTAGCCAGGGCCAGCATTGGGGTGGAAGGGCGAAGCCAGATAAACTTTTTATGGCCAGATGTCTGACATATTAACGTCTTCTTTAACATGACAACTTTGGCAAAGAATGCTATGGATATGTGAGTGTTTAGAGACATTTAAGAGGCAGCTGAATTTGAAAACTAAATGCAGGAAAGCAACTTACCATATAAGCAATGATTTACTTAGGATTTTAGTGTCATATTCACATGGACTACTGTTTTTTCTTGAAAAGCAATGTTTAAATCATGGAGATTTCTTGTATAGTAAGACACTATTCCACGGGCAACAGATAAACAGGTTTCTGATTTCATCTACAGGTACCTTGCTAATAACATCCCAGGGAAAAATTAAAAGCCTGAAACAAACCTAGGATTCCCCACCATTAAAAGAAAGAGCACCTGCAGTCAGTAGATACACCTGTCTAAGCCATCAAAGCAAATCCGTCTATCAGAGATGCCCAATGCATTTGGATGTGCTCTTATTTACATAAAACCATCACAAGGATAAGCACCACAGACTGGTACCACCTGTCTGTTTTGGCAGACTGAGGAAAGTGGGGACACTCCACAGGCTTCCCAAGAGTCCTGCTCTATATGTGCAGAGAGCTCATTCCAGTGACTCCCATCCAATTACATAGTGCTTTATCATTTTCTCCCAAAAGAGTGGTTCAGGTTAGCCAGCGGCACCACTACTAGCACAGCCATGCTGCTAATCAAATACAAAGGATCTGTAGTTATCTCATGTATAATACAACTATTTTTATTTTTATATAAAAATAAATATATAAATACTTATATATGTATCTAAAGCTTCACAATCATATCCTGGCCAGCTTTTCTTTACTAAGAGAATCTCTTTCTTCTTACATCTGACAGCTGGGGCTAGAGCACAGTATGCATTCAGATTTTCAGCATTTGCATCTACAATTTTGGTTCTCCAAACATCGTTGGAACAGCTACACAGAATGCTTTCAAAACCAAATCTGAACCAGTAAGATCAGAAACAGAGAAATAGATTTGGACGTGCTCATTGGCACAGACACCACAAAAGGAGAAGCTGAAGAGAAGGAGGCCAAGAACAAAACCTGAATGTAATTCATTATTCAAGGAGGTGGTATTAGATGAGCAAATGCTTCAGAAATATGCCGAATCCATTAGCAACTTCAAATCAGACAGACAGTCCCCACGGATTCATGTGACAAAACCTACATTTACAGGAAGACTATTCCCCTTTGCAGGAAAGGCTTACCAAGAATAAAAACCCTTGTAATGAAAACCAGCAAAGAGAATAAATTACCATACATTCTTTGTATTTCAGCTCCTCAGATAATAATGTATGAGCTTCACACTCTCTGCATGAGAACATTCCTGGATATCCCAATGACACCCTGATTGCAAACACAGATGAAGAAATTTTAATCCAAGCACATTCTCTCTGTTTCACTTACACAATCCGTGTTTGCTGTTCCTCCTATTTAAGACAAAGTAAATCTTGAAATAGGAGGTCTGATTTTGTTCAACACTTAATTAAAATTTTAAAAACCTTAATAGTGCAGACATGTTTCCCCCTCCACGTTTGCAGGGAAATAGAAGATCCATGTCATAAAGTATGTAGCAGGTATGTCTTCCAGAAAGTTCTCTTAAGGAAGATGGATTAGCTACCATTTTTCAAGCTTTATGATGTTTATGGAATGAACAGAATTTTATTCATCTTTTGTAACATGCTGTAAAGCTACTATGTCTTACCTATTTTATATTTATCATCCAAACTGGAAGAACCGTAGTTATCTCTTAGCTCTTATACCTTCTGCTCTCAAAGAATTATGAATTTGGGACCGACTATTGAAATGTCTTGCAACACTCTTTCTTATGTTATTTTTTTACTCTCTGGTTAATCTGTTAAAACCTCATCTTTACAGATACATCAAATGTCAGACTTTTTGCTTGTAGATATACAACAATAGTAATGTGACTGGTTGCAGTGAACATGACTGTTGTAGATTTATCTCGCTCTTCTACGGAAATTAAAATTTAGAATTATTCCTTCCTACACTGTTCAAATCTTTTATTGCAGTTATTTTGGATTTGAACTGTTAGCTATAACCTCTGGGTTCAGCAGTAAGATAGCCACTGTATGTATACAAGTGTGTCTATAAACACATGTATATTTACATAAACATTTATATGCTCCATTTTTTTATGATTTTCAGCTGTTTTAGTATTTTTCATAACAGTGAAAATTAAATGCAGAACATAAGTTTGCTTTTCTTGATTTCATTTGCAGACTCTTTGAAAATAGTGTATGGACTGTCAATAGTCCATGGCCCCTCACGGAATTTTTCTGCTGTCACTGCCCATTATGCTGCCCATTAAGTTTTGTCAGAATTATATAGCTATTTTTTCATCTGAGTTTGTAAATTGTTCATGATAGCTTTGCAAGAGTCACTTGGTGTTTTATCTTCAGCTTTGTAATCAACTCTTACCAATCTTCAAGTTTGTTTCTGAACAATAATTACCTACTCTATCCTGCTATTCACCACAATTTCTAACATCTTCAAGTATTCCTCTGCCTCCATCTGTAAAGGCACAGGCTTCAGATGTCCCTGCATTTGATGTCTCAAATATAAGCAGTGTAGATATACAACACATTAGATAGATCTTTTTCTCTTGGATAAGAAATGCAATGATTTTAGTTTAAATTACTGTTTCTCCTCTTTCTTCACATTCAATCACAATGAACCACAAATGTTAACAGAGTAAAACCAAGAAAATTAAATCATATTCCAATTCTCAAACTTGTTTTACAGTGAAATCTTAACACAATATCTGAAAATGTAATTTTGAACAGCTTTGGAAAACAAGTAGAAAACCAGATCAATAAAAAGAATCTGAAAATTGTTTCATCTAACCATAAATCACATTTCAAAAGTCTAAAACCACATTTCAAATAGGTAACTAAGCTCCATCTCTTCTGGTATCTTTTCGTATGACAAAGATGTCACTGTGGGACAGACTGGGGAAGTTTAGAGGAACCACCATAAACACAAGCCAGTTCCTCTTTCCAATATCATCCCTCTGCTCTTTTCATGGATAGTAGAATTTGCTGTGAAAAGATCACATGAAATGTCACTTACTTCATTACTCTGTGACTAATTATGATTAAATAGATGGTGGGGGAGCTCATTACTGTAATTTTTTGGCTCCTGTGTAATTCCTGAGCAATACTTGAAGGAGAGAAACTTATCATGCTGTGAATGAGCATCCGAGTGGATGCACAATGGTGCTGAATGCTACTTTCAGTGGGCCACTATGCTGGAAATGTCAACTCAGGTCCTAATTTCTTCTAAGGCAGCTCTCCATAATATTTTATCAGTATCAAGACCATATTGCTTAAAATTCTCTACTGAAGATGCCATCAGAGTAACTTCAAATTTTCCTATACACACTTGGTAGATGTATTTAATATCATCTATTATAATATGCTACCCAGGGCATTACTTGAACCCCTGACAAACTGAACAATTGCCTCAGCATGTTGGCCTAGAGTTCTCAAAATGCATTGCATATACAGACACAACATGCAAACCCCTTCAAAATGGTGTGTAGTCCACATGGCCAATGCCCATTCAAGAAGGTCCAACCTTCCCTACTGTCCAGTGGCAGAAATCAGGAACATGTTTGGAAGTCTTTTCCCTATTCTGTTGGAAACCATGAAAAAGAAATAGCTTGGATTCAATACTACCTTCAGGATCTCCTCCACCCAGCTACCTATTTGCAAAAGTAAATTTCACCTGACGTTTTCTTGAAAGTCAGGTGAAAAAAAACACCACCAAAATACACACTACACCACAGCAACATGGCAGGTCTGAAATATGCACTGAAAGTCAAACTGGCTTATCTAGAACTGTTAATGAACATTTCAATTATGGCTACACTGAGATCTGAAATCTTGGAGACAGATGAAAAGCTCAGTACTGGGCACATCACAGCCCAACCAGACCAAGTTCTCAGTCTGGATAAACTGTGAGGATGTGAATCCCATGAAAAATATGGGCAGAGTTTAGACTCACATTTCTGCAGGGAGTAAGTGATGAAGATTTTCTGTTACACTGGACAAAGGAGATCTCCACACTGTGCCACTGCCACAGATGCAGCAGAAGAGAAGTCAGCCTTACTCCCTGGGGCCACAGCTCGTACCTCCGTGCAGCTGTCAGCCCACAGCGAGCAGCTGCTCTTCAATATTACACAGCATATGCGCACAGGAAGTGGCGCCCGGGCGGGCGTCTGCGGGAACTGCTCTGCTGCTGGTTTGCTGGCCTTGCCTGAACCATCCTGACAAGGTCCAGAACAGCAGCTCAGGGAAAACTCTATTCTCCTACAAAGGGAGCTCTAGCGCTTCCTAAGGCACAACCTACCTCCACCTGCGCATCAGGACGGGCTCCTGGTACCTTGGAAGCTCCGGAGCATTGAGTGAAAGTGGCCTTTGGGCACATTTATCACTGCATTGCATAGCTCCAGAGTGAAAACAGAGACAGGATGTAACTAGGCAATCTTCTGGACTGCTGAGCTTCCCAAGGAACTATCCCACCAACACTTCACTTTTCTGCTTTTTTTAAGTAGTAAAACAAAACCTAAACCAGAAGCCCCATTTTCTCTGTTCCTCCTCATTCTTTGAGGAAACAGCCATTAAATAAAAAGTTTTTATGTCTGTTTCTTTTTGAAGAATGTAACTTCTTTTCAAGCTTTGTGAAGGTTTTTGGTTCTCTTTTTTTTTTTTTTTTTTGTCCAGTAAAAAAGAACTGTTCATATACCATATTAGGTCAGGCTGTCAGGTTTTATCTCAATTCCTAACTCTTTTTAGCTCAATGAAACAAAATGCGCAGTAAGTTTATCCCCTGGGTCAGCAAAATGGATTCCTGACCCACAGGTGCTCTAACAGTATCATATTATCTTAGGGTCGACAGAAATTTATGTGCATAAGCATGTCAGTACAGGAAAAAATCATATAAACCCTACCAATGGAAAGTTTAAAATACTCAAAGGTGCCCTCCTTTTGGACTGCTGGGGAGAAGGAAATGATATATCAACTTAAGCCTCCTAACATGGTAGGAAATTTCATCTTTGTTATTCATCATTGGCTTGTGGTACAGCTGAGAACGACATGTCCACAGTATCTCTGCAAATCTGCTTTGGTCTCTAAAAGGACACAACACATGCTGGATGCCCAGAAAAACAAAGCTAAACAAAAAAAACCCAACCAAAACTAAATGCCAGAAACAATTTCTTCTGCCAGACAGAGCTGTCAAATTCTAGTTCACTAAAAGTATAAATGTTTCCTTAAGAGCAGTGTGGATTTTTACTGTGCTTTATTGGTGACATTTACCAATGCATTGTGTTAATGCAGTTACTGGAATAGCTGGTATTTCCTTGCTTAACATCTTTCTCTATTCACTGTTGAGAAGCTAAGGCAGAATAAGCAAGTTAGATGTGACACTACTTCCAGTAACACATTTTCCCCCACAAAACTATGTCTGGTGTTTGTCTTTTTGTAATCAGTCCTATCTGGAGCAATTTTTCTGCCCCAATACACTTTCAGGGAAGTCTCCTTTTCTAATAACAACATAATTCCCAACAGCATTAATAAAAACTGCACATGAGCAGTTCAAGGGGTAAGATAGAGAGGTTGCAGTGGAGACTTATATAATACTTTTGCTTTTTCTGTAGTAACTACATTCTTGGCTGAAGGTTTCTTTTAACTTTTGCCCAGAGTCTTAAAAGGTTCTTAAATATTACAGGAGTGGTGCTTTAAAGCAAATGCCCAAAAGAGGAATGGAGGCATAAAGCATGAGCATCTTTAGAAGTTCATGCACTTACAAAATGCCAACAGGACTTGGCCTTCAGTTTGTGAAATATCAGAAGCTGTGTGGCCAGCAGCACCAGGGCAGTGATCATTTCCCTGTACTGAGCACTGGTGAGGTCACACCTTGAATCCTGTGCTCAGTTCTGGGCCCTCACTCAGCACAGACCACGAGGTGCGGGAGGTGTCCAGAGAAGGGAGCGGAGCCAGTGAAGGGTCTGGAGCACCAGTCTGACAAGGAGTGTCTGAGGGAGCTGGGGGTGTTCAGCCTGGAGAAAAGAGGCTCAGGCCTCACTGCTCTCTCCAGTTACCTCAAAGTACACAGATAGGGTTTGGTCACTTCTCCTAAATAAACAGGGATGGGACGGGAGGAAATGGCCACAAGTTATGCCAAGAGGGGCTTAGATTGAATATTACAAAAAATTCCTGCATGGAAAAGGTTGTCAAGCACTGGAAGAGGCTGCCCAGGGAAATGGTATTTAAAAGATGTGTAGGTGTGGCATTTACGGACATGTTTTAATGGTGGACTTGGCAGTGCTGGGTAAATGGTTGGACTCAATGATCTTAGAGATCTTTTTCAATCTAAATGATCCTAAATTGTGGAATTGCATTTTATTGAAATGGTTTGCTCTGGCTCACCCCTGGGAAGTGTATGGTTTATCCCAAGTCTGTAACCTCCACTGCAGTATCAGACACACATCTGTAACCTCATTGGCCTAAAGATCTGTCTGTGCCCACTTTGAATCCCTCTGTTAAGGGTGCAAATGGAGAGGGCTCACTCTTTTTGCCCTGGAGGCCTCTGGAGGCTGCGCTCCTCTCCCCTTCCCTCTCCCTCTCCTTCCCCCTCTCCCTCAGTGACCATGCTGCCTTCCTGGGGTCGAACTCCAAATAAATCCTCATCTCATCAGCACCTCAGCAGCCGTCTGGAGTCTCCTTGCCGGCCTGCATGCGAACACCCACGACCCTAGAGCCCGGGGGGCTCCTCGGGAACCCTCCCTGGGAACCCTCCCCTGGGACCCCTTTGAAATCTAAACTACAACACTAAATGATTCTATGAGAGTGACGGAATGACATAGTGTTTGTGGTAACACTGTGATAAATCAGTTTTGATGCAGAAGGTTCCATTAATTTATCTTACTAATAAATTTTAAAAAATTTCTTTTTTTTTCCCTTGAGGAAAAAAAGAACATGTTATGAACCACTTTCTTTTGCCTTGCAACTTGCTAAAACTTGGCCCTTTGGAATATTCCCCGATCAGGGCAATCCTCCCTGTGTGCCCCGCTGAGCAGCCATCTCCCCAGGCCAGCAGAACTCCTGCAGGGAACGCAGACAATGCAGAAGAAATGAGATTACCCTTTGTTGACTTACTGACAGCTGCTTGGAGAGGTGCTGTAACCTATGTTGACAGACTCGCCTGCTTAGGGGCCATGCCTAGAGCAGCACCTTCCTATGGCAGAAGCACACCAGCAGCACCACAATATGAAATGCAGATGGGGCACTACTAAGCAGAGTCATGCTGGGAGATGGATTATGCTGCAGAAATCTGCCTCAGAAGGCAGGTGTGCTCTCATCCCTACTGCACAGTGTTACTCAGATTTAGCAGACTTCAGACTAAGATTATATAAAGTTCGGGAGAGACTGACACAAGGAACCAGAGCCCATTTCCACCTGGAGCCTCAGATTGCAATATATTCCTAAAGCATCTAGGTGGGTGCTACTACATAACTGTAGACTTCAACTTTATATGGGATAAAAAAAATTCATAAAAATTGTTAAAATTGCTGCTGTACTCTCGGCAGCTCGGGTTCCTGTTTTTCCTCACATAGCATGTGCCTTTCATAGCATGTGCAGCAAGAGGCTGTGCCCACAGCACATGACACATCTGCTTCCCCTCTAGCTTTTCTCACACGGCCCTCATTTCTCTTTTCCCCCTCGTCCCCTTTCCTGCTCGCTGTGCTGAGCCCCCAGCAGTGCTGCACCTCCCACTGCCGCTCCCCAGCCGCAGCTCGGCTCTCCTCTGCCCGCCACTGCAGCACCCAGAGATGGGGCCATGGCACCACAGCTGATGGCAAAGCACAGGCCTGCAGGGTGTGCCACCTCCTGCCCCGGGACACCCTTCTCCTTTCCTCAGGCTTCACCTCCATCCACAGAATTCTGTGGAATTCAGACACTTCAAAGTAATCAAAACTCCCAAGGGCACCAGACAGGCACAGAGGGACAGCAAATTTGGTTGCAAAGAAACATCCAGTATTCTTATGTGAACACAAGGGTGGCCATAGGTTTTTATAGATTGACAAATGTGTCTGTCCTGTGTCTGTGTCTGTCCCATTGTACCTGATACAAGCTCCTGCCTAGTGCTTGGCTCCAGCCTTCCTCACACCTTCTGTGACACTCTGGGATGCTCACCCAGACTGGGTTCCTGGGCTATTTTTGAATATCTCTCTTCTATAACTAGAAGCAGCAATGACACCAAAAACTAAGTCATGAAACACTTGCAATGCACTTCTACCCTGCAGCAATGCTGATACTTGGAAGGATGTTCGTGCAACACCCTACCCATGAGCAGGTCTGAGGTTTCATTACTAACAGCTCAACTGTCTTGCCTGCATTCATACTAAAACTGGCACCACTTACGACTAAACCGTTTTTTTAAAATAACTTCACCTTTATTATTCAGAAAGCCTACAAACCTACATGGTCATCTTCTCTTTTTTTCCCCTCAGAATATGCTTCAGAGGAGAGAAACATAGCTATCCCCATCAGACCACTAGGTACAAGGCACAAAAGTCCCAGTCACCAGCTGAACTCTCGTGAAAGAAGTTTAGTAGGCACCAGCCAACAACTTCTATAAACCATCCTGCAAATCTACACATGCTAGAAAAAACACTTCCCATGTTTTCCATGTGTAACTGGTATCAGAGCTACCACATCAGATACCAGCTAGTAATATCTGATGGATAAAGATAGCTAATGGCCACTTGCCACCTCTTTACATGACTGCAGTTTGCTCTTCACACCTTACAGGTGCCTGCATGCAATTATATCCGTTTATCTAAGCCAAAAAGTTTCTCTGCAGAATTCCAGCCATACACACATCCACAGACCATAAGGGCTGCAGCAGTGCTCCTACTTTAAGTAGTACATGCTTGATTTGGAAAGTATTTTATGTCTTTCTTTTCTGTCAAAGTATCACACAGATTGGTTAGTATGCTGCTGTGCTTCAGATCATCCTGAATAATTAATAAAGAGTTTGCCAGTTCTTGAATATATTAGTGGTGAAGAAATATTGCTTGAACTTGTGAACTGTGATCAGCTTGCTCTGGAAGAGAAAATCCTTTCTCCTTTCATTACTTCTTACAACAATAAGTTCAAAGAATTCTTTTGAACAAAAAGACAATATTGCGAACTAATAATGCTCATTAAATATAATAAATCTGCCTCTTTTGTTGTTCACATACTCAGTGCTGGAAAGCCTAAATACCAATTACAGAAGGAACATCTTAACAAAAATTCATCTCTCTCCCTCTCCTTCAGCAATCATAATGCAGGCACTTACAATTTCAAAGCAATCCTAAAACAATCCTGGCCAAAGGCATTCTTAAGTGCAAATAAAAAAGTCAAAACTGGTGAAAAATCTAGAAGGGAAAAAGTCATGCAGTATCTTCTTTGCTCTCTCATAGTCTTTGCCAACTTCAGTAACTGTTCCTAGCCAGTGATGAACAAATGGGAGTGGGACACAGTTGTCCCCAAGACTAGCATGGACCCACTGAGTGACATAAGACAGGTCAAGGCCACTCTTCGCCTTCATTTTCTTATCTGACAAACAAGCCTTGCAACAAAATAATTTATTTTAAAACAAAACAAAACAATTCCATGTAGTACCAAGGAATGTTTTTGTTTCGGTTGTTTTTTGAATTGTATTTAGTACATTACAAGCACTAAGAGCAATGTAAAAACTTCCCTTGCTGACAGATGCCCACAGGTCTCCCCTGTGGACTCTCTCCTGTCTTCTCATGAAGCACCCACTAATGGCTGAGGAAGGGTGGCAGCTCTGGAGATGGCCCTGAAGTTCCCACCTGCTAGGGGAAAAGAAAGTTTCCAGATCTTGTTCCTACTCTTTATTCTTTTGCTGTAGTTTGCTTAC
The DNA here is from genome assembly GCF_021018805.1 of Prinia subflava. Taxonomy (NCBI): domain Eukaryota; kingdom Metazoa; phylum Chordata; class Aves; order Passeriformes; family Cisticolidae; genus Prinia; species Prinia subflava. Next base: position 39,864,838 of record NC_086250.1, on the reverse strand, counting down.
TAAATCAGAAGCAGCACAGAAGTCACTTTCAGAAACAAAATGCAGAAAACTTAGAGATATGGACAACTTGGATAAACAGGTGTTGAGTATGAAAAACCTCAAAGCGTATTTCTGAAACCCCAACCAAATGCACAAAGCCATCAAATCCACACTGACCACCTATTTATAGAACTTACCAGACACTTAGGAATTTTCTGAACCTTCAGAACTAATTTTAGAAATACAGGGAACCAACCTATGTTTAAAAGTCCCTAGAGATATTGTTGCTTGTTATTTTTACTTCATTGAAAACAAGCTGTTGACTCAGTTCTAGTAGTTAAACTTGTATTTGCATAAACAATTTACTGGCAAAAAGAGACCACATAATCAGAATTACTGTTAGAATAATTTAAAGGCTGGAAACGAGGGATGGCTCTCTGAAACACTAGAAAGTTTGTAATAAGATGCTATAGAGCCTCAATCTCTTTAACACCATTTTAATTCCATACTTTAAAAAAAATTCTAGGTTTGTTTGCGTTGTAGTTGCTTTTGCGCAAAGCAAAGTAAAACCTATGTCCAGAATTCAGAATTCATCCTTGATGCTTTAGGCACAACCCAATTTTTAGATAACTGATCATCTTGTAAAATGGAGTGCAGCATCTTGCCTTTAAAGCTTGCTTTATCTCGCTGTATTGGAAACATACTGGGAGAATAAAAATATATGTCTGCAGAAAGGATCTGTATGCGCAGTAGGTGATAAATTATCCTGAAGATAGGCTATAAAGCTTTGATGGGTGAGAGGCATTCCACTCAGCTCCTCATGCTATGCCCTGTGTAACAACAGCTGACATCTTTATCAGAGTGCTCCTATTCTGTTTCCATTATAATAAAATTCAGAATAATGTCACTGATCTGTGCTTGTGAAAAACTGCATTCCTGACTCTAACGAAGAGACCCATTTCTGTATGCAACTTTATACTACAGACACAGCCTCCTAAAAGTGCTGTTCTTGTGGATAATAAAGGGAAAATACAAACATGTCCATACATCAATTAACCACAGCCAAGGCTTTGCAATGCACTACTTGGAAGGCAATTTTTAAACTATAAAGCGGTTAATTTACCTGTAAACCTGACCAGCCTACACATTTCAGCAACTTTCCAGTATTGTATACTATATATGTATATTGTTCACTGTTGTGCTTACCATATTAACTGTAAATTGTAGCATTTTTATTTAGCATACATATGCAATGTAAGGGACTACCACAGGCTCTTTAGTATGCACAGCATATTGCTCAATGTCCAAGGTCTTATATGAATAAACTTGGGGGGGGGGGGGCGCAAAACCCCTAGTGTTTCTCCTCTGCACAAAAAAATCATCCTACAATACAAGCAGCTGTAAAAGTGCAGATTTGTGGTTGCTCTTACAACTACAACTGTGGCCTTTCCTTATATTCACTTGGTCCAAATGTAAGTTGCTATTCTCTCTGAGCCCAGTACTTCTCATACTGAAAACTATAAAAACAGCTGTGACTTCAGATTCTTAACGTAGCTTTTGGCTTACCTTGCTCTTTTGGGATAGAAAGGAGATAAAAAATTAAAATAATACATAAAAATTACAAAACTCTCTTCTCAGTGTGAATTTTACTACCTAATATAGGTAAGAAGATACCTTTTCTCTTTTCAGAACCTTTTAACTACTTCCAACTTTGCTTAAAACACTTAAAACATACACACGGAGATTCAAATGCATATAGATACTAACAATAAAAAGAGATTGACCCAGCATTATTACAGCTCAAAAGTAAAAGCATGATTGATTTATTAATTAAAGAAATCAGGTAATTACAGCACAAATCCACAATAAACAAATTAACAGCTATTAAAAAATGCATAATGGAAAAATAGGATAGAAACAAAAGACTGGTGTAAAAACAACACATTGGTGTAAAAACAGATTTGTTTTTTGTTGTTCTTAACTAGATAGACTAGATCTAAATTCAAATCATGTCTCCACACCTATGAGAATAGTCTCACCCAGCATCATTCTTGCAAATTGCATCATCAAATAACATAATACTTTTCTTTCATGGTTGCTTGTTAATGGACACAAATATGAAGCTTCATCTGACCTTGGTTATGTGCAATTTTATTACTGAAAATGTACTGACATCCAAAATAAAGACTCACAAAACTGAAGTGTAATATACATTAAGGGATGTAATCTTATAGTGTTCTACATTTCCTTCATGAATAATTATTGTGCACTTCTTGTTCTTCTTGTTCACTTCTTGCCACACCTTTTGCTTTAAGAGGGGGTGATTGGTAGAGATTGGAGAGGAAATACAGAAAAGTCTTCTGTGCAGCAGGCAGAAGTAGCCCCCATACCCACAGAGGGAACATGGCACAAAAGGAGTGCATGGGCAGGTGCAGTGGCAGCAGTGAAGCAGGACTGAGGGGCAGGGGTCTCGACTGGAACACGTTTGAAGATCCTTTCCAACCCAAACCATTCTATGATTCTGTAATTGTGCCTGTCTCTTATCAGTGGTGCAAGTTTGAAGGCAGAGGACAAGGAAGACTAATGCTCCCATCTGAAGATGGCCCTGGAGGTGAGGTCAAGAGAGGTAAAGGTTATCTGTTGCAGGCTCTGACTCTAAACTACGGGGAGGAGTGGGTCCCTGAGCATTCCCATTACTATATGATATTTCTGCCTTGAAATTAGCTCACAACACTTGAAGATTCCCCCGCAAGAATTTTTTTCAATTACAAAGTAAGTACATGCAACAATGCAAAGAACCAAATAAAAAGCTCTCCTTTTTTGCTTTGAAAGGTTAAGATGAAGTATGAGAGGAGTACGATTGCTGTAAAATAAAATATTGCCTGAACATCTCCCTACTGGAAAAAATTACAGCATCTCCAGTTGCCCAGATGAAGCATTTCTGTTTACATCCCTATCTGGAAGAACAGGAAATGAAGTTACAAGCTTACTTTGTCAAGCCAGGCATGAAAAATGACATAACATACGTAAAGTAGACATTTCCACATTTTGATGTATACTTAACTGCACATCTTTTATTAAAAACACAAGACACTAATCTAGTGTGCAGCACACCTGTATCTTTTCACCACAGTAGGGTGAAAGATAGAAAAGAAATTATTTCAGGGAAATGCACAAAGGTACAGGATTAGAGCAGAAGAAAAAGACCCTGGCAGAGACAGGCTGGGGACAATACTAAAGTAAGGAAAGCTGCTTTTGGAGCAAAGAACTCAAGCTATGCACAAAACCCTACAACTAGAAGGTTAGAAGGAAAGGAGATCTTCCAGCTGATACAGCAGCAGAAGATCACCAGCTGTTGGCAAGAATCCTCTCCACACTAATAATGTGAAGGTCCATCCCTGTCCTTAGCTAGGCTGTGTTCAGCAGTCCATAGCTGCTGCCTGAGATGCAAATGCCAAGGCCAAAAAACCCAGAGAATTGGATAAAAAACCAAAGGTTTCACTCAAAACAGTGAAAATTCAGGAAGCTGTCAATTAGGACAGTAACCCCAATCCAGCATATAGCTTACAGGAGAATATATGAACATACTTCTAGACTTTTTCTTTATCAACTAGAGACAAGCATAAGGTGCACTACTGCAAAAATTCAATACTATCATACCAGTTCCTACTGGGAGGGAGTGGGAGGAGCAAGGAGTCTCAATGGTAGTTAAGATTATTTCAAAGGAGAAAAAACCCACTAGCCTGAGTTCTGTTGAATGATGGAAGCATGAAATAATTAAGATGGCTATGAGGTATAAGATTATTGATTATTCACAGGGAAACTGTATTTAAGTGGAACAACTCTCATCAGTGAGAGACTAAATTAGTGCCCAGATCTAATAAAGACATCAGCAGACAAAAAGGTTGCTCTGCTCACACCAGAAAGAGAATACACTGACTTTCAACCTGATAAATGTGTAATAGAGCTACCAGAATAGAAACATTTTACACAAATGAGAAAAACAGGCATATACCCAGCACAGATTTGAAAGAGAAGCAAATCTACTGAGAGGATAATTAATAAATATTTAAGTTCCTATGTTTTGAACAACGTGGCCCCACTGAGCAATCTAAATAAAAGGAAAATGCTTATATAAGTTTGATTGCAGTATTCTTCTCTTTTCCTATTACTGATCTCATTGTATTAGCATGCTACCTTTTCATGCTTCTGCAAAACAAAGCACTAATTGATTTTGAGCTATCCTGACTAATAATCAAAGATACCTGATTTTTCAAGCTAAGCTGATAAAAATAGTTTCATTCACATCCGGATGTATATCCAGCTGCACAGTAACGGCCATTAAATATTTCACAGCACACAGGATAAAAAACAGAAGCTTCTTATTTGCAGACACATAACGCTGTTACAATGTTGGAAGTTTCCATCAAAACATCAAGCTAAAATCCCAAATCAAACCCTTTTATACAGAGAAGGAAAAAATTACCAAACATATTGGATTTTCTTTTTTAAATAGAAGTTATTTTCAGAAAAAAAGGTATGCTCATTCCTGAACAGGGAAGGTGTCTTAGACAGGTTTTCACATATCTGCTTTAACAGTCACACAGGACTCAAGGTAGTATTTTAAAGTTCTGAGCGGTAAGACAGACTGCAAAGATTTACAGTAAGATAAAATGCATACTGCTCTAACAGGCGAATTAACTTCAAAAGTCTGACATGCAAGTGCAGCCCTGAAATAACGCACGCTGCTATCCCTACTTCATCACGTACAACAGCCTTCGGCATCTAAAGCACAGGTAAAAATAGCTGGCAAAGGACACGAAACAGCAGAAATTCGTCCTGGATACAGGTCCAGGACAGCAGTGCCAGTTGTTCCCAGTAAGGCAGAGCGTGCACTGACCCAGGAGGGATGTCTCTGAGCAGTCAGCAGAAATACAAAACAATAACACCCCACAATAACTTTAACACTTCACTTGCGAAAAAATCCTCCTTTTAGCAATAACCAAAACAAAAAAACAAAACAAAACAAAAAAAAAAAACCAAAACAAAAAAAACAATTAAAAAAAAAAAAAAAAAAAAAAAAAAAAAAAAAAAACCGGAGAGAGAGAGAAAAAAGCCCCAGCAATCTATCTTCCTAGCAGGAGCACAGCCTGGGACGTGTAGGAATGTTAATTTTAAGTGCCCCTACACCCTCCTGTATCAGGAGTTCTTTGTTGCCTGACAGTACATTGGAAGGACGGTCATATTTAAAAGTAAAAACACCAGGCTGTGTGTCTGGAAGGATGCAGCGGAGCCCCTGGATGAGTAAGAAGGAAAGCACGTTACCTTTAGCAAGTCTCCTCAGGATCTGACAGCGGCATTTAAAAGAGACAGCTATCATTCTGGCTGCCTGCCTCCCCTGGCAAAGCTCGCTCGGGGCTCTGCTTGGGTGAATGCAGCAGCAGCCTGTGAATTCCTCCTCCCGCACATACCAGGCAAAGGTAGCCCCGGCGGGGAGTGACAAAGCTTAATTCCTCTTGGCTGATGCAGAGATCAGCCCCGTGTCATCCGGCAGAGCTGTGTCATTCACTACTACCGCCGCCACCACCTGCGTGAGGAATGAAGGGCTGCAAAGCCGTATTTCTTTACAAGCCAGACAGCATCCTGCTGCACACACAGACGTGGGTACTGGAGGCACACATCCCCCAGCCTCTCGCATTCCCCGACCCTGCAGGGAGTGATGGTTGCTGTGCCAGGCAAAGGGCCACACGTTTCAACAAGACATGGTGATTTTTCTCCTCCTTCCTCATATCTATCCTTTCATTTATTGTTTCCTCTGGATAAATAGGGCAAAAACACCAGGAATCCTACTTCTGGGAGAGAAGGAGCCCATTTCAAATGGAAATATTCTAATCAAAGCACATAAAAGGTTTAATTCTATCGATCTATAAGGAAGAAAAAAGAAAAAGTCTGATTTGATAACCAGGAAAGCTTTTTGACAATTGTAGACAAGTATATTACGGCCGATGAAGCACAGACCACAGGGGGAGGGAGAGTGTGGAGGGAATTGATGGATTGTTGTGTGTGGGCAGGACCACCAAGAATTTGATCACACCAAAATAAAATGATGCTGAATAGAAAACACACAGCAAATTGAGTTTTCTGCCTGCACTAAAGGGAGAAGAGAGCAGATTTTAGAGCAGCTGAACTAGTCACACATTGCACCATTTGTAAGATTTCTTCAGCTCACGAGGAGTTTTATGCCCTCTCATGCTTATTCAAAGAGCAAATTAACCTGTTTTTACAACTCATTCAGAAAATTATGAAGTAGAGCATACCACTTAATCTAGAGTTCCATACCTTATGGACAATACTCCATACTCATTCTAAAAACCAAGCAAGTAAAACAAATTATTCCATATAGAGTTTTTCATTTCAAATCTATGCACAAACCCCAATTCCTGCACCAGATACTCTCCTTTAAGACAACAGATAATTATTTCTTTCTCAAGATTTATGCATCACTTGAGTAATATATTTTAAACTGTCTACATATATTCTGTCCCATTCATGTGCTTTGATTACAAAATTGCTTAGTTTATCTTCTGTCATCTTTTATCCATCACTACATTTAATGTTAAAGTCCAGTGTCATGGTGCACATTTTCTACCACCAGCTACAGAAAGCCAGGAGGAAGCACAGACAGCTTTCACACTCTGAGCCATGTCTCTCTCCCTGACTGCTCTTCACTGCATCTGCAGCTCTGTGCTTCCCACAGTCCAACTTCAACTACTATTGCAGTGATTGTTTTTCTTATTTTTGTTTTATTGGTTAGAGCAACAGCCATATTTCCATGGGTAAGGTGAAGCACTCCATCAGCACTGTTGCAATTGCTGAGACAGACCTGGCAAAAATTTATTTTATTTCATTGTCATTAAAACCAGATAGGAGTAATCGAGTCATCTGTTCACCAACCTTGTTATTGCTTTTTCTGGCTGCTCTTGTGCCAGAGAGCCATAAAACCCAAACAGTGGAACAGCAGATGCACCTGAAGGTGAGAACTGATGGCTCCATCCTTGTAACCACACACCTCTGGCCAAGGATGGACAGGGCACACGAGGAGGTGTGAAACCAGAGGATAAAGGTGGAGGTTTACATCAGTGTTAATTCAGTAGTCTGGAAACAAAACAGAAAATCTTGGGACTATTATGGAAAGGGGAGAGGAGTTGTGTGTTCTTGTTCTCCCATAGAGTGGCTTTCTCTCTCTCCCAATATGCTTTTAGATGAAAAAATTTGCCAGAACTCTTTCTTTCCACTTCCTGCTCAGTTAACAGGACTTCACACCAATAACCACCACCCTACATCTGCTTTCTTTTCTCTCTACTCCCCTGGAAAAGCTGTTCCAGAAACCAAAGGCTATGGCTCAGCACACAGGACCTGTTCACAGCTCTTTCAGGTTTGAGATGGCGAAGCTGCCTGAACTTGCTGTTCACTTTCTGCAGAGTGGCATCCAGAATCCTTATTACTGCCTTTTCATCTGCCAGATGCCTGTCACAGATGCCATAAACCTTGCCGGACCCAGGCACACCAGTTTCAACACTTGCCCTTAACTCATGGGCAACCAGAAGATGATGATGGTTTAGAACATTTGTTCTTTGGCTCTTCCCAGTCAGCTGCAGGGTCAGCATTGTCTCCTCCAGGCAGTAAGGTCTCCACTCTCACCTGTTTGGATACAGACCTTGCCACCACCTGCCAGCATCAATACCAGGTGAGCCTGCAATGCTCCTTCCGTCCTTCAAAAGATGATTTTGGTCAGTGGGTCTCAAATCAAGAGTCCATTTTTGTGCAATTTTAACATCACTGAAGACTTCTGCTGGGCAGAGAATGGCAAGAGGTTGTATCTACAGCAGGAACAACTGCTTGCTGCTGGCCTTTGTGATCTGTCTTCATGACTTACCCTGGTTCAGCCCCTTTGGAAGAGGATGCAAAACAGAGGACACTTACAGAGCTAAGAGGCTGCAAAAGACACACTTCAGACACTGGAGAAAAATCAGGCCTTTAGGGAAATGCTGAGTCCCAATAGGAGTAAATAGAAATGTGTAAAACTGTACTAATTGTACAGAAAGTGATATATAGAGAGATATATAGATATATAGATATACATAGGCAAAATAGTAGTAGACTTGGTCAGATCAAACTTTACTAACAGTAAAAGGATACATTCATTCCTTGATCCAAAAAGCTGGCACTGTTGTATTGTTTACTAATTCTGGATTACTGGTGTGTATGTTAAGCAGCCTCTGAAGCACTGCAATGGTCACTTCCAACCAAGTCAATAGGACAATTTTTTGCTTATGTTTCTTCAGGTAATTCTTCTGTCCTTGCCAAGGGAGGTCATGTACTGATTTGAATTTCTCAAAAAGGTTTCAGAAGACAAAAAATTCATACTTCAAATACAGCATGGAACATAATGATCTATTGTATGTACTGCGTATTTTTTCCTCATTTTTGCTAGGTCGATAAAAGATCCAGTTATTGGAACATTTTCTAAAATATTCACTCATGATAGACATGGCTTTATCAGTTTCTTTCAGGACAACAATTGTGAGGATTAACAGAACTGTTCTTATCCAAAGTCCTACTCCTGAAATTAATTTAATTATACTTCATGTGGTTTATATATATATATAACCAAATTAATTATTTTGTCGTTGTTAAATGTTTCAACATTCCAAAAGACAGCCATCATTTTCTGAAGTGTCAGTCATTCAGCTCTGCAGCAGGACTCAGCCACTTTGAGGAGCAAAAATGGGGGAGGAGGTAAAAACAAAAAGGTACCTAATATAATATTAGGAGATCAAAAACCCTCAGACATAATAAAAAATTATTTATAGTCTGTCTAACACAGGTTAAACTCCAGTAATTATATTTCTTCCTTATTAATTAACAGAGCTACATATTTAGTGACAATTTTCTCTGGACTCGTCTGTAAAAATCTTTTTTCATTGTGATCCTTTTGGGCAGCAGCATGATTTGCATCACTTTTATTGCTGCACTCACTCTTTTTTTCAGTAGTCTGAAAGATTATTTATAAATCTAGAATATATATAGCACACAAATACTTTATCAACTGAATTTTTATTCATAAGTCCTCAGTAGAAGGTCACTAGATGAAAGAAGCTTATATTTTCATATGATAAGACAGGCAGTGTAATATATGTATTCTGTTTAGCACAAACTTCTGATTAATCTTATCAGATCACTTTAGCTGAAATAAGTGAACCAAAAAATGCTACTATCTATTACACTTCTCTGTAGGTTAAAAAAAAAGTAATGAAATTTCTCTAAATTAAATTGAAGATTACAATCTTTATACAGTGTGACACTTAGTTACAATGAGGAAATTTCAATGAAGAACCGGTATTCAATGAAGAATACAAACTCTCCAAAATAAGAAATTGTCTTTGGGGGGGAAAAAAAAGAGTTTGCAAAAAAATGAACTTCTTCTGCAGAAAACACACCCTTCTGTTTCACAGGAGTATACACACCCGGAAGCCACCCTGGGTAAAATCCCACTCACACTGTATCAAACATTTCCTTTCACACAGTGACTGAACAACACCTTAAAACCAGTTACACACCATCCCCTCTTCCACTTGTCAGGGATTTGTCTACAAATCCGAGCTGCTGTAGTTGGTTTGGAATGTCCCAAGCTCATGTTTTTCCTTATGGCCCAAGTTTGTGTGTGACCACACAAGCAGATGCACCACAGAGAACTCCTTTGGTCACAGCGAAGTCCACCACAGACCCAGACCTTAAAAGAAAGGCAGCCCATGGGGTTCAGTGAGGACAGCAACGTGTTCAGACAACAGTATCAGTAAAACATTAGGGCAATGAGAAAGACATCCAGGTATCAAGTGCTTCATGTGTCAGGAAGATACAGTGATATCTGCTGGATCTATCTGCATGAGAAAATTGAAATGAAATATTATGAAATCTGAACACATAAGGATTTTGTACAAGTCAGTATTTTGTTTCATCATTTTAGAAATTACTGCTGGCATCTACCACATTAGTCAAATGGAAAGTCAGATTTTTAAGGAACAAAGAAACTTAATTTAGCTCTGAAAATAAAAAATTGCTATATGGATACTTCTGTTTTGAAAACTAAAACATTTCCACTATATTATTTCATACAACCTTACATCAATACCAGGAATCTCTATCTGAAGAAAATTTTTCATCCTAAAGAGAAGAGCTGTATTCCTATTCAGCAACAGGCTCAGCCAGTCCAGCATTTTGCAATGAATACTGCTCTATTATGAAGATTCCCCTTCACTACAGGGAGAAGGAATAAAAAACCGAGTGAGATAAAGACACTCTGTTATTCCCCAGTGCTCAGATTATCAAAACAGACAACTTGTCAGCTTTGCATAATTTGGAGGATCTTGTAAATTTACATTTTTATTAAATCAACTACAGCAGCTATTTTCTAGCTTTATTAGCCACCTCTGCAACGCTGATGGGTAATTTCACACAGACATTGCAGCAGAATGCTTTACAGGTCATTCATTAGGAGTCATAGAAGCTGCTCTGGCTTCAGAAGATCCTCACTGGAGAACATGTCACATACAAGATGCAGCATGGTGAAAAGCAAGGACATGCCTGTGTTTGAAGAGGTTAACAGATGACAAAAATACATCTGTTAAAGATCTAGGTTGATGCCAAAACACTGGTGCATGGCACCATACAAGTATTTTAGCTTCACTGCGTAGGAGGAGATTAAGAAAAATAATTTAGGGGCCTTCTAGGTTAAAAAACCCCAAAATCTTCATTTATTGCCTCCAAGCAATGTTAACTTTTTGATTCAGTAGGTATTAAATAAGTAGTGATAAAATCAGTCAATATTGCCACATCCTGGGATGGCTTTTTCTTGAAGTGTTTTACAACACTGCAGATTCATATTTTTAATTTACTTTTTTAAGTGCCTGATTTAACAATAGATTTTTAAAAATTTATAATGCAGTATTAAAGGAGAGAGAATACATACATCTTTTCTACATGAAAATACCTCTCCACTGCACATTACCCTTTAGTACAACATAAGGGACAGCATTGCCTACATTACCCTTTACAAGAATCCCAAACCAGAGCTTTACAAAAAAATCTTTATCTTACCAGTCTGTTTCAATTGCTGGCAAAAATTAAACCTGTCCTTTTCAGTGAAATTGTGTTGACAGACAAAGGTTAAGAGATGTTTCTTACTAGAGAAAGATCTTCAAAGAACTTTGAGTACAAGTCTGATTTTTCACTCTTAATTTCATTTCAGGTACTGGCAAACACACTGGTCAGCTTTTCCCACCCTTTCTTAACCACAAACACTTGTTTAAAAATAACTGTGGACCGAAAAGATTTGGGAAATATGAAGATGCCACATACACTATGAAAATTAGAAAGTTTTGAGAGACTAGCACAAGTACATTGTAGTCTCTCAAAGGTAATTTCAAGCATTGTCACAACTAATTGAGATTTGTTTCAGAAACAAGTCATCGTCATCATCATCATCTTTGCACGGTTTGGGTTGGTACACGCCTTAAAGATCACCTAGTTTCAATCTCCCTGCCACTCACTAGACCAGATTGCTCAAACCCTTATCCAACCTGGCCTTGAACACTTCCAGGGATGAGGCATTCAAAACTTCTCTGTGCATCCTGTTCCAGCGTCTCACCACCCTCACTGTAACAAATCCCTTCCTAACATCTAACCTATAGCCCTCCTCTTTTAGCTTAAAAGTATTCCCCCTTATCCCATCACTATCTGTCCATGTAAAAAATTACTATCTCTCCTTTTTTAGGCTCCCTTTAATTACTGGAAGGGGCTCTAAGGTCTCCCTGAAGCTTTCTCCCCATCTCTCAGCCTTTCTTCACAGAAGAGGTGCTCCAGACCTTGGACTACCTTTATGGGCCTCTGGACTTGCTCCAGCAGGTCCATAATGTCACTTCTTACATTGAGGGCCCCAGAGCTGGGTGCAGTGGAGTCTCTACTCCACGCAGAGTCTCACCAGAGCAGAGCAGAGGGGCAGAATCCCCTCCCTTGCCCTGCTGGCCCCGCTCCTTTGGATGCAGCCCAAGATGAGGTTGCCCTTCTGTGCTGCAAGCTCCCATTGCTGGGTGATGTTGAGCTTCTCATCAACCAGCACGCCCAAGTCCTTCTCAGCAGGGCTGCTCTCAGTCCCTTCTCTGCCTGGCCTGTACTTGTGCTCAGCATTACCTCAACCCATGTGCACCTTGCATCTTCACAAATCAAGAGCTTACGAATCAGGTATCGATGCATTTCTAGTACATACACGTGTCTGTACCCTTTCTTTGGTTTGGTTTACAATGACAGAAGAGAGTGCTCACTTCTTTGTGGAGCATTACTAGTAATTTGTCCTTGCATCTTCTGAATTGACAGTAGGTAAAGAACCTGAAATCTGTCAAAATATAATGAAATAAACCAAACCCAAAGTAGTCTGTCTGCCCTCTCAGCAGAAGCAGCAGTGAAAGTACTGGGTACTGTGCTTTCCAGGATGCTTGTAGGTCTCATGGCCAGCAACAGCAAGTAATGACCCTGTTCATTGAACACAATCAGCCCAGCATGGGCTCCTGCCAGCAACATGCATATAATTACAGGCTTTGGGATTTAATGTAATCTCAAAACTAAAGGATGACTCTGTCTTACAAGTAGCTTCCACATGCTGCACTACATGGGTAAAGACTCCTGTAATTACAATTTCTGTAAGGCTTTGTACTTTGTAGAGGTTTTTTTAATTAATTAAAATGATGACCTTCCAACTGCTACACCAGTCTCTAACAAAACAAAGCAAAGCATTCCCTCAAAATTACCATACTGGAAGCAGAGACTCTCTCTTACACTTAGCAGAAAACAGCTGCTTCTATTCTCATTTAAAAAAAGAAGATTATGATTCTACTAAAACCACTTGAACAAAAGTGGAATAACTATACCTTTCTCTAACTATATTGCTTTGTTCCCATGTTCTTATCAACCTATTAAGCAGACGTGAAACTGGAATATCATACTAGAAAACAAAATGTGTATTTGGAGGTATCCGTCTAGAATATTATGTAAAATCATTTAATCTACTACAAGAGATTTTTTAGGAATTAACTCCGCAAGTTTTTATGTGCAAATCTTTATATTCAAGATATGGCCAAAAAGGATGGCAATGGAATATTATAGCTCTAGAGATGCAGCAAAAAAAGAAAGGATGGCACAAGCAGTTTTGACTGGCAATAGCTTCAAGCCTTTGCAAGATGAAAGGAAATGCTGATTCACTGACACAATTGTATTCCTACCCTGTGCAAGCTGCAGGAAGACATGGCAGTCGCTGCTTTACCAGAACAGAAGGGTTTTCTGTACTGAGATGGTGCATACTGGGTTCTTGCCTGCAGCTTGAGCAGCTGCCAGCCAACTGGCACCAACCACTGCACTTTCCCAGGCCACATGGACTGCCCCAGCCCAGAAGCAGAACTGGCAGTACCAGAGAGTGTATCCCAGAGTGTGATGACTATAAACACGACTCAGCAGATCATTTCAAGGTAAGCCAATGACTCACAACTGCAGCATCAGGTTTACTGCAATCATTGCTTGTGTAAATGGGGGCAGACTGAGAACAAGAATACAGAAGATCACTACCTGCCTTGTGCACAGAGACCTATACTAGAACCCAATAGTTAGCTCTGCCATCTATGATGGGATTTGCACGCTTTAGATTTGCTTTTAAAAGGCTGAAAAACTGGACAAGGTGCAGAGAAGAGCACCAAGAGTGATTTGCCCAATAAAAAGCCTTGTGCAGTGCCAGACTCAGAAAGTATAATACCAGACTGGGAGAGCTGGGACAGTGACCTGATTAGACAGTGCCTAAGAGCTGTCATGGGATGGACACACTAGGTGCTCAAGAGCTTCTACATCACTTGATAGACAAATGTTAAAATTCAAACTGATCACTTGCTGATTGGAAAATCTACTGACAGATAAAACTACTGAAATGTTTCTCAGAAGAGCCTACCTGCCTTTCTGGAATATGCATTTTTGCAAAACATCAGTTATTTGGCCTGCTGTAACAGTAACAGGCTGGATGTCACAACCTGCTTACACATCTTACATGTCCTCTCTTGTCTTAGAAAGCAAATGAAACAAGATACAAGATTTTGATGGCCTCCTACTGTAACTACTGCTTTGACTAAGAGAAATGGATACCATTAAATAATGGACTTGAAGAGTTTTCAGGATATTTTCATCCTTAAAATGCTAATCAGGTTTGCACATGAAATGTTGTACAAGTAAAATAGCATTAAAAGATAGAACTAGCTATACATAGATAAACACAACGTTTTATCAAATATATAATTAACACTAATATAAAATCCTTTTTATAATCAGAATCCTCAATGTATTAGAAAAAGTGCCCCATTACACACCACAATTACTCCACATTCCAAAACCACTGACATTTCGAAAGCAGGGAAACCCTTTTGTGCAACATCCTCATCCACACACATCCTCTCCCTTTTGCAGTAGAAGGGACAGAATCTACAGCAACAGGCAGAAAACACACATGAGCAAAGTAAGACAAAGCATGTTATTTACATCAGGAAAATTCATACAAGTTATACATATATGGCATGTATAACTCATAGGAAATTATCACCATGCTTTCTTCCCAAGTCACCAAAACAAACAAAGGAAAGGTTCCTAGGCACAGGGTTGAAATATGCGTAATGTAAGTCTCAAAAGTGAAAGGTTGATAGCCTCAAGCTTGTTTTAGTGTTATTCCTCCATGGATCATTAATGCTTTAGTGGGGTCCCACTGCTATTCATCACACTTTTAATAGTTTCTTCTAAAATACTCTTCAAAAAAGTAGCCTGGCCAGATAACATCAACACTTGAAAATCTATATACAATATTTATCAGTTTTGTTTTCCCTCTCCTTTTTTTTTTTTAATCATAGAAATCCTACAACTTCCTAAGGTAAATATGGTATTGTATACAGAAATGGGGACAAATAGATACAAGCGCAAAATAACGTGTTCCACAACAGACCAACATAAAACTAAAATATGCCAATCAGAAAAACAAATGTTATCCTTGCAAAATGAAAAGGGTAACTGAAAAAAAAGCACTGGTCTTCCTGTATTATTGCAGATGTATTACTTATAAATGATCCATTAGTAAGAAATCCCAGTTTTAATTAGTTTTCTAATACTCCAACATTTTTATACACAAACCCTCTTACACACTTCTTTTGCACTGTCAGGTATGAAATTAGAGCTCATCAACAAACACCAAACTTCAAATTCTGTATTACATCTTCATTAACCAACTAGTAATTTTGAACTTGCCTATCTTCCTTAAAAGCACAAAGAACCTCATCCTGAATTCCTGATGAGTTCAAAGGTCTCTGACTGCCTTTAAGGTCTTGAGAAGAATTCCAGCTTGGCTTTGTCTGAGTGTCTCGGCCAGCTGCCCACACATGGGCGGTACCAGCCACAGCACGCTCCTGCCATCCACACTGCTTTGAAAGCTGACACCTTGCTTCCTCATGTTACACAGTCAAAAATCTTTTCTTTTTTTTTGAGAATGTTTCACATGACTCAGTAAGTACCAGGGGAAATTCCTTAACAATAATTTTATTTTTCCCCTTACTTTTCTGTAACAATTGTGACCCTTCAAATCTTCTCTTAGAACTTTCTCCATAGATATCTGGGTTCTTCTAATAATCATTGTATACAAATATTCTATACACACAAATTTTTAACTTTTGCAACAAGTCAGGCATGAAATCCATCTGCTGCTTTTTCCTGAACCCTTTCTGTTCACTCCTGCATTTCAATATGAGAAGCAGCCATAATTACATTTGAGAGCCTTGGTGCAGTCTGACAGACACCTGAGTCAGTGAAGGGCAGTTATTTTCCTATGCCTATGACATGACCTTTCTTAGCACAGCATTAGTTACTCCCTTTTGCAAGTATTGCTGCTATTAGTGATTAGCAAACCTAACTGCTATTTCTCCACATGTGCTGGGCCCTCTAAGCACTGCTGCTTTCCCAGCTTTTCATTCATAGTATATCACCATTTCTTGGATTATTTCCCCACAGACACATTTACTTGCCAAGTCATATGATATTCTTTTGCATATTACATATTTCTAGTTGTTTAAAACACTAGTTAAAGACATCTCCATTCTTATTACTATGTAGGTCTCCTAATCTAATTCCATCTGCTAATTTTATCAACAGTTAATGAGGGCTTTAAATCACTACTGCTGTCTTTATCCTTGAGTCAACTCCTGGGGGTGTTTCTCAACCAACTCATTTTGAGGTATTTTCCCTTTTTAGATCATGAGCATTTAAAATATACCAAATGTTTTAAAAGATGCAAAAACATCCTGCAGAGCTGCATCAAGCGACAGTATTTCTTCTATTAATTTTGTATTATATCCCAAACTGTGACAGAGTTCATTATTTACAAATCTATACTGCTTATTAACTATGTTCACATTACCTTCGAGACCTGAAATCCTTCTCCCTCTTTAATGTTTATTCAATATTTATTTCATTACTGAAATTTTATAGACACCAGCACTAAATCACAGAGAAGATCATGACCAAAACTTCTTTCTTTCTTCTTTCTTCAAAACTTGTCCTTTTTTCCCCTCTCCTCTTTTTAAGTGCACATATTAATGTTTTTTGTGGAATGTCAAACAGAACGTCAAACGCTACCTGGGTGAGCACAAACAGTTCCACCTACAGGTACCAAAGATCAGTGTGTTCACAGCCAGAGAAAGAAAGTGGCAAACAATGTACACCTGAATTTCTTTATGCTTGTTCATGTGTCCAGGCTTTATGAAAACTGGCTTATACAGCAATTGTTGTAAAGCACTCACTTTTTCCCCCCAGCACACCTTCTCCCAATGTACTTACTATTTTTCCTAACATACATTTAGGTTTGCATCACTGCAGTTGCTGCACTTCAACAATGAAAATAAACTTGGTACCACAAAGAGATTGCTGTGTACAGATTCTCTCTATGAACTTACTTGGAAAGAGCTACATAAACTTAATTGATCAAAAGGGAGTCACAAAATGATGAAATATTTTGCAGAGGCATATGCTAATAGTACTGCACCAACTTCCAAGGCCTGCTGCCTTACTGGAAAGGTCCATAAAACTGTTGAGGTGATGGAAATACACCCAAGCTGCTGCCTGGAATGCAGAAACGGGATGGTAACTGTGCATTTTATTTATTTATTTTAAAGTAAGGCAAGGAGAAAGGGGCCTGGACCTTTAACAGGAAATTAGAAAGCTAGCTGATATAAATTCACCACCGATCAAGTTTTAACAGCCCAAGTTCCCCTCCCCCTGTTCCCCATTCCCAATCTCTCGTCTGCATCTGAATGCTCACAGTGCTGCTAATGGATAAAAATGGAAACAAATGTATGCAGCAAATCACAGTGTGCTCCTGTGCCAGCTTCCCCCTTCTGATTCATCAGACCCAGATTTCCATACTGCTGCTACATATTAAAATCAATGTTCTGCCTCTTCATTATTGTCATTATTTCTCTTTCACTTCAGAAGTTTCCCTTCCTTCAGATTGCTGCCTGACCAGCTTGTCAGGACATATTTAAATCAATATTTTGTGCATAAGCATGTTTGTGCCGTGCATCTGGATGCCACCTCATTACCATCTGAATTCCCATCATTTCTGCCAAGGCACAAAAACATAGGGGTAAAAATCATGTCAAATGACAGAAGATTACAGCCATCTATCTCCATCATTTAAAAATATGAAGTAACTGCAGATTTTGCCATCAGCTCATTTCATACCTGGTAGGAAAATCTAAATAAAGATTGAATGCAGCACTTTCTGTGATGCATGAAAACGCAATGCAGCTCGAGTAGAAGGCATTAAAGATTCATCATCTACTTGGCCACAACTGGGGCTTCAAGCTGCTAATGTGACCTTAGGCTGCTGTGCCTGGAGCTCACCTTCCAGGTCATGGAGGAGAGCCCTAATGGTGCAGCCTGTTAACAAGGAAACCCGACACTGAGTCAGGTGAATGGTGAAGTTCCTCCTTGGCGGGCAGAAGCACTACTGAGAGCAAATGCAACCAAGAGACCCACGTTCACACAGTCACTGCTATTGCTGGTTGAGCTCCAGGAGAGAGAGCTCTGCTGGTGCTGTGGTATAGCAACAAGGATGCTGGCTCCTGTAGTAAGGCCAAACACACACTGGGGGAAATGGGTCAGGCTGCAGGAAGTCAAGATGCATGCTCTTAGTGTAGTATAAACAAAAAGAGTATAAATATATATATACACACATATATATATAATAAATCTATGCTTGCTTTCATTTGGATATGCCAAGCCTTCAAAAGAGGAAGCATCTTCCTTAAGTTGGTCAAAACACAGGAGTCCACTGCACTCCCTCACGTAATAACATGTCTACACCTTGATTTTTTTTTTAATTAGAAGCACAGAATACTCCTGAAAGAGGTGTTTCATTTATGTCAGTTCACATCTTACTAACATGAAGATGAGCCTACAGCTACTGTCATTTTCACATGAGGCTTCAGTAAGGATGTTCTATTTTTTTCCAAAACAGTTGTAACAAAAAGACTCACCTAAAAATAGTAATTCATATTTACACACTTCCCACTCAGAGAGGCAGCACATTTTCCACTAACATGCTCATTTCAGGCTGTGTGCATTTTAAGTTCGTAAATCCATGAAAAGGTGATGACCAAGGGCTCTTCACTTGGGCAACCTCCAAGTCACACAGCTGTAACAGCTTTTGCTGGCTGCATGATGCTGCACTTCCCACTGGCCTCCTCCCAGGCATTTTAAATTGACAGATTTGAGATGTGTCTGCATCTAAGGTGCAGACAAATCTCTTCCCTGCGTTTTGTGCAAAGTTGGTGCAGGTATTAGAAAGACTACTTGGAATCCTGAAAATATTGAATTTACTACTACCTGATGTTATCACCAAAAACAATGAGGAAAAGTAAGTAGTTTTCATAAATTTTGAAGTACTTAATTTACATTCATTTTGTGTATTCTTTCCTAGTCCATTTTCCCCTTCTCTGATAAGCACATATAAATCTCAACTGCAAAATACAAACCCATTTAAATAAAGTGTCTGGGTCCACTAGCAACAATGAATATTGATTATTTCCCACCCCCCCCCCCCCCCCACCAGTATGAAGCCTGGAAAGAAACCCTATATTGACAATATCCCTTTAAGGTCTGAGAAGAGGTAAACACAAGTTCCTCTCCCCACTTGCTTTCATAGGAACTACTGGCTCTAATCTTTGATGCAACATGTGGAAACTTATAGGAGTAAACATATTCCCTGATATTTTCCCTTAAAGGGTTGAGTTTCTGAACTACAGCTATAATGCAATAAGCTTCAGCACTGATACGATCAGAGACACAACAGATGTCTCATCCAGAATTTGGGGCTGTGAATCCAGTCCTTGGCAGGGTTCAGTCCCTAAAGGTCCTTGTTCTCTCTTTTAGCTCTTTAAGCCACAGAGGAATGTGAAGAGGGGTGGAACTGATTTGAAATGCCTACACTGTCTGGAGTTCAACCCCATAGAGAGCTGCAAACCAGGAGAAGACTACCCACTCCCTCTGAGATGAAAGGAAGAAGAGAAAATGGCAGAGGTTTGTCTTCTTATCAGTGCCATTAATATTCAGTTTATTCCACCTGAAACGTTGTTTTAAGGGACTGAATCGCCTAGAAGATTGACTTTGATTTTGGGAGGCTTTCATTTGTAAGCTGTCAGTTTGGATCCAGCTGAGGGAGGTACTGATGGATGGTTTCTAATATCTAAGAGTTGCTTCGTGGCGTATGACAAATGACAAAGAAGTTGCAGAGTGAGTTATATAGTGAGTCAGCAGTCCTTCCCCAGAAGGTTCAATACTAATTAAGAGGCAACTTGACACCCTTAGCATAAGGCTGCTTGGAAACTTACGCCCAGATACCAAAAACAAATCACAAGTAACTAAATACCTTAAGCTTCAGCATGAAAATGAATAACGGCCCTACAGCTGTATCATGGCACATCCCTCAATACCCCCATCATGGTTTTATTTGAACAGTACACTTAGTATGGTTATATGATGGCTGACTAACAAAAAGGTACTTTCTCTTCACTCAAAAAAACTGCCAGCATTGTAATGTTTGCCTTTTATTTAAAACCGCACTTGGGTGAACAGGCTCTTTCTCGATCCTCCAAATCCACTTAGTGCAGTCATACATTAATCAGGATGAAGGATGAGGCCCTGCAGAAAGGCACTGAGCTATGGCTGGTGTGTAGCTCACCTCCACGTGCCTCCCCGGACAACACAGCTCCTGCTGGGAGCAGCCCTGTCTTTGGCTCTGCAAGGAAACTCTGCCATTAGCAATGGATTTGAATGATCAGTTCTATCACATTGCCTCCTCTCTCTTTACTTCTCTGTCAAGATCAACAAGCTCATTTCAGTTCGGTTTCCCAGACAGAGGCTGACAAAACACTAAGTGGTGAGTGTGACACACCCACAACCACTCTCAAGCCTCTCACAGATAATTTTCTCCTAGTTTTAATCCCCCAGCTGCAGTAAACTTGCCTCAAGTGCTTCAAGTACTGCAAAACTCAGCATTGGGGGCACCATTTTCTCATCCTAGTTTTTTATCAAACACAAAAGTCCCATGAAAATAATCATGTAAGACTTGTGCTGTGCATTTACCAGCACAAAGAAAATTGCATTTCAGGGATGGGGCATACCTAACTGTAAGGAAATGAGTTACAGCGAAATGGCACTATGAACCAGTGTAATAAAAGACAGCCTCAATTAAAAGTTACAAGACCAATGCAAGGCAAAATACAGTATGATGCACATTACAAAATCTCAGCACAGAGTGGCGTTAGACACAGGAAGTCACCTTCTGAAGAAGCTAATGAATCATTCAGTTAACAAGGAAGGGTCATGTCTTTGATCAGTGAAATCTAGAAATTATAATGAAACAGAAGACCCACATCATATACTCTTCATAAAAGGCTACTGTGTTTTAGAAAACTGCTCTAGTTTGATTTTGTTCTGTTGTTTGTCAGGGGTTTTAATACTACGAAAAGGTATTTGGGGCTTGCTTGTTCTTGGTGTTACTTTTACAACCAGTGTTCTTTTTGTTCCATTCTTCAAATATATATTTTTATATTATGTTTTACATATAATATATAAAATATCTCCCTGGCATGGGTGACAAAAATTACAATTGTCTTTCCTTTCTTTCTCCAATTGCTTTGAAACATATGGTGTTTTATTTGTGAGTGGACAGAACATATGATTTAAGTCAATAATGAACCAACCAGCTCAGTAAGACCAAACAAGAAACTCAGCAAGACCCAATTAGAAACTGTAAACCATAATAAACCAAAATGAAAAAAACTATGTAAAAGAACCTCTTGTAAAATTTATTATACTAAAAAATAAGTCTCTCACTACTTTTTAAACTTGGTCACAAACACTTCTTTTTTTCCTAAAACTGAAAGCATACTTTTTTTTTTTTTTTTTTTTTTTTTTTTTTTTTTTTTTTGGTGTTTTATACCATGTCTCTATTGGACAGCTATAAGAGTTCACATCAAGAGAAAAAGCAATTCAGTGGATTGTTACATTTGTCACCATATAAATCCTCTTCACAGCATTTTTCCCAAGTTGATTTTCAAGGTTAAGAGCTGTTTCTCATACTCCTCTGCTATGTTAGATTATTAAGCAGGTATCATAAAAGAAGGCTTTGATTTTGTAAGAGAACAAAAAATAAGTTTCCCTTCATACCTTTATGCTCCAGAATATATACTCAACATTAGAGCACTGGTGAACCCGCTGCAAATCCCTGACGATGCAGAAGCTTCCTTAGCTCTATGCAGGGTGCAAGAAACAAGCTTTCAGGGAAGGCAGCTGCATTTTATTTTGTGCTTTACAAACAGCTTTTGGGGAACATGTATTCATTTCACATTTAGTCAAGTGCTCTTTTTTCAGCATCTTTTGGATGCTGCTTAAATGAAACTTTCCTACTCCTCCTCTTCACTTTAAGCTTGCTGAAGCAACACCAGCAGAAAATGCACCTGTACATTTCTGAACTGAGCATTTGGTGCAAAGACAAAACTGAAACCCCAAGTTTGCTCCACATCTGAAAAAGGAAACAGAGAAGGCTGGAATTGTTTTAAATCTTCTCCAACTATGAACTAACTTCCAGAACACCTTGGAGCGGGCTCTGTCACTGTCCCACACTGCAGTCTCGTGCCTCAGACTGATTCCTTACACTGGATCCAATGCCTGTAATGAGATGGTGTGTTACCTCCCTCAGGCTGGAACGCAGCTGCCCTGTGACAGGATTGGAGGTGACACGTGCCATCAGATGCAGAGCAGTGACCGAGTGACCAGCACGCAAAACCCACTGGTTTGGATTTTGTAACTATAGCAAAACGGGAATATTTTCTGATAAAACACAATGAACACTGTTTTACTTATGCCAAAGCAGCGATTTGGGGTTGTTTTTGAAATGAGACAGTTTATTTCAAACACCTCAGGAAAACCCACCACAACCATCAAAAGAAGACAGCCCAAGAGACAAATGTTGTCACACCAAAGTGTAACAACTGCAGCCTTTCAGCTGACAAGAGGACCATGCTTCTCTCGCAATCAGACAGTGGAGTGCAGATGATGGGAGCTGTGGATTTAAAGCCAGATCTGCTCAGCAGATGGGGAACAACAGTCTCCTGCCACTGGTCAATTAGATAAAAATATTCCACTTTCAAAGCAAGAGATGCTCAGTCTAGGTGTTAGGAATCAGTAAGATGTGATAGAAGACCCCGGGTCCCGGGAATTTTTTTTTGGTTTTGCTTCGGTCAAAGCACCTCCTAATGCACTGAGCAGCCACTATCTTAAATCTGTCCTTCCCTTACAGACAGTCTGGAAAACAGAAAGATGGCATCACTGGGTGCAGCAGCTCTTTGTCTGCCAGGGAATGCTCCCCTGTAATCAGTCCTTTGTAGCTGCTTCCTTTCTCCTTGCCTTTTCCTCCTACCAGAGCCTCCTACCAGAGCTTCAGAACCATGGGGATGGAGCTGCCTCCAGCCCTCTGACACCAAGGCTTAAAAATATTTTCTGTGAACAGAATTGAGGAACGAAGAAAGACCTTCTTTTGCTAAATCCTTAGATAATATCAAAATTACAGTAAAATGGTGAAAACAGTCATCTTGTCTGATGTGTCTGCAACAAGGTGATAACTATTTTAACTTTCATCTCTCCTATTGAAAAGTGAAATGTGGTAACACTGACACATTTATTCATCTTTTTTGATCCATAAGCAGAAATCTCTGTCAAGGTTTTCTTAATAAAAAAAGACGGAAGCATACAGAAATTTGAGTATGTCTGCACACACAGTGGAGCACACAGCACGCCAAGCACCCCTGCACACAGATGTGGAGTCCCAGATCAGTGTCCATCGACTCCCTCTGCTGGCAAGAGCTGCCACTTTCCTCTTCCAAAAAATACCTATATTTTTGCTGGCGGTGCACAACGTGAACGTTGCAGTGCACTGCACCAAATCTTACTCAGTGCTGGTGGTGCTTTGCAGTGTGCATCTGCTAGATAACCTGCACAAAGAATCAAAGCAGCTTCCTAGCAAATTCCAGATAAGCATCAAATAAGTATCCAGTGTTAACTGTAATTATAGTTTGCACAGTTGGTCATGTTCATATCTGTGAACTAATGTTCATAGATATGAAACTGGGTTCTGTTTGCCTTTCACTCCACACAAACTTTCAGATTTCGTTATTATAGCAGGCTTAAAATAAATAATGCAAGATTCATGAAATGAATGTTCTGTTTCATTTAAAATATTTATGGAATTCTCTAAAAAAGAAAATCACTGCTTGCATTTTACTCTGAAATTCAAAATGCAAGAGGCTGGATATGCATTAGGGAGTCTGGCAGGCTGCAAAGCTGCCCCAGCCCTACCATCCACATGCCTTTACCCTCCCTTGGACCTAAGGGACCTGGTAGGGGTGACCAGCCTGCTACATTTTTGGCTCAATTAATTACAGAGACAAGCCCATTACTTACTCTGCCTCTCATTTCAAACCTATGAATTGTTGATCTCTTGGATTTTTTTTCCTGAAATCATGTTTCATGGAAATGCTGTATTCTGCTAAAGTAGCAGGCTACTTTCATAAATGTGAGCATTCAACAAACTCATTAGAGACAAGTTTAGAAATTAATGTCATTAAGATGATGAGAGATAGATTTTATGGCTCTTTTCAGTAGGTTGTTTTAAAGCTCTGTTTCTCAAAATATTGTTCTAAAAAATTTATTCTGTGTGATGAAATAATCGTAAGGTTGACACAACTCCACAATCCTCTACTAAACACACATAAAAATTTTGTTTTACATTGTTTATATAACATCCTTCATACCTAAACATACAAACACCTATGTACACTTGGTGATTTGCACACATCCTAAAAATGGGATACAGATGCAAACATTATCAATTTCTTCAAATCGTAAGTAAGCCTGACATTACTACCACCATTTAAATAATCATTAAAAAAATCATCTTTTTGCTTTACTACTTTAGTTACAGACACACAGTTCATTTTTTATTTAAACTCTCTGAATACCACATGCTTCTTCAGAAAGGCCTTTATCAGAAAAATCAGAAAATAACCGGAGCCAGGAAATTCCTGTTATCCCAGAAGGCTTCATATATAAAATAAAAAGTGGGGGTGCTGGTATGATGATCTTTTAGGCAACAGGGCACACATGCACCACCATTACCAGCTTCTACAGGCACAAACCTGCCTCTTTCCCCCTGCCCCCTTTTTAGAGAGAGAGCAGGAGAGTATCATAACCAAAAGATGGTTCTCCTCACAGAAAGCATGTCTGTAATTATTCATCACATGATTAGCAAACGGGAACAACACAGGTCACCCTAAAAGCTGAGATGTTAAAAAATTCTGCAAAGAAGCTCTTCTATTGGGAGGGAATTCCTAAGATTCCCCCAAGGGAAAAATGAGAGTTTTGCAGTGACGGGTTAAATGCTGAAGGGAGAAGCAAAATCCATTTCCCGGATTGCACAGGCAGAGGGCAGCAGGCTCCAGCCAGCAGCGCTGTCTCGGGGCTGCTGCTGTTTAATTTGGCATCTCCCTCCCACCAAGAGCATCATCTTCGTGTAACCGTGACTGAAACTACAAGATACTTAAGTCATTTAGAAAACTGACTACATACATGTTCACTGTTTCAAAAACGTGCTTTTTATTACAGGTGGCACCTCTGTGTAGCATAAAGGAAGTTAGGCTGTGGTCCTAGTAAATGTTAATCTTATAAAGTTAATCAAAACTCTGCTCTAAAGTGTTACTGCAGCTTTGCAAAAGGAACACACAACAGCGGTGAAAACTAAAGTATGGGGAAAACAGAACATGTATAATAAATGACAACTTGTCTCCTCAAGCTCAGCCATCTCGTAAAGCCAACAAAATTAGTGCCAAAGTGATTCTTATTTGTGGAATGGAAAAAGTCTGAAGAATCTAATCTTAAACAGATCATTTTTTTAATTGGCTCTATAAGGCTGTCTGCAAGAATTCAACATTTGCATATAATGATAATGCTTATTAGACAGTAATTACCATGGACTTTTCTTTAATTATAACTGATAATGCAAATAAATCCTATGTTCCCAACTGAAGAATGTAATTAAGTCTCAGTAGTTCAGGGAGAAAGAGAAGAGGCAAACCCATTGATTTTAAAATCAGGAGAACGGCACACTATACATAAATTCCCTTTCTCTTCCCACTCACATCAAAGAGCATCAAAAAATCCATCTTCTCTAGAGAAAATGAAACTATCAACTCTCTGCCTTGCCCTGTTTACTAATGATACAAAATGTTTTCGTACACAGCTTTATCCAGGATTTGCAAACTTCTTCACAAATAAGAGAAACTGTTCTGCTTTTTCAAACATTAGTGCAGTGAAATCTCTGACAAATGTGAGCAACCCCAAGCAAAGGAAGGATTGTTAATGAGTAAGGAAAAGCAACCTGAGGACTGGAAACAAAGACAAGGGAGACTGACAGTAGAGGTGAGGGCATCAGAGATCCCAAAAACAATCTAAGTCTAGTTTAAGGAGGTAATTGAATAAGTATAAACTATCCCAGGTTTCATTATTAGAACCAATAATTTAAAAATACACATGGCAAAAGCTGTCACCTTTAATGGTCATGCAAGTCTAGCCTTGGAAGCAATACCAGTGTCTACAATCGAGTCTTAAGTCCAAGAGTAAATTTAACAGGCACTGACATGAAATGTTGGATTGACAACACAGCCCTTTATACAAACACCCCAAGGCAATCCCTGGGTTGTAGCCAGCTTGGCCACAAGGACTAGAAAGAAATTCACTTATCTTTTCAGTCAACAGCAAGAAACTCTGGCATTAAAATGAAGAAAAAAAAAAAGGTTGTGCAAAGGCAGCAGAAGTGAACTTTCAACATTTCAGGCCACGCCATTCCCTGTGGGACTGACTAAAGCTGACAATCCATCAGCTTGACCTTCCCTGCACAAGCACTCCCTGCGAATTGCAGTTTGAAAGTTCAAGCTTTACATTTCATATCGGCTGGTACAGGAATAGCCCCAGCAGGAGAAGTTCACCATCTCCACTGAGGCTTTGTTCTGCTGGGCTCGTGGCCACAACCTCTTCCAAAGATGCAGAGAAAGCCAAAGGTGATCACACCAAAGTCACTCACTTCAAAGCATACCAATACATCTTGTGGAGAAGGCAAGAGGAGCAGACTGCATGTCCTATAGAAGGGAGAAGATTTCTACGGGAAGAATTTGCACGGAAGTCTAAACTTTGAGATTAAAAGACAGCAGTCCTAAACTTACAATTCCTTCAGCAGAGCCTCTGCCTGATGTGGCTCTTTCAGCATCAAAGAATCACTAGACATCCTGCAGCACAATGTATTCTCTCTACAGAGTGGACAATTCTGATCTATGTCAGCTGCAGCTCAGCTGTGCCTGAACTATGATGCTGAGGGACAGACCCTTCTCAGTTAAGTATCTGAGAGTATGGTTTAACTCCAGCCAGCAGCTAAGCACCACACACCCAGTGCCTCACTTCTCCCTCCTCCTCCCCTCCACAGTGGGATGGGGAAGACTCAAAAGAGTAAAAGTGAGAGAACCCACGAGCTGCAGTAAAGACAATTTAATAGAAAAAAACAGGAAGAAAACAATAATAATGAAAGTAGTTATAAACGAGCTAAAATATACAAAACAAGTGATGCACTCACCACTCGTCAAGTGATATCCAGCCAGTCCCTGAGCAGCACCCCCGACCAGCTTTGCCCTCAGCTGATATACTGAGCATGATGTTGTATGGTCTGGAATATCCCCTTGGCCAGCTGGGGTCACCAGCTGTGGGGCTGTGTCCCCTTGCAACTTCTAGTGCCCCTCCAGCCTTCTTGCTGGCAGGGGATGTCAGGCAGAAAAGTCCTTGACTTACTGTAAATACCACTCAGCAACAACAAAAACATCAGTGTGGTATCAACATTAAACTCATACTTAATCCAAAACACAAGACTGAATAGTTACCAGGAAGAAAATTAACTTTGTCCCATCCAAAACCAGGACAGGGACACAGACCCATCAGGCAATTAGCGCATATGAAAATAGGACTGCAGCTTTGCACATGATAATTTGAAGAAATCTGATCTACAAGGGGAAAGAGGTAATTCTGCATAACACTACAGTTGGGTACTTTTGTTGTTTGCTTATTGGAGATTTCTTTTTAGAAAAATATCTGCATTAGCATTAGCTATAATAAACTACCATGGGTAAACTGTGATCATCTCAAGGGCAGCTTCAGCAGCAGAATGTGCTAGTAAAATAAGATTCAATATAAGCTTGTACTCAGAATTGGACTATAAAATGGCACCAAGAGATGGAACCACTATTTATTGTTTCTCCATTTTTATCTCAAATATAATACTTTTCTTTTGTTTTCTAGGTGCAGGCATCACACTTACCCCCTTCTTTCCTGCCCTACGCATCTTACAGCAAGACTCCTAAGTGCACATGAAGTGACACTCAACTCCTCTTCAATTGGAGGCCTTGCACAGCTCTCCCGGGCTCTGATGGAGTGAACAACTACACTGTTACCATGTAGAACTGTCTTATCAATGTTTATCAACATTTCCAAAAAGTTCAAAAGAAAGCAACTTCTTTTCTGACTGAAAACAAGCAGACCCATACAGCCTCGCAGGCAGATCTGCTGTGTAAGGAAACTCAAGTGCTGTTTTCAATCTGTACATAGTCAAATGCCACCTGCCTGAAAAGGCTGAAAATGCACCAGCTGGAAAACCTCTCACTGCTCCCACGTCCCCCTCCTCTCTGACTCTGTCAAGCTCCTGAAATGAACTGTCAGTCACCGCTCAGAAAGCAGCACCAAACAAGTTTCCCCCACAGACCACAGAAACTCCTGTGGGACTTCTCTCATGTCATTAACTCACAACAACAGGCTGTACAGCTGCAGCCTGCCACCAACCTGGAGATTAAGGGAATGATAACCACTCCATGGGCTATGAAAGAAAAGGGAATGCTTAAAGCAAACAATAAAAAAAGACCCCCTTCGTGGTTTTTCCTCCCCTCTAATATATGTTATACACAATTAAAGGAGAGCTCTCTGCTTCTGCTCCCCCTTCCTCAGCATCAGGAGATTTCTTACTGCTATGTACTCTGTGTGCATCAGCAGCATCAAGTTTTGAACCAAACCCCAATGCACTGTCAGGTGAAAGGAATACTTTTTTTTTTTTGAAAGCACAATTCGAGTGACTTCAGCCACATCCAGTTCCAAAGCCCCTCTTTAGTCTGATGAACATATTTTTTAAATATTCACCCTTGTGCTTTGTTACAGAATATAACTGTTTGTAATTATTTTGTAGTCATCTCAGGACTACAGAATATGCCAGAGGTATTTCATACACAGAAAGGCATTTTTTTGAACAGAATGAGAAATGCTGCAAACAGAGCAAATACTGAAGTCACAGACTTTATATTGAATACCCTGGGAAAATCTGCATAGATGTTATATGTACACAGATTCTCACTCTGTCTTTATAAAACATTAGTCACTCCAGTTCTTTCTTGCTAAGTGCATTTGTAGCTTTTTTCCCCTGCACATTCTTCACTTTATTCATAATTACTGTAATGCATCATAATGCCATACAGAAATTTCAACATGATAGACTACGCTGTAACTATTGTTCCAGTTTCAGAGGGAAAGATCTTCTGGGACACTAGACCCAAAAGAATTAAATCCCCTAAGAAGCTGCCATAACCCATAGCCAGTTAATATCATCGAGGGCCCAACAATTACCAGGTGACAGTATTCCATGCATCTCACAGATCTGCACATCTCCACAGAACTGGAGTGCAGAAAGCTGCTGAGCTTGCAGTGCTGCTCTGCAAGGTGGGGATTGAAAGCAGGTGTCAGGTGGACACTTTCCACCAGGCACCATCAGTCTGTACAGCAAGAGAGCTGATCTGACAGACTGACCAGTGGTAAAGGTGGCAGTCTGCTGACCTCTCCTTCATAGCTGTGGCCCATTGCTCTGGGAGATGATGCCAAAGTCTTCCAAAGCAAACCAGAGACTATAAAGGAACGCTGTCAACCATAGATGTGCATCAGGGACAACACAAGACCATGGAAAACTTCTCAGTGATCAAGTTGTTCTGAAGAACATGAGCAAAATGGTAATTCTGGGGAATGTGAGTTGGCATTTTCCCTATGAGAAGGGGGAAGAATATCTTAGAGTAGTTTGAATGAAGTAGGTGTCTGAAGAGAGTATAACTGGCAAGGCAATGACTTGGACTGATTCCTTCACAAGAAGAGGAAAAAGCAGTATGGCATCAACTTGTGGGAGAATCTGGAAGGCAAACTCACCCCTAATTAGAGGTTGTTTAAATAGTAAGGTTATGTGCAGTGCTATTAATTCCAGCAGGGCATAAGCAGTAGGAATAACAGGGCTGAATTACGAATTCAAATTCTCTTTGCTAAGAAAACAGTCAAACCCCAAAGCTCCTAAAGTTCTTCCATGAACTATACACCTCTTTCAAGTATTTTTCATTTTGCTCAAAATAGTCACCAAATTCAGACGGTGATCCTGCTTCTTCTTGCATCTAGTCCAGTTGATCTGAAAATACTGTATTTATTCTTAGAGTAATGGAATGTTTGGTAAATTGACAAGCCCAGAAAAACAGAGAATTCCTAAATTCAAGTTAAAAAGTCTTAGTTCTTCATCCCTGTGAAAAATATGGAATGTTAATTCATGTTCTTATGGGTTACGACATATTAAAACTATGAAAATCACTGTATATATGTTATATGAGAATCTAAGTTTCAGTCTGCCTTGAAAATTTGCTAAGACAAAAAGCAGGCACCACCCTGGAATTTAACATTCAGAAAGGAGACAAAGGATTTACAGTAACACCGGCCGTCTCCTCAGCATCAGGAGAAGACACATTAAGATAAGCTATCAGTCTTCTCCTCCCTGGATGGCAGAGTCGTCAAATCACATCTTTAGCCAACACCCTCATTCGAGCGTCCAACAGCATCATCGAACACGACCATTAGAGGACCATCATCATCCACATCTCCGGAGATGAACTTTTACCATTCATAAATCTGGGTGCCAATACACTCACGGGAAACCAAGAATTGACACCTCACAGGAGAAGAGGAACTCTTTTCAGCTAAGCCGGAGACAACTATGAATTTCAATCACTAACTTGGACACAAAGGGACTATGAGGAAATTTTTGCCAGAGGCGGAATAAAGTGTATAAGAACTAAGCCCCGAACAAGGCCAATTTGTGAACCTAGGGTGACGGCAGTCGGCCAGGTACTGCATCCCGGTTCACCCTTGACATTTCCCGGGTAAAAACAGTCAAGTATCTCCGCTGTGGGTGGTTTTGCTGAAATTCTGTAATTCGATCTTTTTGTTAATAAACCAAAATTATAATTTTAATTGGCATATTGTATTGGCATTTATAACAATCCCTATCTTATATCATGTTTTCTAAAACAATCCTCCCTCCCACTCCATATTAAGTTTAGCTATCCCTTCTCTAGTGTGATACCAAAATACAGCAGGCACCATCCACAACAGCTTCACATGGGACACACAGTCTTTATAAAACTTAGCAAGACTCTTTCTCTTTGCAATGGTATCACACCACTAAGCTGCCTTATTTGTCACTCACTAAAAATGAACACTGATTCTGCTCTGCAGCACAGCTGTTTTGCTTCTTATTTCCTGTTTCACATTTGATTTTTCCTTCCCAGCTGTGGCTTCCACTGAGTTTCATCTCACTTATTTCAGACCCCTATCCTAATTTATCCAGAATATTCTGAAGTCTATCCTGTCTTCAAAAGATTCATAACCCCTTTCAGTTGAGCACCATGCACAATTTTCATAAGTATTTTCAAATTCATTACGCAAATCATAAAAGAAATGCTGAAAAGAACAGGGCACGTGATAAAGCCCTTGAGGAAATGAATTCCCACCACTTGGACTATCAGGTCACTGAAAACCAAACCTCTACTGCAGTTTTTCAACCACTGCAGAAGTCACTTTAGAGATACTTCATTTAAATTACTTCCCTGGTTTGCATAGTACAATGTCAAGTGAAATAGTGTCAAAAGCCTTACTAAAGTCAGAATGAATCACATCCAATAGTTCTTTCCTAGACTTCCTGCCAGTTCATCTGTCAACACTGGAAGTTGGACTAGCTCAACATAGTTTGTTCTTGACAAATCCATTTGGGTATTCCCTTGCTACTTGCTAAGTACTTGCAAATTATTTAATAATTAATTCCATTTTTTGCAACACTTGTTTTATAGTTACCAATAACTTCTTTTTCTGCATAGGACAAGGCATCCATCTCTGTCCCTCCCTTTAGTCCTCTAAAGTGCACTTCTGTCCTTCCATGGCTTCTTAAGAACCCTAATGACTCAAAGATTTTTTTAGCTGATTTCTAAGTACTCTAAAGTAAACTGCAACAGACACCCCTAGTTTGAAGCAAACGAAACCTTTAGTCTCCTCTTCTACATTCTTCCCCACACTTTTGGTTTCCTTCCTAGACAGCCCTGAGCACTGATCACGTTAGCTCCCCCCCTCCATTTCTCTCCTTCCTGCCCCAATATCCCCTTTTCCTCAAGTAAAAAGCTTTTCATTGGAGATAGGTTGTGTCTTACCTCTAATTTTCTTGAAAAAAAACCCCAACATTACAGCTAGACATGGCTGCTGATGCACTCTATCCTGCTAAATTTCGAAGACATTTTGTGGCAATTACACAAAGACACTTCAGTGGGGTAGGAAGGCTTAGGAAGGCTCCTTTTCCATGGAATTGGCTGGAGCCAGCCATTCTAGAAGGGGAGCAATTGCTCTCTGTTAAAGAGCAGTGATGACGATACCCCTTCCCATGGGGAGTGGGTAGGGGATGGGCAGCCCTAAGCTCTGAATCAGCACATCATCCACATCCCTGACAAAGCACCTCTGTGGATGTCTGTGTGCTTCTGGAATGGCCTCAAGGGCTGCATCCGGGCCCTGGATGCACAAACTCTGCATGGAGGTGGCAGAAGAAACAACACTGATGTTTTAGAAGCAATGTCACAGGCTGAGCACAGTGCCATCTTTGCTTGTAAATAGCATCGAGATCATGTGAAAACCAACTTGAATTGTTTTTCGTGGATGCTAGTGAGAGTCAGGAAAATGTGGCAACTGGAGCTACAGCTGTGTGAACTTGGTACACACGACTGCAGAACTGACCCGGCAGCCTTGTACACACAGTCCCTGTGCTGCCAGCACACACTGCTGTGGTGAACCTCATTCTGTAAATCACTTCAAGTTGTAGAATACCAAATGTCAGTCTCACATTGCTGGCCACTGATTTTCATAAAATCCAGCTGAAATAGGAAATTGCATATTGTTTCAGTTCATTCATTCAGGAACATGGGACACATGAAATCTCAGACTGCTGAACAAGGGAGAGATGCAACTTCCTCTCAAGTGAGAGAGAATGAGAGATTGAAATAAAAGAAAAAATGTATATTCAATTATATATGCCCCGATGGAGCCACATTCTAGTGCCCAACATACAAGGCCCTTTTCATCATTTGAACTAAGCAATGCTTTTAATTCTTCAGCAGCTGCAGAAAGCTGTTTCACCAAGGTGCATTACTGAAGAGCCTGGAGGAGCTGCTCCTATTGCCTGAGGTGGCAATGAAGCAGGAGAAGAGCTAAATGTAAAAACGTTTCGCTTACATAAAATATTCTATAAGGGGACCACCTGCTGTTTATGCCTGGCAAAGAGCAAAAAGCTGTGCTGCAGGTGCAGCAAGACGACACTGATTTGTAACAAACCTGCAAGAGGCACTGGAAAGCCACAGCACAGCAATGTGAGCTTTAGCAGCTCCTTGGACACAAGACAAAGCAAAGTACAAGGTGCTGACCTACACACCAGCTGAAGAGCAATTAGCCTGGGAACTGCAGCACATGCACCATTATACTGAAGTGCACTGGAGGATGCTCACACAAAATAGAACTCTGCAGAGCTTGTTAAGTACACTCAGACTGGGAGGAAAAGCGGGGAAAAAAGAGGAAGAGGAGGGAAGAACCAAACTGATATGAATGGGAAATAATTATTTAATGATCCTAAGACATAATGCAATAAAGCGTCTCATGTTTTTGAAGCATACTCTCATTACCACACTCTATGCTGTATCAGCATTTTCATTTTTATCTATTTCCAGGCATTTATAACCAAACTCTGCAAATGTGTTTGTGGTGAAAACCTCACAAGCCTCAGCCTGAAAGAAGCTTTTAATTATTGTCAAATAATTTATTGGTCTGAACAAAACAGTAGTAATAAAAAAATATAAAATTTAGAGTTCCTAGCCTGTACTCTCCCTGTTCAAGGCCTTAAATTTAATTGTAGCACACTGCTGCAACCAATTTAACTTTTTCTTTTTGTAATTAAACATTTTTTGTGCTTTATTACTTTCCTCCTATCTCTCCCCTACACATTTCCTTTCTTTTCATGCCACATTTTTTCCTCTGCGAATTCAGCAAGTAGTTCTCATTTTATTTCTTTCCACCTCTCTCCATCAAGTTCACTTACCTCCATAACACAACTTGTTTCCCTTCCTCAAACTATCCCATCTCACTCTGCACAGACCTGTTCCCTAAATCTATCCTGTGCCTCTCTCATTCACGACAGTGAAACCAAAACCAAGACACGGAGGCAAAATAGCCCTTTTAGCATCGATGGCAAGAAGGAAATATCCTGTCATTGAAGAGGAACTGCTCCCCTCCATCTTCCTTGACATTAAATGTGATCGAGAAAAGCACTGCATAAGTTGCAATAGCCCTGTCACTGTGCCCAGCATGCCTCAAGCACAAGGGCATTTCTCAATTTTTTGAAAAGGTAAGATGGGGAAAGGGTAAGTTACAGTTTTATCTGATTTGAGATTTCCTGACTCTTTTGGCTAGAAAATGTTACTGTAGCAAAACTGAAGCACTACACCTCAAGCCAAAAAGGCTTTTGAAGCCTTTAGACAGGCAACTCTCCCAAGTGTTTCTGCTACTTCTTACCTCAGTACTGCCCTTAAACCCCTCCACGTATTCATCGCTTTAGACACTACGGCCTGTTGTAAAACACACTGAAAAATTACTAATGCAGATACTGGACCTGTACATTGGCACTGCTTTTCTTTTGGGATGTTTCACTTTTAATACTCATTTTAAAAACTTGGCAGTGTTAGGATCTGGGACTTGAAACTGGAAATACAACTCTTACAGCACCCCTGTAAGAATGACACAAGAGATTGGTCAGAGGTCATTTGGGGGAGCTAACTTGGAAGTCCATGCCTGTCTTAAAAAACTGTAACAGTTGAGTATTTAAATTTTAAGCACTAAGAATCATAAAAACAAATCTTCTAGTTAAACTACATTCTCTGCCCCCTAAACAACAACAAAAACTTCACCACATAAAAAACCCCAAGAAAACATAATTCTTAGAAGTAATGTCCCAAAACACCTCAGATATCTGTCATACTGATGACAGTCAGAGCACACAGTCTATTTACTTCCTTGCAAGCTTGGTGGATAGCCAGCATGGCTCACAGTGCATCACATAGATTGAAACTATTGCCACACATCATAAACAAAATCTTATCCTATTGGAAGGCTTTAGAAGAAACAGTATTTCTTCTCCAGTCACATTTGCTGAAATAAGTGGACTCGGGATAAATTTCTACTTCTGAGGCAGCCTGTATTTTTTGTTGTCATTCATCTCCAAATCTGATGCATAGCAGCTTTCAGGTGACTCTGGGGATGGTGCAGCCTGGTATGACAGGTTGTTGCTAACAGCACACACAAATTGTTCTTAATTTACAATGGTCTTAATTTACAATGATTTTACTAATGCAGTGCCCCCATTGCAAAAGATATTGAGTTTCTGATGCACAATTCAAATATCCCTGACTGCTCCAGCCATTGTGGCCTCTGGAGGCCCCATTCTGACTCCACAATGTCCCCACGCTTGTCTCTGATTAATGCAGCTTTTGCACCCTTTCTGCATTTCTCCTCTCTCTCAAGACATACCATTCCTATACTAGCTAGCCCATATTTATCTCATCCTCCTCTCTCCTACTCCTGAAGCTTGTTTCAATTGTCTGTTACTTCTGTATGTTAAAGGCAAATGAGTATAATTCTCCAGCTGATATAGAGCTGAGCTTCATTCCTGCATCCTCTACAGCTGTGTGACCCTTTTCAAATCCCTTAGGCGGAGCTCCAAGGCATAATGATACAGTATGTCTAGAAAAATCACACCCACTAGACAGCTGCATTTCTGGTGGGCCCTGCCCACCATCCCACAACGTGCTCACCAGCTGGTGAAAGAATGTTCTGGTGGCATGCACCCAGCCTGGACTCATACACTCCAGGGCACCCTGAGCACTGCCAAAGCGCTGCTCAGAAACAAGAGCTGAGATTCACACCATGGCCACTTCTGGGAAGCCAGAAGTAAAGGCTGAGTACACTGATGAAACTGTACTCCTACATCATTTTAAATCATTGATGATTCGTAACTCTAAGAGTTAAAAAGTCAAATTATGTTTCCAAACATAATTTGAAACAGTGAGTGTAGCACACCGTGTGTGTAAGCCGGGTAGAGGACAGGGTAGAGATGGGCAGAAAGGACAAAGAGCCAAACCAACAACTCCAATCCAAGCCTGTCCACACCAAACACGTGGGAAAGCTCACTAACAACCAAACCATCACATCACAGGTGCTGAAATACAATGGGGTTTTATACCACATTTCTATCAGGTTTTTTTTAATAGAACATAGATAGGTAATTTAAGCATTTGTTGAGACCAAAAATAAATGCAATTAAAAAACTACCCCAGAGGTCTGGATAGAATACATTTCCATCTGCAAAATTTTCCTGCTTTCTGCACCTCTGTAAAAGTGTACCTATTGTCTTCTTATTTTTCTCATTAATTTAACTTTGTAGTGCTTATTAGACAGCAAATACTTCTTTAAAAGGCATTTAATTTTTTCACATTTCTACATTTGAGCATAATTAACTTATGAAATATCTGTTTCTTTAAGCTCTGGTTTTTATGTTTTTTCTTCTCTGTGGCTTACCAGCTTGCTTTTGCAGAAGGAGGAGATGAAAACTCAATTAAAGCTTTATTTACAATGATCATATTTTTTACTCTGAAAAACTGAAACTACATTTAGACATTTGCAGTTAAAATGAAAAAAACCCCAACCAGATGGTTTGAAAAAGGAACTGATTAATTCCACTGTAAAATACAACTCAGACATACAGAAGATCTCCAACAGTGTCTCCAATGAAACCCTTAACTTTTAGGGTTGAAAAGCACAATAATATGCCTAGTTAGTTTTCCCAATTTGATAGACAAATAAAACCCAGCAAAGCTGTATTTTCTGAATGGAATGACACTATATTAAAAAAAAAATTTAAGCATTTTATCAAACTGACAACCAGGGTATCTGGGAAACGGCGCATTTTGAATAAAGCAAGTACATTACAAGGGACTGCAAGAGGGAGCTGGGACTGCTCAGCCACGAGAAGGGACAACTGAGGGAGACCTCACCAATGTCTATGATTATCTGAAGGGAGGATGTCAGGAGGATGGATCCAGGCTCTTCTTGGTGGTACCCAGCAATAGGACAAGAGGCAGCGGGCAGAGACTGACACACACAAAGTTCCACCTGAACATGAGGAATAAATTCTTTACTGTGCAATGACCACACACTAGAACAGATTGCCCAGAGTGGTTGTGGAGTCTCCCTTGCTGGAGATATTCCAGAAGTGTCTGGATGCCATCCTGTGCAATGTGCTCTGGGATGACCCTGCTTGAGCGGGGAGATTGGACCAGATGACCACTGTGTCCCCTCCAACCTTGCCCATTCTGTGATCTTGTGCAGACATGTTATGTGAAGAGTAAACAAGAAAGACTTGTTTATCTTTTTTTCACGTCTGTGAAAAAGGATCAAAATTAGCAATATGTATTATCATAAATCTAGGTAAAGTCTCCAAGTTTCAAAGTTCAGTAAGTGCAATTGGGAAAATTTCACAGAAATTTTAATTCTCAAAATTATGAAACCCACAAACTTGAATTAAATGTTTTATAAACAATATTGGACAAAAAAACCCCAAACCAAACCAAACTAACAAACAAACCAAAAACCAAAACATAAAACAAAACAACAAAACAAAACCACACCAAAAAACACCACAAACAAAACATCTTGTATAAGGGAGTGAGGGAGGAAGGGGGACAAGGCAGTATACAGCAATGACAGTAATCAAGATTTGGTGAATTATTACACTAGACAAAGAAAATATGCAATTGTATTAATGTTACAGGATAGACTTACATATAAGAAATGTACGCAATATCTAGTCTACACTTATGCCATTGGCACTGAAGTAATAACTGTTTTTGAACTAAAACTCTTTAAAATAAAAGGAAGGTCAAAAGATGAAAACTTGAGGTTTAAAAAAGATTTAACTTGAGCTGAATCAGCATGAGGAAAGGATTCACCAGCTACAGAGATAAAGAAGTCATCGCAAAATGTATGCCAAACTTTTGTCCTGGTAGTAAAGATTACTTGCTATTACTAAAACCAATACAACAAAACCTTCTAATTGGCAAGCACAAGCAGGGAGAAAGGGCAAAAGAAGGGTCTGGAAAAGCTTGTTGACTGTAGGACCAAGGAAGACTATGGACTAGGAGTATAGTAGAAACTGAAGAAACGTGCAGGGTAAAACATGCTAGATTTTCTATTTATTTTTCAAAGTTATTTTCCAAAATAGGGACATTTCCAAATACTTTTGCTTGTCAAGTCAGATTTGAATGCAAGCTACTCTCTGGACACAGCAATGTCCCATGACAACTTTTCCATACATCAGTCAAGAACTAGAACGCCTAAGCCAGCGGCTGTTGGGTGATTCAAACCAAGGGGATTCATTCAAATGGAAATGACTATGTATTGAATAATTAATTAACACAACAGTAAAAATAATTACAAATGCATTCTAGCATACTGAAATACCAAACAGTACGAAAAATAAGCTGCAAGGCCAAGCACAGGCTTAGTGCAATGAGCAGAACACTTGATGTGATTATAGAAACAAATGAAGTTATTTCAAGTCTGAATTTAGCGTCTACCTAACAAACGATGTTATTTTCCTTTTTTTCTTGGAGAAATAAATAACAAACGCTGTTCTAAGAATTCTGAGACATTCAAACTTGAAATAAACTATGACATTTTGACATTTATATCAGATTGAATATGAAAACCAACAAAGAATAGGGACAGTAAAGTATAATTCATATTTCAAACAGCAGACTAGGAAAGGAGCAGTGATAAAACAAAACCTGCCAATGTCTTCAATATTACCCAATCATCACTGTATTTTTGAAGCTTCAGTGAAACCACCAGTTCAAAGATGTATATAACCAAAAATCCCAAATTACTGTCAATTTTGTAGGCTAAATTTCTTTTGTGCCTCTCTGAAAGCTTTTTAAAATTAGTTTAATTGTTAAGGACAGTTATTCTTCAGTAGAATGAGGCTTTTAAATACTTTATCGTTTGTCTCAACATGTTGCTAAGCTGAAAATGATTTTCAGTTGCTTAGATTAAATGACTTTCTACTGTGCTGAAAAACAACAGAATAAAATGCCTTATCATGTGGGCTTTTTACAACTGCTTCACGAAAATAAGCTTTGTGTTAAAGCCATGCTCAGCTTTGCTTTATGCACAACAGACCTCTGTGATTGCTCTTGGTTGTGGTTTAACCCCAGACAGCAGCCAAGAACACCTGGGGGACTCACTGCGAAAGGATGTTGTTGTTGCTTAATGTTTTTCAAGACGAAAATGG
Source organism: Prinia subflava (assembly GCF_021018805.1). Taxonomy (NCBI): domain Eukaryota; kingdom Metazoa; phylum Chordata; class Aves; order Passeriformes; family Cisticolidae; genus Prinia; species Prinia subflava. The sequence continues at coordinate 39,825,306 of NC_086250.1, read as the reverse complement.
ATGACAACATAAAACAAAGATATGTTGATCATTATTAACTACAAAGTCACTTCTTCAAAGTCATGAAACCAGAAAAAAAAATTGAGGCTATGAAAGGAGTACTGTCTATGTTTGCACACTGATTGGGCTACTCCATAGGCAGCTGCTTTCAGGTGGAGACAGAACAGTAAGACACTATGGCTATTCTTACGGACACAAGCCCCAGACTTCCAAATATACCCTAAATTCTTTCAGAGTTTATGGTCCCTTGCCTGCCTTCCATATTGTTTCTTGGGCAATGGTCCAGCATCCTGCACACCTGGTGCCTCCTAAGAGGAGGTATTTCTCCTACCCAGACTGCTGAAGGGTGATGGTGACCTTCAACTCAAACACAGATGCAAGCCATGACAGCCACACACCCCCATGTCCCGACACAGCAGTCAAAGTGCGCTGCAAACCCCCTTCAAGCAGCACTGCCCCACACCCTGCTCTGTATCTCCTCACGGGAGCACAGAGTCCCAGCAGGGAAACTGCTGCCATACTCATCTTCAGAGCTCTTCAGCCTTCTGCATAGTGCAAACCCAGCCAAGGCCAAACTGAGCTCTCTGTCCAGAGCCCAGAACACTCCTCTTGCACGAGCTTTCCTGTCACCCCCAATTTTGCACACCTCCTATCCCACCCAACCTGGATCCTCAAACAAGGAACCTACCCAGGTAGGCAATGCTGGATGTTTCAAAAACTTGCTGGATTGCTCCTCATGCCCAACTGTGTTTGGCTTTGTCAAACTCTACCTTTGTAGTACCATGGCTTGATATCGCCTTGTGAACCAGGTTCAGTCCACAGACCAACTCTGGCCATTTACGGCTGCACAACTGAAGGTTTGTGCATATGAAGGAATCACCAACCACATGAAAGTTTATCTTATCAGCAACAATCCCTTTATTCTCTTCCAAGAGAAAGCTGAGGGAAATGTGCCCTTCAGCAGAAGCAATACGTAAGAGGTAAAACAGAGCCAACAACTCAGTCAGCAAGGATGGAGGGGCAAAGACAGCCTATTCATTTTAAACAATGGAAGAAATAGGGCACAAGGGAATACTCTGCCAAGGAAAGGTTTAACTTTATTACCACATCAAAATAATTTTATTCTTCAAAAGTGGGTAAAAAAAATAGTGTTCAGGTTGTTTTGGTTGACTAAAGTTAGAGTGTTAAATTTAATCGTCAAAGCCCAAGTGACCTGAATTTCAAAGACAGAGATCAGCTATCATGGAGCAGGCTGGAAAGCTGAGCACCAGATTTTACAGCAATGAGAAATACTGCTTTGGAGAAAATATTTATTAAAAAGGGACATATTTCCTATTACCATTATCAAGAGTTGGTTCATGAATGGCATCAGGCAGACTGCTGAATAACTGCAACTCTTTCAGCTGTGGAAATGTCAGGCTGCCTGAATGGCTTTATAAGAATCTGCTCATCATTTTTTTTCTAAAACAATGAAAGATTTTATTAAGATTGATAGCTAGTACAATTATAACTAATTATAGATAAGGTCACAGGTAGCCTTCAACAGCAGTTCTGCAAGATGTAGCCTCATGAAAGCATGCAGTGATAGCTGGAAATTCAGCCCTCACCACAAAACCAGTCATCCATGAACTGTACAAGTACAGCTGAAAACTTTACACTGTACAACTCCATCAGAACAGTGCAACAGTGGTTCTTTGTCATCCTCCTTTTGTTTTTTATCCATCTGTGCCACAGGCTGTATTAAGGATCTCTCTAGGGCAGGAATTGTGTTTTAATTACATACACAAGGCTTATCACTGCGGGTTCCTTGTCTTGCTCAGAGCTACATGTTCCTCTTACACATACTAGAAACAGGAGAGACAACAGTGTCTGTCTGATTCTGTGACCAGGCTTTCTCACACAAATACCCTCCTATTGACATCAGTCTAAGGTGACAGATTGAGCATGTCCAGGACCATTGCATTGTGCATCCATCCTACATGGATGCACCTCAACCAAGCTGTGCACAACACGGGCATCCAACTACTCTCCAACAGTGGACCAACTGCATGGGACCTCTCCGTGGAGAACTTGGAGAAATTCTTTTCAACCACTGAAAGTTTATCTTGCAAGCCCTCTCATCTTCTTCCTAAGGGGAGACTTATTTTTTTTACCTTTGTTTCTTATTTACTACCCAAAATGACTGTCTAATGTGTTGTTTTACTTGCATTTACATGACAGTGTACTGATACGTTTTACCTTTCAGGAGGAAAAAGCCTCAGTATAATCCCTACTTCTAGAAATATGTTCAGAACCAGAACGCTTGCACACATTAAGAACAACAGCGAATAACTATGATCTGCTATGATTTTTGGCAACAGCAGCTTTTTTCCTACTAAAAGATAGAAAAACCACAGATGAATGGTCCTGTGAGCTATTCATCTTGTATGAAAAACATGTGGAATGATCTTTAAGGCAATTGCCTAAAATAGCAACAATACCAGAAGCTGTATTTTCATTTAGAGGATAGAACATTACTTTCAACACTGTAGCTCATAATATACAGTTCTCCATGCAGCACAGAGCCTTACTTTTCTTGTTTGCAGGCGGCCATCAGGGGTATTTTGCAGGGGAAGGTTTTGATGGATCCATTCTATACAATGGCAATGGCATCTTCTCTCACACCCTACAAAGCTACCAAGTAGGTATTTTCAGGAACTATTGCTATTCCACTAACTGCTTATGCCTTCAAGATATCTAATTATTGTTCCAATAAAGCAAAACACTATTAATAAAAGGTAAGTAAAACTACTAATGACTCAACTAAATGTTGTCATGCAAAGACACCGATAATTGAGGTTATGCAGTAACATAAAGAGATACCACTACTGGTGTGACAACCCCAAAGTCAATAGGGCTTTGCCAAAATGAATATCACCCTGTATCTCCACTCCTAAGCAATCACAGCATAAAGAGGTGTTTATCACTATTTTAAAGCAGTTCCAAATTCAGAACTGCAGACACATTAAAGAGTGCTGCATAGTTTAACACACGGATGAACAAGTAATTAAGACTTATTTGTTTGCAGATTAAATGCCTGTAAAAGAAAAGGCTTTTGTTCAGTCTGAGAAAAGGGGGAAAAACCAAAACAATTTTCTCACATTTGCACTTTATGCTGCAAAAAATTGAAGAACAATGAGATTATGCTTTCATTTTCAGTACGGCCATGTACTGCAGGATTTTGGGATCCTTACTAGAGAACAACAAAATGCAGTTCATCAAAACAAGAATTTTCAGGAGTCTCTTAAACTCTGGGAAAACATACACATCATTTAATTTTTCAGGTTCTTCAGTGAAAAGAAGAATATAATCCCATTCCAAAGAGGTATATATCACATTCTAACTGCAACATCTCCTTCTTCCCAGATCATGTGAATATACTAGTGAATAAAGCAAGAGATACCCCAATTCCTTGGCTTCTTTTCTTAAAGCAGAGAAAAAAACCTATCTGAGACCATGTATGAGTTAGAACCAATCCACCACCATCATTTTGTCCCTACCACAGACTTTTAGCTATCCAAACCAATTGAATTCACTGCCCTCAATGATGGTTCAGTCATGGACTCAGAGATATCCTTTTTTAAATTCCAGTAAGCAACGGGTAACATTTCCAGCAACATCATGAAGAGAGGGAATTTTTTTCTTTCTCACAAAATAAGTATCCATAACACAAAATCAGTCATATGTGAAGATGGAGACTTTATATGATGGGGGATAAATTTCAAGTATTACAATAGAGACAACATGGGGAAAGTAATGATACCAGGCAGACTAGAAATAAAGGCAAACCCTCTAATTTTAATCTTTCACTTTTTAGTATTGATACACTTACTTTATATGACTATTGTGTATATATTTCAGTATTGTTGTCAAATACAGTATTTAATCAAAACAGGAGGAGGACAAAGAACATGAGCAGAAAGAGAAGTGGAGATACTCAGGTTAAATATCCATCTTCGATTTATATTTCATATAATGGGTTTTGTTACATTGATAATAAAATCAGATGTGCAAGCTTGAATATTGTGTTTCAATAGAAAATCCCAAAAAAGATTCTGAGACAGAACAAAGATCCTTAATACATAAAGTATGTATGTGTAAGTGTAGGAAGAAAATAAGTGTAGTGGAAAAAAACAGGAAACGAAGATGACAACAGAAGAAAACACTACACCTACAGCACTGCACTAGTCAGGATGTGACACAGCGCAGTGGACCTGAGGTTTCCTCAGCAGTCTGACAAGACTCATTAGCATCTCGTAATAAAGCAAAGAGTGTCAGAGGCTCTGGAAAAACACCATTTGAATGATTTCAAATGAGTGAGTCATTTTATCAGCTCGCATTTTGAAAATAATGAGGCTATTTCAGTCCAGCTAAAAGTGAATAAATCTCTAACTGCCCCAACTATCTTTCACGTTTCCAGAATAAACTGCAAAAGGGATTTAAATGTTCCTGTCAAGAATATAAAGCTTCTGTGGCTGCAACCTTTCTAGAGACATTTAATTAAGTATTTTTCAATTGCACAACTTGAAACAGGAGTGATTTTGCCTGCCTGCCCACCAGTGAGGAAAGCACATCACAGCCTGGCAAGGAAGAGGCAAGATGAGAGGAGCTGCTTCCCCCGCACTCAGCGTTACTTGGCTCTCCCCAGATCCCTATGCCATACTTTTCCTTTGTATTAGGAGGACAACTTCAGAAAGCCCAACAACATAATAAAGCTAGGGAAAGCCAACCCCACTATTACCACTGCATAAAATAAAACATGGATTAATGTCACCAAGGCATGTGTCAGAAGAGATAATAATGATGCACACAAATGAATCTTCTCATCAGGAGCAAAGAATGTAAGCACCACTGAAAACTGAATAATAATTACATACAAATCAAGAATGACACTGCCAGCTGCTAAGCACACATTTATTCTCCCAGATTACCAAAGGGTTTGTTTTCCACTTTTCCCCTCAAAAGTTGCTAAGTCTTCCTTTTCTATTCAAGTGACAGAAATTATAAAGTACAGAAGCAGGTGCTTGCACTCTCTAGGAAGACAAATGCTAGCACCATCAGATAGCTGGCTGCTTACAGCTCTAACTACCCGTTGTGCCACGATGAAGGTGCAGATGTGCAATGAAGGCTTTGTTCTTGTTTCAGAAAATGGCTTTTCTGAGTCAAAACACAGACGCCAGTTATAAATTGTGATAAACACACAGTTTACACTTTCTGAAGCACTTACAAACAACGTGCCACACACTTTTCTTGTCCCTCTCTCAGTTCTTTAGATTTGCATTTCTGCATGCTCTAACCACTGATTTTACAGTAAGATTCAAACACAGAGCAGTCACATTCAATAAATACACACCAGTCATGCCCTCCCAATCTCAGCCAATGAGAGTCTGGCATATAAAATCATAATTTGGTTGTATTTCTCTGATTGCATTTCCTGCCATTTTTATAATCATTATTTTCCATCTGTTTTCCAAAGACGAAATACAAGATCAAGTACCACAATTGCACACTTCTTGAACTAGTAATTTATTTTACTGTTTTTTTTTAACTCAAGTTCATATCCTGAAGATATAACTGAAGACAAGCACCAGGGAGCTTCTAAGCAATTTTACTAAAGGCAT